>NW_027252252.1:0-600000 GCF_044704955.1 Pristiophorus japonicus
GCAAATTGAGGTTGCAAACGTTGTTACTTTAAGTACAGGATAGACATTTCCATTGTTGTAGGCATCAGAGTCGAATGCAGTCCTGCCCTCAAATTGCAACCACACACTTCCCAGTTGTGGTCATTTCCCAGTTGAGGTCATTTCCAAGTTGACGTCATTGGATCGGTATCAAGAGCATGGGCACTGACTAATTTTTAATTATATTTAGCCCACTGGTACCGAGGACAATTATAACCCCTGAACTGCTGCCTTGGCTAAGATCAACTAACAGCACCGATCAAGGAACGAACTTGAGAACTTCCCAGTCAATATTGCAGATTGTTCTAAAATTTGGGGGGTGGGGGAGGGTTAGAAATAATATTTTGAAAGACATTTTACTCCAGCTTTAAACGAAACTTTCGTCACACTGCACCATTCTGAAGTCTTTCCAAATTCAGTCCAATGGATCATCAAAAAGAGTGTGACATTTTAGAAAGGCGCAAGTTACTGAAATCAACAGCTTTTCAATCACTGCACAGTACAGAAGGGAACAACTGTTAATGGGAGGTCGGTGCGTGAAGTCCTCCGACACTCCGAGATAAACTGCACTGTTTCTTTAAGTATAAATAGGCAGTAAAGAGGGAGTCCGGGTCCCTTTAAATATCTGCTCCATTCAACCAGGTTTGGGAGGAGCAAACGCGCGCGGTCTCCTTATATCCTCACACAGCAAGCACCGCCGGTGGGCTCCCGCAAGGTCCTAAAGGCCAAAAAAATAGACGCATCTGGTTCAGCACAACAACTGAAAAGTTCACACACAAAGTCTTTGCTATATATGCGTGGGTGTGCGCGTTTGTGTAACCAAAACACATCATTCTTAATGTTTGACATTGAATTCCACAGAGATAAGCTGTTATCTTCGCCAGTTATTTTCCAGCATTTCATTTGCTCTTATTTACAATGTAATTGCAGAGTGTTTAATCCCTTTACCATTTATTGATGACCCATTGTCTTATGTGCTCCTGTTTCGAAAATGATGTCACAATGACCATTCCGTTACCAAGGTGACCACTTGTCCGCAGTATACTGAGGGAAAGGGGAGTAAATCTAACCGAGGGTAATAAGCAGCCTCCCACCAGTCTCTGCACTTTATTGCCCAGTGATCACCTCACCATCGCACAGAAGGTCCTGAGATTTACCTCCAGTGTGGATGACTTGTGTAAGTATTGTTAAACATTAAATTGTAGGTTAAAAGAGGAGTTGGGTGAGGAGGGTTTAGAGATTAGGCGTAAAAGAGTAGTTGGGGTGAGGGTTTGAGAGAAATGCGGTGATTGAGGAGTTGGGGTGAGGGGTTGGGGAGTTGGGTTGAAAGAGTAGTTGGGGAGGGGGAGGTGGAGAGTAGGTGTGAAGAGTGTGTATGAGTGAGTGGGATTTACAGCCCTTTAATTGCCTTTGTTGAACTATCATGGGGTTTATTTTTCCTTTAAAATGTTTTGTATTGTGTATTTCACTGAAGTTAGACGTGGGGTTGCAGTTCCTTGCATGCACTGGACTATTTCTGGTGAATTAATGTGGGAAGGTTTAATTGGGAAGAGACTTGTGTGGGATCATTTTGTGCTGAATGCGTGGCTGGGCGGCGGGTTTGCCCTCAGTCCCAGTGATGAGGTGTTGTTGACAGCAAATCCAGTGACCACATACATTGTGACTCCAAATCCATTGACAACTTACACTGAGGCATCAAATCCAGGGACCCCTTACACTGAGGCAACAAATACAGGGGCCATTTACAATGAGACATCAAATCCACGATGAATTACATCGTGACACCAAATTGAGGGATTACTAATACCGTGACAACAAATCCAGAGACTAATAACACTGAGGCACCAAATCCTTGGACCACTTACACTGAGACTATAGAATTACATCAGATATATGGGACAGAAATGGGCCATTCGGACTAACCAGTCTGTGCCGGTGTTCATGCTCTGCTCGGTAATTAGAGAGCCTCAGTATGGGGAATGGCCATGCCGCTGAAAGCAGCTCTAGTTTGGGGGAAAGGTGTGGTAATGAATGAAGATATGATGGTGGAATCAGACGGTGACTGGTGAGGCCTGGTGACAGATTATTGTCAGAAGCCCTTGTCAAGCAGGCTGATGATTAAATGTAACCAGCACAACAACTGTATCCGTCTGTTATTGTCCCATATTCCACAAATCTAATGTCACTAATTGATTTTTCTGTGAGAAATGTAGAGATGTAAAAGAAGGGAGGAAATGAGGCTTGCGCAGAAACGAAGGTTCCTTGAATTAACACATTGTGAGGCTGTTTTGTGACTCGTCTGTGAGAGGTTAAAAACATGAAATGGAAAAGGGCAAGTTCAGTGACACTTATATTGCCAATAGTGCTTTCTACTTTAATCACTATATCCTAAGCCGAATATCATATTGACTACCCCAATCACTAATCCCAATCCTAACACATAGCCACAAACCACACCCACTAACCCCTAAACCTACATCTAACCCAGCCCCTAATCAATGCTAAGAACATAAGAAATAGGAGCAGAAGTCGGACATCTAGACCCTTGAGCCCGCTCTGCCATTCAATAATATCATGGCTGATCTGATCTTGGCCTCAATTCCACTTCCCTGCCCACTCCGCATAACGCTTGACTTCCCTATCTTTCAAAAATCAGTCTATCTGCAACTTAAATATATTTAATGGCCCAGCGTCCATTGCTCTCTGGGATAGAGAATTTCAAAGATTCACGACTCTCTGAGAGAAGAAATTCATCCTCATTTCCGTTTTAAATGGGCGACCCCTTATGCTCAGACTTTGCCACCTCGTTCTCGATTCCCCCCACAAGAGGAAACAGAGATCAGTGGGGAAGCTAAAGACCCGATAAAGGAAGTGTTAAACAATTATTTTGATGCAAAAAATTTCTGCAACGTATGTTAGTAACAAGTAATTATAATCAACTAACCCATCAAAATGAGCAAAGACAATTACAAAGACCAGAACATTTCAAAAGCAATCACATGCAGTATGTGTGGAGATGTATTAACCGCATTCGTTAAACAATATGGAAAATAAGAGTTCCAGTCTTCAGCAAGATAGTTCTTTCAAGGAACGTCAAATGAGTGTAAAGTGAGACACGCCGGTTCAGTGTATGACATCCACAAGCCGTATACTCAAACGTTACAAGCTTGGGATTTGATGTGGCAAAATATGAACTGCGTGAGAAGTGAAATAATCTAGAGTAAGAAAAGGCCCAAAATGGAAGGGAAGGGAACACGAATTAGTCTCCCGTGCAGCGGCATGGTCCCGGCTTGCATGACCATCAGCAGGTCAGGGCCATCAGAGGGAGCACTATGCGGCGGTGGCATTCCATTGGACATGGTGACGGCTGCAAATTCACGTCGCTAATGTCAGTGCGGGCAGGCACAGCAGGAGGGGCGAAGGAGCGGCAAGAGATTATAGAAGGAACTGACCGGGGCCCAGGAGAGGCATGAGTCTGGGGCCCAGAAGGGGCAAGGGCCTAGGGGCAGCATGGGCCAGCCCAGACTGCAAAATTTGTGTGCTCAGTCCGTGCAGCACAGCTGGTCTCCAGTCGTCTGGGGTAATCTTTGCCACTGGACCAAGACCGAGCTCTGTCAAGCCAGTGTGGTGGCTGGTGTGCAACGGCCACCACACGTTAAAAAAATCCAAACACGGACAGCTTCCACCCTTCAAGATGTAGCTCAGGATCTGGAATACTAGGTCCTTCATTACAACACCTGTGAACTCATTCCTTTTTGGCGTGGCAAGAAGTCATCCTCGCTTCCAGGGACTGCCTGTGATGATGATGGTTATGGAGAAATGAAATATTGGACACCCGGTGTTTGAAACAATATTGAGACAGAACACTAATCTCCAGCTCAGGGACAGGGTTATTCAGAGCATCAGAAACAAAGTCTCAGTGCCAGAATGAACATGGTTCAGTGTCCAATGGGAGCCCAGTAAATCCTGCTCCATTCACTGATTGGCTGTTCCTATTTACCCAGAATTCCCCGCGATGAAGAATGTGCCGACCCCAGACTTCAGTCACACCGACGAGAGGCCGGTCACCTACTCTGTGTGTTGGCAGGTGTTCACTCAGTCATCCAACCTGCTGAAACTCCAGCGAGTTCACACTGGGGAAGTGTGGGAAGGGATTCACTCAGTCATCTGAATTGCGTGTTCACAAGTGACTGCACGGGTTATGTTCTACTGTTATTACTGCTGTTAATCGCATCCTGACTGAATCGTGTTCGTTCTGTCAGTTGGGATTTGTTTCTGCTGATATTACTCACCCCGAAAACTGGGATGGAGTTTAATATTTTGATATTTCAAATAATACAATGTGTCGATATTTGAAATATCCTTGATAAGAGGAGACTAATTGATGTCCTGTTATATTTTGGTCCTTTTCTCCTTTCTATCTCTAGATTGTTTCTGTTCTCATGCCTTTGGTTACTCTCAGGGAGAAGTCCCAGTTAATTATACCTTCCAGAGTGCCGCTCCTTGCCTTGGTGTCCAGAGTAGGGATAGCTATCACGCCTGGGATCACTAAACACGAAACACAGTCTGTTAATCCATTTCTGCTACAGGACTTAGCGCGTTCCTGGCAGCATCTCTCTCACCTTCGATGTGTGAATAGAGAATCGTGCAAATCTGGTTTCAATTTAAATTTGAATCCACTCAGTAAATGTATTTAAAGAAAAATGTACAAGAAAACCCATCACGTCAAGTAATTGGCAAAGGTTTACACTCAACAAGTAAAAATATCACGGCCCAGTAACCAAGCTCTATATTCACAGGAGAAAGTCTGTTATCTACGTCCTCGAATGTCAGTTGGTGAGATGAGAGACTGAATCACTTTTCACATTCAGCTGGTAAACGGTCTCTCCCTGATGTCATTCCACCCAACGTGCATCTGCATCCATTCCCACTGTTCCTACATTCACAGTGTTGAGTCAGCTGGCCACACGAGTCTCACAGGCTAGACGATTGGTTGAAGGTGCATCCACGCACAGAGCATGTGTCCTGTTTCTCACCGCTGTGATTGGTGTTTTTCCAAAGGCTGATGATAGGGTGCTCCTGATCAATCCGGTGAATCTCTCAAATCTTGCCATGTTGTTTGGTTTCAGTTTCCCAGCTGTAGACCCTCACCTTCTGATACCCTGCAAATTGAGGTTACAAACGTTGTTACTTTAAGGACAGGATACAAATTTCCACTGTGGTAGGCATCAGAGTCGAGTCCAGTCCTGCCCTCAAATTACAACCACACACTTCCCAGTTGAGTTCATTTCCCAGTTGAGGTCATTGGATCGGTATCAAGAGCAGGGGCACTGGCTAATTTTTAATCATATTTAGCCAACTGGTACCGAGGACAATTATAACCACTGAACTGCTGCCTTGGCTGAGATCAACCAACAGCACAGATCAAGGAACGAACATGGGAACTTCCCAGTCAGTATTGCAGAGTGTTCTAAAATTTGGGGGATGGGGGGGGAGGGTTAGAAATGATATTTTGAAACACATTTTACTCCAGCTTTAAACGAAACCTTCGTCACACTGCACAATTCTGAAGTCTTTCCAAATTCAAGTCAAATGGATCATCAAAAAGTGTGTGACATTTTAGAAAGGCGCAAGTCACTGAAATAGACAGCTTTTCAATCACTGCACAGTACAGAAGGGAACAACTGTTAATGGGAGGTCGTTTCGTGAAGTCCCCCGACACTCCGAGATAAACTACACTGTTCCTTTAAGTATAAATAGGCAGTGAAAAGGGAGTCCGAGTCCCTTTAAATATCTGCTCCATTCCCCCAGGTTTGGGAGGAGCAAACGCGCGGGGTCTCCTTATATCCTCACACAGCAAGCACCGCCGGTGGGCTCCCGCAAGGTCCTAAAGACCGAAAATTCTTTCGCATCTGGTTAAGCACAACAACTGAAAAGTGCACACACAAAGTCTTTGCTATATATGCGTGTGTGTGTGCGTGTATGTAAACAAAACACATCATTCTTAATGTTTGACAGTGAATTCCACAGAGATAAGCGATTGTCTTCGCCAGTTATTTTCCAGCATTTTATTTGCTCTTATTTACAATGTAATTGCAGAGTGTTCAATCTCTTTCCCATTTATTGATGACCCATTTCTTGTGTGCTCTTGATTCGAAAGTGATGTCACACTGACCATTCCGTACAACTGTAGCAACACCTCCTGGAACCTCGAATCAATTATTAAGGATGTCATAGCAGTGCATCTGGAAAATGGTGACATGATAGGTCCAAGTCAGCATGGATTTGTGAAAGGGAAATCATGCTTGACAAATCTTCTGGAATTTTTTGAGGATGTTTCCAGTAAAGTGGACAAAGGAGAACCAGTTGATGTGGTATATTTGGACTTTCAGAAGGCTTTCGACAAGGTCCCACACAAGAGATTATTGTGCAAAATTAAAGCACATGGGATTGGGAGTAGTGTGCTGACGTGGATTGAGAACTGGTTGTCAGACAGGAAGCAAAGAGTAGGAGTAAACGGGTACTTTTCAGAATGGCAGGCAGTGACTAGTGGGGTGCCGCAAGGTTCTGTGCTGGGGCCCCAGCTGTTTACATTGTACATTAATGATTTAGACGAGGGGATTAAATGCAGTATCTCCAAATTTGCGGATGACCCTAAGTTGGGTGGCATTGTGAGCTTCGAGGAGGATGCTATGAGGCTGCAAAATGACTTGGATAGGTTAGGTGAGTGGGCAAATGCATGGCAGATGAAGTATAATGTGGATAAATGTGAGGTTATCCACTTTGGTGGTAAAAACAGAGAGACAGACTATTATCTGAATGGTGACAGATTAGGAAAAGGGAAGGTGCAACGAGACCTGGGTGTCATGGTACATCAGTCATTGAAGGTTAGCATGCAGGTACAGCAGGCGGTTAAGAAAGCAAATGGCATTTTGGCCTTCATAGCGAGGGGATTTGAATACAGGAGCAGGGAGGTGTTGCTACAGTGTACAGGACCTTGGTGAGGCCACACCTGGAGTATTGTGTACAGTTTTGGGCTCCTAACTTGAGAAGGGACATTCCTGCTATTGAGGGAGTGCAGCGAAGATTCACCAGACTGATTCCCGGGATGGCGGGACTGACCTATCAAGAAAGACTGGATCAACTGGGCTTGTATTCACTGGAGTTCAGAAGAATGAGAGGGGACCTCATAGAAACGTTTAAAATTCTGACGGGTTTAGACATGTTAGATGCAGGAAGAATGTTCCCAATGTTGGGGAAGTCCAGAACCAGGGGTCACAGTCTGAGGATAAGGGGTAAGCCATTTAGGACTGAGATGAGGAGAAACTTCTTCACCCAGAGAGTGGTGAACCTGTGGAATTCTCTACCACAGAAAGTAGTTGAGGCCAATTCACTAAATATATTCAAAAGGGAGTTAGATGAAGTCCTTACTACTCGGGGGATCAAGGTTTATGGCGAGAAAGCAGGAAGGGGGTACTGAAGTT
This sequence comes from Pristiophorus japonicus, assembly GCF_044704955.1. Taxonomy (NCBI): domain Eukaryota; kingdom Metazoa; phylum Chordata; class Chondrichthyes; family Pristiophoridae; genus Pristiophorus; species Pristiophorus japonicus. Next base: position 7,503 of record NW_027252252.1, read on the forward strand.
TCATGTTCAGCCATGAACTCATTGAATGGCGGTGCAGGCTAGAAGGGATGAATGGCCTGCTCCTGCACCTATTTTCTATGTTTCTACGTTTCTATGTTTCTATGTTACCAAGGTGACCACTTGTCCGCAGTATACTGTGGGAGAGGGGATTAAATCTCACCGAGGGTAATAAGCAGCCTCCCACCAGTCTCTGCACTTTATTGCCCAGTGATCACCTCACCATCGCACAGAAGGTCCTGAGATTTACCTCCAGTGTGGATGACTTGTGTAAGTATTGTTAAACATTAAATTGTAGGTTAAAAGAGGAGTTGGGTGAGGAGGGTTTGGAGAGTAGGCGTAAAAGAGGAGTTGGGTTGAGGGTTTGAGAGAAATATGGTGATAGAGGAGTTGGGGTGAGGGGTTGGGGAGTTGGGTTGAAAGAGTAGTTGGGGAGGGGGAGGTGGAGAGTAGGGGTGAAGAAGGTGTATGAGTGAATGGGATTTACAGCCCTTTAATTGCCTTTGTTGAACTATCATAGGGTTTATTTTTCCTTTAAAATGTTTTGTATTGTGCGTTTCACTGAAGTTAGACGTGGGCAGTGTTAATGGGGAATAGATTTGAGTGGGATCATTCAGTGCTGAATGCGTGGCTGGGCGGCGTGTTTGCCCTCAGTCCCAGCGACGAGGAGTTGTTGACACCAAATCCAGGGACCACATACATTGTGACTCCAAATCCAGGGACAACTTACATTGAGGTATCAAATCCAGGGACCCCTTACACTGAGGCAACAAATACAGGGACCAGTTACAATGACACATCAAATCCATGATGAATTACATCGTGACAGCAAATTGAGGGATTACTGATAACGTGACAACAAATCCAGGGACCAATAACACTGAGGCACCAAATCCTTGGACCACTTACACTGAGACTATAGAATTACATCAGATATATGGGATAGAAATGGGCCATTCAGACTAACCAGTCTGTGCCGGTGTTCATGCTCTGCTCGGTAATTAGAGAGCCTCAGTATGGGAAATGGCCATACTGCTGAAAGCAGCTCTAGTTAAGGGGAAAGGTGGGTAATGAATGAAGATATGATGGTGGAATCAGACGGTGACTGGTGAGGCCTGGTGACAGATTATTGTCAGAAGCCCTTTTCAAGCAGGCTGAGGATTAAATGTAACCAGCACAACAACTGTATCCGTCTGTTATTGTCCCAAAATCCACAAATCTAATGTCACTAATTGATTTTTCTGTGAGAATTGTAGAGATTTAAAAGAAGGGAGGAAATGAGGCTTGCGCAGAAACGAAGGTTCCTTGAAATAACACATTTTGAGGCTGTTTTGTGACTCGTCTGTGAGAGGTTAAAAACATGAAATGGAAAAGGGCAAGTTCAGTGACACTTATATTGCCAATAGTGCTTTCTACGTTAATCACTATATCCTAAGCCGAATATCATATTGACTATCCCAATCACTAATCCCAATCCTAACACATAGCCACAAACCACACCCACTAACCCCTAAACCTACATCTAAACCCAGCCCATAATTAATGCTAAGAACATAAGAAATAGGAGCAGAAGTAGGTCATCTAGCCCCTTGAGTCCGCTCTGCCATTCAATAATATCATGGCTGATCTGATCTTGGCCTCAATTCCACTTCCCTGCCCTCTCCACAGAACGCTTGACTTCCCTATCTTTCAAAAATGAGTCTGTCTGCAACTTAAATATATTCAATGACCCAGCCTCCGTTGCTCTCTGGGGTAGAGAATTTCAAAGATTCACTACTCTCTGAGAGAAGAAATTCATCCTCATTTCCGGTTAAAATGGGTGACCCCTTATGCTCAGACTTTGCCACCTAGTTCTAGATTCCCCCCACAAGAGGAAACAGAGATCAGTGGGGAAGCTAAAGACCCGATAAAGGAAGTGTTTAAACAATTATTTTGATGCAAAAATTTCTGCAACGCATTTAGTAACAAGTAATTATAATCAAATAACCCATCAAAATTAGCAAAGACAATTACAAAGACCAGAACATTTCAAAGGCAATATGCAGTATGTGTGGAGATCTATTAACCGCATTCAAAAATCGTTAAACAATATAGAAAATAAGAGAGTTCCAGTCTTAAGCAAGATAGTTCTTTCAAGGAACGTCAAATGAGTGTAAAGTGAGACACGCCGGTTCAGTGTATGACATCCACAAGCCGTATGCTCAAACGAAACAAGCTTGGGATTTGATGTCGCAAAAGATGAATTGCGTGAGAAGTGAAATAATCTAGAGTAAGAAAAGGCCCAAAATGGAAGGGAAGGGAACATGAATTAGTCTCCCGTGCAGCGGCACGGACCCGGCCTGGATGACCATCAGCAGGTCGGGGCCATCAGAGGGAGCAGGGTGCGGCGGTGGCATTCCATTGTAGGATGGTAACGGCTGCAAAGTCACGTCGCTAATTGCAGTGCGGGCAGGCACAGCAGGAGGGGCGAAGGAGCGGCAATAGATTATAGAAGGACGTGACCGGGGCCCAGGAGAGGCATGAGTCTGGGGCCCAGAAGGGGCAAGGGCCTAGGGGCAGCATGGGCAGCTCAAACTGGTATATGTGTGCGCTCAGTCCGTGCAGCACAGCTGGTCTCCAGTCGTCTGGGATAATCCTTGCCACTGGACCAAGACCGAGCTCTGACAAGCCAGTGTGGTGGCTGGTGTGCAAAATCCAAACACAGGCAGGTTCCACCCTTCAAGATGTAGCTCGGAATCTGGAATACTAGGTCCTTCATTAAAACACCTGTGAACTCATTCCTTTTTGGCGTGGAAGCAAATCATCCTCGCTTCCAGGGACTGCCTGTGATGATGATGATGGTTGTGGAGAAATGAAATATTGGACACCCGGTGTTTGAAACAATACTGAGACAGAACACTAATCTCCAGCTCAGGGACAGGGTTATTGGAGCAGCAGAAACAAAGTCTCAGTGCCAGAATGAACATGGTTCAGTGCCCAATGGGAGGCCACTAAATCCTGTCCCAGTCACTTAAGTAGTCTTGGGTATTTACCCAGCATTCCCCGCGATGGAGAATGTGCCGACCCCAGACTTCAGGGGACCAGTGCGCACGCGCGAGAACTGGCTGTATTTGGAGCATGCGCGGTGCGTGTAATGGCGGAGCGGCTGTGGTGAAATGTGCTCCGTATAACAGCTCACTTTCAGCGGGGCGGAGGTGAGTAATGGACCAGCGGGGAGTCGGGGAGGCTTCATAAACACCTGGTGCCTGCCGGAAGCCCGGAATAATAACCGGAATATCGGCGCCTGCAGCCTCGAGGCTTTCTCCCGGTCACAGGCCGCATAACGGCGGCCATCTTTGTACAGGAAGGCAGAGTCTGTTCTCCGCCATCTTTGTTCAGTGAGCAGCAAAGCGCATGCGCGGCCATCTTGGTAAAGTAACAGCTGAGTTATATTCTGACACCTCGGATTTCTCACCATCTCCGAGAGGCGCTGCTCAGTGCTAAGCTTCTGGTTACATCCCAGACAATTGTAACAGGAAAGCCCCAGAGCTGTTCACTCCCAGGGTTAGAGTCCCCATGTTCACTCCCAGGGTTAGAGACCCCATGTACAGTCCCAGGGTTAGCGTCCCCATGTACAGTCCCAGGGTTAGAGTCCCCATGTACAGTCCCAGGGTTAGAGTCCCCACGTACAGTCCCAGGGTTAGAGTCCCCAGGTACAGTCCCAGGGTTAGAGTCCCCAGGTACAGTCCCAGGGTTAGAGTCCCCATGTACAGTCCCAGGGTTAGAGTCCCCATGTTCACTCCCAGGGTTAGAGACCCCATGTACAGTCCCAGGGTTAGAGTCCCCAGGTACAGTCCCAGGGTTAGAGTCCCCATGTACAGTCCCAGGGTTAGAGTCCCCATGTACAGTCCCAGGGTTAGAGTCCCCAGGTACAGTCCCAGGGTTAGAGTCCCCAGGTACAGTCCCAGGGTTAGAGTCCCCAGGTACAGTCCCAGGGTTAGAGTCCCCAGGTACAGTCCCAGGGTTAGAGTCCCCAGGTACAGTCCCAGGGTTAGAGTCCCCAGGTACATTCCCAGGGTTAGAGTCCCCTGGTACAGTCCCAGGGTTAGAGTCCCCAGGTACAGTCCCAGGGTTAGAGTCCCCAGGTACAGTCCCAGGGTTAGAGTCCCCAGGTACAGTCCCAGGGTTAGAGTCCCCAGGTACAGTCCCAGGGTTAGAGTCCCCAGGTACAGTCCCAGGGTTAGAGTCCCCAGGTACAGTCCCAGGGTTAGAGTCCCCAGGTACATTCCCAGGGTTAGAGTCCCCAGGTACAGTCCCAGGGTTAGAGTCCCCAGGTACAGTCCCAGGGTTAGAGTCCCCAGGTACAGTCCCAGGGTTAGAGTCCCCAGGTACAGTCCCAGGGTTAGAGTCCCCAGGTACAGTCCCAGGGTTAGAGTCCCCAGGTACAGTCCCAGGGTTAGAGTCCCCAGGTACAGTCCCAGGGTTAGAGTCCCCAGGTACAGTCCCAGGGTTAGAGTCCCCAGGTACAGTCCCAGGGTTAGAGTCCCCAGGTACAGTCCCAGGGTTAGAGTCCCCAGGTACAGTCCCAGGGTTAGAGTCCCCATGTACAGTCCCAGGGTTAGAGTCCCCATATACAGTCACAGGGTTATTATCTCATAAGAACATAATAACCTAAGAAATAGGAGCAGGAGTGGATCATTTGGCCCCTGGATCCTGCTCTGCCATTCAATAAGATGATGGCTGATCTGATCATGGACTCAACTCCACTTCCCTGCCCGCTCCCCATCACCCTTTAATCCCTTATCGCTCAAAAACCTGTCTATCTCTGCCTTAAATACATTCAATGACCAAGCCTCCACAGCTCTCGGGCAGAGAATTCCACAGATTTACAACTATCTGAGCGAATAAATTTCTCCTCATCTCAGTTTTAAATGGGTGGCCCCTTATTCTGAGACTATGCACCCTAGTTTTAGTTTACCCTGAGTGGAAATATCCTCTCTGGATCCACCTTGTCCAGTCCCCTCGTTATATGTTTCAATAAGATCACCTCTCATTCTTTTGAACTCCAATGTGTATCGGCCCACCCTAATCAACCTATCCTCATAAGACAATCCCCTCATCGCCAGAATTAACCTCTGAACAGCCTCCAATTCAAGTATATCCTTCCTTAAATACAGAGACCAAACTGCATGCAGTATTCTGGGTGTGGTCTCACCAAAACCCTGTACAGTTGTAGCAGGACTTCTCTGCTTTATCCCCCTTGCAATAAAGGCCAATGTTCCATTTGCCTTCCTGATTACTTGCCATACCTGCACATTAACTTTTTGTGTTTTATGCACAAACATCCTCAGCTCTCTCTGTCCTGTAGCACTTTGCAATTTTTCTCCATTTAAATTATAATTTGCTTTTCTATTATTTCTGCCAAAGTGGATTATCCTCACATTTTCCCATATTATACTACATCTGACAAATTTTTGCCCACTCATTTCGCCAGTCTATATCCCTTTGCAGATTTTTCGTGTTCTCGATTTGCTTTCCCCCCCATCTTTGTATCATCGGCAAACTTGGCTCTATTACACTCGGTGCCTTCTTCCAAGTCATTAATATAGATTGTAAATAGTTGAGGAACGAGCACCGATACCTGCGGCACCCCACTAGTCACCATTTGCCAACCGGAAAAAGACCCATTTATCCTGACTCTCTGTTTTCTGTTAGTTAACCTATCCTCTCTCCATGCTAATATACTGCCCCCAACACTATGAGTTTTATCTTGTGCAGTAACCTCTTATGTGGTACCTTATCAAATGCCTTCTGGAAATCCAAATACACCACATCCACTGGTTCCGCCTTATCTATTCTGCTTCTTACATCATCAAAGGACTCCAGCAAATTTGTCAAACATGATTTCCCTTTCATAAAGCGATACTGACTCTGCTGGATTGAATCGTGCTTTTCCAAATGTCCCGCGACTGCTTCCTTAATAATGGTCTCCAGCATTTTCCCAATGACAGATGTTAGGCCAACTGGTCTATAGTTTCCTGCTTTTTGTCTGCCTCCTTTTTTAAATAGAGGCATTACATTTTTGGTTTCCAATCTGTTGGGACCACCCCAGAATCCAGGGAATTTTGGTAGATTACAACTAATGTGTCCACCATCTTTGCAGCCACTTCTCTTAAGACCTTACGATGTAAGCCATCAGGGCAAGGTGACTTGTAGGCCTTTAGTCCCATTATTTTATCGAGTTCTACTTCATAATGAATAGTGATTGTATTAAGTTCCTGCCTCATGAAAGCCCCTTGATTATCCACTTCGGTATTACTCTCAGTGACCGAGTATTTTACTCTAATTAAACTGATCTCAGATTGTTTCTGTTAGATATTAACTCCTGCACGGTCCCAGCAAACACTCCCACTCCCTCACCCCTCCGATGTTGCTGCAGGATAGCTTTGTGAAGATGGGCTCATGGAGAGAAACACCCTGCACGGAATGATCTCAAATTGAGCATCTCCAAGGGACAAAGCTCCCAGCTTTAATCATTCTCTGTCCTTTCCCCCAGGTCCAGTTCCTTTGCTCAGATTCTGATAAAAGTAAATTGGGAAAAGTGCACTTTGATTTTAACAGGCTGAATTATTGCAGAGAGCTGCGCATGCACGGTTCAGCCCCACCCCCTGTGTCAATTCCCAGTGACCAGAAGAGCACATGCACCCTCCCCTCCCCCAGCACTGCCTGTAATCGCCATTCAATCAGTGAGCAGAAGAAAATGGTTTAAAACAGCCAGGAATGGTGACACAGTAGCCCCGGGGTAAGGCAGCGAGGAGCAGCCTCCTTACAGCAGCACAGCACTTTGGGAGCGTGTCCGCAGATGGGCTCAGAGATCAGCATTGAGTCCGGGGGAAACAGCCTGACAGTGAGGATGTGGGGAGTTTCACAAGGTGCATCTATTGCAGGCAACAGGAGAGGAGTGTGGGAGAAGATATTTTAAAGACGGGTTATATTGTTTCGGTGAGCTGAGTTCTCCAAAACCGTGTTGCTGGTGATTGAGAGCTACATTGTCGCTCCCTCAGCTACATCATATTCTCTCCTGCATCCATATCTTAGAACTAATAATGTTCTCGTATTATTATTCTCACAGCAATATTATTCAACCAGCCAGAACAAATGTGATCTTTCCTCCACCCAGAACACAAGGAACAGTGCAGGCAGCTCCTTCTCACACACAGTAAGTAGATTATCACTCACAGAGCGCAGACACACATAACTGGCCTCAAGTCTATTGTCACAGACAGCAGAAGCTGTCAGTCCCACAGTGATCCGAAGTGGCAGAGTTACATTGTGAATCTTACAGCCACATGGAGCAGTAGAATCACATGCTGTTTCACCATTGAAACAGATCACACTGACAGGTACATTAAACACCAACACTCACTTGCCAGAAACTGGCAGGTAGAGAATAAAAGACAATCATCTATCAGAAAAAATGTCAAACAGAAAGTATAAACCACATTAGCATATCAGAAGCTGATGGGTACAGAGCAAAAGCCATATTCATGTTTCAGAATCTGACAGATTCAGTATTTAAACCCCCCGAACATACCAGAAGATGACAGGTGCAGAATAAACCGCACATTCCCGTACCACAGACTGACAGATACAGTATACAACACACACCCACATATATGAAAGTGACAGTAACAGAATAAAATTCCCACTTGCATACCAGAGATTGACAGGTAAAGTGTAAATCCCATGAGCACATATCGAAAAACTGAAAGGCAGTCAGTAAAATGTTTACTTGCATCGCAGAAACTGATAGGGGCAGAATAAAACCCACACACACATATCTGAACAATGACAGGTAGAAGGCAAAATCTTCACACATATCAGAGAAATACAGGTTAAAAGTTCAATTGATTCTCATGTTCACATACCAGAGACAAGCAGATACAGAGTAAATTCCACACTCACATAGCAGCAACTGACAGGTACAGTCTAAAACATACAATCAAGAAGCAGGAACAAATAGGTACAGTCTAACATAGCAGAAACTGAGAAGCACAGATTAAACCTGAACACACAACAAAACCCGACAGTTACAGAAAAATACACACATTTGCATATGAGAGACTGAGAAATACAGTATAAAACCCACACTCACACACGTCAGAGGCTGACTTATTACAATCCATATTCCCATAACATAAATTGACATAAAGTGACATGCCCAGACTCACAAACCAGTAATTGACAGGTACAAGGTAAAGAGCTCTCTTTCATTCCAGAAACTGAAAGGTACAAAGGAAAGCCCACTCGCAATTAAACAGAAACTGGCAGTTGTAGACTAAGGCCCACAATCACATATCAGAAATTGACGGGTACAGAATAAAACCTAGACTCCCATAACAGAAATGGAGATACAGAGAAAGGCCCACACTCACATAGCAGACACAGATAGATACAGAGTGAAACTCAGACTCATTTACCAGAGACCGACAGATTCAGCATAAACACTCACCTCCATAACACAAATTGACAGTTAGAAAGTAAAGCCAATACTTTAAAAGATTGGGGGTACACAGTAAAACAATACTAACATACTGGAGAATGACGGGTATGGAGTAGAGCTCACATTCACATCACAGAGATGGACAGATACAGCACAAAATACACACTCACTCACCAAGAATGGAAAGATACATTGAAACATTGAAAATAGGTGCAGGAGCAGGCCATTCGGCCCTTCTAGCCTGCACCACCATTCTATATGATCATGGCTCATCATGCAACTTCAGTACCCCACTCCCGCTTTCTCTCCATACCCCCTGAGCCCCTTAGCCGTAAGGGCCACATCTAACTCCCTCTTGAATAAATCCAACAAACAGTACTCCACAACTTTCTGTGGTAGAGAACTTCACAGGTTTACCACTCTGGGTGAAAAAGTTTCTCCTCATTTCAGTCCGATAAGGCTTACCCCTTATCCTTAGACTGTGACCCCTGATTCTGGACTTCCCCAACATCAGGAACATTCTTCCTGCCTCTAACCTGTCCAGTTCCGTCATAATTTTATATGTTGCTATGAGATCCCCTCTCATTCTTCTAAATTCCAGTGAGTGTAAGCCTAGCCGATCCAGTCTTTCTTCATATGTCAGTCCTGCCATCCCGGGAATTAGTCTGGTGAACCTTCGCTGCACTCCCTCAATAGCAAGCACGTCCTTGCTCAGATTAATAGACCAAAACTGCACACAATACTCAAAGTGTGGTCTCAGCAAGGCCCTGTACAATTGCAGTAAGACTTCCCTGCTCGTATACTCAAATCGCCTTGCTATGAAGGCCAACATGCCAGTTGCTTTCTTTACTGCCTGCTGGACCTGCATGCCTACCTTCAGTGACTGATGTACCATGACACCCAGGTCTCTTTGCACCTCCCATTTTACTAATCTGTCACCATTCAGATAATCTGCCTTCCTGTTTTTGCACCCAAAGTGAATAACCTCACATTTATCCACATTATACTGCATCTGCCATTCAATTGCCCATTCACCTAACCTATCCAAGTCACCCTGCAGCCTCTTAGCATCCTACTCACAGCTCACACTGCCACCCAGCTTAGTGTCATCTGCAAATTTGTAGATATTACGTTAAATTCCCTCATCTAAATAATTAATGGATGTTGTAAATTAATGAGATCCCAGCACTGAACCTTACGGCACCCCACTAGTCAATGCCTGCCATTCTGAAAAGGACACGTTTATTCCCACTCTTTGCTTCCTGTCTGCCAAGCAGTTCTCCCTCCACATCAATACATTACCCCCAATACTATGTACCTTAATTTTGCACACTAATCTCTGGTGTGGGACGTTGTCAAAAGCCTTTTTTTAATTCCAAATGCACCACATCCATTGGTTCTCCCTTATCCACTCTACTAGTTACATCCACAAAAAACTCAAGAAGATTTGTCAAGCATGATTTCCCTTTCATAAATCCATGCTGACTTGGACCGATCCTGTCACTGCTTTCCAAATGCTCTGCTATTACATCTTTAATAATTGATTCCAGCATTTTCCCCACCACCAATGTCAGGCTAACCGGTCTATAATTCCCTGTTTTCTCTCTCCCTCCTTTTTTAAAAAGTGGGGTTACATTAGCTACCCTCCAATCCATAGGTACTGATCCAGAATCTATAGAATGTTGGAAAATGACCACCAATACATCTACTATTTCTAGGGCCACTTCTTTAACTACTCTGGGATGCAGACTATCAGACCCGAAGGATTTATCGGCCTTCAGTCCCATCAGTTTCCCTACAACCATTTCCTGACTAATAAGGATTTCCCTCAGTTCATCTTTCCCGCGAGACCCTCGGTCCCCTAGTATTTTCGGCAGGTTATTCGTGTCTTCCTTAGTGAAGACAGAACCAAAGCATTTGTTCAATTGGTCTGCCATTTACTTGTTCCCCATTATAAATTCACCTGATTCTGACTGCAAGGGACCGATATTAGATTTCACTAATCTTTTTCTCTTCACATATCTTTAGAAGCTTTTGCAGTCAGTTTTTTATGTTCCCTGCAAGCTTACTCTCATATTCTATTTTCCCCCTCCTTATTAAACTCTTAGTCCTCCTCTGCTGAATTCTAAATTGCTCCCAGTCCTCAGGTTTGCTGCTTTTTCAGGCCAATTTATGTGCCACTGTCCCTAATTTCCTTGGTTAGCCACGGTTGAGCCACCTTTCATGTTTTATTTTTACGCCAGACAGGGATGTATAATAGTTTTAATTCATCCATGTGATCTTTAAATGTCTGCCATTGCCTATCCACCATCAACCCTTTAAGTATTATTCGCCTGTTTATCCCAGCCAAATCACATCTCATACCATCGAAGTTTCCTTCAAGTTCAGGACCCTAGTCTCTGAGTTAACTGTGTCGCTCTCCATCTTAATGAAGAATTCTACCATATTATGGCCACTTTTCCCTATGGGGCCACGCACGACTAATTGCTAATTAATCCTCTCTCGTTACACAAGACCCAGTCTAGGATGGCCGGCTCTCCAGTTGGTTCCTCGACATATTGGTCAAGAAAACCATCCCTTATACACTCCAGGAAATCCTCCTCTACAATATTGCTACCGGTTTGGTTAGCCCAATCAATATGTAGTTAAAAGTCACCTATGGTAACTGCTGTACCCTTATTGCACGCCTCCCTAATTTCCTTTTTGATGCCATCCCCAACCTCCCTACTACTGTTAGTTGGGTTTGTTTACAGACCACCAAACGTTTTCTGCCCTTTGTTGTTTCGCAGCTCGACCCATACAGATTCCACATTATCCCAGCCAATGTCCTTCCTTACTATTGCATTAACCTCCTCTTTAACCATTAACTCTACCCCACCTTCTTTTCTTTCTTCAATATTGAATACCCCTGCATATTATGTTCCCAGCCTTGGTTACCCTGGACCCATGTCTCTGTAATCCGAATTACATCATATCCATTAACAGCTATATGTGCAGTTAATTTGTCCACCTTATTACCAATGCTCCTCACTTTGAGACTCAGAGCCTTCAGGCTTGTTTTTTTAAAACTCTTTATCCTTTTAGAATTATGTTGTAATGTGGCCCTTTTTGATACAGAATGAAACCCACAGGCAATTACCAGAAATTGACAGGAACAGGATAAAATACACGCTCTCGTATCAGAAACTAACATACAGAGTAAAATCCTCATCCACATACCAGAGATGGACAGATATGAGTAAAATCCACAATCCCATACGAGACTACATTAGAAAATAAGAACATAAAAAATAGGAGCAAGAGCAGGCCATACGGCCCCTCGAGCCTGCTCCACCATTTAATACGAGCATGGCTGATCCGATCATGGACTCGGGTCCACTTTCCTGCCCACTCCCCATAACCCCTTATTCCCTTATCGGTTAAGACACTGTCTATCTCTGTCTTAAATGTATTCAATGTCCCAGATTCCACATCTCTCTGAGGGAGCGAATTCCACAGATTTACCACCCTCAGAGAAGAAATTCCTCCTCATCTCAGTTTTAAATGGAGGGCCCCTTATTCTAAGATTATGTCCCCTATTTCTAGTCTCCCCAATCAGTGAAAACATCCTCTCTGCTACCACCTTGTCAAACCCCCTCATTATCTTATACGTTTCGATAAATCACCTCTCATTTGTTCTTCTGAATTCAATGAGTAGAGGTCCAACCTCCTCAACCTTTTCTCATAAGTCAACCCCCTCATCTCCGGAATCAACCCAGTGGACCTTCTCTCAACTTCCTGCAAAGCAAGTGTATCCTTTCATAAATATGGAAACCAAAACTGCACGCAGTATTCCAGGTGTGGCCTCACCAATACCCTGTGTAACTGTAGCAAGACTTCCCTGCTTTTATACTCCAGCCCCTTTGCAATAAAGGCCAAGATTGCATTGGCCTTCCTGATCACTTGCTGCACCTGCATACTAACCTTTTGTGTTTCATGCACAAGTACCCCCAGGTCCCGCTGTACTGCACCACTTTGCAATCTCTCTCCATTTAAATAATAACTTGCTCTTTGATTTTTTTCTGCCATAATGCATGACCTCACACTTTCCAACATTATACTCCATCTGCCAAATTTTTGCCCACTCACTTAGCCTGTCTATGTCCTTTTACAGATTATTTGTGTCCTCCTCACACGTTGCTTTTCCTCTCATCTTCATATCGTCAGCAAACTTGGCTACGTTAAAGTCGGTCCCTTCTTCCAAGTCGTTAATATAGATTGTAAATAGCTGGGGTCCCAGCACTGATCCCTGCGGCACCCCACTAGTCACTGATTGCCAACCCAAGAATGAACCATTTACCCCAACTCTCTGTTTTCTGTTAGTTAGCCAATCCTCTATCCATGCTAATATATTACCCCCAGCCCCGTGAACTTTTATCTTGTGCAGTAATCTTTTATGTGGCACCTTGTCAAATGTCTTCTGGGAATCCAAATACAAAAGACGCACTTTATCCACCCTGTTCATTACATGCTCAAAGAATTCCAGCAAATTTGTCAAACTTAACTTCCCCTTCATAAATCCATGCTGACTCTGCCTGACCGAATTATGCTTTTCCAAATGTCGTGCTATTGCTTCTTTAAGAATGAACTCTTCAACATTTTCCCAACCACAGATGTTAGGCTAACTGGTCTATAGTTTCCTGCTTTTTGTCTGCCTTCTTTTTAACCGAGTGCGGCTCTCAGTCCCCGGGCAACACCGAGTGCGGCTCCCGGGCCCCGCGCAACACCGAGTGCGGCTCCCGGGCCCCGGGCAACACCGAGTGCGGCTCTCAGTCACCGGGCAACACCGAGTGCGGCTCCCGGGCCCCGGGCAACATCGAATGCGGTTCTCAGTCCCCGGGCAACACCGAGTGTGGCTCTCGTTCCCCGGGCAACACCGAGTGCGGCTCTCAGTCCCCGGACAACACCGAGTGTGGCTCTCAGTCCCCGGGCAACACCGAGTGTGGCTCTCAGTCCCCGGACAACACCGAGTGTGGCTCTCAGTCCCCGGGCAACACCGAGTGAGGCTCTCGGTCCCCGGACAACACCGAGTGCGGCTCTCGGTCCCCGGACAACACCGAGTGCGGCTCTCGGTCCCCGGGCAATGCCAAGCGCGGCTCTCGGGCCCCGAGTCAGAGCCACCGGGCCCGGCCCCAGCAACCCCCGGGGGCAGCACCTCCCCCACACCAGGCAAACAACAACTTACATTTATACAGCAGGCCCAGCAATTCCCAGCCGCTCTGTATCAGTGGGCGCTGGATGTGGAAGTCACTCACTGGCCTCCTGTGTGGGTCTGTTTGTTACATCAGTTTGAGCTGGATGGAGAGGGGGTAGAAGCTGCTGGGTATCACCCCCAGTAATTCTGGGCCCAGTGGGAACAACAATTTCCCATGTGGGCCTGTCGAGGGAGGTGGGAACCCTTCCCTGAAGGACAGCAGTGATCCAGATGTGTTTTTATGACAATCCGGCAGCTTTCATGGTCACTTTTTTCTCGTGCCGGCCCCACAAATGACCAGACTCATTAAGCTCAATTTCACAACCTGCCTTTGTGGTTTTGTTGGTTCTCTCACACACTCCCTTTTTCCTGTTTGAAATTCACTTTACAGGGTGTTAAAAGGGGAGGATTTGTAGACTGGAAGCTCAAACCAAACATCACCTCAAGATCTGACAGTCACTCGGTACATCGGGACTGGAATATCATCAGCTTTTGACCATGGAAGCAGAAGGCACCGTTCACAGTGGGGAGAAACGGTACACGTGCTCTGTGTGTGGACAAGGCTTCAGCCGATCGTCCAACCTGGAGAGACACAAGTGCAGTCACACTGGGGAGAAACCGTGTAAATGTGGGGATTGTGGGAAACGTTTCAACTCCCATCCCAGCTGGAAACACATCGGCGAGTTCACACTGGGGAGAGACCGTTCACCTGCTCCGACTGTGGGAAGGGATTCATTCAGTCATCCGACCTGCTGATACACCAGCGAGTTCACACTGGGGAGAGACCGTTCACCTGCTCCAAGTGTGGGAAGAGATTCGCTACATCATCCCACCTGCTGAAACACCAGCGAGTTCACACTGGGGAGAGGCCATTCACCTGCTCCGACTGTGGGAAGGGATTCATTCAGTTATCCCACCTACTGATACACCAGCGAGTTCACACTGGGGAGAGGCCGTTCACCTGCTCCGACTGTGGGAAGGAATTCACTGCATCATCCAGCCTGCTGATACACCAGCGAGTTCACACTGGGGAGAGGCCATTCACCTGCTCCGAGTGTGGGAAGAGATTCACTGCATCATCCAGCCTGCTGATACACCAGCGAGTTCACACTGGGGAGAGGCCGTTCACCTGCTCTGACTGTGGGAAGGAATTCACTGCATCATCCAGCCTGCTGATACACCAGCGAGTTCACACTGGGGAGAGACCTTTTAAATGTTCTGAGTGTGGGAAGGGATTCACTCGGTCATCCCACCTGCTGACACACCAGCGAGTTCACACTGGGGAGAGGCCGTTCATCTGCTCTGAGTGTGGGAAGGGATTCTCTCTGTCAGGCAACCTGCTGAGACACCAGCGAGTTCACAAGTGACTGCAGGGGTTGGATTCTGTTGTTATTGCTGCTGGTAATCACATCCTGGACTGCATCGTGTTCATTCTGATAGTTGGGGTTTATAAATCCTGTAACGCTGATGTTAATAACTCCTGTAACTGGATTGGAGTTTAATATTTGGGATATAGACACACAAATTAGTGTTGCTTTCAACACATTGCTGTGGATTTTTGTCTTTCCCACCTGAGTGTTTAGCATCACCTGATTGGAGCTGAGAAAGGACATTCTGTGGGGAGGATTTTACAGGGGGAACAGAACTTGAGCCTGGACACAGTCCTTCAGTGCCACACTGAGATCACCTCATTCTTCTGAACTCCAATGTGTCTAGGTCCAACCTACTCAACTTATCGTCATAAGTCAACCCCCTCATCTCCGGAATCAACTCTGGAATCTGCAGCAGACATGAGCAAGGACCGGAGGCTTATTAAATGACACATATTTCATTACAGACAATGTTAGACTGGGAGAAATGTTCAGTTAGAACATGAGAACATAATAAATAGGAGCCGGAGTAGGCCATTTGACCCCTCGGGCCTGCTCCGCCATTCAAAAAGATCATGGCTGATCTGATCATGGACTCAGTTCCACTTCCCTGCCCGCTGCCCATAATCCTGTACTCCCTTAATCGCTCAAACATCTGTCTATGTTTCCGCCTTAAATATATTCAAAGACCCAGCCTCCACAGCTCACCTGGGCAGAGAATTCCACAGATTTACAACCCTCAGAGAAGAAATTTCTCATCTCAGTTTTAATTGGGTGGTCCCTTATTCTAAGACTATGTCTCCCTCTTTTAGTTTCCCCTATGAGTGGAAATATCCTCTCAGCATCCACCTTGTCGAACCCCCTTATTTTCTTATGTTTCGATAAAATCACCTCATTCTTCTGAACTCCATTGTGTTTAGGCCCAAACTACTCGACCTATTTTCATAAGTCAATCCTCTCTTCTCCGGGATCAACCTAGTGAACCTTCACTGAACAGCCTCCAATGCAGGTCTATCCTTCCTTAAATACAGAGACCAAAATACAGAGTCTATTACAGGCAAAATGCCAATCAAACCAGCAGCACACTGGCACCTTAACAGTGTCTCATTGGCCGACAGGCTTTTCTTTAATAGATTTGCTGAGTGGATATAAACTTAAACCAGGTTTACAGGCGTGATGCTCTATTCACATATTGAAGGTAGAAGAGATGCTGTGGGGCACATGCGAAGTCCAGTAGCTGAAAGTGATTAACAGACTGGGTTTTGTGTTTACTGATCCCGGGCATGTTACCAATACCAGCAAAATCGAAGCCCATGGAATAACGGGGACAGTGGCAGCATGGATATGAAAGTGGGTAAGTGACACACAGAGTAGTGGTGAACGGTTGTTTTTCAGACTGGAGGAAGTGGTGTTCCCCAGGGGTCGGTACTGGGGCCACTGCTTTTTTTGACCTATATTAATGACCTAGACTTGGGTGTACAGGGCACAATTTCCAAATCTACAGCTCACACAAAACTTGGTTGTACAGTGAACAGTGAGGAGGATGGTGATAGACTTCGAACCCCCTTATTATCTTATGTTTCGATAAAATCATCTCTCATTCTTCTGCACTCCAATGTGTTTAGGCCCACTAGCTTCCACACTAAAAATGAGTCCTTTGGTGGCTGAACAGCCCACCCATTACACCAGCGTGTCTATGTGGCAGATGAAATTTAACGTAGAAATGTTCAAAAGTGATACATCTTTGTCGGAAGAAAGAGGAGAGGAAATATAAACTAAAGGGTACAATTGTAAAGGGGTGCGTGAACAGAGAGACCCAGGAGTATGTGTGCACCAATCACTGAAGGTTGCAGTGCTGGTTGAGAAAGTGGTTACAAAGACTTACGGGATACTATTTTTCATGAATAGAGGTAGAGAGTACAGAAGTGTGGATATTATGTTGAACCTGCATAAAACTCTGGTTCGGCCTCAACTGGAGTATTGTGTGCAGTTCTGGGTCATCATCATCATAGGCAGTCCCTCGAATCGAGGAAGACATGCTTCCACTCTAAAAATGAGTCCTTTGGTGGCTGAACAGTCCAATACGAGAGCCACAGTCCCTGTCACAGGTGGGATAGATAGTCGTTGAGGGAAGGGGTGGGTGGGACAGGTTTGCCGCACGCCCTTTTTGATGCCACGGTTGATTTCTGCATGCTCTCGGCGATGAGACTCGAGGTGCTCAGCGCCCTCCCGGATGCTCTTCCTCCACTTAGGGCGGTCTTTAGCCAGGGACTCCCAGGTGTATCAGGGAGGCTTTGATGGTGTCCTTGTAACATTTCATCAGCCACACCTTTGGTTCGTTTGCTGTGAAGGAGTTCTGAGTAGAGTGCTTGCTTTGGGAGTCTCGTGTCTGGCATGCGAACAATGTGGCCTGCCCAGCGGAGCTGATCAAATGTGGTCAGTGCTTCAATGCTGCAGATGTTGGCCTGGTCGATGACGCTAACGTTTGTGTGTCTGTCCTCCCAGGTAATTTGTATGATCTTGCGGAGACATCGTTATTGGTATTTCTCCAGCAACTTAAGGTGTCTACTGTACATAGTCCATGTCTCTCAGCCGTACCGGAGGGTGGGTATTACAACAGCCCTGTAGACCATGAGCTGGGTGCTGGGGGTGAGATACCTACTGTACATAGTCCATGTCTCTCAGCCATACCGGAGGGTGGGTATTACAACAGCCCTGTAGACCATGTGCTTGGTTGTAGATTTGAGGACGTGGTCTTCAAAGACACTTTTCCTCAAGCGGCCGAAGGCTGCACTGGAGGCAGTGTTTAATCTTGTCGTCAATGTCTGCTCTTGCTGACAAGAGGTTCCCGAGGTATGGGAAATGGTCCACACTGTCCAGGGTCATGCCATGGATTTTGATGACTACGGGGTGTGGGTGAAGTGGGGAGTGCTATGTGGCGAGGACAGGCTGGTGAAGGACCTTTCTCTTATGGATGTTTAGTGTAAAGCCCATGCTTTCGTAACGTCAGTAAATACGTCGACTATGACTTGAAGTTCAGCCTCTATATGTGCGCAGACACAGGTATTATCCGCGTACGGTAGCTCAACGACAGAGATTGAGGTGGTCTTGGACCTGGCCTGGAGACGACGAAGGTTGAACAGGTTCCCACTGGTTCTGTAGTTTAGTTCCACTCCAGCGGGGAGCTTGTTAACTGAACTGGAGCAATTCTGGCTACCACAATTTAGTAAGCATGCGAAGGCCTTTTGAGAGCGTGCAGAAAAGATTTATGAGAATGAATCCAGGGATGAGGGACTTCAATTACGTGGATAGTCTGGAGAAGTTGGGGTTGTTCTCAGAACAGAGAAGATTGAGAGGAGATTTGACAGAGGTGTTCAAAATCATTAGAGGTCTGGTCAGAGTAGCTGGAGTGGGATTAGCAGAAGCACTTTCAGATAGCCAACATAGGCTCGACGGGCAAATGGTCTCCTTCCATGTTGTAACCAGTCTCTGATTCTAGGAAGAAGAAAAATGTGTTGCCCAGGATGCTCCATCTCCCGGGCACTGGGACCCAGTTGGGAACAGAGACTTTGAAGCCCCGCCCACTCTCTGTTCCTGAACGAAGATGGCCACGCATGCGCCCTGATCCCGCCCTGTGCAAGATGGCGGCCAGTGACCCCGCTCACCCGGGGCCTGTCACCACGGGGCATGTGGGCTCTAATTCGGGGCCTGAGATTTATTCTGTATCTAAGCCGTGCTGTACCTGCTCTGGTAGTGTTCGATGGGACAGTGTAGATGAAGCATTTTAATACATACGAAAAATGACGGACAGGTAAAGACCATCTGGTCCATCAAGCCTGTCCCACACAATTGCGATATATCACAGCGTATACACTCCACTCCACCCGAATCCATGTGATCTCCTGGGAGAGGCAAAAATACAGATTTTAAAAAAACCTAGGACAATTTGGGAAAATAAAATCTGGGAAATTCCTCTCCAACCCATCTAAGTGATGGAAACTAGTCCAGGAGATCACTCTGGCCATTAAACTCCCTGCAGTACCTACCTTCTGTAAGTGTTAATCTCCGCCGCAGCCAGAAACAAATCCAGCTTTTACTTGAAGGAATTCAATGAGTCTGTATCCACCACATGAGAGGGCAGCTTGTTCCAGAGGTCTACTGTTCTCTGGGAAAAGAACCACCTCCTGATGTCTAACCTAGATCTAGCCTTGTACAACTGAAATTTGTGTCCCCTGGTCCTGCCTAACCTATTTAAGTGAAATAAACAGTCAGCTGGAACACTCTCTTTCACTTTCATTATCTTATAAACCGCAATCATATCGCCCTAAGTCTACACTGCTCTAAGGTAAAGAGTCCCAACTCTTTTAACCTATCTTGATAACTAAGATCCTTTAGACTTGGAATTAGTCGAGTGACCCTTTCCAGAACCTCAATATCACCCACCATGTGAGGAGACCAAAACTGGGACACAGTATTCCAAGTGTGGCCTGACTAAGGTCTTGTACTCGGACAAAACATTACTCCTCGTCTTATACTGAATTGTCCTATGGATACACCCCAGCACCCTATTTGCTCTAACTGTCGCTGCACTGCATTGCTCGTGTACCTTTAAGGGTGTATTCACGAGAATGTCTAAATCTCCACCATCTTTAATGCCTTTCCCTGGAGGGTGTATGAATGTTGAGCATTTGCCCTGTCCACATGCATAACACTGAACTTATCTAAGTTATACATAATTTTCCAGTTGTTAGTGTTAGTTTTTATCAGAAGAATCACTCAACACTCAGAGTCGGTTCCAACGCCAGTGCGGCCTATATTTACGCCAGCGGGGAGGAAATCACAAGACTGAGTCCAGGCTTCTCTCCGCTGAACAAATGGTTTCATGGATCTTTATAGGTTTTACAACAGTTTACTACCGTTACATACAACAGTTTAATACAGTTACATTAGACCAATAGCGTTAGTCTCTAAACGTAAAGTGGCTCATGTGTTGCCAAGAGATGTGTTGCGACGGGGTGTGTTGCTAGGGATGACGCATGTGTCTTGTAACATGGCCTGGGCTTCTCTTATCTTAATGTCCTTGGATGCTGGAATTGGGTAGCCTCCTTATCCCCATCCTGCTACAGAGCCGTATTGTTACTAGAACATTTGGTCCAGAGGCCTTGCTGATTAGAGACACCTGCAGAGCTTGCATGCTGGTCCTGTGTGTGGGAAACAACAAGTATCAGTCTCCAGGAATGCAGTCTATTTCAGCTAACAGAAATCCCTTGAGGCTTCACTGGTTACCATTTCATGGTACAAGTTACATGTTACATATTTAATTCTAACCTTATCCTACAGGTGCCGTTGCCCGAGGGTGCCTAATACCTACAACACAGTCATGAGGCCAGTGTCCCAACACTTCAACATCTGCCTGAATCAGACGAGCCACTTCTCCAGTTCGAGCACTCGCACAGATCTTGGTATCATTTCAAAATTGTGCCCCAACCCCAAAATCCAGATCATTAATAAAAATAGGGAAAAGCAATGGTCCCAACACTGAGCCCTGCAGGACACCACTGGTGACTGGTCTCCAAACAGATCCAAATCCATCAAAAACTGCTCTTTACCTACATCCTGCAGGCCAGTTCTGTATCCACTTCAATATATTTCACTAATACCAGAGACTCCGATCTTAGAGAAGCCTCTTGTGCGATACCTTATCAAAAGGTTTTTGGAAATCTAAGCAGACAATGTCTACTGGGCTTCCCTCATCCACCAACTTTGTAACTTCTTCAAAAAATACAATTAGAGTTCTGAGACATGAACTCTTTATGAAGCCATGTTGGCTTTCCCTAATATGTCCCTCCCTATACAAGTATTCATATATTGCATCGCTTATGATTCTTTCCAGCATCTTACCTATTACTGATATTAAACTGATGGGCCTATAGTTACCCAGGTCTGCATTGTCACATTGTTTTAAAAATGGGGACTACTTTCGCCTCCTTCCTATCTGTAAGGCCCATTCCAGAGTGCAGTGAGCTATTAAACATAAAGGCCAGGTGCTCACACAGCACATGTCCGATCTCCCGGAGGGGCTCACACAGCACATGTCCCATCTCCCGGAGGACCCTCACACAGCACATGTCCCATCTCCCGGAGGACCCTCACACAGCACATGTCCCATCTCCCGGAGGGGCTCACACAGCACCTGTACCATCTCCCGGAGGACCCTCACACAGCACATGTCCCATCTCCCGGAGGATTCTCACACAGCACATTTTCCATCTCCCGGAGGACCCTCACACAGCACATGTCCCATCTCCAGGAGGACCCTCACACAGCACATGTCCCATCTCCAGGAGGACCCTCACACAGCACATGTCCCATCTCCCGGAGGACCCTCACACAGCACATGTCCCATCTCCCAGAGAACCCTCACACAGCACATGTCCCATCTCCCGGAGGGGCTCACACAGCACATGTCCCATCTCCCGGAGGATCCTCACACAGCACATGTCCCATCTCCCGGAGGACCCTCACACAGCACATGTCCCATCTCCCGGAGGACCCTCACACAGCACATGTCCTATCTCCTGGAGGACCCTCACACAACACAAGTCCCATCTCCCGGAGGACCCTCACACAGCACATGTCCCATCTCCCGGAGGATCCTCACACAGCACATGTCCTATCTCCCGGAGGATCCTCACACAGCACATGTCCTATCTCACGGAGGACCCTCACACAGCACGTGTCCCATCTCCCGGAGGGGCTCACACAGCACATGTCCTATCTCCCGGAGGATCCTCACACAGCACATGTCCTATCTCCCGGAAGACCCTCACACAGCACATGTCCCATCTCCCGGATGATCCTCACACAGCACATGTCCCATCTCCTGGAGGACCCTCACACAGCACATGTCCCATCTCCCGGATGATCCTCACACAGCACATGTCCCATCTGCCGGATGATCCTCACACAGCACATGTCCCATCTCCCGGAGGATCCTCACACAGCACATGTCCCATCTCCCGGAGGACCCTCACACAACACAAGTCCCATCTCCCGGAGGGGCTCACACAGCACATGTCCCATCTCCCGGAGGACCCTCACACAGCACATGTCCCATCTCCCGGAGGACCCTCGCACAGCACATGTCCCATCTCTCGGAGGGGCTCACACAGCACATGTCCCATCTCCCGGAGAACCCTCACACAGCACATGTCCCATGTCCCGGAGGACCTTCGGCTGGCTACTCTATGTATTTTTAATTTCTTACTTTTTTTCTAAAGCAATATTCTTACCTATGTTAATGTTACTAAGGAAAACTAGTGTTATTAAATTCTAATATTTTTGCATGATCTTCAAGGGTGAAGACTCATCAAAGTGCTGGTTAATATTTCCGCCATACTCAGTGAGTCCTTTGTAACCGGTCCTTGAACACCCTTCAGTGGCCCAACACAGTCTTTGATAGTTCTCTGACTCTTTACATAAATAAAAAAGGCTCTTCCCATGACTGCCACAGTTGCCTACAATTCTTTTTTCCAAATAACCTTTTTGCTGATCGAATAGCCGCTTCCGTTTTCTTTGTATTCAACGCTATTTATTTGTGTGTTAAATTTCTTTAATTTATAGAGACATTTCTGTTTACATGTTATTTGTCTTTGCACAGAGCCAGTCAGCCACCTTGGCTTTTTCTTACCACATTTCCATCTTTAGATTTTGGCTACGTTAGTTTTCCACATTTTAATTCTGAAATACGTTCCATTTGTATTCAACATCGGTCACATCACCACCGAGTAGGGTTGGCCAATTTACCTGTTGCAAGTCCTCTGCCATTTTGGAGAAGTTTGCCCTTCTGAAATGCGGTGCGAGTTGCAGGTTCTCAGTCACTTTGGTTCTCCTGGCCAATTGGGACCCTACAATGTGATTACTGTTGCCCAGATGTTCCCCCACACGGAGACCTGATAGGAGGTCAGGCTCACTACTAAACACCACATCCAATATATAATTTTCCCAAGTTACTTCATTAACATGTTGAGTCAGGAAACATTCCTGTATATTTTCAATAAATAAGAACAGAAGAAATAGGAGCAGGAGTAGGCCATAAGGCCTCTTGAATCTGCTCCTCCGTTCAATAAGATCATGGCTGATCCGATCATGGACTCAGCTCCACTTCCCTGCCCGCTCCCCATAACCCCTTAACCCCTTATCGTTTAAATAAATTTAAGACAGAAATAGACAGTTTCTTAATGTCCTAACTTCCACAGCTCTCTGAGGCAACGAATTCCACAGATTCACAACCGTTTGAGAGCAGAAATTTCTCGTCATCTCAGTTCTAAATGGGCGGCCCCTTATTCTAACATCAAGCCATCTAGTTATAGTCTCCCCCATCAGTGGAAACATCTTCTCTGCATCCACCTTGTCCAGTCCTGTCATAATCTTATATGTTTCTAGAAGATCAAATCTCATTCATAGAACCATAGAAAATCGGTGCAGGAGTAGGCGATTCGGCCCTTCGAGCCTGCACCACCCTTCAATCAGATCATGGCTGATCACTCCCTCAGTACCCCTTTCCTGCTTTCTCTCCATACCCCTTGATCCCTTTAGCCGTAAGGGCCATATCTAACTCCCTCTTGAATATATCCAATGAACTGGCATCAATAACTGTCTGTGGCAGGGAATTCCACAGGTTAACAACTCACTGAGTGAAGAAGTTTCTCCTCATCTCAGTCCTAAATGGCCTACCCCTTATCCTAAGACTTTGTCCCCTGGTTCTGGACTTCCCCAACATAGTGAACATTCTATCCTGTCCTGTCAGAATCTTTTATGTTTCTATGAGATCCCCTCTCATCCTTCTAAATTCCAATTTATAAAGGCCCAGGTTATCCAGTCTCTCCTCATATGTCAGTCCTGCCATCCCGGCAATCAGTCTGGTGAATCTTCGTTGCACTCCCACAATAGCAAGCACACCCTTCCTCAGATTAGGAGACCAAAGCTGAACACAATATTCCAGGTGAGACCTCACCAAGAGACTGTATAACTGCAGTAAGACCTCCCTGCTCCTATACTCAAATCCCCTAGCTACGAAGGCCAACATACCATTTGCCTCCTTCACCGCCTGCTGAACCTGCATGCCAACTTTCAATGACTGATGAAACATGACACCCAGGTCTCGTTGCACCTCCCCTTTTGCTAATCTGCCACCATTCAAATAATATTCTGTCTTCGCGTTTTTGCCCCCAAAGTGGATAACCTCACATTTATCCACATTATAATGCATCTGCCATGCATTTGCCCACTCACCTAACCTGTTCAAGTCAACCTGCAGTCTTTTAGCGTCCCCCTCACCGCTCACACTGCCACCCACTTTAGTGTCATCTGCAAACTTGGAGATATTACACTCAATTCCTTCATCCAAATCATTGATGTATGTTGTAAAGAGCTGGGGTCCCAGCACGGAGCCCTGCGGCACTCCACAGGTCACTGCCTTCCATTTAGAAAAGGACCCATTTATCCCAACTCTCTGCTTCCTGTCTGCCAACCAGTTCTCTATCCACGTCAGTATATTACCCCCAATACTATGTGCTTTGATTTTGCACAGCAATCTCTTGTGTGGGACCTTGTCAAAAGCCTTTTGAAAGTCCAAATACATGACTTCCACTGATTCTCCCTTGTCCACTCTACTAGTTACATCCTCAACAAATTGCAGAAGATTTGTCAAGCATGATTTCCCCTTCATAAATCCATGGTGACTTGGACTGATCCTGTCACTGCGTTCCACATGCGCTGCTATTTCATCTTTAATAATTGATTCCAGCAATTTCCCCACTACTGATGTCAGGCTAACCAGTCTAGAATTACCCACTTTCCCTCTCCCTCCCTTTTTAAAAAGTGATGTTACATTAGCTACCCTCCAGTCTATAGGAACTGATCCAGAGTTGATAGACTGTTGGAAAATGATCACCAATGAATCTACTATTTCTAGGGCCACTTCCTTACACTCTGGGTTGCAGACTATCAGGCCCCGGGGATTTATCGGACTTCAATCCCATCAATTTCCCTAACACAATGTCCAACCTAATATGGATATCCTTCAGTTCCTCCTTCTCACTCGGCACTCTGTCCCCTAGTACTTCCAGAAGGTTATTTGTGTCTTCCTTCGTGAAGACAGAACCGAAGTATTTGTTCAATTGGTTTGCCATTTCTTTGTTCCTCATTATAAATTCACCTGAGTCCGACTGCAAGGGACCTACTTGTGTCTTCACTAATCTTTTTCTCTTCACATATCTATATAAGCTTTTGCAGTCAGTTTTTATGTTCCCGGCAAGATTATTCTCATACTCAATTTCCCCCCTCTTAATAATACCCTTTGTCCTCCTCTGCTGAATTCAAAATTTCTCCCAGTCCTCAGGTTTGCTGCTTTTTCTGGCCAATTTATAAGCCGCTTTCTTAGATTTAACACTATCCTTAATTTCCTTTGTTAGCCACGGTTGAGCCACCTTCCCAGTTTTATTTTTACTCCAGACAGGGATGTACAATTGCTGAAGTTCATCCATGTGATCTTTAAATGTTTGTCATTGCCTATCCACTGTCAAACCTTTAAGTATCATTTGCCAGACTATTCGAGCCAACTCACACATCAAACCATCAAAGTTACCTTTCCGTAAGTTCAGGACCTTAGTTTCTGAATTAAGTGTGTCACTCTCCATCATAATAAAGAATTCTACCATGTTATGGTCACTCTTCCCCAAGGGGCCTCGCCCAACAAGATTGCTAATTAGTCCCTTCTCATTACAAATCACCCAGTCGAGGATGGTCAGCTCCCGAGTTGGTTCCTCGACATATTGGTCTAGAAAACTATCCCGAATACACTCCAGGAAATCCTCCTCCACCGCATTACTACCAGTTTGTTAGCCCAATCTATATGTAGATTAATGTCGCCCATGATAACTGCTGTACCTTTATTGCATGCATCCCTAATTTCTTGTTTGATGCTGTCCCCAACCTCACTACTATGGTTTGGTGGTCTGTACACAACTCTCTGTACCATTTTCTGCCTTTTGGTATTCCGTAGCCCCACCCATACCGATTCCACATCATTGAAGCAAATGTCCTTTCTTACGATTGCATTAATTTCCTCTTTACCTAACAATGCCACCCTGCCTCCTTTTCCTTTCTGTCTACCCTTCCTAAATGTTGAATGCCCCTGGATGTTGAGTTCCAAGCCTTGGTCACCCTGGAGCCATGTCTCCGTGATGCAAATTACATCATACCAGTTAGTTGCTATCTGCATAGTTAATTCGTCCCCCTTATTCCAAATACTCCTCGCATTGAGGCACAGAGCCTTCAGGCTTGTCTTTCTTACACACTTTGCCCCTTAGAATTTTGCTGTATTGTGGCCCTTTTTTCCTTAGGTTTCTCTGCCCTCCACTTTTACTTTTCTTCTTTCTATCTATTTTTTGCATCTGCCCCCATTCTACTTCTCTCTGTCTCCCTGCATAGGTTCCCATCCCCCTGCCATAGTAGTTTACCTCCACCCCAACAGCACGAGCAAACACTTCCCCTATGACATTGGTTTCAGCCCTGCCCAGGTAAAAACCGTCCAGTTTGCACTGGTCCCACCTCCTCCAGAACCGGTTCCAATGAACCAGGAATTTGAATCCCTCCCTTTTGTACCACTCCTCAAGCCACGTATTCATCTGAGCTATCTTGAGAATCCTACTCTGACTAGCACATGGCACTGGTAGCAATCCTGAGATTACTACTTTTGAGGGAGCATTATTCTGTATTTAATCCATGTTGTACCTGCCCTGGGAGTGTTTGATGGGACAGTGTAGAGGGAGCTTTATTCTGTATCTAACCCGTGCTGTACCTGCCTGGGAGTGTTTGATGGGACAGTGTAGAGGGAGCATTATTCTGTATCTAACACGTGCTGTATCTGCCCTGGGAATGTTTGATGGGACAGTGTAGAGGGAGCTTTATTCTGTATCTAACCCATGTTGTATCTGTACTGGGAGTATTTGATGGGTTAGTGTAGAGGGAGCCTTACTATGTTTGTAAACCATGTGGTAAGTGTCCTGAGATTGTTTAATGGGACATTGTAGAGGGAGCTTCACTCAGCATGTAACCTCTGCTGTATGTGTTTGGGAATGTTTGATGGGACAGTGTAGAGGGAGCTTTACTCTGTATCTAACCCTTGCTGTACCTGTCCTGGGAATTGGACAGTGCAGAGGGAGCTTTACTCTGTATCCAACCCATGCTGTGTTGCCCCTGTGAGTGTTTAGTGGGAGAGTGCAGAAGGAGCTTTCCTCTTAGTCCAACGCGTGACTTACATGCCTGAGTGTTTGATGGGGCAGTATAGAGGGAGCTTTACTCTGTATCTAACCCAGGCTGCAACTCCCCTGGAGTTGATTGGTTTGACAGCATTGAGTGAGCTTTACCCTATATCTAACCCGTTCTGTACCTGCCTGGGAGTGTTTGATGGGACATTGTAGAGGGAGCTTTATACTGTATCTAACCCTTGCTGTACCTGCTTTGGGAGTGTTTGATGGGACAGTGAGAGGGAGCTTTACTCTGTATCTAACCCGTGCTGTACTTGCTCTGGGAGTGTTTCATGGGACAGTGTAGAGGGAGTTTTACTCCATATATAACCCGTGCAGTAGCTGCTCTGGGAGTGTTTGATGAGACAGTGTAGAGGGAGTTTTACTCCATATATAACCCGTGCTGTACCTTCTCTGGGAGTGGTGAAGTGAACCGAGCTGTGTCCATTCTCATTCTTGTTGAAGATGTTGGATCTTTCCCCTGTTTGGACCTTCAGCCATGGCGGTGACAGGCATTCCCAGGTTCTGATGCTCTATAATAAATATATTAATAGGAGGGTTAGAGAGAAATATTAAAATGGGAAGGAGGACATTGCCATGATACCCAGTCCCTCCTCCCCCACCGGTACAACAGCGGTTAGCTCTGGGATCGAGCATTTCCCAGTGTTACAATCAACTCTTCACATCAGGTGTGACACAGAACGCTGCCCAGTAAAACCAGTGAGTCCCACTGATCTCCACAACCCAGTTCCAGACGGGCTCCCGTCGGCCGAGAGTCCGCACTGGGAGCACCCATTGGTGAGATTTACTCACAATGCAGGCACAAACCATTATACCCAAGGTAGGGAATATTCAGCAGGGAAATGTGGAGCGGGTGATAATTGATGAATTAAATGCTCCTACATTCAGTTTTACTTGGTCTGGCATAAGAACATAAAAAATAGGAGGAGTAGGCCATCTGGACCCTCAAGCCTGCTCCGCCATTTAATGGCGGTATTGTATTATTTTTATTCACAGATGTGTGTTTAATATTTTTGAGTTGGGATATTAAATTATGCCATTTTATGACTATTATATCTATCCACGTACACAACATATAGCTGGGTGTAATTCCTCTGGTCTCGATGGGCAGTGATATTGTCCGTGTGTTCAGGGAGATGTGAACTGGTTGCTGCTTCTATTTGAATATATTGACCATATCTCATGGTGTCAGCACCTGACTAATGAACTCCACTGGGCGGGCCACATTGTTCACATGCCTGACACAAGACTCCCAAAGCAAGTGCTCTACTCGGAACTCCTTCATATCAAACGAGCCCAAGGTGGACGGAGGAAACGTTTCAAGGACACCCTCAAAGTGTCCTTGATGAAATACAACATCACCACTGACACCTGGGAGTCCCTGGCCAAAGACCACCCTAAGTGGAGGAAGTGCATCCGGGAGGGCGTTGTGCACCTCGAGTCTCGTTGCTAAGAGCATGCAGAAATCAAGCTCAGGTAGCGGAAGGAGCCTGCGGCAAACCAGTCCCACCCACCCTTTCCCTCAACCACTATCTGTCCCACCTGTGACAGAGATTGTGATTCTCGTATTGGACTCACTTTTAGAGTGGAAGCAAGGTTTCCTCGATTCTTACGGATTGCCTGCGATGATGAAGAATGAGCACTTCAGGGGGTGAGGACATTTCCCACTGTCCCACTGATAACATCATGTGGAATGACTTGTGCACCTTCACAGTCAGGGGATACATAACATTGATTTGTTTCATTATCTTTAGGTGTTTTACAATCTCAAAACACCATAAATATATCATTGGTAGAGTTAGCTGATGTTTTACAAACACAATTCTCCACTTGTGCGTGTGCAGACACACGTTCATGCAAGTTAACGCTCAGCATCCTTTCCTTTCCCCACAGTGGAAATGCAAGCGATTCAGTCTCGGATAAGGAATTTCTCCAAACAGTTGTTGAAGTTATTCTCTGGCATTAATTTGTGAGGAGTTAGGAAATTAGCAACAGGGTTTTGGATAAGGCAAGTTTAGAGAGGATGTAAGAAGGGTGGCCGGCCAGGAGAATGATGGAATATTCAAGTCTAGAGGTAGCAAAGGCAGAGATAAGGTTTTCAGCAATAGATGGTTCACCTGCTTTTGTTCCTCAGTCTGCAACCCCTGTTCACTTCCAGCTGAAGACCTTTTTCTATCACTCCATCATTTACCCGAGATCGAATTATGCGAGACAGAAAATTAGATAAATATTGATAAAGTGACGTGGATTGGGACTCCCTCTGACCTTTTTCCCCAGTCCATCTCCAGGACCGGTGTGTATCTGAGTCAATGGGACTCTCTCTGACCTTTCTGCCCAGTCTATCCCCAGGACCAGTGTGTATCTGAGTCAATGGGACTCTCTCTGAACTTTCTCCCCAGTCTATCCGCAGGACCAGTGTTTATCTGAGTCAATGGGACTCTCTGACCTTTCTCCCCAGTCTATCTCCAGGACCAGTGTGTATCTGAGTCAATGGGACTCTCTCTGACCTTTCTCCCCAGTCTATCCCAGTACCAGTGTGTATCTGAGTCAATGGGACTCTCTCTGACCTTTCTCCCCAGTCTATACCCAGGACCAGTGTGTATCTGAGTCAATGGGACTCTCTCTGACCTTCCTCCCCAGTCTATCCCCAGGACCAGTGTGTATCTGAGTCAATGGGACTCTCTGCCCTTTCTCCCCAGTGTATCCCCAGGACCAGTGTGTATCTGAGTCAATGGGACACTCTCTGACCTTTCTCCCCAGTGTTTCCCCAGGACCAGTGTGTATCTGAGTCAATGGGACTCTCTCTGACCTTTCTCCCCAGTCTATCCCCAGGACCAGCGTGTACCTGAGTCAATGGGACTCTCTGACCTTTCTCCCCAGTCTATCCCCAGGACCAGTGTGTATCTGAGTCAATGGGACCCTCTCTGACCTTTCTCCCCAGTCCATCCCCAGGACCAGTGTGTATCTGAGTCAATGGGACTCTCTCAAACCTTTCTCCCCAGTCTATCCCCAGGACCAGTGTGTATCTGAATCAATGGGACTCTCTTACCTTTCTCCCCAGTCTATCCCCAGGCCCAGTGTGTATCTGAGTCAATGGGACTCTCTCTGACCTTTCTCCCCAGTCTAACCCCAGGACCAGTGTGTATCTGAGTCAATGGGACTCTCTCTGACCTTTGTCCCCAGTCTACCCCCAGGCCCAGTGTGTATCTGAGTCAATGGGACTCTCTCTGACCTTTCTCCCCAGTCTAACCCCAGGCCCAGTGTGTATCTGAGTCATTGGAACTCTCTCTGACCTTTCTCCCCAGTCTATCTCCAGGACCAGTGTGTATCTGAGTCAATGGGACTCTCTCTGACCTTTCTCCCCAGTCTATCCCCAGGACCAGTGTGTATCTGAGTCAATGGGACTCTCTCTGACCTTTCTCCCCAGTCTATCCCCAGGACCAGTGTGTATCTGAGTCAATGGGACTCTCTCTGACCTTTCTCCCCAGTCGATCCCCAGGACCAGTGTTTATCTGAATCAATGGGAGTCTCTCTGATCTTTCTCCCCAGTCTATCCCCAGGACCAGTATGTATCTGAGTCAATGGGACTCTCTGACCTTTCTCCCCAGTCTACCCCCAGGCCCAGTGTGTATCTGAGTCAATGGGACTCTCTGAACTTTCTCCCCAGTCTACCCCCAGGCCCAGTGTGTATCTGAGTCAATGGAACTC
Source organism: Pristiophorus japonicus (assembly GCF_044704955.1). NCBI lineage: Eukaryota > Metazoa > Chordata > Chondrichthyes > Pristiophoridae > Pristiophorus > Pristiophorus japonicus. Next base: position 38,625 of record NW_027252252.1, read on the forward strand.
TCTGAACTTTCTCCCCAGTCTATCCCCAGGACCAGTGTGTATCTGAGTCCAAGGGACTCTCTGACCTTTCTCCCCAATCTATCCCCAGGACCAGTGTGTATCTGAGTCAATGGGACTCTCTCTGACCTTTCTCCCCAGTCTATCCCCAGGACCAGTGTGTATCTGAGTCAATGGGACACTCTCTGACCTTTCTCCCCAGTGTTTCCCCAGGACCAGTGTGTATCTGAGTCAATGGGACTCTCTCTGACCTTTCTCCCCAGTCTATCCCCAGGACCAGTGTTTAACTGAGTCAATGGGACTCTCTCTGACCTTTCTCCCCAGTCTATCCCCAGGACCAGTGTGTATCTGAGTCAATGGGACTGTCTGACCTTTCTCCCCAGTCTATCCCCAGGACCAGTGTTTAACTGAGTCAATGGGACTCTCTCTGACCTTTCTCCCCAGTCTATCCCCAGGACCAGTGTGTATCTGAGTCAATGGGACTGTCTGACCTTTCTTCCCAGTCTACCCCCAGGCCCAGTGTGTATCTGAGTCATTGGGACTCTCTGACCTTTCTCCCCAGTCTATCCCCAGGACCAGTGTGTATCTGAGTCAATGGGACTCACTCTGACTTTTCTCCCCAGTCTATCCCCAGGACCAGTGTGTATCTGAATCAATGGGAGTCTCTCTGATCTTTCTCCCCAGTCTATCCCCAGGACCAGTATGTATCTGAGTCAATGGGACTCTCTGACCTTTCTCCCCAGTCTATCCCCAGGACCAGCGTGTACCTGAGTCAATGGGACTCTCTGACCTTTCTCCCCAGTCTATCCCCAGGACCAGTGTGTATCTGAGTCAATGGGACCCTCTCTGACCTTTCTCCCCAGTCTATCCCCAGGCCCAGTGTGTATCTGAGTCAATGGGACTCTCTCTGACCTTTCTCCCCAGTCTAACCCCAGGACCAGTGTGTATCTGAGTCAATGGGACTCTCTCTGACCTTTGTCCCCAGTCTACCCCCAGGCCCAGTGTGTATCTGAGTCAATGGGACTCTCTCTGACCTTTCTCCCCAGTCTAACCCCAGGCCCAGTGTGTATCTGAGTCATTGGAACTCTCTCTGACCTTTCTCCCCAGTCTATCTCCAGGACCAGTGTGTATCTGAGTCAATGGGACTCTCTCTGACCTTTCTCCCCAGTCTATCCCCAGGACCAGTGTGTATCTGAGTCAATGGGACTGTCTGACCTTTCTCCCCAGTCTATCCCCAGGACCAGTGTGTATCTGAGTCAATGGGACTCTCTCTGACCTTTCTCCCCAGTCGATCCCCAGGACCAGTGTGTATCTGAATCAATGGGAGTCTCGCTGATCTTTCTCCCCAGTCTATCCCCAGGACCAGTATGTATCTGAGTCAATGGGACTCTCTGACTTTTCTCCCCAGTCTACCCCCAGGCCCAGTGTGTATCTGAGTCAATGGGACTCTCTGACCTTTCTCCCCAGTCTATCCCCAGGCCCAGTGTGTATCTGAGTCAATGGGACTCTCTGACCTTTCTCCCCAGTCTACCCCCAGGCCCAGTGTGTATCTGAGTCAATGGAACTCTCTGAACTTTCTCCCCAGTCTATCCCCAGGACCAGTGTGTATCTGAGTCCATGGGACTCTCTGACCTTTCTCCCCAATCTATCCCCAGGACCAGTGTGTATCTGAGTCAATGGGACTCTCTCTGACCTTTCTCCCCAGTCTATCCCCAGGACCAGTGTGTATCTGAGTCAATGGTACTCTCTGACCATTCTCCCCAGTCTGTCCCCAGGACCAATGTATATCTGAGTCAATGGGACTTTCTCTGACCTTTCTCCCCAGTCTATCCCCAGGACAAGTGTGTATCTGAGCCAATGGGACTCTCTCTGATCTTTCTCCCCAGTATATCCCCAGGACCAGTGTGTATCTGAGTCAATGGGACTCTCTGACCTTTCTCCCCAGTCTATCCCCAGGACCAGCGTGTATCTGAGTCAATGGGACTCTCTGACCTTTCTCCCCAGTCTATCTCCAGGAACAGTGTGTATCTGAGTCAATGGGACTCTCTGACCTTTCTCCCCAGTCTATACCCAGAACCAGTGTGTATCTGAGTCAATGGGACTCTCTCTGATCTTTCTCCCCAGTCTATCCCCAGGACCAGTGTGTATCTGAGTCAATGGGACTCTCTGACCTTTCTCCCCAGTCTATCCCCAGGACCAGTGTGTATCTGAGTCAATGGGACTCTCTGACCTTTCTCCCCAGTCTATCCCCAGGACCAGTGTTTATCTGAGTCAATGGGACTCTCTGACCTTTCTCCCCAGTCTAATCCCAAGGACAAGTGTGGATCTGAGTCAATGGGACTCTCTCTGAACTTTCTCCCCAGTCTATCCCCAGGACCAGTGCTTATCTGAGTCAATGGGACTCTCTCACCTTTCTCCCCAGTCTATCTCCAGGACCAGTGTGTATCTGAGTCAATGGGACTCTCTCTGACCTTTCTCCCCAGTATCCCAGTACCAGTGTGTATCTGAGTCATTGGGACTCTCTCTGACCTTTCTCCCCAGTCTATCCCCAGGACCAGTGTGTATCTGAGTCAATGGGACTCTCTGACCTTTCTCCCCAGTCTACCCCCAGGCCCAGTGTGTATCTGAGTCAATGGGACTCTCTGACCTTTCTCCCCAGTCTACCCCCAGGCCCAGTGTGTATCTGAGTCAATGGAACTCTCTGAACTTTCTCCCCAGTCTATCCCCAGGACCAGTGTGTATCTGAGTCAATGGGACTCTCTGACCTTTCTCCCCAATCTATCCCCAGGACCAGTGTGTATCTGAGTCAATGGGACTCTCTCTGACCTTTCTCCCCAGTCTATCCCCAGGACCAGTGTGTATCTGAGTCAATGGGGCTCTCTGACCTTTCTCCCCAGTCTATCCCCAGGACCAGTGTGTATCTGAGTCAATGGTACTCTCTGACCTTTCTCCCCAGTCTATCCCCAGGACCAATGTATATCTGAGTCAATGGGACTCTCTCTGACCTTTCTCCCCAGTCTATCCCCAGGACAAGTGTGTATCTGAGTCAATGGGACTCTCTGACCTTTCTCCCCAGTCTATCCCCAGGACCAGTGTGTATCTGAGTCAATGGGACTCTCTCTGACCTTTCTCCCCAGTCTATCCCCAGGACCAGTGTGTATCTGAATCAATGGGAGTCTCTCTGATCTTTCTCCCCAGTCTATCCCCAGGACCAGTATGTATCTGAGTCAATGGGACTCTCTGACCTTTCTCCCCAGTCTACCCCCAGGCCCAGTGTGTATCTGAGTCAATGGGACTCTCTGACCTTTCTCCCCAGTCTACCCCCAGGCCCAGTGTGTATCTGAGTCAATGGAACTCTCTGAACTTTCTCCCCAGTCTATCCCCAGGACCAGTGTGTATCTGAGTCAATGGGACTCTCTGACCTTTCTCCCCAATCTATCCCCAGGACCAGTGTGTATCTGAGTCAATGGGACTCTCTCTGACCTTTCTCCCCAGTCTATCCCCAGGACAAGTGTGTATCTGAGTCATTGGGACTCTCTCTGACCTTTCTCCCCAGTCTATCCCCAGGACCAGTGTGTATCTGAGTCAATGGGACTCTCTCTGACCTTTCTTCCCAGTCTACCCCCAGGCCCAGTGTGTATCTGAGTCATTGGGACTCTCTCTGACCTTTCTCCCCAGTCTATCCCCAGGACCAGTGTGTATCTGAGTCAATGGGACTCTCTCTGACCTTTCTCCCCAGTCTATCCCCAGGACCAGTGTGTATCTGAGTCAATGGGACTCTCTGACCTTTCTCCCCAGTCTATCCCCAGGACCAGTGTGTATCTGAGTCAATGGGACTCTCTCTGACCTTTCTCCCCAGTCTATCCCCAGGACCAGTGTGTATCTGAATCAATGGGAGTCTCTCTGATCTTTCTCCCCAGTCTATCCCCAGGACCAGTGTGTATCTGAGTCAATGGGACTCTCTGACCTTTCTCCCCAGTCTATCCCCAGGACCAGTGTGTATCTGAATCAATGGGACTCTCTGACCTTTCTCCCCAGTCTATCCCCAGGACCAGTGTCTATCTGAGTCAATGGGACTCTCTCTGACCTTTCTCCCCAGTCTAACCCCAGGACCAGTGTGTATCTGAGTCAATGGGACTCTCTCTGACCTTTCTCCCCAGTCTATCCCCAGGACCAATGTGTATCTGAATCTATGGGACTCTCTCTTACCTTTCTCCCCAGTCTATCCCCAGGACCAGTGTTTATCTGAGTCGATGGGACTCTCTCTGACCTTTCTCCCCAGTCTAACCCCAGGACCAGTGTGTATCTGAATCTATGGGACTCTCTCTTACCTTTCGCACCTATCGATGTAGCAAAGCTCTTTGAATCAATAGTTTTCTCTGTTTGGTGCTCTCACAATCCTGGGCTGGTTCACCTGGTGTTGTTCCTCAGTCTACAATGTCTGTTAGGTCCACAGCTGGAATTTTCTCAAGCACTCCTACATTCAATCAGGACATAAAATGAGAACAATATTATCGGCGTGAAATAGAGTGCATGTTAACCTACCTTGTAGTTACTGGTCGAAACAAAACATTCAAGTAAAAATAATTCCATATTCCGCGGTTAGAGACTCCTCATATACTGGACGTGCATTTTCCAGGAGTAGGTCACATATTGAAGATAGAAACATAGAAAATAGGTGCAGGAGCAGGCCATTCGGCCGTACTAGCCTGCGCCACCATTCAATAAGATCATGGCTGAGCATTCAACCTCAGTACCCCACCCATGCCTTCTCTCCATACCCCTTGATCCCTAAGGGCCACATCTAATTCCCTTTTGAATATATTTAGTGAACTGGCCTCAACAACTTTCGGTGGTAGAGAATTCCACAGGTTCACCACTCTCTGAGTGAAAATGTTTCTCTTCATCGCGGCACTAATTGGCTTACCTCTTATCCTAAGACTATGTCCCCTGGTTCTGGACTTCCCCAACATCGGGAACATTCTTCCTGAATCTACCCTGTCCAATCCCATCAGAATTTTATATGTTTCTATGAGATCGCCTCTCATTCTTCAAAATTCCACTGAGGATAAGCCTAGCCGATCCAGTCTTTCCTCATATGTCAATCCTGCCATCCCCGGACTCAGTCTGGTGAACCTTCGCTGCACTCCCTCAATAGCAAGAATGTCCTTCCTCAGATTAGGAGAGTAAAATTGCACACAATACTCCAGGTGTGGCCTCACCAAGGCCCTGTACAACTGCAGTAAGACTTGCCTGCTCCTATACTCACATCCTCTCGCTATGAAGGCCAGCATGCTTTCTCCGCTATCTACAATCACTGCCCATTCCTTTATATTCCTGGCTGAAGCCCATCCAGGACACACACGCCCAGTCTCCATCTGTCTGTCTTTCCCTCGCGTTTTACTTTCTCTCAGTGACACCTCAGGCAGAGAGAGAGCTGACAGACAATATATTCAGCTCACACAACTCAGCAACTTCCCTGGAGCGTTGGCCAGCTTTAATGACACTGATTAACAAGGGGTTTCACCCTCCCCCTCCCACTGTCTGGGGCTCTCTCTGTGTCCGGAGAGACAACAATGGACATCCAACTCGCTCTCAATTCCTGTCTGAGAGAGGGACCGCCCACCGTGTGTGAGGTCACAGCCCCGCCCACACAACGCGGGAGCTGGCCCCGCCCACCGTGTGTGAGGTCAGGGCCCCGCCCACACAGCCCCTGAGCCCAGCAGCGGGAATGCTGCAATGTGAGAGAATAAAGAGAGAAGGTGCTGGGAACAGCCAGCCTGAGAGCTCAGGCAGTGTGTGTGGGGAGAGAGAGAGAATGGAGCTGAGGGAAGATCATTGTCATTGGCCTGACATTCAGGGCCAGGGCCTTTACCTGCTGTTGGGGGCAGTGCAGCTGAAAGATTGACTGACAATATACAGCACTGTTTCCTGACACAACATGTTAATGCAGTAAATGGGGAAAACCGGAGATTGGATCTGGTGTTTAGTAGTGAGCCTGACCTGGGATCAGGCCTCCGTCTGGGGAACATCTGGGCAACACTGATCACATTATGCTGTCCCGATTGGCCGGGAGAACCAAAGGGACTGAGAACCTGCGACACAGACCGCATTTCAGGGCAAACTTCTCCAAACTGGCAGAGGATTGTAACAGGTAAATTGGTCAACCCTCCTCGGTGGTGATGTGACCGATGTTGGATATCAATGGAAAGGTTTTAAGAACAAGTTTAAAAATGTGGTAAACAAACGTAGTTAAAATTAAAAGACAGGAATGTGGTAAGAAAAAGCCGAGGTGGCCGACTGGCTCTGTACAAAGATGTAAACAGAAAAGTTTCCATAAATTAAATACATTTAACAATTAAATAAATAGGGTGAATTCAAGGAACAACTGAAGAAAACGAAGGCTGCTGTTCAATCAGGAAAAAGTCTCTGGGAATAGAAGGATTGTAGACCACTGGCCGACATGGGCAGAGCTTTTTCAGTTATGTGCAGAGTCCAAGAACTATCAAAGTCTGTATTGGGCCACTGAAGGGTGTTCAAGGACAGGTTATATAGGATTTACTGAGTATGGCGGGAATATTTGTGAGTACTGTGCATCAGTCTTCACCCTTTAACATCATGCTCAAATATTAGAATTTACCAACAATACTTTTATCAGTAACATTAACATAGATAAGCATATTGTTTTGGAAAACATTCAGAACTTAAAAAGAGTTAGAGCAGCCGGACTGGAGGATATTCATCCAAGGGTCCACCGGGAGATGGGACATGTGCTGTGTGAGGGTCCTCCGGGAGATGGGACATGTGCTGTGTGAGCCCCTCCGAGAGATGGGAATGTGCTGTGTGAGGGTCCTCCGGGAGATGGGACATGTGTGTGAGGGTCCTCCGGGAGATGGGAATGTGCTGTGTGAGGGTCCTCCGGGAGATGGGACATGTGTGTGAGGGTCCTCCGGGAGATGGGACATGTGCTGTGTGAGGGTCCTCCGGGCGATGGGACATGTGCTGTGTGAGCCCCTCCGGGAGATGGGACATGTGCTGTGTCAACCCCTCCGGGAGATGGCACATGTGCTGTGTGAGGGTCCTCCGGGCGATGGAACATGTGCTGTGTGAGGGTCCTCCGGGAGATGGGACATGTGCTGTGTGTGCCCCTCCGGGAGATGGGACATGTGCTGTGTCAACCCCTCCGGGAGATGGCACATGTGCTGTGTGAGGGTCCTCCGGGCTATGGGACATGTGCTGTGTGAGGGCTCTCTGGGCGATGGGACTTGTGCTGTGCGGCCCCTGGCATGTATGTTTAATAGCTCACTCTGAAATAGTTCCTACAGATTGGAAGGATGCTAATGAAGTCCCCATTTTAATAAAAATGTGATAAGGCAGACCCGGGTCACCAGAGGCCCATCAGATTAATATCAGTAATAGGTAAGATGATTGAAAGAATCATAAGGGATGCAATATATCAATACTTGGATAGGGAGGGACATATTAGGGACACCACAACCCATTACAAAGAGTTCATGTCTCACAACTCTAATTATATTTTTTGAAGAAGTTACAAAGTTGGTGGATGAGGGAAGCCCAGTAGACATTGTCTACTTAGATTTCCAAAAACATTTTGACAAGGTACCACACAAGAGGCTTCTCTATAAGATCGGAGCCTCTGGTATTAGTGAAATATATTGAGGTGGATATTGAACTGGCCGGCAGGATGCAGGTAAAGAGCAGTTATAGATGGATTTGGATCTGTTTGGTAACGGTCACCAGTGGTGTCCTGCAGGGATCAGTGTTGGGACCATTTCATTTTACTACTTTTATTAATGATCTGGATTTTGGGTTTAGGGGCACAATTTGAAAATTTTGAAATGATACCAAGATCTGTGCGAGTGCTCGAACTGTAGAAGAGGCTCGTCTGATTCAGGCAGATCTTGAAGTGTTGGGAGACTGGCCTCATGACTGGAAAATTATGTATAACTTAGATAAGTTCAGTGTTATGCATGTGGGCAGGGCAAATGCTCAACATTCATACACCCTCCAGGGAAAGGCATTAAAGATGGTGGAGATAGAAAGAGATTTAGACATTCTAGTGAATACATCCTTAAAGGTACACGAGCAATGCAGTGCAGCGACAGTTAGAGCCAATAGGGTGTTGGGGTTTATCCATAGGACAATTGAGTATAAGGCGAGGAGTACTGTTTTGTCCGAGTACAAGACCTTAGTCAGGCCACACTTGGAATACTGTCCAGTTTTGGTCTCCTCACATGGTGGGTGATATTGAGGTTCTGGAAAGGGTCACTCGACTAATTCCAAGTCTAAAGCATCTTGGTTATAAAGATAGGTTAAAAGATTTGGGACTCTAGCTGAGAGCAGCGTAGACTTAGGGCGATACGATTGCGTTTTATAAGATAATGAAGGTGAAAGAGTGTTCCAGCTGACCGTTTATTTCAATTAAGTAGGTGAGACAGCACCAGGGACACAAATATCAGTTGTATAAGGATAGATCTCGGGTAGACATCAGGAGGTGGTTCTTTTCCCAGAGAACAGTAGACCTCTGGAACAAGCTGCCCTCTCATGTGGTGGATGCAAACTCACTGAATTCCTTCAAGTAAAAGCTGGATTTGTTTCTGGCTGCGGCGGAGATTAAGACTTACAGAAGGTAGGTACTGCAGGGGGTTTAGTGGCCAGAGTGATCTCCTGGACTAGTTTCCATCGCTTAGATGGGTTGGAGAGGAATTTCCCAGATTTTATTTTCCCAACTTGTCCTAGGTTTTTTAAAAATCTGTATTTTTGCCTCTCCCAGGAGATCACATGGACTCAGGTGGAATGGAGTGTTTATGCTGTGATATATCGCAATTGTGTGGGACAGGCTTGATGGACCAGATGATCTTTACCTGTCCGTCATTTATCGTATGTATTAAAATGCTTCCTCCAATCTGTCCCATTGAACACTACAAGAGCAGGTACAGCACGGCTTAGATACAGAATAAATCTCAGGCCCCGAATTAGAGCCCACAAGCCCCGTGCTGACAGGCCCGGGTGAGCGGGGTCACTGGCCACCATCTTGCACAGGGCGGGATCAGGGCGCATGCAAGGCCATCTTGGTTCAGGAACAGAGAGTGGGCGGGGCTTCAGAATCTCTGTTCCCAACTGGGTCCCAGTGCCCGGGAGATGGAGCATCCTGGGAAACACGCTTTTCATCATCTTACAATCCGAGACTAGTTACAACATGGAAGGAGACCATTTGGCCCATCGAGCCCATGCCGGCTATCTGCAAGAGCTTCTACTAATCCCACTCTATCTACTCTGACCAGACCTCTCATGATTTTGAACACCTCTGTCAAATCTCCTCTCAATCTTCTCTGTTCTGAGAACAACCCCAACTTCTCCAGACTATCCACGTAATTGAAGTCCCTCATCCCTGGAATCATTCTCGTAAATCTTTTCTGCACGCTCTCAAAAGGCCTTCGCATACTTACTAAAATGTGGTAGCCAGAATTGCTCCAGTTCAGTCAAGAAGCACCCCGCTGGAGTGGAACTATACTACAGAACCAGTGGGAACCTGTTCAACCTTTCTTCGTCTCCAGGCCAGGTCCAAGACCACCCCAATCTCTGTCGTTGAGCTACCGTACGCGGATAATACCTGTGTCTGCGCACATATAGAGGCTGAACTTCAAATCATAGTCGACGTATTTACTGACGTTACGAAAGCATAGGCTTTACACTAAACATCCATAAGAGAAAGGTCCTCCACCAGCCTGTCCTCGCCACATAGCACTCCCCACTTCACCCACCGCCCGTAGTCATCAAAATCCATGGCACGGCCCTGGACAGTGTGGACCATTTCCCATACCTCAGGAACCTCTTGTCAGCAAGAGCAGACATTGACGACAGGATTCAACACCGCCTCCAGTGCAGCCTTCGGCCGCTTGAGGAAAAGTGTCTTTGAAGACCACGTCCTCAAATCTACCACCAAGCACATGGTCTACAGGGCTGTAGTAATACCCACCCTCCTGTATGGCTGAGAGACATGGACTATGTACAGTAGACACCTCAAGTTGCTGAAGAAATACCAACAACGATGTCTCCGCAAGATCATACAAATTACCTGGGAGGACAGACACACAAACGTCAGCATCATCGACCAGGCCAACATCCGCAGCATTGAAGCACTGACCACATTTGATCAGCTCCACTGGGCAGGCCACATTGTTCGCATGCCAGACACGAGATTCCCAAAGCAAGCGCTCTACTCCGAATTCTTTTGGCAAACGAGCCAAAGGTGTGGCAGAGGAAACGTTACAAGGACACCCTCAAAGCCTCCCTGATACACATGGCTGTCCCTGGCTAAAGACCGCACAAAGTGGAGGAAGAGCATCCGGGAGGGCGCTGAGCACCTCGAGTCTCATCGCCGAGAGCATGCAGAAATCAACTGTGGCATCAAAAAGAGCGTGCGGCAAACCTGTCCCACCCAGCCCTTCCCTCAACGACTATCTGTCCCACCTGTGACAGGGACTGTGGATTCGTATTGGACTGTTCAGCCACCAAAGGACTCATTTTTAGAGTGGAAGCAAGTCTTCCTCGATCCGAGGGACTGCCTATGATGATGATGATGACCCAGAACTGCACATAATACTCCAGTTGAGGCCGAACCAGTGTTTTATGCAGGTTCAACATAATATCCACACTTCTGTACTCTATACATCTATTCATGAAAAATAGGATCCCGTAAGTCTTTGTAACCACTTTCTCAATGAGCACTGGAAACTTCATTGATTGGTGCACATATACTCCTGGGTCTCTCTGTTCACACCCCCCTTTACAATTGTACCCTTTAGTTTATATTTCCTCTCCTCTTTCTTCCGACAAAAATGTATCGCTTTTGAACTTTTCTACGTTAAATTTCATCCGCCACATAGACACGCTGGTGGAATGGGTGGACATGTCTTTCTGAAGTCCATCACCATCCTCCTCACTGTTCACTGTACTTCCAAGGTTTCTGTGAGCTGTAGATTTGGAAATTGTGCCCTGGACATCCAAGTCTAGGTCATTAATATAGATCAAAAAAAGCAGTGGCCCCAATACCGACCCCTGGGGAACAACACTTCCTCCAGTCTGAAAAACAACCATTCACCACTACTCTGTGTGTATCACTTAGCCACTTTCATATCCATGCTGCCACTGTCCCCGTTATTCCATGGGCTTCGATTTTGCTGGTATTGGTAACACGCCTGGGATCAGTAAACACAAAACCCAGTCTGTTAATCACTTTCAGCTACTGGACTTAGCATGTACCCTACAGCATCTCTTCTACCCTCAATATGTGAATAGAGCATCACGCCTATAAACCTGGTTTAAGTTTATAACCACTCAGCAAATCTATTTAAGAAAAGCCTGTAGGTCAATGAGACACTGTTAAGGTGCCAGTGTGCTGCTGGTTTGATTGGCATGTTGCCTGTAATGGACTCCGTATTTTGGTCTCCGTATTTAAGGAAGGATATACCTGCATTGGAGGCAGTTCAGAGAAGGTTCACTAGGTTGATGCCGGAGATGAGGGGATTTACTTATAAAGATAGCTTGAGTAGGCTGGGCTTAAACACATTGGAGTTCAGAAGAATGAGAGATGATTTTATCGAAACATAAGATAATGAGGGGGTTCGTCAAGATGGATGCAGAGAGGACAGTTCCACTTACACGGGAAACTAAAACTAGGGAACATAGGCTTAGAATAAGGGGCCACCCAATTAAAACTGAGATGAGGAACTTCTTTTCTGAGGGTTGTAAATCTGTGGAATTCTCTGCCCAGGAGAGCTGTGGAGGCTGGGTCTTTGAATATACTTAAGGCGGAGATAGACAGATCTTTGAGTGATAAGTGAGTAAAGGGTTATGGGGAGTGGGCAGGGAAGTGGAACTGAGTCCATGATCAGATCAGCCATGATCTTATTGAATGGCGGAGCAGGCCCAAGGGGCCAAATGGCCTACTCCTGCTACTATTTCTTATGATCTAACTGAACATTTCTCCCAGCGTAACCTTGTCTGTAATGAAATATGTGTCTTTTAATAAGCCTCAGGTCCTTGCTCATGTCTGCTGCAGATTCCAGAGTTGGTTCCAGAGTTGAGTGGATTGACTTATGGTTGAGTAGGTTGGGCATATACACATTGGAGTTGAGATGAATGAGATCTGTGTGTGGTCCTGAAGGTCAGTGTCCAGGCTGAAGTTCTGTTCCCCCTGTAAAATCCTCCCCAAAGAATGTCCTTTCTCAGCTCCAGCCAAGTGATGCTAAACACTCAGGTGGGAAAGACAAAAATCCACAGAAATGTGTTGAAAGCAAAACTAATTTATGTGTCTATATCCCAAATATTAAACTCCAGTCGATTTCAGGAGTTATTAACATCAGTGTTACAGGAGTTATAAACCCCAACTGTCAGAATGAACACGATTCAGTCCGGGATGTGAATAACAGCAGAATCCAACCCCTGCAGTCACTTGTGAACTCGCTGATGTCTCAGCAGGTTGCCTGACTGAGAGAATCCCTTGTCCCACTCAGAGCAGGTGAATGGCCTCTCCGCAGTGTGAACTCGCTGGTGTCTCAGAAGGTGGTATGATCGAATGAATCCCTTCCCACATTCAGAGCAGGTGAACGGCCTCTCCCCAGTGTGAACTCGCTGGTGTCTCAGAAGGTGGTATGACCGAGTGAATCCCTTCCCACATTCAGAGCAGCTGAACGGTCTCTCCCCAGTATGAATTCGCCGATGTATTTCCAGCTGGGATGGGTAGTTGAATCGTTTCCCACAATCCCCACATTTAATTGGTTTCTCCCCAGTGTGACTGCACTTGTGTCTCTCCAGGTTGGACGATCGACTGAAGCCTTGTCCACACACAGAGCACGTGTACCGTTTCTCCCCACTGTGAACGGTGCCTTCTGCTTCCATGGTGAAAAGCTGATGATATTCCAGTCCCGATGTATCGAGTGACTGTCAGATCTTGAGGTGATGTTTGGTTTGAGCTTCCAGTCTACAAATCCTCCCCTTTTAACACCCTGTAAAGTGAATTTCAAACAGGAAAAGTGAGTGTGAGAGAGAACCCACAAAAACACAAAGGCAGGTTGTGAAATTGAACTTAATGAGTCTGGTCACTTATGGGGCCGGCACGAGAAAAAAGTGACCATGAAAGCTGCCGGATTGTCGTAATAACACATCTGGATCACTGCTGTCCTTCAGGGAAGGGAAACCACCTCCCTCGACAGGCCCACATGGGAAATTGTTGTTCCCACTGGGCCCAGAAGTACTGGGGGTGAAACCCAGCAGCTTCTCCCCCTCTCCATCCAGCTCAAACTGATGTAACAAACAGACCCACACAGGAGGCCAGTGAGTAACTTTCACATCCAGTACCCACCTGATACAGAGCGGCTGGGAATTGCTGGGCCTGCTGTATAAATGTAAGTTGTTGTTTTCTTGGTGTCGGGGAGGGGCTGCCCCCGGGGTTGCTGGTGCCGGGCCCGGTGGCTCTGACTCGGGGCCCGAGAGTCGCACTCTGTGTTGCCCGGGGACCGAGAGCCGCACTCGGTGTTGCCCGGGGCCCGAGAGCCGCACTCGGTGTTGCCCGGGGCCCCAGAGCCGCACTCGGTGTTGCCCGGGGCCCGAGAGCCGCACTCGGTGTTGCCCGGGGCCCGAGAGCCGCACTCGGTGTTGCCCGGGGCCCGAGAGCCGCACTCGGTGTTGCCCGGGGCCCGAGAGCCGCACTCGGTGTTGCCCGGGGCCCGAGAGCCGCACTCGCTGTTGCCCGGGGCCCGAGAGCCGCACTCGGTGTTGCCCGGGGCCCGAGAGCCGCACTCGGTGTTGCCCGGGGACAGAGAGCCACATTCGGTGCTGCCCGGGGACCGAGATACGCACTCGGTGTTGCCCGGGGACCGAGAGATGCACTCGGTGCTGCCCGGAGACCGAGAGCCGCACTCGGTGTTGCCCGGGGACCGAGAGCTGCACTCGGTGTTGCCCGGGGACTGAGAGCCGCACTCGGTGTTGCCCGGAGACCGAGAGCCGCACTCGGTGTTGCCCGGAGACCGAGAGCCGCACTCGGTGTTGCCCGGGGACCGAGAGCTGCACTCGGTGTTGCCCGGGGACCGAGAGCCACACTCGGTGTTGCCCGGGGAATGAGAGCCACAATCGGTGTTGCCCGGGGCCCGAGAGCCACACTCGGTGTTGCCCGGGGACTGAGATCCGCACTCGGTGTTACCCGGGGACTGAGAGCCACAATCGGTGCTGCCCGGGGACCGAGATCCGCACTCGGTGTTGCCCGGGGACTGAGAGCCACACTCGGTGTTGCCCGGGGCCCGAGAGCCACACTCGGTGTTGCCCGGGGACTGAGAGCCGCACTCGGTGTTACCCGGGGACTGAGATCCGCACTCGGTGTTGCCCGGGGCCCGAGAGCCGCACTCGGTGTTGCCCGGGGCCCGAGAGCCGCACTCGGTGTTGCCCGGGGCCCGAGAGCCGCACTCGGTGTTGCCCGGGGCCCGAGAGCTGCACTCGGTGTTGCCCGGGGCCCGAGAGCCGCACTCGGTGTTGCCCGGGGCCCGAGAGCCGCACTCGGTGTTGCCCGGGGACAGAGAGCCACATTCGGTGCTGCCCGGGGACCGAGATACGCACTCGGTGTTGCCCGGGGACCGAGAGATGCACTCGGTGCTGCCCGGGGACTGAGAGCTGCACTCGGTGTTGCCCGGGGACTGAGAGCTGCACTCGGTGTTGCCCGGGGACTGAGAGCCGCACTCGGTGTTGCCCGGAGACCGAGAGCCGCACTCGGTGTTGCCCGGAGACCGAGAGCCGCACTCGGTGTTGCCCGGGGACTGAGAGCTGCACTCGGTGTTGCCCGGGGACTGAGAGCCGCACTCGGTGTTGCCCGGAGACCGAGAGCCGCACTCGGTGTTGCCCGGAGACCGAGAGCCGCACTCGGTGTTGCCCGGGGACCGAGAGCTGCACTCGGTGTTGCCCGGGGAATGAGAGCCGCACTCGGTGTTGCCCGGGGAATGAGAGCCACAATCGGTGTTGCCCGGGGCCCGAGAGCCACACTCGGTGTTGCCCGGGGACTGAGATCCGCACTCGGTGTTACCCGGGGACTGAGAGCCACAATCGGTGCTGCCCGGGGACCGAGATCCGCACTCGGTGTTGCCCGGGGACTGAGAGCCACACTCGTTGTTGCCCGGGGCCCGAGAGCCACACTCGGTGTTGCCCGGGGACTGAGATCCGCACTCAGTGTTACCCGAGGACTGAGAGCCGCACTCGGTGTTGCCCGGGGACTGAGAGCCGCACTCGGCGTTGCCCGGGGCCCGAGAGCTGCACTCGGTGCTGCCCGGCGACCGAGATCCACACTCGGTGCTGCCAGGGGACCGAGAGCCACACTCGGTGCTGCCAGGGGACCGAGAGCCACACTCGGTGTTGCCCGGGGACCGAGAGCCGCACTCGGTGTTGCCCGGGGACCGAGAGCCGCACTTGGTGCTGCCCGGGGACTGAGAGCCACACTCGGTGTTGCCCGGGGACTGAGAGCCGCACTCGGTGTTGCCCGGGGACTGAGAGCCACACTCGGCGTTGCCCGGGGACTGAGAGCCACACTCGGTGTTGCCCGGTGACTGAGAGCCACACTCGGTGTTGCCCGGGGACTGAGTGCCACACTCGGTGTTGCCCGGGGCCCGAGTGCCGCACTCGGTGTTGCCCGGGGACTGAGAGCCACACTCGGTGTTGCCCGGGGACTGAGAGCCGCACTTGGTGCTGCCCGGGGCCTGAGAGCCACACTCGGTGTTGCCCGGGGACTGAGAGCCGCACTCGGTGTTGCCCGGGGACTGAGATCCGCACTCGGTGCTGCCCGGGGACTGAGAGCCGCACTTGCTGCTGCCCGGGGCCTGAGAGCCACACTCGGTGTTGCCCGGGGACTGAGAGCCACACTCGGTGTTGCCCGGGGACTGAGAGCCGCACTTGGTGTTGCCCGGGGACTGAGAGCCACACTCGTATAAAAGGAGGCAGACAAAAAGCAGGAAACTGTAGACTAGTTTAGCCTAACATCTTTGGTTGGGAAAATGTTGAAGAGTTCATTCTTAAAGAAGCATTCGCACCACATTTGGAAAAACATAATTCGGTCAGGCAGAGTCAGCATGGATTTATGAAGGGGAAGTTAAGTTTGACAAATTTGCTGGAATTGTTTGAGCATGCAACGAACATAGAAACATAGAAATATAGGTGCAGGAGTAGGCCATTCGGCCCTTCGAGCCTGCACCACCATTCAATATCATGGCTGATCATTCCTTCAGTACCCCTTTCCTGCTTTCTCTCCATACTTCTTGATCCCCTTAAATGTAAGAGCCATATCTAACTCCCTCTTGAATATATCCAGTGAACTGGCCTCAACAACTCTCTGCGGCAGGGAATTCCACAGGTTAACAACTCTCTTGAGTGAAGAAGTTTCTCCTCATCTCAGTCCTAAATGGCCTACCCCTTATCCTAAATGCAATGATTATTTTCATTTTTGGTGTTATTCAAAACAGGTGGAAATACACAGCAAATCAAAACTTAAAAAAATTAGAAGAAAATATGCAATATTAGCCAACTAAATCAGTTCTCTATTAGGCAATGGCATCCATCATCAAACTCCTTCTCTGCTTGTACCATGTTGAAAAAAATTCTGAAATTAAATATTTTTGTCCTCAAATATCAGTCTATTTTTAAACAGTATGCGAAAGTTATAATTTTATCTCATCTCAAAATCACTAATCCATCATTCAGACCATGCCTGGACATTTGGAAGAAATGCATTCTTTCTATTTTTGTCTTGTACAATACCAAACATTCAGGAATTCATTTTTCACATTTGATCGGTCAGTTTCTCCTCAATACTGTCAGAGGTGCTTTCGATGAATTATGTTCCACTTCACATCACGGGCCAGGGTGGATAAAGTAGGTGTGGTGTATTTGGACTTCCAGAAGGTATTTGACAAGGTGCCACATAAAAGGTTACTGCACAAGATAAAAGTTCACGGGGCTGGGGGTAATATATTAGCATGGATAGAGGATTGGCTAACTAACAGACAACAGAGAGTCTGTGTAAATGGTTCATTCTCGGGTTGGCAATCAGTAATGAGTGGGGTGCCGCAGGCATCAGTGCTGGGACCCCAACTATTTACAATCTATATTAACGACTTGGAAGAAGGGACCACGGGGCCACTGTACAGCAAAATTCTAAAAGGAAAAGGGTGTTAAAAAAACAAGCCTGAAGGCTTTGTGTCTTAATGCAAGGAGTATCCGTAATAAGGTGGATGAATCAACTGTGCAAATAGATGTTAACAGATATGATGTGATTGGGATTACAGAGACGTGGCTACAGAATGACCAGGTCTGGGTACTCAACATCCAGGGCTATTCAACATTCAGAAAGGATAGAATAAAAGGAAAAGGAGTTGGGGTAGCATTGCTGGTTAAAGAGGAGATTAATGCAATCATTAGGAAGGACATGAGCTTGGATGATGTGGAATCTATATGGGTCGAGCTGCAGAACACCAAAGGGCAAAAAACATCCGTGGGAGTTGTGTTCAGACTCCAAACAGCAGTGGTGATGTTGGGGAGGGCATCAAACAGGAAATTAGGGGTGCATGCAATAAAGGTGCAGCAGTTATAATGGTGACTTTAATATGCACACAGATTGGGTTAACCAAACTCGAACCATTACTATGAGGCTGCAGAGTGACTTGAATATGTTAGGTGAGTGGGCAAATGCATGGCAGATGAAGTATAATGTGGATAAATGTGAGGTTATCCACTTTGGTGGTAAAAACAGAGAGACAGACTATTATCTGAATGGTGACAGATTAGGAAAAGGGAAGGTGCAACGAGACCTGGGGGTCATGGTACATCAGTCATTGAAGGTTGGCATGCATGTACAGCAGGCGGTTAAGAAAGCAAATGGCATGTTGGCCTTCATAGCGAGGGGATTTGAGTACAGGGGCAGGGAGGTGTTGCTACAGTTGTAGAAGGCCTTGGTGAGGCCACACCTGGAGTATTGTGTACAGTTTTGGTCTCCTTACCTGAGGAAGGACATTCTTGCTATTGAGGGAGTGCAGCGAAGGTTCACCAGACTGATTCCCGGGACGGCGGGACTGACCTATCAAGAAAGACTGGATCAACTGGGCTTGTATTCACTGGAGTATAGAAGAATGAGAGGGGACCTCATAGAAATGTTTAAAATTCTGACGGGTTTAGACAGGTTAGATGCAGGAAGAATGTTCCCAATTTTGGGCAAGTCCAGAACCAGGGTTCAGAGTCTAAGGATAAGGGGTAAGCCATTTAGGACCGAGATGAGGAGAAACTTCTTTACCCAGAGAGTGGTGAACCTGTGGAATTCTCTACCACAGAAAGTAGTTGAGGCCAGTTCACTAAATATATTCAAAAAGGAGTTAGATGAAGTCCTTACTACGAGGGGAATCAAGGGATATGGCGAGAAAGCAGAAAGGGGGTACTGAAGTTGCATGTTCAGCCATGAACTCATTGAATGGTGGTACAGGCTAGAAGGTCAGAATGGCCTAGTCCTGCACTTATTTTCTATGTGTCTATGTAACGTAGCCAAGTTTGCTGATGATACAAAGATGGGAGGAAAAGCAATGTGTGAGGAGGACACAAAAAATCTGCAAAAGGACATAGACAGGCTAAGTAAGTGGGCAACAATTTGGCAGATGGAGTATAATGTTGGAAAGTGTGAAGTGAGGCACGATGGCAGAAAAAAAATCAAAGATCAAGTTATTATTTTAATGGAGAAAGATTGCAAAGTGCTGCAGTACAACGGGACCTGGGGTTACTTGTGCATGAAACACAAAAGGTTAGAATTCAGGTACAGCAAGTGATCAGGAAGGCCAGTGCAATCTTTTCCTTTATTGCAAAGGGTTTGGAGTATAAAAGCAGGGAGGGCTTGCTACAGTTATACAGGTTATTAGTGAGGCCACACCTGGAATACTGCATGCAGTTTTGGTTTCCATATTTATGAAAGGATATACTTGCTTTGGAGGAAGTTGAGAGAAGATTCACTGGGTTGATTCCGGAGATGAGGGGTTGACTTATGAGAAAAAGTTGAGGAGGTTGGGCCTCTACTCATTGAATTCAGAAGAATGAATGAAAGGTGGTTTATCGAAACGTATAAGAATATGAGGGGGCTTGACAAGGTAGTCGTAGAGAGGATGTTTTCACTGATAGGGGAGACTAGAACTAGGGGGCATAATCTTAGAATAAGTGCTCCCCCCATTTAAAACTGAGAGGAGGAGACATTGTTTTATCTCAGAGGGTTGTACACCTGTGGAATTCGCTGCCTCAGAGACCTGTGTAAGCTGGGACATTGAATATATTTAAGACAGAGATAGACAGTGTCTTAACCGATAAGGGAATAAGGGGTTATGGGGAACGGGCGGGGAAGTGAAGCTGAGTCCATGATCGGATCAACCATGATTGGATTAAATGGCGGAGAACTCTCGAGGGGCCGTATGGCCTAGTCCTGATCCTACTTCTTATTTTCTTATTTTCTTATATAGTGGGTGTCTGGTATGAGAGTGTGGATTTGACTCTATCTGTCCATCTCTGGTATGTGGATGAGGGTTTTACTCTGTATGTTAGTTTCTGATATGAGAGGTGGATTTTATCCTGTACCTGGCAATTTCTGGTAATTGCCTGTGGGTTTCATTCTGTATCAAAAAGGGCCACATTACAACATAATTCTAAAGGGACAAAGAGTGTTAAAAAAACAAGCCTGAAAGCTCTGATTCTCAAAGCGAGGAGCATTTGCAATAATGTGGACAAATTAACTGCACAGATAGCTGTTAACGGATATGATGTAATTGGGATTACTGAGACATGGCTCCAGGGTAACCAAAGCTGGGAACATAACATCCTGGGGTATTCAATATTCAGGAAGAATAGCCAGAAAGGAAAAGGAGGTGGGGTAGTGTTAATGGTTAAAGAGGAGGTTAATGCAATAGTCAGGGAGGACATTAGCTGGGATAATGTGGAATCTATATGGGTAGAGCTGTGAAACACCAAAGGGCAGAAAACGTTAGTTGGGGTTGTGTACAGACCAGCAAACAGTAGTAGGGAGGTTGGGGATGGCATCAAACAGGAAATTAAGGACGCGTGCAATAAGGGTATAGCAGTTATCATGGGTGACAACCTACATATTGATTGGGCTAACCAAACTTGTAGCAATACTGTGGTGGAAAACTTTCTAGAGTGTTTCAGAGATGGTTTTCTCGACCAATATGTCGAGGAACCTACGGGTGAGCAGGCCATCCTTGACTGGGTTTTGTGTAACGAGAGAGGATTAATTAGCAATCTGGTCATGCGAGGCTCCTTGGGGAAGAGTGACCACAATGTGGTAGAATTCTTCATTAAGATGGAGAGCAACCCAGTTAACTCAGAGACTAGGGTCCGGAACTTAAAGGAAACTTCGATGATATGAGACATGATTTGGTTGGGATAAACTGGCGAATGATACTTAAAGGGTTGACGGTGGATAGGCAATGGAAGACATTTAAAGATCACATGGATGAATTACAACTATTGTACATCCATGTCTGGCGTAAAAATACAACAGGAAAGGTGGCTCAACCGTGGCTAACAAGGGAAATTAGGGACAGTGTTAAATGCAAGGAAGAGACATATAAATTGGCCAGAAAAAGCAGCAAACCTGAGGACTGGGAGAAATTTAGAATTCAGCAGAGGAGGACTAAGGGTGTAATTAGGAGGAGGAAAATAGAATATGAGAGTAAGCTTGCAGGGAACATAAAAACTGACTGCAAAAGCTTCTATATATATGTGAAGAGAAAAAGATTAGTGAAGTCTAATGTAGGCCCCTTGCAGTCAGAATCAGGTGAATTCATAATAGTGAACAGGAAATGGCAGACCAACTGAACAAATACTTTGGTTCTGTCTTCACTAAGGAAGTCACGAATAACCTCCCAAAAATACTAGGGGACTGAGGGTCTAGCAGGAAGGAGGAACTTAGGGAAATCCTGATTAGTCAGGAAATGCTTGCAGGGAACCTGAAGGCCGATAAATCCCCAGGGTCTGATAGTCTGCGTCCCAGAGTAGTTAAAGAAGTGGCCCTAGAAATAGTAGATGCACTGGTGGTCATTTTTCAAAATTCCATGGACTCTGGATCAGTACCTATGGATTGGAGCGTAGTTAATGTAACCCCACTTTTTAAAAAAGGAGGGAAGAGAGAAAACAGGGAATTATAGACCAGTTAGCCTGACATCGGTGGTGGGGAAAAGGCTGGAATCAATTAAAGATATAATAGCAGAGCATTTGGAAAGCAGTGACAGGATCGGTCCAAGTCAGCATGGATTTATTAAAGGGAAATCATGCTTGACAAATCTTCGAGAGGTTTTTGAGCATGTAACTAGTAGAGTGGATAAGGGAGAACCAGTGGATGTGGTGTATTTGGAATTTCAAAAGGCTTTTGACAAGGTCCCACACCAGAGAATAGTGTGCAAAATTAAAGCACATGGTATTGGGGGTAATGTACTGACGTGGATAGAGAACTGGTTGGCAGACAGGAAGCAAAGAGTGGGATAAACGGATCCTTTTCAGAATGGCAGGCAGTGACTAGTGGGGTGCCACAAGGTTCAGTGCTGGGATCCCAGCTACTTACAATATATATATTAATGATTTAGACGATGGAATTGAAAGTAATATCTCCAAGTTTGCAGATGACACTAAAGCTGGGTGGCAGTGTGAGCTGTGAGGAGGATGCGAAGAGGCTGCAGGTTGACTTGGACAGGTTAGGTGAATGGGCAATTGCATGGCAGATGCAGTATAATGTGGATAAATGAGAGGTTATCCACTTTGGTGGCAAAAACAGGAAGGCAGGTTATTACCTGAATGGTGACAGATTAATAAAAGGGGAGGTTCAAAGAGATCTGGGTGTCATGGTAGATCAGTCACTGAAGGTCGGCATGCAGGTACAGCAGGCAGTAAAGAAAGCAACTGTCACGCTGGCCTTCATAGCGAGAGGATTTGAGTGTAGGAGCAGGGAGGTGTTACTGCAGTTGTAGAGGGCCTTGGTGAGACACACCTTGAGTATGGTGTGCAGTTTTGGTCTCTTAATCTGAGCAAGGACGTGCTTGCTATTGAGGGAGTGCAGTGAAGGTTCACCAGACTGATTCCCGGGATGGCAGGACTGACATATGAAGAAAGACTGGATCGGCTAGGCTTGCACTCACTGGAATTTAGAAGAATGAGAGGGGATCTCATAGAAACATATAAAATTATGACAGGACTGGACAAGTTCGATGCAAGAAGAATGATCCCGATGTTGGAGAAGTCCAGAACCAGGCGTCACAGTCTAACGATAAGGGGTAAGCCATGTCAGAATGAAATGAGGAGAAACTTTTTCACCCAGAGAGTGGTAAACCTGTGCAATTCTCTACCACAGAAAGTTGTGGTGTCCAGTTCGTTGGATATATTCAAGAGGGAGTTAGATGTGGTCCTTCCGGCTAAGGGGATCAAGGGGTAGGGAGAGAAAGCGGGAGTGGGGTACTGAAGTTGCATGATCAACCATGATTATATTGAATGGCGGTGCAGGCTCGAAGGGCCAAATGGCCAACTCCTGCATCTATTTTCTATGTTTCTTTCCATTCTTGGTGTGTGAGTGTGTGTTCTGTGCTGTATCTGTCCATCTCTTACGTGAATGTGAGCTCTACTCCATACCCGTCATTCTCCAGTATGTTGGTATTGTTTTACTGTGTACCACCAATTCCTGATAGAGTATTCGTTTTACTTTTTAACTGTCAATTTGTGTTATGGAGGTGAGTGTTTATGCTGACTTGGTCGGTCTCTGGTAAATGAGTCTGAGTTTCACTCTGCATCTATCTGTCTCTGCTGTGAGTGTGGGCCTTTCTCTGTATCTCTGCATTTGTTATGGGAGTCTGGCTTTTATTTTGTACCTGTCACGTTCTGACATGTGATTGTGGGCCTTACTCTATACCTGCAGTTTCTGCTTAATTGTGAGTGGACTTTCCTTTGTACATGTCAGTTTCTGGTATGAAAGAGAGATCTTTACTCTGTACCTGTCAATTACTGGTTTGTGAGTCTGGGCATGTCACTGTATGTCAATTTATGTTATGGGAATATGGATTGTAATATGTCAGCCTCTGATATGTGAGTGTGGGTTTTATACTGTATCACTCAGTCTCTGATATGCAAGTGTGTATATTTTTCTGTAACTGTCAGGTTTTGGCGTGTGTTGAGGTTTAATCTGTGCCTCTCAGTTTCTGATATGTTAGATTGTACCTGCTACTTGATTGTGTGTTTTCGACTGTATCTGTCAGTTCCTGCTATGCGAGTGTGGAATTTACTCTGTATTTGCCAGTCTCTGGTATGTGAACGTGAGAATCAATTTTACATTTAACCTGTATTTCTCTGATATGTGAGTGAAGATTTTGCCTTCTCCTTGTCATTTTTTCTGATGTGTGGGTGTGGGTTTTACTCTGCCCCTATCAGTTTCGGCGATGCAAGTAACAATTTTACTTACGGCCTTTCAGTTGTCCGATATGTGCCCATGGGATTTACACTTTACCTGTCACTCTCTGGTATGCAAGTGGGGATTTTATTCTATTACTGTCACTTTCATATATGTGGGTGTGTGTTATATACTGTATCTGTCAGTCTGTGGTGCGGGAATGTGGGTTTTATTCTGCACCTGTCATCTTCTGGTATGTTCGGGGGGTTAAATACTGAATCCGTCAGATTCTGAAACATGAATATGGCTTTTGCTCTGTACCCATCAGCTTCTGATATGCGAGTGTGGTTTATACATTCTATTGGACATTTTTTCTGATAGATGATTGTCTTTTATTCTCTACCTGCCAGTTTCTGGCAAGTGAGTGTGTGTGTTTAATGTACCTGTCAGTGTGATCTGTTTCAATGGTGAAACAGCATCTGATTCTACTGCTCCATGTGGCTGTAAGGTTCACAATGTAACTCTGCCACTTCGGATCACTATGGGACTGACAGCTTCTGCTGCCTGTGACAATAGGATTGAGGACAGTTCTGTGTGTCTGCGCTCTGTGAGTGATAATCTACTTACTGTGTGTGAGAAGGAGCTGCCTGCACTGTTCCTTGTGTTCCGGGTGGAAGAAAGCTCACATTTGTTCTGGCTGAAGAATTTTGCTCTGAGAATAATAATACGAGAACATTATTAGTTCTAAGATATGGATGCGGGGGAGATTATGAGGGAGTGACAATGTATCTCTCGACCACCAGCAACATGGTTCTGGAGAACTCAGCTCACCGTAACAATATAACCCGTCTTTAAAATATCTTCTCCCACACTCCTCTCCTGGTGCCTGCAATAGATGCACTTTGTGAAACTCCCCACATCCTCACTGTCAGGCTGTGTTTCCACTGCTCACTGTCCAAGAACAACAGACACAGTGAGATTGGAACTGAATCAGGAAAATTCACTGCTGATTTGGGGAAAGAAGGCAGCAATGATTGGAAAGAGCGAGGTGGTTTACTTTCACTGTTACCTTATACTGTCCGCACAAGCCCGAGAATGGCCTCTCCCTTCCCCCACTCACATCATGTCCCGGAACTAGTTCCTGATCCACTCTGCCCCTTACAGACAGCCCCCGAGGGAACTAAACCAGGAACGTTCACTCCTGGTTTGGAGAGAGAAAGCAGCAGATTGTAAATAGCAGATTCTGCCCATTCTGTCTTCCTTACCCTAGACACACACAGCCCAAGAATGGCCTCTCCCTTCCCCCACTCACACCACGCACTGACACTGGTTCTTGCTCCACTCTGCCTCCCCCGGGACTAAATGCCGATCTCTGAGCCCATCTGCGGACATGCTCCCAAAGCGCTGCAAAGCTGTCAGGAGGCTGCTGCTCGCTGCCTTACCCCGGGGTCGTGGTGTCTCCATTCCCGGCTGTTTTAAACCATCTTCCTCAACTCACTGAGTGAATGGTGATCCCAGGCAGGACTGGGAGAGGGGAGGGCGCATGTGCTCTTCTGCTCACTGGGAATCGACACAGGGGGCGGGGCTGAACCGCACATGCGCAGCTCTCTGCAATAATTCAATCTGTAAAAATCAAAGTGCACTTTTCCCAATTTACTTTTATCAGAATCTGAGCAAAGGAACTGGGCCTGGGGGGAAAGGACAGAGAATGATTAAAGCTGCAAGCCTTGTCCCATGGAGATGATCAATTTGAATCATTCCGTGCAGGATGTTTCTCTCCATGAGCCCGTCTTCACAAAGCAATCCTGCAGCAACATTGGAGGGACGAGGGAGTGGGAGTGTTTGCTGGGACCTTACAGGAGTTAATATCTGACAGAAACAGTCCGAGATCAGTTTAATTAGAGTAAAACACTCGGTCACTGAGAGGAATACTGAAGTGCATAATCAAGGGGCTATAGTGAGGGAGGAACTTAATTCAATAACTATTCATAATGAAGTAGTACTCGGTAAAATAATGGGACTAAAGGCAGACAAGTCACCTTGCCTGATGGTTTACATCGTAGGGTCTTAAGAGAAGTGGCTGCAGAGATAGTGGTCACATGAGTTGTAATCTACCAAAATTCGCTGGATTCTGGGGCAGTCCAAACAGATTGGAAAACTGCAAATGTAACGCCTCTCTCTAAAAAAGAAGGCAGACAAAAAGCAGGAGACTATAGACTAGTTAGCCTAACATCTGTCATTGGGAAAATGCTGGAGTCCATTATTAAGGAAGCAGTAGTGGGACATTTGGAAAAGCATGATTCAATCAAGCAGAGTCAGTATGGCTTTATGAAAGGGAAATCATGTTTGACAAATTTGCTGGAGTACTTTGAGGATGTAATGAGTAGGATGGATAAGGCGGAACCAGTGTATGTGGTGTATTTGGATTTTCCAGAAGGTATTTTATAAGGTGCCACATAAGAGGTTACTGCACAAGATAAAAGCTTACCGGGTTGGGGGCAGTATATTAGCATGGATAGAGGATAGGCTAACTAACAGAAAACAGAGAGTCGGGATAAATGGGTCTTTTTCCGGTTGGCAAATGGTAACTAGTGGGATGCCGCAGGTATCGGTGCTGGGTCCTCAACTATTTACAATCTATATTAATGAATTGGAAGAAGGGACCGAGTGTAATAAAGCCAAGTTTGCTGATGATACAAAGATGGGTGGAAAAGCAAATTGAGGACACAAAAAATCTGCAAAGGGATATCGACAGGTGAAATGAGTGGGCAAAAATTTGTCAGATGGAGTATAATATGGGAAATTGTGAGGTTATCCACGTTGGCAGAAATAATAGAAAAGCAGATTATAATTTAAATGGAGAAAAATTGCACAGTGCTAGAGGACAGAGAGACCTGAGGGTGTTTGTGCATAAAACACAAAAAGTTAGTCTGCAGGTTCAGGACGTAGTCAGGAAGGTAAATGTAATGTTGGCCTTTATTGTCAGGGGGATAGAATAAAAAGCAGAGAAGTCCTGCTCCAAGTGTGCAGGGTATTGGTGATACCACACCTGGAACACTGTGTGTTTAAGCAGAGAATCCTGCTCCAAGTGTGCAGGGTATTGGTGGGACCACACCTGGAATACTGTGTGTTTAAGGAAGGATATACTTACACTGGAGGCTGTTCAGAGGTTGATTCCGGCGAGGAGGGGGTTCTCTGATGAGGACAGGTTGAGCAGGTTGGGACGATACACTTTGGAGATCAGAACAATGTGAGAAATCCGAGGTGTGAGAGTAAAATAACTCAGCTGTTACTTTACCAAGGTGGCCGCGCATGCGCTTTGCTGCTCAGTGAACCAAGATGGCGGACGACTGACCCTGCCTTCCTGTACAAAGATGGCCGCCGTTACCCCGGGCCTGTGACCGGGAGAAAGCCTCGAGGCTGCAGCCGCCGATATTCCGGTTGATATTCCGGGCTTGCGGCGGGCACCAGTTGTTTATGAAGCCTCCCCGGCTCCCCGCTGGTCCATTACTCACCTCCGCCCCGCGGAGATGGAGCTGTTTTGCGGAACACATTTCACCACACGCGCTTCGCCATTACACGCACCGCGCATGCTCCAAATACAGCCAGGTCTCGCGCCTGCGCACTGTGCCTCTGTAGTCTGTGCTCGGCATATTCTCCATCGCGGGGAATGCTGGGTATATACCCAAGACCACTTTAGTTAATGGGACAGGTAATACTGGGCTCCCATTGGGCACTGAACCATGTTCATTCTGGCACTGAGACTTTGTATCTGCTGCTCTGAATAACCCTGTACCTGAGCTGGAGATTAGTGTTCTGTCTCAGTATTGTTTCAAACACCGTGTGTCCAATATTTAATTTCTCCATAATAAAAGTAGACTAATTAATGTTCCCTTCCCTTCCATGTTGGGCCTTTTCTTACTCCAGATTAGTTCACTTTTCCCACATCAAATCCCAAACTTGTTTCGTTTGATTATACGGCTTGTGAATGTCTCAGACTGAACCGGCGTGTCTCACTTTACACTCATTTGACGTTCATTTCAACCAACCCTTGAAAGAACTATCTTGCGTAAGATTGTAACTCTGTTATTTTCTGTATTATTTGATGATTTTTGAATGCGGTTAATAAATCTCCACACATACTGCATGTGATGAACTTTGAAATGTTCTGACCTTTGTAATTGCCTTTGCTAATTTTGATGGGTTAGTTGATTATAAATACTTGTTACTAACATACCTTGCAGTATTTCTTGTATCAAAATAATTGTTTAACTACTTCCTTTATCAGGTCTTTAGCTTCCCCACTGATCTCTGTTTCCTCTTGTGGGGGAATCGAGAACTAGGTGGCAAAGCCTGAGCATAAGGGGGCGCCCATTTAAAATGGAAATGAAGAGGAATTTCTTCTCTCAGATGGTCGTGAATCTTTGAAATTCTCTACCC
Source organism: Pristiophorus japonicus (assembly GCF_044704955.1). NCBI lineage: Eukaryota > Metazoa > Chordata > Chondrichthyes > Pristiophoridae > Pristiophorus > Pristiophorus japonicus. The sequence goes on from NW_027252252.1 coordinate 66,529, forward strand.
CAATGAACAGTGGAGTCTGGGCCATTGAAAATATTTAATTTGCAGATAGAATGCTTTTTGAAAGATGGTGGAGTCAAGGTTTATGGGGAGAGGGCAGGGAAGCGGAATTGAGGCCAAGATCAGATCAGCCAAGATCTTATTGAATGGCGGGTTGGGCTGAAGGGGCCAGATGGCCTACTGCAGCTCCTATTTCATATGTTCTTAGCCTTGGTTAGGGGCTGGGTTTAGATGTAGGTTTAGTGGTTGTGGTTTGTGGTTATTTGTTAGGATTGGGATTAGTGATTGGGATAGTCAATAGGATATTCGGCTTAGGATATAGTGATTAACTTAGAAAATAATATTGGTAATATAAGTGTTACTGGACATGCACTTTTCCATTTCATGTTTTTAACCTCACAGAGCCGAGTCACAAAACAACATCACAATGTGTTCATTCAAGGAACTTTCTTTCCTGTGCAAGCCTCATTTCCTCCCTTCTTTCTGTCAACAGCACATCGTCATCTCTACATTTCTCATGGAAAGCTAAATTAGTGACATTAGATTTGGGGATTTGGGGCAATAACAGATGGATACAATTGTTGCGCTGGTTACATCTCATCATCAGCCTGCCTGAAAAGGAATTCTGAAAATAATCTGTCACCAGGCCTCACCAGTCACCGTCTGATTCCTCCATCGTCTCTTCATTCATTACCCACCTTTCCTTCTAAGTAGAACTGCTTTCACCGGCATGACCATTCCCCATACTGAAGCTCTCTAATTCCCGAGCAGAGCATAAAGTCCAGCACAGAATGGTAATAACAAATGGCCCATTTCTGTGTAATTTTGTAGTCCCAGTGTAAGGGGTCCCTGGATTTGATGTCTCAGTCTTACTGGTCCCTGGATTTGTTGTCACGGTATTATTAATCTCTCAATTTGGTGTCACGGTGTAATTCATCCTGGATTTGATGCCTCATTGTAACTGGTCCCTGGATTTGGTGCCTCAGTGTAAGGGCTCCCTGGATATGATGCTTCACTGCAATGGGTCCCTGGATTTGATGCTTCAGTGTAAGGGGTCCCTGGATTTGATGCCTCAGTGTAAGGGGTCCATGGATTTGATGCCTCAGTGCAAGTGGTCCCTGGATTTGGAGTCTCAATGTAAGTGCTCCTGGGATTTGGTGTCCCAATGTAAGTGGTCCCTGGATTTGGTGTCACAATGTAAGGGAATTATGGATTTGTTGTCAACAGCACCTCGTCATTGGGACTGATGACAACCCCGCAGCCCAGCAGCGCATTCAGCACAGAATGATCCCATTAAAATCTATTCCCAATTAACACTACCTATATTAATTCACCAGAAACAGCCCAGTGCCTGCAAGGAACTGCAGCCCCGCAATTAACTTCAGTGAAACACCGTGCAAAACATTTTAAAAGAAAAATAAACCCATCATAGTTCAACAAAGGCAATTAATGGGCAGTAAATCCCACTCACTCATACACCTCATTCAACTCTACACTCCAACTCCCCCTCGCCAACTATTCGTTCACCCCTACTCACCAAACCCCTCACCCCAACTCCTCTATCATCCCATTTCGTTCACACCCTCACCCCAACTCCTCTTTCACACTTCTCTCCAAACATACCTCCCCCAACTCCTCTTTCATTCCTACAGTTTCATTTTCAACATCACTTACACAAGTCATCCACACTGGAGGTAGATCTGAGGAGCTGCTGTGTGATGGTGAGGTGATCACTGGACAATAAAGTGCAGAGACTGATGGGTGGCTGCTCATTACCCTCGGTGAGATTTAATCCCTTTTTCCACTGAATACTGCACACAGATGGTCACCTTGGTAACGGAATGGTCAGTGTGACATCACTTTCTAAACAAGGGCACACAAGGCAATGGGTCATCAATAAATGGTAAAGGGATTAAACACTCTGCAATTACATCGTAAATAATAGGAAATAAAATGCTGAAAAATAACTGGCGAAGAAAATAGCTTATCTCTGTGGAATTCAATAATAGACAATAATAATGATGTGTTTACTTTACACACACACACATTTACACATATATATAGCAAAGACTTTGTGTACACACATTTCAGTTGTTGTGCTTCAGCTGATGCAATATGTTTTATTAGGTTTTGCTGCGGAGGATATAAAGAGACTGCACACTATTCCTCCTCCCGCTGCCTGGGGGAATGGAGCAGATATTTAAAGGGACAGGGACTCCCTTTTCTCTGCCTAGTTATACTTAAAAGAACAGTCCAGCTTATCTCAGAGTGTCGGAGGACTTCACAAGCCGAGCTCCCATTAACAGTCGCTCCCTTCTGTACTGTGCAGTGATTGTAAAGCTGTTTATTTTCAGTGACTTGAGCCTTTCTATAATGTTTCAGTTGTTTTTGATGAACCATTTGATTTGCTTTTCTAATTTGAAAGGATTTCAGAATTGTGCATTGTGAGGAAGGTTTTGTTTAAAGGTGGATTTAAATTTGTTTGAAAATATTCTTTCTAACCCTCCCCCAACCCCACAAATTTTAGAAAACTCTGCAATACCGACTGAGAAGGTCCCAAGTGCGGTCCTTGATCTGGGCTGTTAGTTGTTCTCAGTCAAGGCAGCAGTTCAGGGGTTCTAATTGTCCTCATTACAACTGGTCTAAATATAAGTAAAAATTATCCAGTGCCCTTGCTCTTGAAACCGATCCAGTGACATCAACTGGGAAGTGTGTGGATGTTACTTGAGGGCAGGATTGAACTCGGCTCTGATGCCTATCACAGTGGAAATTTCTATCCTGTACTTAAAGTAACAATTTTGAAACCTACATTTGCAGGGTATTAGAAGGGGAGGATCTGCAGCTTGGAAACTCAAATCAACCATCACGTCAAGATTTGAGGGAATCATCGGATTCATCAGGATCACCTTATCATCAGCCTTTGGAAAAACACCAATCAGAGTGGGGAGAATCAGGACACATGTTCTGTGTATGGATGTACCTTCAACCAATCGTCTAGCCTGTGAGACTCGTGTGCCCAGCTGACTCAACACTGTGAATGTGGGGACAGTGGGAATGGATGCAGTTGCGCGTCGGGTGAAAACACATCAGGGAGAGACCGTTTACCAGCTGAGTGTGGAAAGAGATGCAGTCAGTTATCTCAACAACTGCTGTGTGCACATGTTAAGTGCTGTCGCTGAAAGTGATTAACAGACTGGGTTTTGTTTTCAGTGATCCCGGGAGTGTTAGCTATCCCTAACCTGGACACCAAGGCAAAGAGAGGCACTCTGGAAGGTGTGGGGAACTGGGACTTGTTCCTGAGAGTAACCAAAGGCATGTGAACTGAAACAATCTTGAGTTAGAAAGGAGAAAAGGACCAAAATGGAGCAGTCAGTAATCGGACATCAAAAGTCTCCTCTTAACATGGAGATATCAAATGTTGAAACATTGTGTTATTTGAAATGTCAAATAATACACTCCAGCCACGTTTACGGAATTATTAACATCAGCAGAAACAGATTCCCACTGACAGAACGAACACGATTCAGTTAGGATGTGATTAACAGCAGTAATAACAGTAGAATTCAACCCCTGCAATATCTTGTGAACTACCAAATCAGATGACGGAGTGAATCATTCCCACACTTCCCCAGTGTGAACTCGCTGGAGTTTCAGCAGTACGCATGACTGAGTGAAACCCTGCCCACTCATGGAGCAGGAGAACGGCCTCTCTCCGGTGTGACTGTGACACTGCCTTTCTAGATCAGACCGGGAACTGAATCCCTTCCCACAGTCTCCACATTCCCACGGTTTCTCCATGGTGCGGGTGTCCTTGTGTCTCTCGCGATTGGAAGATCAGTTGAAATTTCATCCACATACAGAACACGTGTAGCTTCTCTCTGCTGTGAATGGTGCAATGTTATTTCAGGCTGTGTAACTGATTGAAGCTCTTTCTAGTGCACAGGAACAATCTCACTCGGATGTTTGTGTGTCGTGGTGCTTTCCCAGATGTTGGAAATATTTTCCCACAGAAAGAAGAGACAAACATTCCTGCTTGCACATTCAAAGGCAGAGGATGTTCATCATTTCCAGCTTATATGGTCGGGTTCAGACCTGCACCAGCTGTGTGCAAAGTGAGAATAAAATCAATGAGATGCTGATTTTCTCTGCTGGCTACTGGGCCTTTTGTGCTGGCCCAATAGGGTGAACCTGGACTGGCCCGATAGGGTGAGACTGTGATGGCCCAATCGTGTGAGACTGCGCTGGCCCGATAGGGTGAGACCGTGATGGCACAATAGTGTGAGCCTGGGCTGGCCCAACAATGTGAGCCTGGGCATTCCCAATAGTGTGAGCCTGGGCTTCCCCAATAGTGTGAGCCCGGGCTGCCCCAATAGTGTGAGCCTGTGCTGGCCCGATAGGTTGAGCCTGGACTGGCCCGATAGGGTGAGCCTGGGCACGCCCGATAATGTGAGCCTAGGCATCCCCAATAGTGTGAGCCCGGGCCGCCCCAATAGAGTGAGCCTGGGCTGGCCCGATAGGTTGAGACTGGGCTGGCCCGATAGGGTGAGCCGGGGCTGGCCCGATAATGTGAGCCTGGGCATCCCCAATTGTGTAATCCCGGGCTGGCCCTATAGTGTGCACTTGGACTGCCCCAATAAGATGCATCAGTGCTGGCCCAATAGGCTGAGACATACAGAGTGGGGTATTACACAGCACTGAAGACCATGTGCTTGCTGAAAGCTTTGACCTCAAATTGCTGGAGAAATACCATCAACGATGTCTTCACAAGATCCTGCAAATCCCCGGGGAGGACAGATACACCAACGTTAGCATCCTTGACCAGGCGAACATCCCCAGCATCGAAGCATTGACCACACTCGACAAGCTCCGCTGGGCGGGCTGCATTGTTCACAAGCCTGACACAAGACTCCCAAAGCAACTGCTCAACTCGGAACTCTTACACGGCATGCGAGCCGAAGGTGGGCAGACGATACGTTCAAAGTCTCTCTGATAAAGAGCAACATCCCCACCGGCACCTGGCCAAAGACCGCCCTAAGTGGAGGAAGTGCATCCGGGAGGGTGCTGAGCAACTTGAGTCCCATCGCCGAGAGCATACCGAAATCTAGCACAGGCAGTGGAAGGAGCGTGCAGCAAACCAGTCCCACACACCCTTTCCTTCAACCACCATCCATCCCAACTGTGACAGAGACTGTAATCCCATATTGGACTGTTCAGTCACCTGCAAACTCATTTTTAGAGTTGGATCAAGACCTCCTCAACTTCGAGGGACTGCCTATGATGATCATGAATCGGATGAGCTTTGGGTCGCCGAAAAAGGTGACCTTGTGCTGGCCCAATCGGGTGAGCCACTGGTGGCCCAATAGGATGAGCATGGGATGGCCCAATAGGGTGAGCCCGGGCTGGCCCAATAGGACAAGCTCAGGCACAGGGTCACCAGACAACAATCAGCACAGCAAGGCTCCCTTTCAGGGGCCACTGACCTGGCCACAAACATGTGACCAATCAAACTGACAGACACCCTGAAGCCCCGCCCACACGTTGTCCCGGCACAAAGGACCGCGCATGCGCCGTGAGACACGCCCTGACGAAAATGGTAGCTGCTGTGCCTGCTCCGCCGCTGGGGAAACAGTTGCCGCCAAGAAACGAGCCAAGAAAGTAATCAAGAAAACATCGCCGATCGGCGGCAAGGAGCGCAGAATGTGGAGGAAGGAGAGTTACTCCATCAACATCTACAAAGTTCACCCCGACACCGGCATCTCCTCCAAGGCCATGAACATCATGAACTCGTTTGTGAAGGATATTTTGGATCACATCGCGGGCTAGGCTTCCCGCCTGGCCCATTACAACAAGCGCCGCACTATCAGCTCCCGGGAGATCCAGACCGCCGTGCGCCTGCTGCTGCCCGCGGAGCTGGCCAAACACGCCGTGTCGGAAGGGACAAAGGTGGTGACCAAGTACACCAGCTCCAAGTAAAACTGTGCGCTGTCCTGAGAGATCAAACCCAAACACAACGGCTCTTTTAAGCGCCACCCACAACCTCTTTGAAAGAGCTGCACAAACCCATCTTTCTTTAGACTCAAATCACTAATTCTTTCCTGAACAAGTGTGTGGGGACCTTTGCAGTTCCAGCTGTAGATTTAGTTTTAAATTCTCAGATAACTGATTTTACTGTCCGGTTCTTCCTTTTCCCGCCTTAAACTACAAACACGGTCCCTAGTCGCCCTTTTCCTTTGTTCTCAGACTTGTTCATTTGCAGCGCCTGCCGACGAATTAGAAATTTGTCTTAGGATGAGACTCAGACATTAGCCACCTCGTTCTCTCTCACGCCCTTTTCAATTTAAAAGAAAATTCTCGTTAGAAGTCAAACCATTTATTAACCCTGGAGTCCGAGTGTAACAAACGAGAATAATAGTTCTTACTGAGATCACAACGGGGACAGTTTGAACACTCTGTCCCTCTTCTCTCTGCACAGAAGGACACCCAGTTCTGGTCTTGCTGTCGCCTCTGCGGGTGATCGATCGATAATCTATGAAATCCAACTTTTACAAAGATTGTGCTGGAATGTGTCCCGTTGCAGAATCAGTGGAGATTGATTCCGCTCATTACAGATAGTTTGAAACTGAACCCGAATTTAATCCTGATTGTAACAGCCTGGAATTTTCAAGTCAAATATGGATTAAGACAAAAGGAAACAAAAAGTGTTTGGAAATATTTGGCTAATGGTGAAGTTACTGACATAATCCGCAATTTTAACAATTATTGGCGGGATTTTTGAATTTCTAAATCGTTATAGGACCGACTGTTGAGAACAATCATTTCCGCCTCGGTTTCATTGGCGGACTAAACAGGCTGCGATTGGTCATCAGAAATGACCAATGAAATTCACCACAGAGCAACCAACCACAAGTTCGCTCCCTGCCTTTCCCCAGAAGGTATAAGAAGGGCAGATGTGGGATGAGTTTCTCATTCTTTCTCTGAACGTGTGGATTGTGGAAACGTGAATGAGATGAAAAACCGGCGGGGAAACTCGGGCCAAGGCCGAGTCTCGCTCCTCCCGGGCCGGACTGCAGCTCCCTGTGGGCCGTGTTCATAGCCTCCTGCGGAAGGGGAACTACGCTTAGCGTGTGTGTGCCGGAGCCCCAATCTACATGGATGCTGTGCTCGAGTATCTGACCGGCTGAAATTCTGGAGCTGGCCGGCCATGTGGCCCGCGACTACAAGAAGACCCGCACCGTCCCCAGACACCTGCAGCTGGCCATCCGCAACGACCAGGAACTCAACAAGCTGCTGGGAAAGCTGCGCAGGGCGGGGTGCTGCCTAATATCCAGGCTGTGCTGCTGTCATGAACTGGAAATGGGGCGATTTCAATGCAATTTCTTCTGTGGAGCGAATATCATGCTCACAGGCCCTGGACAAATTTGACTCATTATTTCAACCAGGCATTGGCACTTTCATGTGGACCAAGGTAGTGATTCACTTCAACCCGGACGCCAGTCCAGTACACCACAAGGCCAAAGTGATGCCGTACGTGATGCAGGAAAAGATAGAAGGCGAATTGTAACGCTTGCTGAGGGAAGGTATCATCTTGCCAGTTGAATTCAGTTACTGGGTGAGCCAGATTGTGCCGGTGCTCAAGGCGGATGGGTCGGTCATGATATGTGGTGATTTCAATGCCAGCATCAAACGGGTATCACTCCAAAACCAGTATCCGCTACCGAGAGCGGAGGACCTCTTTGCAACGCTATCAGGTGGCAAATCTTTTTCAGAATTGGACGTGACCTCAGCTTACAGGACCCAGGAGCTGGCGAGTGAGTCAAAGAAGCTGACCACCATCACGACACACAAAGGCTTGTTTGAGTACAACATATGTCCGTTTGGAATTTGCTCGGCCACCGCGATCTTTCAACAAAATATGGAAAGCCTCCTCAATTCCAAGGACAGTGGTTTTTCAAGACGACATCCTCATCACGGGTTGCGGCACTGAAGGACACCGCCACAACCTGGCGGAGGTGCGACGGAGACTGGACCGGGTAGATATGCGAATGAAAAAGGCGAAGTGCATCTTGCTACCTCCAGAGGTAGAATTCTTGGGGATGAGGTTAGCAACAGACGGGATCGGGCCTACTGTGTCCAAAACGAAAACAATCCAGAGAGCACCCAGACCCTGTAACACGACGGAGCTGCATTCATTCCTGGGGCTCCTGAATTATTTTGAGAACTTTCTTCCCAAATTGAGCAGGCTGTTAGAGCCGCTTAACGTGCTCCTGCACAAAGGTCGTAAATGGGTCTTGGGTGACAGCCACGAAAGAGCTTTTGATAGGGCACAAAATGTGTTGTGCTCCAACAATCTGTTAACGCTATATGACCCATGTAAGAAACTTGTTTTAATATGTGATGCGTCGTCCTATGGGGTCAGGTGTGTGTTGCAGCACTTTAATGCCAAGGGCCAATTACAGCCGATAGCTTATGCATCCAGAAATCTGTCCCAGGCAGAATGGGGCTACGGGATGGTAGAAAAGTAAGCGCTTGCATGGATATATGCTGCAAAAAAATGCACCTGTACCTGTTTGAAAGGAAATTTGAGCTGGAGACAGATCAGAAACCCTTAACGTCCCTTTTGGCCGACAACAAGGCCATAAATGCAAATGCATCGGCCCGCATATGGAGGTGGGCACTCACGTTAGCCGCCTTTGACGACACAATTCGGCTCAGACCGGGCACTGAAAACTGCGCCCATGCACTCAGCAGGCTCCCACTAGCCACCACCGCGGGGGCAACCTAGCATCTGCTTAGATGGTCATGGCTTTTTAAGTTTTCGAAAGCGAAGTCTCACCTGTGACAGTCCGTCAGATTAAAGTCTGGACAAATAGAGATGCGCTGCTGTCTTTCGACAAGAAATGTGTCCTGAAAGAGGACTGGGCAGCCTGGTACGGGGCATTCCCTGAGGAATTCAAACCATTTCACAGGCGCAATGATGAACTCTCGATTCAGGCCGATTGCCTACTATGGGGAAACCGTGGAGTCATGCTCCAGATGGGCAGAGAGATGTTCATCAGAGAACTCCACAATGAGCACCCGCGCATTGTCATGATGAAGCCAATTACCAGCTCACACGTATGGTGGCCAGGGATATATGCAGACCTGGAACTTTGTGTTCACAGGTGCAACACGTGTGCCCAGCTGGGCAATGCGCCCAGGGAAGCCCCCCTTAGCACCTGGTCCTGGCCCGCCAAACCATGGTCACTCATCCATGTGGACTACGCAGGTCCTTTCATGAGAAAAATGTTTTTGGTTGTATTAGACGCCTACTCCAAATGGATCGAGTATGACATTCTCAATTCAAGCACACCCTTGCCACGATAGAACTTCTACGTGCAATGTTCGCCGCCCATGATCGAACGGACGCCTTGGTCAGCGACAATGGTCCGTGCTTTTCAAATATTAAATTCCAGGACTTCATGGCAGGAAATGGTGTCAACCATGTCAGAACGGCACCGTTCAAGCCAGCCTCAAATGGTCAGGTGGAATGAGCAGTGCAGATAATCAAACAGGGAGATGCTCAGAATCCAAGGGGGTTCCCTACAAAGCCGCTTATCACGCCTCCTGTTGGCCAATAGATCCCAACCACACTCGCTCACAGGGGTTCCACGCGCAGAGCTGCTAATGAAAAGGAAGCTCAAAATCAGGTTTTCCCTTATACAACCCACCATGAAAGAAATTGTTGAGAGCAGGCGCCATTCACAATGTGACTACCATGACAGGAATGCGAGGGCGCGATGTATTGATGTCAATGACCCTGTCTTTGTCCTCAACTACGCTGCAGGGCCCAAATGGCTCACAGGCACTGTGATTTCCAAAGGGGGGAATAGGATTTTTATCGTTAAAATTACCAATGGACAAATCTGCCGCAAACACGTGGATCAAACAAAAAGGAGGTTCAGCAACCCCTTGGAGGAAGCAGAGGAAGAACACGATCTAGAGTTCACTCCTTCACAGGTGACTGAACACCGGAACCAAGTGGAGGAGAGCCCAGTGACTGTGGGCAGTCCGGACAGGCCTGAGGCACTGTAAACAGTGGACACTCAGACCAACGCCCAACAACTGAAGCCCCAACTCAGGCGCTCTACCAGGGAGCATAAACCACCAGAGAGACTTAACGTGTGATCCCAATAAGACTTTGGGGAGAGGTGATGTCATGTATTCAACTGTCATTGTAACCCATGTATAAACTGACCTAAGTCGTACACCGTGAGAACATTGACCACAAGGGGGTGAACATGTGGGAAACACTCCTAACCTGGATTTTCAGCTATAAAAGTGGAAGTTCCACCCACCTTCATCACTTCAGTGCTGGTTTAATAAATATTACTGGTCACAGAGTGACCTTCTCTCAATTATGGGACTCGTGTGCATTTGTACTGTATAATAAGGACATATTCGACAGAGTGTTCAAACTGCCCCGGTTCTGGTCTCTGTAGGAACTCCCATTCTGGGTTGTTCCACTGCGGGGAGTGTCGGACTAACGCAACAGGAATTGTAAAATAAACTTGATATTACTTGCGAGAGAGAATGTGTGAGTGAAATCTGAGTCTCAGCCCCTAAACATGCTCTTAATTCGGTAGGCGGTGTAAATGAACAGGTCTGAGAGTGAAGCTGCTTACCTGAGAATTCAAAACTAAATCTACAGCTGGAACTCCAAAGGTTCTCACACAATTGTTCAGGAAATAATTAGTGATTTAAGTTTAAAGGGGAATGCGTTTGTGCAGCTCTTTCAGAGAAGTGTGCATGGCTCTTAAAATAGCCGTTGTGTGTGGGTTTGATCTCTCAGGACAGCGCACAGTTTTACTTGGAGCTGGTGTACTTGGTCACCACCTTTGTCCCTTCCGACACGGCGTGCTTGGCCAGCTCCCCGGGCAGCAGCAGGCGCAAGGCGGTCTGGATCACCCGGGAGCTGATGGTCCGGCACTTGTTGTAATGGGCCAGGCGGGAAGCCTCACCCGCGATGTGCTCCAAAATATCATTCACAACCGAGTTCATGATGCCCATGGCCTTGGAGGAGATGCCGGTGTCGGGGTGAACCTGCCTTATCACTTTGTAGATGTAAATGAAGTATCTCTCCTTCCTCGACTTTCTGTGCTTCTTGCCGCTCTTCGGTGGTGTTTTAGTGATCGTTTTCTTGGCGCCTTTCTTGGCAGTAACTGTTTTCCCCGGTGGTGGGAGCGTGCTCAGCGGCCGCCATATTGGTCAGGGCGGTCTCACGGCGCACGCACGGCCCTTTGTGCATGGACAAAGGGTGGGCGGGGCTTCAGGATGTCTGTCAGTTTGATTGGTCACATGTTTATGTCCAGCTCAGTGGCCCCTGAAAGGGAGACTTGTTGTTCTAATAGTTGTCTTGTGACCCTGGTCGGGCACGCCTCACCCTATTGGGCCAGCCCAGCCAAAGCTAACCCTATTGGGCCAGACCGGGCTCACCCAATTGGGCCAGCACAAAAGGTCCAGTGACCAGCAAAGAAAATCAGCATCTCATTGATTTTATTCTCACTCACTGAATTGTACCCATCCATTTTAGCTGGAAATGATGAATACCATCGGCCTTTGAATGTGGAAGGAGAAACATTTTTCTATTCTGTATGTGAGAAAATATTTCAAACATCAGTGTGACTGGAAAAGTACCGACACACACATACCCTATCCGAGTGAGAGTGTTCCAGTGCACTGACTGTGGAAAGAGCTTCGACCAGTTACACAGCCTGAAAAACATCGCACCATTCACAGCGGGGAGAAACTACATGTGTTCTCTGTGTGTACGAAACTACAACTGATCGTCCAACCTGGAGAGACACAAGGACACCTGCTCCATGGAGAAATCATGGAAATTTGGAGATTGTGGGACGGGATTCAATTCCCCGTCTGATCTAGAAATCCATCATCGCAGTCACACTGGGGAGAGACCATTCACCTGCTCTGTGTGTGGTCAAGGTGTCACTCAGTCATCCAACCTGCTCAAACTCCATCGTGTTCACACTGGGGAAGTGTGGAAGGGATTTACTCAGTCATTGAATTGCGATTTCACAAGTGACTGCAGGGGTTGGGTTCTCCTGTTATTACTGCTGTTAATCACATTCTGACTGAATCGTGTTCGTTCGGTGAGTTGGGATTTGATTCTGTTGATGTTAAACACCCATAAACCTGGGCTGGAGTTTACTATTTTGATATTTCAAATAACAATGTGTCGATACTTGATGTCTCCATGATAAGAGGAGACAAATTGATGTCGTGTTATCGACAGCTTCATTTTGCGCCTTTACTCCTTTCGAACTCCAGATTGTTTCCATTCTCAGAACTTTGGTTACTCTCAGGACAAGTGGTAGTTCCACATACCGTCCAGAGTGCCTGCATGTCCAGGGGAGAGACAGCTAACATGCCTGGGATCACAAAATCCAGTCTGTTACTCACTTACACATACTGGAATGTTCGTGTGCGCAAAGCATCGCTGTCACCCACAGTTTGTGAATAGAGTATCACACCTGCAAAGCTGGTTTCAATTTAAATTTGAATCCACTCAGTAAATGTATTTTTAAAACTATCTACAAGTAAATCGATCACAATTGGCAAAGGTTTACAGTTAACTAGATGAACATCATGGCCCACTAACACAGCTCTATTTTCACAGCAGAAAGTCTGTTATCTAAGGCCTCGAATGTCAGTTGGTGAGATGAGAAACGGAATCTCTTTCCACAATCAGCTAGTAAACGGTCTCTCCATGATGGGTTTCCACCCAACGCGCATCTGCTTCCATTTCCACTGTCTCCACATTTACAGTGTTGAGTCAGCTGGGCACACGAGTCTCACAGGCTCGATGATTGGTTAAGGTGCATCCACACACAGAACATGTGTCCTATTTCTCCCCGCTGTGATTGGTGTTTTTCCAAAGGCTGATGATAAGGTGATCCCGATGAATCCGGTGAATCTCTCAAATCTTGACGTGATGTTTGGTTTGAGTTAACAAGCTGCAGATCCTCCCCTTTTAATATCCTGCAAATGGACGTTACAAAAGTTGTTACTTTAAGTACAGGATAGAAATTCAGAACAGACAAGTCGACATTCGAGAGGACATTCTGTCCCCTCCGGTCCCTCCAAAGCTGTAAATACCTTATTCTACATATTCTCCCTCCATCCTTACTGTCTAAAATCAACTGCGAGTTACTTTCTCCAGGTAGTGCTGAATCTGGCTGGGTGTAATTCCACAGACATTTGTTAACCTCTGGAGCCTCACCATCAGTCGATTCATTGAGTGTCAGCAGGATTTCCACTGTGGTAGGCATCAGAGCCAAGTCCAATCCTACCCTCAAATGACATCCATACACTTCCCAATTGATGTCACTGGATCAGTTATAAGAGCAATTGCAGTGGCTAATTTTTACTCATATTTAGCCCAATGGTACTGAGGACAATGATAACCCCTGAACTGCTGCCTTGGCTGAGGTCAACTAACAGCCCACATCAAGGACCGAACCTGGCACCTTCCCAGTCAGTATTGCAGAGTATTCTAAAATTTTGGGGGGTGAGGGAGGGTTGGAAAGAATATTTTGAAACAAATTTTACTCCACCTTTAAACAGAACCTTCGTCACACTGCACAATTCTGAAATTTTGCCAAATTAGACAAGCAAGTCAAATGGATTATAAAAACAATGTGACATTTTCGAAAGGCTCACGTCACTGAAATAGACAGCTTTACAATCACAGCACAGTACAGAAGGGAGCGAATGGTAATGGTAGCTCGGTTCGTGAACTCTGCCGATACTCTGAGATAAACTGGACTGTTCCTTTAAGTATAAATAGGCAGAGAAAAGAGAGTCCCTGTCCCTTTAAATAGCTACCCCATTCCCCCGGGCAGGGGGAGGAGCAATGGCGCGCTATCTCTTGAGATACTGAAACAGTAAACACCGCCTAATGGCTTCCCGCGGGTTCCTAAATTCCTAAGAAATAAAATTGCATCAGGTTAAGTGCAACAACTGAAAAGAATGCACACTGAGTCGTGTGTGTGTGTGTGTGTGAGAGAGCAAAACACATCATTCTGAATGTTTGATAGAGATTAGCTATTATCCAGCATTTTATTTCCTATTATTTACAATGTAATTAATTCATTTATGACCCATTGTCTTGTGTGCTATTGTTTAGAAAGTGATGTCACAATGACCATTCCGTTACCAAGGTGATCATGTCTGTCCGCAGTGTTCAGTGGGAAGGGGATTAAATCTTTGCTCTGGGATTTGGAAGCTGTGGGAACATTGGCACAAAATCACACGTTTTAATGTGAAATGTATCTGTTTTCTCACATGTCGAGCGACTGTGCGAAATGGAACTATGAGTAAAGAATGGCGGGACTCGTCCGCGATTTGTACCCGGGATCTCTCGCATATCAAATGTGATCCTCCCTAAGCGAGAATCAGACCCCTCGACCAACAGTGAAGAGTGCAGCTCTCAGATTCTCACGGGAGTGAGAAAAGCTATTGGGCCCATCGTGCTTGTGCTGTCCCTCAGAGATTAACTAATTAGTCCCCCTCGCCATAGTCCTGCAAATGTTATTCCTTTGACGAATGTATTATGAATTTGAGACATGACATGAGCAAGGTGCAGCATCCTTGTCAGTAAAAGGAAAATTTGGCGATGAGTTTAAATGTGATTGACAAAACGACTCGGGGGGTCAAAGCTGCAACACAATAAGAACGAGAATGGGATTTGAATCCGTGCGTACAAGGAACAATGAAGTAGCAGTGCATCGCCTTAACCTCTCGACCACCTCGTCTCTTATTTACCCCCGCGTCAGCCATTCAATCTCCTGCTTTTTGTATCCAAACACAAATAATGTGCTGGAAAATCCACTTCATAGCTTGCTCTGCCCGTGCAACCAGATCGACAATGATCAAAACGTTCCATTAGATTCTTGAAGCAAACAGCCTTCCTTTACTTCCGGTGAGTGACTGGAAGTGATGGTTGGTTTTTCGGCAGAATCACAACAAAGAATATAAAATTTCACGCAGCGAATTAATTGACGCCGCAGGATTCGAACCTGCAATTTTGCAATAAAGTCGCAGCTGCAATCGAAGTCAAACGCCGTACCAATTAATCCACGCGGCTTCTGCCACGCCTACAACATTTCTTGTTGTGCAAAATGAGAACTAATTTGGAGCGACAGCGATATCAAGTAGTGGATTTAAGAAAAGCTGAGCAGATTTCGAGTAAATGAACAGATGCACTGCGATCTGTGTGCGCACCGGTGCAGGCAACCCCAATGTAACTTGGAATACAGCAGCTTATCAATTCGGTCCTTGCAGCTGAAATCACACTCCTTCTCAAACTATAAAGGATGAGGCGGGATTATGAGAAAATCTGTCTTTAATGGACAGATTATGAAACGGAACTGACAACCATACCGTTTAACGAGACACAGAACGATGCAGGACTGCAAGCACATCCCTTTTACACAGATGTAGAATTACACTTGACTGACAGCAATTCCCTTTTAAAAGAATACGGTGAAATTGCTATAATCACTGAAGACAATTGTGCAGGCCGAACAGAAAAAACACATTTATTTTGGAAGTTAAAACGTTGGGATTGGATATAAATATGTACAAAGTCAGTTAGTCATGTCATGCCTTGTCTTGTCTTGTCTTGTCTTGATTTTAATTTGAAAGTAAGGGTGGAGGATGTCATCATGTCACACAGCCCAAACGCAAGCCCTCGATAAAATCGCTATATTTCTAACTTGAGTGTTTTCCCTTCTTTCAGATGTGGAATAGCAAAATCCCACAGCAGATTATTTTACCGTCAGAGAGTCCACGAAGGAGTGTTCAATCAATTCAGTACGGTTACAAGCTGCATGTAATGCATTTTTCTCACATGACAGTAACATCGCACAACACGTTTGCACACACACTGGTTTACACAAACACACACACAAACTAAAATTCCTGCACCTTCTAAAGGCAGTTTTTGAAATTTGAAATTTGAACTCCGGGACAGACAGCACATCCCTTTTAAACAGACACAGAATGATGCGGGACTGATAGCACATCATTTTAAACAGACAGAGAATGATCCCGGACAAACAGCACATCCCCTTAAAAGGGACACGGAAACAGAATGAATAAAAACAGATAAATATGTAAAACTCAGCAGGTCGTGCAGATTCTGTGGATGAAGAACCCGGTTTCACGTTCTGTCGGATAATCATTCCTATATTTTAGGAAAAACTTCAAAATTACAGATTTTTTCAACAAAAATAGCGCCTGGAAAAAATACGCAGCGACAAAGGTCAAATGGAAACGTCTGTGATACAGTGGAATGCAGGAGTGATTAAATAATAAATGGCACAATGGAGAAAGGCAAAGTGGGTGGTAATCGGGCAATAACGTAACAAACGATGGTCCAGAGGAGGTGTTAGTGGGAATAGCAGAACCATTACCAGACAATGGGAGCGGTGCTTATCATCCGATACGTTGAACCTAATGTTGAGGCCAGAAGACTATAACATGCCTACAATATAGGGTGTCACCGCCTTTTAATCAGACCAGGCAACTTGGCCACCCCGGATTGATTTCTTCTCCGCTTGGAATTCGGTAGCCAATGGACTAATTCAAAAGCCAGCTTCTCACATCTTGTCAGCTCTATAGAAACAGGGCTCATTCATATTCAGGGCAGAGTTGGATTTTGACGCTGAATGTATGCTTATCCCCTTTGCGGTGAGCATATGCGTACAGACAGGAAGATATACTGGTCAAATATTGGCCGGAAACAAACACGGGTTCAGGTTATACAACCAGTCACAGAGCCGAGTACCTCTGAGATACTTTAACTTTACTCAGTTGTGTGAGTTTCACTTTGCTCTGGGATTTGGACGCTGTGCGAACAATCGCCGCAAAATCACACGTTTTAATGTGAAATATATCTGCTTTCTCACATGTCAAGCGGCTGTGAGGAGCGGAACTTTGAATAAAAAACGGCGGGGCTCGTTCAGGATTTGGCCCGAGACCTCTCGCATTTCAAATGTGATCATTCCTAAGCGAGAATCATACCCCGAGACCAACGAGCCGCCGACAGTGAAGAGTGCAGCTCTCAGATTCGGACGGCAGTGAGAAAAGATGTTTGGCCCATGGTGCTTGTGCTGTCACTCAGAGACCTATCGAATTAGTCCCCCTCTCCGCAGTCCTGCAAATGTTATCCTTTTGACGAATATATTATTAATTTGAGACATGACATGATCAAAGTGCAGCATCCTTGTCAGTGAAAGGGAAATTCGGCAATGAGGTTAATGTGATTGACAAAGTGACCAGGAGAGTCAAAGCTGAACACAAATACGACGAGGATGGGATTCGAACCCATGCGTGCAAAACAACATTGATTAGTAGCCCATCGCCTTAACTTCTCGGCCACCTCGCCTCTTATTCAGCCAAGCGTCAGCCTTTCAATCTCCTGCTTTTTGTAGCCCAACAGAAATAATGTGCAAGAAAGTCCACTTCACAGCTTGCTCTGCCCGTGCATGCAGATCGACAATGATGAACACGTGCCATTCGATTCTTGAAGCAAACAGCCTTCCTTTACTTCAGGTGAGTGACTCGAAGAGATGGTTGTTTTTTCGGCAGAATCGCAACAAATATAACATTTCACGCAGCAAGTTAATTAACCGCGGCAAGATACGAATCTGCAATGTTTTGATAAGTTCGCGGCTATATCGAAGTCAGACGCCGTATCCATTAGACCACGCGGCCGCTGCCACCATCATTCAATGTGTTGTTGTGTATATTGCGAGCAAAATCAAAGAGTAATTGAGGAAAAGATGAGCATATTTCGAGTAAATGAACAGATGCACTGCGATCTGGGTGCGCACCCGGCGCAGGCAACCCCAATGTAAATTGGAACACAACAGTTCGGTCATTGCAGCTGAAATCATACTCCTTCTCAAACTATACAGGATGACCCGGGTTTACGAGAAAATCCGTTTTAAAGGGAAAGATTATGAAACGGAACTGACAACCAACCCTTTTAAACAGATACAGAATGATCGGGGACTGCAAGGACATTCCTTTTACCCAGATGCAGAATCACCCTTGACTGACCGCAGTTCCCTTTTAAAAGAATAATGTGAGATTTCTATCATCCCTGAAGGCAACTGTGCAGTGGGGCTCAGGACCACGCTGGGCAGAGACGGTTATTGAAGCCACAGGTGATAGACAGGCAGGAAAGAGGGAGGGTCGTAAAACCAGCCCACTGAAAGCCAATTTACAAATATATATATATTAAACAAATTAAGAAAATAAATACATTTAATTTTTATTTAAAAAAATTTGAATTTGATTTGTTTTAAATAAATAAATAATTCATTCATAATCTAGATATTTTTTGATTGAACGAAGGCTGTGTGACTGGAAGAATTCCATTGGAATTGAGGGGGTGCCTCTTATCAACAAAGGCAGACATTGATGTGGCGATTCAGCATCGCCTCCAATGCTCCAGTGCAGCCTTCGGCCGCCTGTGGAAAAGACTGTTTGAAGACCAGGCCCTCAAATCTACCACCTAACTCATGGTCTACAGGGCTGTAATAGTACCCGCCCTCCTGCATGGGTCTGAGGCATGGACGATGTGCAGAAGGCACCTCAGGTCGCTGGAGATATATCACCAACGATGTCTTCGGAAGATCCTGCAAATCTCCTGGCAGGACAGGCATATCAATATCAGTGTCCTCGACCAGGGTAACATCCCTAGTATTGAAGCACTGACCACACTCGATCAGCTTAGCTAGGCAGGCCACATAGCACGCATGCCAGATGTGAGATTCCCTAAGCAA
Organism: Pristiophorus japonicus; assembly: GCF_044704955.1. Taxonomy (NCBI): domain Eukaryota; kingdom Metazoa; phylum Chordata; class Chondrichthyes; family Pristiophoridae; genus Pristiophorus; species Pristiophorus japonicus. The sequence goes on from NW_027252252.1 coordinate 85,377, forward strand.
TGCTTTATGCGGAACTCCTTCATGGTAGACGAGCCAAAGGAGGACAGCGTAAACGTTATAAGGACACCCACAAAGCCTCGCTGGTAATGTGCGACATCACCACTGACACCTGGGAGACCCTGGCCGCAGATCGCCCGAGGTGGAGAAAATCCATCCGGGAGGGCGTTGAGCTCTTTGAGACTCGATGCAAGGAGCATGAAGAGCCAAGGCGCATGCAGCAGAAGGAGCGTGCGGCAAACCAGCCCTACCGACCCCTTCCCCTGATGAATGTCTGTCCCACCTGTGAAAGGGTCTGTGGCTCTCGTATCAGACTGCTCAGCCATCAAAGAATTCACTTTGGGAGTGGAAGCAAGTCCTCCATAGGACCCCTTGACCTGATGGCTTATATCCTGTGGATACAACCAATGCATCCATAGGATATAAGCCATCAGGTCCAGGGGACTTGTCCGCCTTTAGTCCCATCATTGTACCTCATACTACTTCATTAGTGATAATGATAGTATTAAGTACCTCCCTCCATATAGCCCTTGGATTATGCACAATTTGAATGTTTTTACTGACTTCTACTGTGAGAACTGAAACAAAATATTTGTTCAAAGTCTCTGCCATTTCCCTGTTCTCGATTATTAATTCCCCAGTCTCATCCTCCAGGAGACTAACATTTACTTTAGCCACTATTTTCCTCTTTACATACCTGTAGAAACTCTTACTATCTGTTTTTATATTTCGTTCAAGTTAACATTCATAACCTACCCTCTTTTAATCATATTTTTAGTGCTGGATTATAAAAATGTCCCAATGCTCTGGAATCGCGCGAGTAGATGATTGGGTGAGCGTGACGGAACAGGTGGCCTAAAAGTTGCTGCAAAATAATTCAGAACAATTACAGCTCAAATGACCTCCAAACAGAGCGGATTACGTGCCAATGCCTACAGCTACTGATTCACTGTGAACAGGGCTCGAATTTACTCAGAAGCAATTCGATTACATTCCTAATCCAACGATTGAACCACCCAGCCACGGCAGCTAGCACGGAGCATTTTTTTAAACACACACTGAATGAAGCAGCATTGAGAGCATAAACCTTTTAAACAGATAAAGACTGATCCGAGACTGACAGTACAACAACTTGATGTCGCTGTATTACACAATAGAAAGCGGGAATGGCTGAATCGCTTTCGGCGGGAAATAAATGATGTACTCCCTGCCTATCTCAGCTAATCAGCTCGTTGGTCAAGGGGTATGATTGTCACTTATATAGGAAAATAATGGAACCCTTACTAATGGAGAAAATAGAAGAACATCTAGAAACCAAAAGTATAAAAATGAATAATCAGCATGGATTTCAATAGGGAAATTACTGCTGGACCAAACTCATAATTTCTGAAGAGGTTATAGAGAGGGTAGACATTGATCATGCAATAAGTGTAAGGTATCTAGATTTTCAAAAGACCCTCGCTATGATACCCAATAATAGCCTGCTGAGCAACGTCAGGGTATAAGCAGCAGAATGCATAGCGAGCTAGCTTCAACACTGAAATCAGAGATTGGGGGTAAAAGGCAGATATTCACATTGGCAGAAGATGGGTAGTGGTGTTCCAAAAGGATCAATGCCGGAACCACTATTGTTCACAATTTATATTAACGATTTAGAATTTGGAACTAAAAACAGAATTTCCAAATTTGCCAATGATACCAAATTGGAGGAAATTTATACTGAGGAGGACTGCAACAAATTAAGTACAACATTAATAAACACGCAGAATGGGCAGATAAGTTTGAATTAAGTTCCACACACATACTTGTGAGGTATTACATTTTGGTAGGAAGAATATGGAGGTCACTTATTACTTGGCACAAACGACTCTCGGTGGGGTAGAGGAACAATAGGATCTCTGAGTACAACTACATACATCACAAAAATTGTGACAGAATTTCGCAAGACAAAATAAAGGTAACTAAGCAGTGGAGGTTATTTCTAGTGGTATAGAATTGCAAAATAGGAATGTTATGCTAAACCTGTATTGAACCTCGGTTAGACCACACTTAGAGTACTGCATGCAGTTCTGGTCATCCTATTATAAAGATGATATAGAGGCATTTGAGAGGGATCAGAGAAGATTTACACGGATGCTACCAGAAATGGGAGGTTATTCAAAAGTGGAAATAATGAACAAGCTGGGTCTCTTTTCTCTTGAAGATTGATCTGTAGGGGTGAACTAATAGATTTATTTAAAATTATGAAAGATGTTGATAGAGTGTTTACAGAGAGAATGTTTTCACATGTGGGGAAGAGCATAACTGGAGGCCACCAATATAAGATAGTAATCAAGAAATCCAGAAACCAAATAGAGAATTCAGAAGCAACTTCTTTCTGGAAAGAATGATGAGAATGTGGAACTGAAAAGCGTAGGAGTGGTTCAAGCGAATAGTATAGATACATTTAATGAGAGGCTATACAAGCATATGAGGTAGAAAGGAATAGATGGCTATGCTGATAGATTTAAATCAAGAAAGACTCCAGAATATTCGAATGGAACATAAACGCTGGCATGGTCAGAATAGCCAGGAAGGCAGTTTACGCTATGCTGTCCTTTGTGAGCCTATTTAATTCAGTTATCTGCAGGATTATGCATTGGATTCAATGATAAGCGCTCTGAGTATAGGTTGTAGTGTCTGGGTCATTGTAAGAGCTTTCTGTTTCTGTGTAATAGTTTCTCGGTCTCTTTAGGTGCTGTCTGGGTCTGTGTTGCAGCTGCCTGTGTCAGATTATGAGCTGACTGTGTCTGTTTAAGTGTTGTCCGGGTTTGTGTTGCAGCTCCATGTGTCAGGTTTGGAGCTGACTGGGTCTGTGCAAGAGTTGTCTCTGTTTCTGCGTCTGTGTTGGAGTGTGTCTGTCTGTGGTTGATCTCCCTGGGTCAGTGTGGTTCTGCATTGAACTTTTTGATTCAGTACCGGTGCTGTCTTGATCTTTAAATGAGATGTCTGCATCTCCGAAGCGAGCTGTCTGGCTCGGTGAACGAGCAGTCTGGTCCTTTCTCGGAACAGTCTGCGCCCGTGTAAGAACTGCTTATATCTGTGTAAGAGCTCTCTTGGATCTGTGTTGGTGATGCCTTGGCCAGGGTAGAGCTGTCTATGTCTATGTAGGAGGTAATTAATCTGTCTCGGAAGAAGTCCCTATGTCTCTGAAAGGAGCTGTATGGGTCTGTGTAGCAAAGTTTGTGCCTGTGCTGTTAATCCCTGCTTCAGTGTAGCACCTGCCTGGTTCTTTACAGGAGCTGCCTGCTTTCGCGAAGGAAATGTCAGTGTCTCTCTCGAAGCTCTCTGGAAATGTGTTGGTGTTGTGTGCGGCTGATGAGGACATGTTTGCTCCTGTGTTGGTGATGCTGGACCTCTGAAAGGAACTGTCTGAGTCTGTACACAAGCATTTTGATGCTGTGTATGCGCTTTGCCTCTCTTCACAGGAGTGTATGGATCTATGCAGTAATGTCTGGCTCAGTGTAGGATCAGTACTCCTCTGTACGGGAGCTGCCTGAGTCTGGGAATGTGAAAGAGCCGTCTGAATATGTGTTGCAGCTGTCTGGCTCTGTGAAGGAATAGTCTGGGGCTGTGAAAGTAAATAGAAATCTAGAAAACCACAGCGCTGAAGGAGACCACTTCGGCCCAGAGTAGACATGCCAGCCGACAAAGAGCCACAGGGCCCTTTGTTCAACAACCCTGAAGGCTATATATGAACCTGTGAAGTATGACAATGACGGAAAGATAAAGAACGCCCAGACCAATAAGTCCGACCCACACAACTTCTACACCCCTTGCACCGAAAAATTATACGCACCACCCCAACCCGAGCCATGCGAACGCATGGGAGAAGCAAAAAAGCAGAAAAAAAACCCAGGTTAATTGTTGGAAAAAAATCTCTTAAAATTATTCTCATCTACGCGATCAAAATTTGTCCAAGAGATCAACTTGGTCGTATTTGAATCCCTGCAGTACTTACCATCGTATCTGCGCCAGCCAACAAAATTTTATCCAGCCTAATCCCACTTACCAGCTCTTGGTCCGTAACTCTGCTGGTTACAGCAAGGACATTGTACTTGACTGTATAAAACATTGGTTAGGCCGCTGCTGGAGTACTGTGTGCAGTTCTGGTCACCACATTTCAAAAAAAAGATGTGATTGCGCTGGAAAGGGTACTGAGGAGATTTACAAAAAAATTTGCCTGGACTGGAGTATTTTCGTGATGAGGAAAGATTGGAAATGCTGAGTCTGTTTTCTTTGGACCAGGGGAAGATGAGAGGAGACTGTATTGAGGTGCATAATATAGTTGTGCCCTAGATAGAATTGGTAGGAAGGTCCTGTTTCCCTTTGCAGAGTGGTCAACAACCAGGGGGAATAGATTTAAATTAATTTCGGGGTGGACCAATTTCCCTATCTCGGGCGCCTCCTATCAACAAGAGCAGGCGTTGATGACGAGATTCAACACCGCCTCCAGTATGCCAGTGCAGCTTTCGGCCGCCTGAAGAAAAGAGTGTTTGAGGATGAATCCCTCCAAACTTTCACCAAGCCCATGGTCTACAAGGCTGTAGTAATACCCGCCCTCCTGTATGGCCCAGAGACGTGGACCATGTACAGTAAACACCTCAACTCGCTGGAGAAATGCCACCAGCGATGTCTCCTCAAGATCCTGCAAATCCCCTGGCACGACAGACGCGCAAACATTCGCGTCCTCGTCCAGGGCATTAACCCCAGTATTGCACCACTTACCATACTTGATCAGCTCCGCTGGGCCGGCCATCTGCCAGACACGAGACTGCCATAGCAAGCGCTCTTCTCGGAACTCGTCCACGGCAAATGAGATAAAGGCGGACAGAGGAAACGTTACAAAGACACCCTCAAAGCCTCCCTGATTAAGTGTGACATCCCCACTGTGACCTGGGAGTCCTTGGCCATAGTTCGCCCTAAGTGGAGGAATTGCATGTGGGAGTGTGCGGAGCTCCTCGAGTATCGTCGCCGAGAGCATGCAGAAATCAGGTGCAGGCAGCGGAAGGAGCTGCGGCAAACCAGGCTCCCTGCCCATCCTTTCCCTCAACGACGATCTGTCTGACCTGTGACAGAGACTGTGGTTCCCGTATTGAACTGTACAGCCATCTAAGAACACATGCTAAGAGTGGAAGCAAGTCTTCCTCGATTCCGAGGGACTGCCTATAATGATGAATTAGGGGGAGGGTTAGACGAGTTGTGAGGATAAATGTCTTTACCCAGGGGGTCATGGTGGTCGGGAACTCAAAGCCTGAATGGGTGGTAGCGGCAGAAACCCTCACACATTTTAAAAATACTTGGATGCCACTTAAATTGCTGTAACCCATAGGACGGACTTAGAGCTGGGAAGTGGGAATTAGGCTGGAAAGCTCTTGATCGGCCTCCTCGGGCACTATTGGCTAAAATGCTGTACATTTTTGCATTTCCTACACGACAAAGTGATCACATTTTAAAAGTAATTAATTTGCTGTGAACTGCTTTGTGAAGTGCTGAGGTGAAGGTCGCTATAGGAATGCTATCATTTTAATGTAAAAGTGCCATAAGAAAATACATAGCATGAAGGCCGGTTGCCTCACTCGGTTAGCGCTTGGTCTTACTAACGCCAAATTGGCGAGTTCAAACCCATTACGGGCCATTTATTTTATTTTTGGTGGTGCGGTTGGGCTGCAAGCATTTTAGAGCAGCATAAACATTCAGGGACGAAACTCACACCAAACCTGTAATACATAGAAGCAATGCTGCAAAACATTAGTTCTGCCGAGAGCTGGTGGCCCTGCGGAGTGTTTCCAGCATTATATGAACAATTCCATATCCTCCGGGGATTTGTGACATCTCGCATTTCAATCAGTGAAAGGCTCACTGCCGCTGATTGGTTTGTAGTGCAAAGTATGGAACTGATCTAAATACAATTCCACTGCGTAATCCCTCAATATAAGAACATAAGAATTAGGAACAGGAGTAGGCCATCTAGCCACTCGAGCCTGATCCGCCACTCAACAAGATCATGGCTGATCTGGCCGTGGACTCAGCTCCACTGACCCGCCCGCTCCCCGTAACCCTTAATTCCCTTATTGGTTAAAAATGTATCTATCTGTGATTTGAATACATTCAATGAGGTAGCCTCAACTGCTTCCTTGGGCAGCGAAATCCACAGATTCACAACTCTCTGGGAGAAGAAATTCCTTCTCAACTCGGTATAAAATTGGCTCCCCCGTATTTTGAGGCTGCGCCCCCTAGTTCTAGTCTCCCCGACCAGTGGAAACAACCTCTCTTCCTCTATCTTGTCTATCCCTTTCATTATTTTAAATGTTTCTATAAGTTCACACCTCATCCTTCTGAACTTTAACGAGTAAAGACCCAGACTACGCAATCTATCATAATAAGGTAACCCCCTCTTCTCCAGAATCAGCCGAGTGAATCGTCTCTGTACCCACTTCAAAGCTAGTATATCCTTCCTAAAGAAAGGTGAACAAAACTGCACGCAGTACTCCAGGTGCGGCCTCACCAATACCCTGTACAGTTGCAGCAGGACCTCCCTGCTTTTGTACTCCATCCCTCTCGCAATGAAGGCCAACATTCCATTCGACTTCCTGATTACTTGCTGCACCTGCAAACTAAGATTTTGCGATTCATGCACAAGGACCGCCAGATCCCTCTGCACCTCAGCATGTTGTAATTTCTCCCCATTCAAATAATATTCCCTTTTACTGTTTTTTTTTCCTCCAATGTGGATGATATCACATTTTCCGACATTGTATTACATCTGCCAAACCTTAGCCCATTCTCTTCACCGATCTAAATCTCTTTGCAGCCTCTCTGTGTCCTCTACACAATCTGCTTTCCCACTAATCTTTGTGTCATCTGCAAATTTTGTTCCACAACACTCTGTACCCTCTTCCAGGTCATCTATGTATATTGTAAACAGTTGTGGTCCCAGCACCGATCCCTGTGGCATACCACTAACCATCGATTTCCAACCCGAAAATGACCCATTTATCCCGACTCTCTGTTTTCTGTTAGCCAACCAATTCTCGATCCATGTTAATACATTTCCTCTGACTCCGCGTACCTCTATCTTCTGCAGTAACCTTTTGTGTGGCACCTTATTGAAAGCCTTTTGGAAATCTAAATACACCACATCCATCGGTACACCTCTATCCACCATGCTCGTTATATCCTCAAAGAATTCTAGTAAATTATTTAAACATGCTTTTCCCTTCCTGAATCGATGTTGCTTCTGCTTGATTGTACTATTCCTATTTAGATGTCCCGCTATTTCTTCCTCAATGATAAATTCAAGCATTTCCCCCACTGCAGATGTTAAACTAACCGGCCTACAGTTACCTGCCTTTTGTCTGCCCCCTTTTTTAAACAGAGTTGTTACATTTGCTGCTTTTTAATTCTCTGGTAGCTCCCCAGAATCCAGAGAATTTTGGTAGATTATAACGAATGCATCTGCTATAACTTCCGCCATCTCTTTTAATACCCTGGGATGCATTTCATCAGGACCAGGGGACTTGTCTACCTTGAGTCCCATTAGCCTGTCTAGCACTACCCCCCCAGTGATAGCGATTGTCTCAAGGTCCTTCCTTCCCACATTCCCGTGACCAGCAATTGTTGGCATGGTTTTTGTGTGTTCCACTGTGAAGACCGAAGCAAAATAATTGTTTGACGTCTCAGCCATTTCCACATTTCCCATTATTAAATCCCCCTTCTCATCTTCTAAGGGACCAACATTTACTTTATTCACTCTTTTCCGTTTTATATATCGGTAAAAGCTTTTACTAACTATTTTTATGTTTTGTGCAAGTTTACCTTCGTAATCTGTCTTTCCTTTCTTTATTGCTTTCTTCGTCATTCTTTGCTGTCTTTTAAAATTTTCCCAATCTGCTAGTTTCCCACTAACCTTGGCCACCTTATACACATTGGTTTTTATTTTTATACTCTCCTTTCTTTCCTTGGTTATCCATGGCTGGTTATCCCTTCTCTTACCGCCCTTCTTTTTCACTGGAATGTATTTTTGTTGAGCACTATGAAAGAGCTCCATAAAAGTCCTCCACTGTTCTTCAATTGTGTCACCGTTTAGTCTGTGTTTCCAGTCTACTTTAGCCTACTCTGCCCTCATCCCACTATAGTCACCTTTGGTTGAGCATAGTACGCTCGTTTGAGACACTACTTCCTCACCCTCAATCTGTATTACAAATTCAACCATACTTTGATCACTCATTCTGAGAGGATCTTTTACTGGGAGATCGTTTATTATTCCTGTCTCATTGCACAGGACCAGATCTAAGATAGCTTGCTCCCTTGCATGTTCTGTAACATACTGTTCTAAGAAACAATCCCGTATGCATTCTATGAATTCCTCCTCAAGGCTACCCAGTGCGATTTGATTTGACCAATCGATATGAAGGTAAAAATCCCCCATGATTACTGCCGTTCCTTTTTCACATGCCTCCATTATTCCCTTGGTTATTGCCCGCCCCACCATGAAGCTATTATTTGGGGGCCTATAAACTACGCCCACCAGTGACTTTTTCCCCTTACTATCTCTAATCTCCATCCCCAATGATTCAACATTTTGTTCATTATAGCCAATATCGTCACTCACAACTGCCCTGATAGCATTCTTTATTAACAGAGCTACCCCACCTCCTTTCCCTTCTTGTCTATCTTTCCGAATTGTCAGATACCGCTGTATGTTTAATTCCCTGGCCTGGCCAACCTGCAACGTTTCTGTAATGGCCAGCAAATCATACCCATTTATGATGATTTGTGCCGTCAACTCATTTATTTATTTCGAATGCTGCGTGCGGTTAGGTAGAGTGTTTTAATACTAGTTTTTAAACCATGATTTTTAGTTGTGACCCCTCCTGCAGCCCCTTTATATTCATACATATTGTCCCTACCTATCACCTTGTCGGTTACACTTATCCCAGTGCTAGTCCACTCTTTTGCCTCCTGCTTTTTGCATTTTTTCTTGTGGTCCTGTGATCTGAGTTCTCAGCCACTCTATCTAGCTCAGAGCCCTCTCCTGGCTTCCGAATACTCCTTGCATTGCGGCACCGAGATTTCATGCTTGCCTTTTTATTACACTTTGACCCTTTAGAATTTTGCTGTGCATTCGTCTGCTGCAAACTGCAGGGGCCACGTCGCTAAATGGATAAGGCATCTACTTTGATGCAAATACTGATGTTATCAGAAAATTGCAACGCCTAACGCTGCCGTGCTCATTTTGGCAAAACCTGTTCATCTTTATAAAACCAAACCACGTTCGCACTCATTAACTAAAGGTGAGTTCCTCCCAAACAATGCATTGATCTTTATTAAAAGGGATTTTTTTCATGCTGCATATATTGCTCACTGATTTTTGGAGATAGTGTCCAACAAACCAACAATTAATACCGATAAACTATTCATGTTTCCAGTTCGAACAACAGCTTTGCGTCAATCAGTGTTATAAAGGGCAGTGGAGGGAATTGTGATCAGATTCCAATGAGATCCCCGTGAGTCGATAAAAAAAGGAGCACTTGCAGAATCGCTGCGAGCAGGGTTCGAACCTGCGCAGGGAAACCCCCATTGGATTTCGAGTCCAACGCCTTAACCACTCGGCCATCGCAGCTACACATTAGAGTTGCTTTAATAGTCGAATCGTTGGTGCAATTTATCAGAGAGACCGCCTGCATGCTTGCCCTGTTGGATCTCCCAGACGATGTGAAAATTAAATCGGAGTATCACAGAATCTTTCAGCAAAGAAGGAAAAATTTCGGTCAGAACTGAAAGAATTTACATTTCTGGAAAACTGAACAGTCTGGAGAGCTTCTTTCTCGAAAAACAAGTGAGATATAATTTTAACATTATGAAGGAATTTGATCGAGTTGATGTGGAGAAAATGTTTGCTATTGTGCAGTAGTTCAGAACGGGAGGTCACTGATAAATTCAGTCGACAATTCAAGAGCAACTTATTTAACAAAGAGTGGTTAGAATGTGGAAGATGCTAAACGAGCAGTAGTTGAGGCGAATAGCACAGATTCATTTTAAAGGGATTACCAAAGCACATGACTGAGAAAGCAATAGAACAATATGCTGATAGGATCAAGTGAAGTAGGGTAGTATGCAGCATTAACTCTAGCAACACCAGTTAGGTACAATTATCTCTTTCTGTGATGCAATCTCTATATAACGTTATGTAACACACATTTTAAACAACAACAACAACTTATATATAATTAGCACCTTGAAATTAGCGAAACGTCCAAGGCGCTTCACAAGAGTATTATGCGATACAAATTTGACACCGAGCCACTAAATACAAATTAGCGCAGGTGACTAAACGATTGGTCAACCAGGTATGCTTGATAATGAGGAAGAAAGCTGTACATTGCAGGAAGATATCAAAGAACTGGTCAGGGGTTTAATGGAATTCAACCTGGAGAAGTGTTAGATAATGCATTTGGGGAGTGCTTATAGGGAAAGCGAATAAACATTAAATGTTCGGCCACTGATAAGTGCAGAGGTGCAAATGACCTTAGAGTGCATGTCCACAGAATCCTTGACGGTAGCAGGGCAGGTAGATAAGATGCTTGTGAAGGATAGACAGAAAGGAAAAGGAGGCGAGGTGGCGTTGCTGGTTAAAGAGGAAATAAATGCAATGATAAGGAGGGTCATTTACTTGGATAATTTAGAAGCGGTATGGGGTAGCTGCAGAATACGAAATGGCAGAAAACGCTGGTGGGAATTGTGTACAGACCTCCAAACAGTAGTAGTGAGGTTGGGGACAGCATCAAACAAGAAATAAGGGATGTGTGCAATAAAGGTACAGCAGTTACCATGGGCGACTTTAATCTATATATTGATTGGGCTGACCAAACTGGTAGCAATGCGGTGGAGGACGATTTCCTGGAGTATATTAGGGATGTTTTTCCAGACCAATATGTCGAGGAACCACCGCGAGAGCTGGCCATCGTAGACGAGGTGATGTGTAATGAGAAGGGACTAATTAGCAATCTTGTTGTGCGAGGCCCCTTGGGGAAGAGTGACCATAACATGGTAGAATTCTTTATAAGATGGAAAGTGACACAGTTAATTCAGAAACTAGGGACCTGAACTTTAGGAAAGGTAATTTCGATGGTATGAGGCGTGAATTGACTAGAATAGACTCGCAAATTATGCTTAAAAGGTTGACGGTGGATAGGCAATGGCAAACATTTAAAGACCACATGGATGAACTTCAACAATTGTACATCTCTGTCTGGAGTAAAAATACAACGGGGCAGATGGCTCAACCGTGGCTAACAAGGGAAATTAAGGATAGTGTTAAATCCAAGGAAGAGTTATATAAATTAGCCAGAAAAAGCAGGAAACCTGAGGACTGGGAGAAATTTAGAATTCAGCCAAGGAGGACTAAGAGTTTGGTTAAGAGGGGGGAAAAAGAGTACGAGACGAAGCGTGCCCGAAGCATAAAAAATGACTGCCAAATCTTCTATATATAGGTGAAGAGAAAAAGATTAGTGAAGACAAACGTAGGTCCCTTGCATTCGGATTCAGGTGAATTTATAATGGGGAACAAAGAAAAGGCAGACTAATTGAACAAATACTTTGGTTCTGTCTTCACGACGGAAGAAACAAATAAACTTCTGGATGTACTCGGGGACCGCGGGTCTAGTGCGAAGGAGGAACTGAAGGATATGCTGATTAGATGGGAAATTGTGTTGGGGAAATTATTGGGATTGAAGGCCGATAAATTCCCGGGGCCTGATAGTCTGCATCCCAGAGTACTTAAGGAAGTGTCACGAGAAATAGTGAATGCATTCGTGATCATTTTCCAACAGTCTATCGAATCAGGATCAGTTCCCATGGACTGGAGGGTTGGTAATGTAACACCACTTTTTAAAAAAGGAGGGAGAGAGAATATGGGTAATTATAGATCGGTTAGACTGACATCAGTCGTGGGGAAAATGTTGGAATCAATTATTAAAGATGAAATCGCAGCGCATTTGGAAAGCAGTGACAGAGTCGGTCCAAGTCAGCATGGACTTATGAAGGGAAAATCAAGCTCCAGCATTTTCTGAATATGTAACTTGCAGAGTGGACAAGGGAGAACCAATGGATGTGGTGTATTTGGACTTTCAAAAGGCTTTAGATAAGGTCCCACACAATAGATTTTTTGTGCAAAATCAAAGCAGATGGTATTTGCGGTAATGTACTTACGTGGATAAAAACAGAGAAACAAAGATAATAGGTGCAGGAGTAGGCCATTCGGCCATTCGAGCCTGCACCGGCATTCAATAAATCATGGCTGAACATTCCTTCAGTACCGCTGTCTTGCTGTCTCTCCGTACCCCTTGATCCCCTTAACCGTAAGGGCCATATCTAACTCCCTCTTGAATATATCCAATGAACTGGCATCAACAACTCTCTGCGGCAGGGAATTCCACAGGTCAACAACTCTCTGAGTGAAGACGTTTCTCCTCATCTCAGTCGTAAATGGCCTGCCCATTATCCTAAGACTATCTCCCCTGGTTCTGGACTTCCCAATATCGAGAACATTCTTCCCGCATCTAACAGATACCCTCTCATCCTTCTAAACTCCAGTGAATAAAGGCCGAGGTGATCCAGTCTATCCTCATATGACAGCCCAGCCATCCCTGGAATCAGTCTGGTGAACCTTCGCTGCACTCCCTCAACAGCAAGAACGTCCTTCCTCAGACTAGGAGACCAAAACTGAACACAATATTCCAGGTGAGGCCTCATTAAGGCCCTGTACAACTGCAGTAAGACCTCCCGGCTCCTGTATTCAAATCCCCGAGCGACGAAGGCCAACATACAATTTGCCTTCTTTACCACCTGCTGTACCTGCGTGCCCACTTTCAGTGACTGATGAACCATGACACCCAGCTCTCGCTGCACCTCCCCTTTTTCTAGTCTGCCACCATTCAGATAATATTCTGCCTTCGTGTTTTTGCCCCCAAAATGGATAACATCACATTTATCCAGATTTTTCTGCATCTGCCATGTATTTGCCCACTCACCCGATCTGTCCACATCACCCTGCAGCCTCTTAGCGTCCTCCTCACAGCTCACACCGCCACCTAGTTTAGTGTTATCCACAAACTTGGAGATATTACACTCTATCCCTTTATCCAAATCGTTAATGTATATTGTAAAGAGCTGGGGTCCCAGCATTGAGCCCTGCGGCACTCCACTAGTCACTGCCTGTCATTCTGAAAAGGATGCATTTATCCCGACTCTCTGCTTCCTGTCTGCCAACCAGATCTCTATCTACGTCAGTACATTACCACCAATACCATGCACTTTGATTTTGTATACCAATCTCTTGTGCGAGACCTCGTCAAAAGCCTTTTGAAAGCCCAAATACACCACATCCATTGGTTCTCCTTGTACACTCTACTAGTGACATCCTCAAAAAATTCCAGAAGATTCGTCAAGCTTGATTTCCCTTTCATAAATATATGCTGACTCGGTCCGATCCTGTCACAGCTTTCCAAATGGGCTCTGTAATGATTGATTCCAATATTTTCCCCATTATGGATGTCTGGCTAACCGGTCTATAATTACTCGCTTTCTCTCTGCCTCCATTTTTAAAAAGTGGCGTTACATTAGCTGCCCTCCAGTTCATAGGACCTGATCCAGAGTCGTTAGCTTGCTGGAAAATGATCACGAATGCATCCACTATTTCTCGGGCCACTTCCTTAAGTAATCTGACATGCAGACTATCAGGACTCGGGGATTTATCGGCCTTTCATCCCATCAACTTCCGTAACACAATTTCCCACCTAGTAAGGGTATCTTTCAGTTCCTCATTCTCACTAGACCCACTGTCCCTTATTACATTCGGACGGTGATCTGTATCTTCCTTTGTGAAGACAGAACCAAAGTGTCGAGAACTGGTTGGCAGACAGGAAGCAGAGAGTCTGGATAAACGGGTCCTTTTCAGAATAGCCGGCAGTAACTAATGGAGTGCCTCAGGGCTCAATACTGGGAACCCAGCTCTTCACAGAATACATTAATGATTCAGATGAAGGAATTGAGTGTAATATCTCCAGGTTTTCAGATGAAACTAAATTAGCTGGCGGTGTGAGCCCTGAGGAGGACGCTAAGAGGCTGCAGGTTGACTTGGAGAGGTTAGGTGAGTGGGCAAATACATGGCAGGTGCAGTATAATGTTGATAAATGTGCAGTTATCCACTTTGATGGCAAAACAACGAAGGCAGAATATTATCTGCACGGCGGCAGATTAGGAAAAGGTGAGGTGTAACGAGACCTGGGTGTCATGGTTCATCAGTCATTGAAAGTTGGCATGCAGGTACAGCAGGCTGTGAAGAAGGCAAATGGTATGTTGGCCTTCATAGCTAGGGGATTTGAGTAATGGAGCTGGGTCGTTTTACTGCAGTTGTAAAGGGCATTGGTGAGACCTCACCTGGAATATTGTGTTCAGTTTTGGTCTCCTAATCTGATGAAGGAAGTTCTTGCTCTTGAGGGAGTGCAGCGAAGTTTCACCAGACTGATTCCAGAGATGGCTCGACTGACATTTGAAAATAGACTGGATCAACTGGGCCTTTATACACTGGAGTTTAGAAGAATGAGAGGGGATCTCGTAGAAACATGTAAGATTCCGACGGGACTGGACAGGTTAGATGCGGGAAGAATGTTCAAAATGTTGGGAAAGTCCAGAATCAGGGGACACAGTCTTAGGATAAGGCGTAGGCCATTTAGAACGAAGATGAGGCGAAACTTCTTCACTCAGAGAGTTGTCAACCTGTGAAATTCCCTGCCGCAAAGAGTTGTTAATGCCAGTTCATTGGCTATATTCAACAGGGAGTTAGATATGGCCCTTATGGCTAAAAGGATCAAGAGGTAGGGAGGAACAGGAAAGCGGTACTGAGGGAATGATCAGCCATGATCTTATTGAGTGGTGGTGCAGGCTCGAAGTTTCGAATGGCGGACTGCTGAATCTATTTTCGATGTTTCTATGTTGAGAAGCAACACGGAATACTTGCCTTCATTAGATGAGCCATAGAATATAAGATCGGGGAAGTTATGCTTCAAATGTGTAAAAATCTAGTTGGGCCACCGCTAGATTATTGCATGCTTCTCTGGTCACCGCATTACAGGAATGATCAGACAGCACTCGCGAGCATACAGGTTAGTTTAAGGCGGATGGTGAATTTAGCTCTGAGTAAATATTGCATCGGCTGGGTTTGTTTTCTTTGGAACACAGGAGGCTAAGGGGGTCCGTATTGATGTGAATAAAATTATGAGTGGCCAAGATCGAGTGCATAGAAAGGATCTATTTCCATTAGCAGAGTGGTCAACAACCAGGCGTCATAGATTTAAAGTAATTGGTAGGAAGTTTTCCGGAATTTGAGGTACACTGTTTTCACCCAGGGGTGGTGAGAGTCTGGAACCCACTCCTGAAAGTGATTTAGAGACAGAAGTCCTCACCAATTTTAAACGTCCTTGAATGTGCACTTCAATTCCAGTAACCTAAAAGGCTATGGACCAAGAGCTGGAAAGTGGCATTCGTCTGGATAGTTCGGATTTAGTCGGAATTTAGGTAATGATCTGGTGTTTCTTCGGCAGCTCAGTGCATTCTGCAGCAAATCAATACTTCAGAGAAGGGAAAGTGCGTTCCCTGCAATTCCTGCTACACAAGTGGCTCCAATCCTACCCACTTTTCCATTGAGTTCTCTTAGAACCTGAGTCTATTAAACAGGAACAAGAGCAAGGCATCGAACCTGTTACAGAAGGACAGCAGAATTCCATTAGCCCCTCGAGCCAGTTGCAAAGAACAAGTGGAAGTAATTCAGATCCTTGGGCTTTTTATACAAGAATAGTAGAACGCCTTCGGCCGTTCCTACCTGCTGCATAGATGACGAGGAGACACACTTTCCTGTTACACAGATTTAGCTGGACGCCATTCAGCCGCACTGCACTGTTGCACAGGGAAAGGAAGAGGCCATTAACGCCTCAAATCTGAGCCTTAGGAGAGGCAGAAGCCGATCAGTTCATTGAGCTTGCTCTACAAGAAGAGTATAAGTCCATTTAGATCCTAGAACATAGAAACATAGAAAACGGGAGCAGTAATAGTCCATTCGGCCCTTCGAGTCTGCACCGCCATTTAATATGATCATTCCTAATCCTCTATCTCAACACCATATTCACGCTTTTCCCCCCATATCACTTGATGTCTTTTGTGTCTAGAAATCTATCTCCCTCTTAAATATATTCAGTGACTCGACCTTCACAGCCTTCTGTGGAAGGGAATTCCACAGCTGCACCTCTCTCTGAGTGAAATTAAACCTCCACTTCTCCTTTCTAAACTTCCTACCCCGTATACTGAGACTGTGACCCCTTGTTATAACCTTCCCAATCAGGTGAATCACCTTCCCCGCATCCAGTCTATTCAACCCGTTCAGAATGTATACGTTTCAATGAGATCCTCTCTCATTCTTCTAAACTCTACAGAATACAGGACGAGTCGACCTAATCTCTGCTCATACGACAGTCCTGCCATCCCAATAATCCATCTGGTGAACCTTCGCTGCACTCCCTCTATGGCAAGTATATACTTTCTTGGGGTAACGAAAGCAACACTGCACACAATAATCCAGGTGCCGTCTCACCAAGGGCCTGTAGAACTGTAGTAACACATCTTTACTCATTTACTCACATCCTCTTGGAATGAAGGCCAACATATCATCTGCCTTCCCAACTGCTTGCTGCACCTGCATGTATGCTTTCAATAGAATATATTACAAGGACACCAGGTCCCTCTGCCCATCGATCCTGTTTCCTGTCCATTAACCAATTTTCAATACATGCTAATATATTACCCCAATCATATATGCTTTAATTTTGCACACTGCATCGTAAGTGGGACTTTATCAGAGGCCTTCTGAAAATCCAAATACACTATATCCACTGATTCTCCCTGAACTTTTCTGTCAGTTACATCCTCAAAATCTCGAGTAGGTTTGTCAAACATGGTTTTCTTTTCATGAATTCATGTTGACTTTGTCTAATCCCTTTGATATTATCTAAGTGTTCCGTCATAAAGCCTTTACTATAGATTCTCGCATTTTCCCCACAACTGGTGTTCGGCTAACCGGTCTGTCGTTCCTTTTTTTTCCTCTCCTTCCATTTTTAAACAGTGGGGTTACATTTGCCACCGTGCAAACTGCAGGAACTGTTCCATAATCTATAGATGTTTGGAAGATGTCAACCAATGCAAGCACTATTTCCATTGCAACCTCTTTTAGTACTCTGCTATGCAGATCATCAGGCCCTGGTGATTTATCGGCCTTCATTCCCATTAGTTTCCTCAGCACTATTTTCTTACAAATAATCATATCCGTTAATTCGTCTTGCTCACTAGACCTTTGGTTCAAAAGCATTTTTGGGATCTTATTTATGTCCTCCGTGAAGACAGAACCGAAGTATTTATTTAATTGTCCTGCCATTTCCTTGTTCCACATTATAAATTCCCCCATTTCTGTCTATAAAGGGCCTACATTTGTCTTCACTAATCTTTTCCTTTTTACGAACTTGTAGAATCTACTGCAGCCGGTTTTTATGTTCCTTGCAAGTTCTCTCTTATACTCTATTTCTCGCCTCTCAATCAATCTCTTGGCACATTTTTGCTGAATTCTAAATTGTTCCCCATCCTCAGGCTTGTACTTTTTCTGGCAACTTTGTATAACTCTTCATTTTATCTAATACTATCCTTAATTTCTTTTGTTAACCATGGTTGGGCCAGCATCCTTTTTTTTACACCAGAAAGGAAAGTATAACTGCCGCAATTGATACATTCGTTTTTGAAATGTTATTCCTTGCCCATCCACCAACATGACGTTTATTGACTCATCCCAATCTATCATACCCCATGCAATTTATTCCCCATGCATTCGTAATTTCCTTTGCTTAGATTTACGACCATAGATTCAGATTGGGCTACTTCACTTTCCATCTTAATAACGAGTTGAATCGAGTTATTGCCACTCCTCGCTCAAGGAGCCCAGACAACTTGACTTTTAATTAACCCCTTCTCTTTCCACAAGACCCAATCTAGGATATTGTGTTCCCTAGTACGCTCCGCAAAATACTGGGTTAAAAAAAACAACTGGTACAAACGCCAGGAATTCATCGGCCACATTATTATTACTTTAATTTACATGTAGTTTAAAGTCACCTTCGATGATGGTAGTACCCTTGTTACATGCAGCTCTAATTTCCTGTTAATGTTATCCTCTACACTACCACAACTGTTTGGAGGCCTATGGACAACTCACACCAATCCTTTCTGGTCCTTCGTTCTCCTTAGCGCCATCCAACTGAATCTACATCTTGTCTTTCTGAGCCGAATACCTTTCTCATTATTGCGCTGATATCATCCTTTACCAACAACGCAACACAACCTGTTCTTCCATTTTGCCTGTCATTTCTAAATACCGAATATCATTTGATATTCAGTTCCAAACCCTGGTCACCGTGCAACCATATATCTGTAATTACAACGATATTGTATCTGTTTACATCTGTTTGCGCTGTTAATTCTTCTTTTTTATTACAGATTCTACGTCCATTCAGAAACAATGCTTTGGATTGGTCTTTTTAACATTATTAGAGATCATAACATTTTTTTGCACTTTAGCCCGATTTATCTTATCGCTTTTTTTCTTATCAGGATCCTATTTTTTAGTGCACTCTTTTGTTTGTATACTCTGTCCCTTCTTGACATAATGTGGTTACATTACAACAATCACTTTCCGGCATTGCTTCATTTTCATTTCTCTTTAGCAGTCTAGATTTCTCTGCATTGCGACCGTCCTCCCCACCCCCTCCCCTCCCCCACTCCACTCTCCCCTTAATAGAAGATGTTGCATAGGATTAGGACGAGGCATTTCAGACACACCGACCTGTTATACAGGAACAGGTGGAGAATAATCAACCCCTAGAACCTGTTACATAGGACGCAGGGGATGACATTCCGTCCCTCAAACTATTGCACAGGAACAGCCTGAGTCATTCAGCCGCTCTAGCACATTACACAGCCGGAGGCCTGTGGCACTGGACTAGTAATTCAGTGAGAGAAAATCACAGTCCACCAAGAGAGTAGGACAATTTAAATTCAATTAAATACATCTAGATTTTTAAAAGTATTAATAATATTGACCATTGACGCAACACACCATCTCGTTCATAGTCTCCTTTAGTGAAGGAAATCTGCAGTCCTTACTGGTCTGGGCCCAAATGAGGCGCCAGATCCAGAGCAACGTGATTGGCTCTTTACGGCCCTCTGAAAAGGCCTAGCGAGAAACTCATTTGCATAAGGTGGTTAACCATCACCTTTACAAGGGCAATTAGGGAAGTGCAGTAAAGGCTGCTTTTGCGAGCATTGTCCAGATAATAGAATGAATAAAAGAAACAATAGGATCTCGAGATTGTTACACAGGAAAAAGAAGAACCGCAAGAGAGGTCACAGAATGTGGAGTCTGGAGACAACTAGATAAATGCATAGCTCGCTGGCTTTGAGACAGAAAGCAGAGAGTCGGGGTAAAAGTTAGCTTTTTAGAGTGGCTGAAAGTGGGTAGTGCTGTTCCACAAGGATCGGTGCTGGGACCACATATTAATGACTTCCACCTGGGAATCAAAAACACAATTTCTCAATTTGCGGATGACGCCAAATTAGTTGGATATTCAATACTGAGGATGACTGCAACAAATTCGGTCGCGCGAACCTGTTGCATAGATGAGGAGAAGGCAATGCCAAACCCACGAACCTGTTGCACAGAAATAGTAGGAGGCAATTGAGCCTCTCCAGTCTGTTGCACAAGAACAGGAGAAGGCCATTAACCGCTTGTTAGCGATGTCAACATGCTTGAATGAATAAATTTGTTTTTAAATTGTTACATGGTTACAAGAAGAGTTGGAAAGTGAGATTAGGCGGGATAGCAATTTTCGGGCGGTGCGGACACGCTGGGCCGAAGTGGCCTCCTTCCGTGCTGAAAGGTTCTACGAGTGCATGACAAAACATCCCTTTCAAACAGAAACATGATGATTCGGGTCTGACAGGGCATCCGTTTTAGACGGCGGAGGTTGATCCAGTGGCGATTAAAGTTCATGGACCTGAAACGTTCACTCGGTTTCTCTCTCCGCAGATTCTGCCTCATCTCCTGAGTGTTTCCAGATTTTTTTTTTAGCTCAGATTACGCATCGACACTATTTTACTTTTGTATTGATGCACAATTTGGCGACTCTGCGGCGCAATGGATAGCACGTTGTTTTTCTAATTTTTGGCATATTAAACATTCAAAGCTTTTAGGCTCGACTCCCACCAGAGTCAGGATTTGAGCCTGGGCCGCACAGTGAACTTTGCATCAAAGCAATACTTCAGAGAAGGCTAACTGTGGTCCCTGCACTTTCTGTTGAGCAAGTGGCTCCAGTCCTTCCCAATTATCATCTGAATATTTTGCACACAAGCAATCGAGCCTGTTACACAGGGACAGGTGGAGGCCAATGAGTCACGTATCCCCTCAAACCAATTGCAAAGGGCAGGAGGAATCCATTCAGCTTTGTGCACCTGTTTTACAAGAAATGTCGAACTCCATTCAGTCGCTCGAACCTTTCGCATAGTTGACCATAAGGCAATGCCAAACCAATGAAGCTGTTGAGCAGAAATAGGAGGATGTCATTGAGCCTCTCCAGTCTGTTGCACAAGGACAGGGGAAGGCCATTATGCCATCGAGCCTGAGGCAGAGGACTGGCGGAAGCCATTCAGCTCCATGAGACTTATCTATAAGAAGACTGGAAGTCCATTTAGCCATTCGAAAGGCTGAGGATGAGGCATTTGCGATTAACGAACCTGTTATACAGGAACAGGAGGAGGCTAATCAATCTCCCGATCCTGTAGCGTAGGAACAGGGCACACCATTCCTTCCCTCAACCTGTTGCAAACGAATAGGAGGTGTCATTCAGCCCCTTGAGCGCATTGCATAGATGGAGGTCAATCATAGTAGCATGATGGTTATGTCACTGGACTAATAATCCAGAGAGAAGAAATCATAGCCCACCACGAGAGTGTGGAAATTTAAATTCAATTAAGTAAATCTGGAATTTTAAAAGTATCAATAATGATGACCATTGTAACAAACTCCTCATCTGGTTCACTTGTCTCCTTTCGGGAAAGAATTCTGCCGTCCTTACCGGTCTGGGCCAACATGTAACTCCAAACCCACAGCAATGTTGTTGGCTCTTAACTGACCTCTGAAATGGCCTGGCGAGTCAGTCGGTTGCGTAAAGTGACTACCAACAATTTCACAGGGGCAGATGGAGATGGGTAACAAATCCGGCCCTTGCTAGCGATGTCGACATGCTTGAATGAATAAAATAAAAAAAATAGATTGTTACATCGGAACAAGAAGAGCCTCAAGCCAGGTCAGAGAATGCGGAGTCAGGTGACAACAAGCAGAATGGATAGCTAGCTGGCTTCAAGACAGAAATCAAAGAGTATGTGTAAAAGTTAGCGTTTCTTAGACGCAGAAGATGGGTAGTGGCGTTCCACAAGGATCGGTGCTGGGACCACTGTTGTTCAAAATTAATATTAAAGATTTAGACCTTGGAGTCAAAAACAACATTTGTAAATGTGCGGGTGACACCAAATTAGGAGGGATAGTTAATACGGAGGAACACTGCAACAACTTACAAGAGGACATTAATAAACTTGCAGAATGGGCATATAATTGGCAAATGAATCTCAAACCATATAAATGTGAGGTGTTACATTTAAGTTGGAGACTTAGTGAGGTCACTTATTATTGGAAGTTGCCAGTCTGGGTGGTGTACAGGAACAAAGAGATTTCGGAGAACAAATACAAAAACTCTAAAAAAATAACGGCATAAGTTAGCAAGGCCATACAAAAGCAAACCAAACACGCTGATTTATTTCTAGACATAAAGAATTGAAAAGTAGCGACATTATACTAAACCTATATTTAACCTTCATTAGATCACGCTTAGAGTACTACGTACAGTCCTGGTCGCCATATTATAAAAAGGACATCGAGGAATTTCAGAGGATGCAGAGAAGCTTTTCAAGAATGATACCTCAAGAAGAGATTCCTCAAGCAAGCGGATACAAATCAGGAAAGGATGAACAGGCAGTGTCTCTTTTCTCTTGAAAAAGGAAGGCTGAGGCGTGACATGATACAGACATTTAAAATTATGAAAGATTTTGATGGAGTGGATACAGTAAGAATGTTTCAACTTGTGGGGAACAGAATAACTAGACGCTATCAATATAAGATAGTCACCATGAAATCAAAATAGGGAATTCAGCTAAAACTTATTTACCGAAAGAATGGTGAAATTGTGGAACTCGGTACCACAGGGAGTGGTTGAAGAGAATAGTATGGAAGTATTTAAGGAGGGGCTAGACAGGCATATGAGAGTAAAGGGAATAGAGCATGAGGCTGTTGAGGAATGTTGAGCGGAGGCTCCATTGGAGCATAAAAGTCTGGCTGAGGCGAATGGCCTGTTTCAGTGCTGTATATCCGATGTAATCCAATGCTTGACATGAGTGTACTTGACTCCATTCCGCAGAATGCTACCCACAACCACCTGAATGAGAACCCAACACTGCACGAGGTAGAAAACGCCATAAGAAAGCTAAAAAATAACAAGGCTACGGGGGCTGACGGAATCATTGCTGAGGCACTAAAGTATGGCGGTGAGGCACTGCTGGCGCGAATACCTGACCTTCTTTCTCTCATCTGGAGGGAGGAAAGCATGCCGGGAGATCTTAGCGATTTAGTGATCGTGAACATCTTTAATAAGGCAATAAGTCCGACTGCAGCAACTAAAGGGGAATCTCCCTGCTATCAGCCACTTGGAAAGTCGTCGCTAGCCTTTCCTCAACTGACTTCTCCCTGTTGCCGAGGAGCTCCTCACGGAGTTGCAGAGCGGATTTCGTCCGCTCCGGGCAACAACGGACATGATTTTTTGCAGCACGACAGCTGCAGGAAAAATGCAGTTACATGGCCTTCTTGGACCTTACAAATGCCTTTCCCACTCTCAACCACGAGAGCCTAAGTAGCGTCGTCCTCCGTTTCGGATGCCACCAAAAGTATGTCACCATCGACAATGACATGCAGGCCGTGATCCTTACCAACGGATCCATCACAGACGCAGTCCACTTCCGGACCGGGTGTCAAGCAGCCTGCGTCAACGCTCCAACCCTCTTCTGATTCTTCCTCGCTGCCATGTTCCACCTCACAGTCCACAAGCTCCCCGCTGGAGTGGAACTAAACTACAGAAGCAGAGAAAACCTGTTCATCCATCTCCATCCCTAGGCAAGGTCGAAGACCATCCCAACCTCTGTCGTGAGCTACAGTATGTGGATGACGCCTGCGTCTGTGCTCACACAGAGGCTGAACTCCAGGACACAGTCGAGGTATTTACTGAGGCACACGAAAGCATAGCCCTTGCGCTAAACATCAGTAAGACAAAGGTCCTCCACCAACCAGTCCTCGCTGCACAGCACTGACCCCCAGTCATGAACATCCATGGTACGGCCCTGGACAACGTGGACCAGTTCATTATTTCGGGCGCCTCCTATCAACAATAGCTGGCATTGACGACAAGTTCCAACGACGTCTCCAGTGCGCCAGTGCAGCCTTCGGCCGCCTGTGGAAAAGTGTGTTTGAAGACCAGAACTTCAATACTTTCACCAAGCTCATGGTCGACAGGCCGTAGTAATACCCGCCCTCCTGTACTGCCCAGAGATGTGGAACATGTAAAGTAGACACCGCACGTCGCTGGAGAAATACCACCAACGATTTGTCCGAAATATCCTACAAATCCCCTGGGAGGAGAGACGCACCAAATTTAATATCCTCGTCCAGGCCAACATACCCAGCATTGTAGCACTGACTACACATGATCAGCTCCATAGTTTGCATGCCAGACACGAGACACCCAAGGCAAGCGCTCTACTCGCAACTCGTCCACGGCCAACGAGCCAAAGGAGGGCAGTGGAAACGTTACAAGGATACACTCAAAGCGTCCCTGATAAAGTGTGACATTCCAAATGACACTTGGGAATCACTGGCCCATGATCGCCCTAAGTGGAGCAAGTGCATCCGGGAGGGCGCTGAGCGCCTCGAGTCTCATCCCCGAGAGCTTGCAGACATCAAGCGCAGGCAGCGGAAAGAGCGTGAAACAAACCAGACTCCCCGCCCACCCTTTACTTCAACCACTGTCTGTCCCACTTGTGAAAAAGACTGTGGTTCTCGTATTAGACTGTACAGCCACCTACCAACTCATGCTAAGAGTGGAAACAAGTCTTCCTCGATTCCGAGGGACTGCCTATGATGATGATGATGATGATGATGTGAGGCTATTGCACAGTAAGAAGCCTTTCAGTACCTTGAACCTTGAACGCAGGAGCAGGCTATTCATCCCCTCATACATGTTAAATAGTAACAGGTGGCCACCATTCAACCTTCCAAGCGTTTTAAATAAGAACAGGAGGTGGGTCATTCAGCATTTTCCAGACAGTTTTAAAGTTATAGGAAATGACAATTCTGCCCCTCGAATCCGTTGCATAGGAACAGGAGGTTGTCATTAAGCCCATAGATGCTCATACACTAGAAACAGAGGAAGACTTTCAATCTCCCGAGCCGGTTACATAGGAACAGGAGAAGAATATTCAACCCACAAAGGCTGGTTAATCAGGAACAGGAGGACTTCGTTCACTCCCTCAAGCTTGTTAGACAAGACAGCAGGAGGGCATTCAGCCACTCGAGATTGTTACACAATAATAGGAGGAGGCCATTCATCCACTGGAGCCTGTTACGCTGGAACGGGGAGAGGCAATTCAGTCCTTCGAGCCTGTGGCAGTGGAACAAGAGGACGTCATTCAGCTCCCATAAATTGTTACACAGAAGCACACTATTCGGCCCCTCAAAACACTTACATTGGAATATAGGGGATGATTAAACGCTATTCAGCCTATTAGACATCAACAGGATACATTGAAACATACAAACATAGAACCTGGATGAAGGAGTTGGCCATTCGGCCCTTCGAGCCTGCACCACCATTCATATGATGATGGCTGATCATGCAAAATCAGTACACAATTCCTGCTTTCTCTCCAAACCACTTGATCCCTTTAGCAGTAAGTGGCACATCTTACTCCCTTTTGAGTATATCTAACGAACTGGCTACAACAACTTTCTGTGATAGAGAATTCCACAGGTTCACAATTCTCTGAGTGAAGAAGTTTCTCCTCATCTCAGTCCTAAATGGCTTCTCCCTTATCCTTAGACTCTGACGCCTAGTTCTGGATTTCCCTAACTTCGGGAACATTCTTCCTGCATTTAATCTGTCCAAACCCGTCAGAATGGTAACTGTTTCTATGCAATCCCCTCTCATTCTTCTAAATTCCAGTTAATAAAAGCCAGTCGATCCAGGAGGAGGCGATTCAAGCCCTCGACCCTTGTATTTAGGAAACGGAGCTGGTCATTCAGCCACTCAAGCCTGTTACATAAGAGCTGAAGGAAGCTATTCATCCCCTTGACCCAGTTGCACAAGTAAAGGATGAAGTTAAGAGTACGGTTGCACACTGGTTATGTTACTGGTTGAGTAATTCAGAGGCATGTGTACACATTCAACCATGGCAGCTGTGGAATTTAAATTGAATTAATTAAATACATCTGGAATTAAAATGACGTTATCCTGTCCTTCCTCGTCAACTCTATCAGCCGAATGTTCTATTCACTTCTCCCTCATATACGTATCTCAATTTTCCTCGCCGCCATGCTCCACCTCACAATCAACAAGCACCCCATTTAAACTCAGGACCAGTCGGAAGCTATTTAAACAACGCCGCCTCTAGGGCAGGTACAAGTTCACCCCTACCTCTGTCATTGAGCGGCACTATGCGGACGACGCCTGCGTCTGTGCACAATCAGTGGCTGAACTCCAGGGTATAATCACTGCATTCCCTGAGGCATATGAAAGCATGGGCCTTACGCTGAACATCCTTAAGACAAAATTCCTTCACCAGCCTGCCATCGCCGCACAGCACTGCCCTCCAGTCATCAAGGCCCAAGGCACGGCCCTGGATAACGTGGACCATTTCACATATCTCGGCAGCCTCTTATCAACAAAGGCATATGTGAATGCAGAGATTCAGCATCGCCTCCAGTGCGCCAGAACAGCCTTCGACCGCCTGCGGAAATGCATGTTTTAAGATCAGATCTTAACAAATCTACTACTAAACTCATGGTTCATCGGGCTGTAGAAATACCCGCCCTCCTGTCTGGGTCTGAGGCATGCACGATGTACAGAAGGCACCTCAAGTCGCTGGAGATATATCACCAACGATGTCTCCGCTAGATCGTGAAAATCTCCTTGGAGGACAGGCACACCAACATCAGTGCCCTCGACCAGGCTAAAATACCCAGTCTTGAAGCACTGCCCACACTCGATCAGCTTCGCTGTGCAGGCCACAAATTACGCATGCCAGATACGAGACTCCCGAAGCAAATGCTTTAAGCGGAGCTCCTTCATGGTGACCGAGCCAAAGGAGGACAGCATAAACGTTATCATGACTTCCTCAAAGCCTCACTGGTAAACTGCGGCATCACCACTGACAACTGGGAGACCCTGGCCGCAGATCGCCCGAGGTGAAGAAAGTCCATCAGGAAAGGCGTTGAGCTCTTTAAGGCTTGACGCAAGGCGCATGAAGAGCCCAGGCACACGCAGCGGAAGGAGCGCGCGGCAATCCAGCCCAACCGTTCCCTTCCCCCGTCGAATGTCTGTCCCACCTGTGACAGAGTCTGTGGCTCTCGTATCGGACTGTTCAGCCATGAAAGAACTCACTTTGGGAGTGGAAGCAACTCCTCCTCAATTCCGAGGGACTGCCTATGATGATAGGGGAATTTTAGGATTTAGCAAAGTAGAACAATATGTGTTTAAATATGTCTATGCTGTCAGTCCCGGATCATTCTGTGTCTCATTAAATGGATATGCTGTCAGTTCAGTTCATTCTTTGTCAGTATAAAAGGGATGTGCTGCCTGTCCAGGATCATTCTGTGCGTGTGTCTGCTTAATATTAGTGTGATTACAGCTGTGAAGACCGAATTTCTAAGGTGATATATTTGAAAGCGAAATGGGTTTCCTTGCGTAGGAGTGAACCCAGTTGACAGCGCGTCTGTTGAATAATTCAAAATGTATTTATATTTGAGTAAAACCCTCTCTCTAATCATAGCTGAAGCCCTGAAAAAGCTCCCAATTCTCTCCACAACAAAGTGACCAGCTGTGGACATATTTCGAATGGATAAGGCATCCGTGTTCAGTTTTAATCGTGATGTTGTCAGAAGATTGCAGGTTCGGGTTGCGCTCCGGTTGTTTAACTCACCGGGCAAAACTTATTCTTCTGTGTTCCGAATCTCCCCAAAAAGCGACCAATTCTGACAGTTACTCAACTGAAGTTATGGAAACGCCTGCTAACAGAGACTGATTCTGCGTTTTCCACATTTTCGAACTGGGGGCACCCGCAAGGCATGCGACGAACATAAGAAAATAAGCATTAGTAGAAAGGCCCTTCGAGCCTGCTCCGCAATTAAATCAACTCTTATTCTTCTAAACTCTGTAGAATATAGGCCTAGTCTACTCAACCTCTCCTCATGGAAAATAACATTGCGGCTTCGAGTCTGTTGAGGTCTGTTTGCCCAGTGGCTTCCAACATGAAAAGTAACTGTTTTTACCCGACCATTTCTAACAGTCTCTGACCTTACATAACGGACTTAGCGAAATTAATTTTGCTCACAGAAGCTGACTGTCAGTTTTTCACATTGTTGATCGGGGTGCACGGGCAGGTCTTGTGGTAAAGAGAACTGTCGTGCACGTTTTCTCTTTGAATGACATTTCTTTAAAAATCTTTGTCAGTTCACTCCAGACGAATGATCTGAAGGAAGAAGTGATGAAAAGTTTCATCTCCGATCCGGATCTCTGTTCCACCTTCATTCAAGAATTGAAGAATTCCAATAGTCAGTGTTCATTTTAACAAGACGTAAACAATGCTGGGGCAGAGACCAGTGGTTTTAAGGAGATGTGGATTCAATGCCTATTGTATGTAAGTTTCAGTAAAATTCTGGGATGATTCATCAGCATCAAAAGTTTACAATAAATGAGCACAACGGTTTAGGCGGCCATCGCTTTAACATCCCGTCTCCTGTCTAAGACAACTCAGCCATTCAATCTGGTGCTGTTAGTATCCAACCAGAAATACTCTGCTAAAAGATCCCCCTCACCTTCAAAGTCCTGCCCGTGCACCCAGATTGACAAAGTTCAAAATGTTGAATCAGATTCTGCAAGCAAAATGCCTTCAGGAATGCTATAAACTACCTAATCGAATGAAGCCTTTTACTCTGATCAGAGAGCCTGGCGACGTCGGGTTCATTCCCAGTCATTACAGAATCCTCTACAGGTGGACCACATTTGGCGTACTGTGTGCAAATCTGGTCGCCATATTATTTCCAAAATTGATATAATGGAACTGTAGAGGGTAAAGCGAGGATTTACAAGGAGCATACATGAAATGCGAGGATATATATCAGGAAAGGATTAACAGGCCGCGTCTCTTTTCACTTGAAAAGAGAAGTCTTAGGGTGACCTAATAGAGGTCTGCTAGACATGAAAGGGTTTGATTGCTTGAATACACAGAGAGAGAATTTCCACATGTGGGGAGGACCGTCACTGGAGGGTATCAATATAAGATCGTCACCAACAAATCAAATAAAGAATTCACAAGAAACTTATTTATCAGAGATTGAGAATGTGGAACTCACTATCACAGGGATTTGTTGAAGCAAGTATGATATAATGATTTGAGGGACAGTTAGATAAGTATATGTGCGAAAAAGGAACATAGCGTTATTCTGATGAGAGGATGTCCAGTGGACCATAAAGGTGGGAATCGACTGGTTGGGTCGAATGGCCTGCTCCTGCTCTGTATATCCTAAATAATCGTATGCATTCGGCACACATGATACTAATTCAAAGGCCAGCTCCTTAACACCTTCAGCACTAGAGAATGGGCACTGACGAAAATACAGTGATGAGGATTTTTCAAGATTATTTTGAGATTGACGCTGAATTTAAATGTATCCACTTTCAGGCGAGTTCCTGCGTGCTGAATGGAACACGGGTGTCAGACGTCAAGTCGACACAGCGCCGCATACACCGGGAAACATTGAACTTTACTCAGTTGATTAGTTTTCATTAGTTGCTCATGTGAAGCTCTGAGATTTAGGAAAATGTGGGAAAAATGGAGCAAATTCATAAGTTTATATTTACTTTTATCTAAAAGCCAGCGAGGCTCGCTTATTACTTTGAGAAATGTCATGAGCTGAGTGTAACATGCTTGGTAGAAAAAGATGAATTTGGACATGAGCTTCAAGGTAAAAGTACAATGAAAAAAAAACAGAGGCATGAAACATTGAACAAAAAAACTACGAGAATGGGATCCGAACCAACACGTGCAGTGTATAAGGAATTAGCAGTACATCGACTTAACCACACGGCCATTTCGACTGGGGCCTAAAGTGTGATCTGCCCTTCGGTTTCCTGTTTTTTGCATCCAAACATATATATCCTGCGACAAAGTCCAGTTCACCAATTGTATGGCCCGAGCATCCAAGTCAACAACGTTCAAATTCAACAATCAGCTTCTGTAAGCAAAAGCCCTTCCTATACTTCAGGTGAGGGAGTATCAGAAATGGCCAGTTATGAGACAGTTTCACAGCAGAATAGAAAAGGTATTACACGGTGAGTTATACAGCCCCGACAGGGCATGGTGAGCATCGAGGTCAGACGCCTTATCCATTGGGTCACATCACACTGCCTTTGCCAGAAGATGTGTTGTATTTGAAACATAAGAACATAAGAAATAGGAGCAGGAGTAGGCTATTTGGCCCTGCTCGGCTATTCAATAAGATAATGGCTGATCTGATAATGCAATCAGATCCACTTCCCTGTCTGCACTCCATAACCCTTTACCCAATTATTGCTCAAAAAGCTATCGATCTCCACTTTAAATATATTCAGACCAAGCCTCCACAGCGCTCTGGGGCATTGTTTAACGAAACTCTGAGAGAGGAAATGTTTCCTCATCTCAGTTTTAACTAGGTGGCACATTATTTTAAGATTATATCCCCTTGTTTTATTTTCTCCTATGAGTGGAAATATCCTCTCTGCATCCAGCTAGTCGAGATCCCTAACGATCTTAAACGTTTCAATCAGATCACCTCGCATTCTTCAGAACTCCAATGTGTATAGGGCCAACCTTCCAAACCTATCCTCAAATCAACGCCCTCATCTCCGGCATGAACCTAGTGAACCTTCTCTGAGCAGCCTCCAATGCAGGTACAACCTTCCTTAAATACGGAGAACAAAACTGTACGCAGTACTTCACGTGGTGGCCTGTACAGTTTTAGCAGGACTTCATTGTTTTTATACTCTACCTCCCTTGCAATAAATGCCAACAAGCTATATGCCTTCCTGATTACTTACTGTAACTGAATAATAACGGTTTTGTGTTTAATGCACAAGGACCCCCAGGTCTCCTTTTATTGCATCACGTTGCAACGTTTCTCCATTTAAATTGTGGGCCATGAAATGCCATTTTGGCCTTCCCGCGAGAATTTTAGAGAAAATATACGCATCCACATTAAGCTGTTGACCACGTTCGACTTTCTTGAGGACTCCTTCGACTGCACTTCGCAGTGTGCGCACGGCCTGGAGCTGGAGTCACATGGCTTTGGGCAGCCAATCAGGTGAGGTATCATAGTAATCGGAGGTCCGCAGGATCCTATACTCCTGTTACTATGATTGTGATAGAGCCTGAACACTAAAAACACAGACCCAAACAGCTAAAACACTTAGAAAAAAAATAACTACACTACTTCCATTTAAATGAAAGTTAATAATGTCTTCAAAAAATTCACGATTTTTTTACATTTTCTTTAACAAACTTACCGTTGTGGGGAGGGTTTTTAATGATAAAATATCTTTCAATAACTTTATTTTTATATGTTTTTGTGTTTTTTTAAAACACTTGCGCCTGCAAAAGTCGGCTATGCGCCTGCTTTTTCAGGCGCAAGATTTGTGAGGACATTAGTAAGAATAAATATCGGAAATTTCCACCTACAAGTGTCCTTTCTCCAGAGATACGGCCATCTGTCAAGTCAGAAACTTGCACACTGAAAGCCGGCATTTCCGATGCCTTCCCGGGTCCATAGGAACTCCATACAGACCCGGGGAAGCCGGAATTTCAGGGCCAATATTTGATTTTCTATTATTTCTGGCAAAGTTGATAACCTCACATGTTCCCACATTATAAGCAATCTTCCTAATTATTGCCCAGTCACTTAGCCTGTCTAAATCCCTTTGAAGGTTTGTTTTGTGCTGCTCACGATTTGCTTTCCCACCCATCTTTGTATCATCAGCCAACTAGGCTACTTTACACTCGGTCCCTTCATCCAAGTAATTAATACAGATTTTAAATAGTTGAGGACCCAGCACAAATCTCTGCGGCACCTCATTAGTCACTGTTTCCCATCCGGAAAATTACCCGTTTAACCTGACTCTCTGATTTCTGTTAGTAAGCCAATCCTCTATTCATGCTAATATATTATCACCAACCCCGTGAGCGTTTATCTTGTGCAGTAACCTCTATTGTGGCATCTTATCGAACGCCTTCTGGAAATACAAATGCACCACATCCACTTGTTCCCCCTTATCCACTCTGCTCGATATATCCTCCAAGATTTGCACGATATTTGTCAAACATGACTACCCTTTCATAAAACCATGTTGACTCTGCTTGATTCAATCATGTTTTATCAAATGTCCTGCTACTGCTTCCTTAACAATGGTCTCCAGCTTTTTCCCAACGACAGATGTTAGTCTAACTGGTTGAAAGGTTCCTGCTTTGCGTCTGCCTCTTTATTTAAATAGGGGCTTTACCTTTGTGGTATTCCAATCCGCTGGGTCGAACCCAGAATCGTGGGCATTTTGGTAGATTACAAACAAACCATCCAGTATCTCTGCTACCTTTTCTTTTAAGACGTGAGGATATAAGCCATCAGGTTCAGGT
Organism: Pristiophorus japonicus; assembly: GCF_044704955.1. Classification (NCBI taxonomy): domain Eukaryota; kingdom Metazoa; phylum Chordata; class Chondrichthyes; family Pristiophoridae; genus Pristiophorus; species Pristiophorus japonicus. The sequence goes on from NW_027252252.1 coordinate 117,600, forward strand.
GACTTGTTCACCTTTAGTCCCATTATTTTACCTCTTATTACTTCATTAGTGATAATGATAGTATTAAGTGCCTCCCTCCCTATAGCCCATGGATAATCCACTATTGGGATGTTTTTAGTGACTTCTACCATGAGAACTGATACAAAATATTTGTTCAAAATCTCTGCCACTTCCCTGTTCTCCATTATTAATTCCCCATTCTCATCCTCCAGGAGACCAACATTTATTTTAGCCACTCGTTTCCTTTGTATATACCTGTAGAAACTCTTACTATCAGTTTTTTATATTTCGTGTAATTTAACATTCATAATCTTTCCTCTTTTAATCATATTTTTAGTCGTTCTTGGCTGGATTTTAAAAATGTCCCAATCCTCTGGACTCGCACGAGTAGATGATTGGGGGAGTGTGACGTAACAGGTGGCCTAAAAGTTGCTGCAAAATAATTCAGAAGAATTTCAGCTCAAATGAACTCCAATCAGAGCGGATTACGAGCAAATGCCTCCACCTACTGATTCACTACGAGTAGGGCTCGAACCTACTCGGAAACAATTCCAATAAATTCCGAATCCAACGATTTAAGTACATTACCACTGCAGCTAGCACATTGCATTTTTAAACACACACCGAGTGAAGCAGCACTGAGAGCACAACCATTTTAAACAGACAAAGACTAATTCGAGACTGACAGTACAACTTGATGTCGCTGTATTACGCAGTCGAAAGCGGGATAGGCTGAATCACTTTCGGCAGAAAATAAACTGTGCACTCCCTGCTTGTCTCAGCTAATCAGCTCGGTGGTCAAGGGGTATGATTGTCTCTTAGATAGGAAAATAATGGAACCCTTACTAATGGATAAAATAGAAGAACATCTCGAAACCAAAAGTATAAAAATGAATAATCAGCATTGATTTCAACAGGGAAAGTCCTGCTGGACCAACCTAACATACTTTTTGAAGAGGTAATAGAGAGAATAGACATTGATAAGGCAATAAGTGCGAAGTATCGAGATTTTCAAAAGATCTTCGCTTTGATACCAAATAATAGCCTACTGAACACGGTGAGGGAATAAGTAGCAGAATGGATAGCGAGCTCGCTTCAAGACTGAATTCAGAGATTGGACATAAACGGTAGCTATTCACATTGGCAGAAGGTCGGTAGAGGTTGTCCAAAAGGATCAATGCTGGGATCACTATTGTTCACAATTTAAAATAACGATTTAGATTTGGAACTAAAAACAGAATTTCCATATTAGTTAATGATACCAAATTGGAGGAAATTTATACTGAGAAGGACTGCAGCAAATTAAGGACAACACTGATAAACAGGCAGAATGGGAACATCATTGCCAATGAAGTTCCACACACATAAATGTGAGTCATTACACTTTGGTGGGAAGAATATGGAGGTCACTTATTACTTGGCGCAAATGACTCTCGGGGGCGGGGGGGGGGGAAGTGGGGAGTGGACCAATAGGATCTCTCATTACAACAACTCACTAAAATTGTGACAGAGGTTAGCAAGGCAAACTTAAAGTAACTAAGAGTGGAGGTTATTTCTAGTGCTATAGAATTGCAAAGTAGGAAGGTTATGCTGAACCAGTATTGAACCTCGGTTAGACCACACTTTGAGCACTGCATGCAGTTCTGGTTATAAAGATGATATAGAGGCACTTTGGAGGGTGCAGAGAGGATTTACACGGACGATACCAGAAACGGGAGGTTATTCATAAGAGGAAATAACGAACAAGCTAGGAAATTCAGAAGCAACGTCTTTCTGGAAAGAGTGGTGAGAATGTGGAACTCAAAAGTGCAGGAGAGATTCAAACGAAGAGTATAGATAAATTTAAGGAGAGGCTATACAAGCATATGAGGGAGAAAGGAATAGAAGGCTATGCTGATAGATTTAAATCAGGAAATACTCGGGAAGATTCGATTAGAACATAAACGCTGGCATGGTTGGATTAAGCAGAAAGGCAGCGTAGGCTATGCTGTCCTTTGTAAGCCTATACATTTCCGTTATCTGCAGCATTAGGCATTGGATTCAATGACAAGCTCTCTGGGTATATGTAGGAGTGTATGGGTCACTATAAGAACTTTCAGTTTCTGTGTAGTAGTTTCTGGATCTCGTTTGTTGCTGTCTGGGTCTGTGTTGCAGCTGCCTGTGTCAGATATTGAGCTGACTGTGTCTGTCCAAGTGTTGTCCGTGATTGTGGAGGAGCGTCGTGGTTTGTATTGCAGCTCCATGTGTCAGGTTTGGAGCTGACTGGGTCTGTGCAAGAGTTGTCTCTGTTTGTGTCGGAGAGTCTGCGTCCGTGTTGGAGTGTGTCGTTCTGTAGTTGATCTCCCTGGGTCAGTGTTGCTCTGTATTGGCGTTTTTGATTCATTGCCGATAATGTCTTGATCTTCAAATGAGGTGTCTGGGTCTCCGAAGCTAGCTGTCTGGCTCCGTGTAGGAGCAGTCTGGTCCTTTGCTGGAACAGTCTGCGCCCGTGTAATAACTGCTTATCCCTGTGTAAGAGCTCTCTTGGATCTGTTTAAGTGATGCCTTGGCCAAGGTAGATCTATCTATGTCTATGCAGGAGGGAATTAATCTGTCTCGGAGATCCCTATGTCTCTGAAAGGAGCTGTATGGGTCTGTGTCGGATAGTTTGTGCCTGTGCTGTTGATCTGTGCTTCAGTGTAGCATCTGCCTGATTCGGTAAAGGAGCTGCCTGCTTTCACGGAGGAAATGTCAGTGTCTATGTCGAAGCTCTCTGGAAAAGTGTTGTTTAGGTCTGCGGCTGATGAGGATATGTTTGCTCCTGTGTAGTTGATGCTGGATCTGTGAAAGGAACTGCCTGAATCTGTAAACAAGGATTTTGATGCTGTGTATGATGTTTGCCTGTCTGCACTGGAGTGTATGGATCTGTGCAGTAACGTCTGGCTCGGTGCAGGATCAGTACTCCTCTGTACGGGAGCTGCCTGGGTCTGTTTAGCCGCTGTCTGGGTCGGTGCAGGAAAAGTCTGGATCTGTGAAGGTCGAGTGTGGGAGTGTGAAAGAACAGTTTGAGTCAGTGTTGCAGCTGTCTGGGTCTGTGAAGGAATAGTTTGGATCTGTGAAGGAACATAGAAACTTAGAAATCCACAGCGCTGACGGAGACCACTTTGGCCCAGAGTATACGTGCCGGCCGACAAAGAGCCACAAGGCCCTTTGATCAACAACCCTGAAGGCTATATATGAATCTGTGAAGATTGACAATGGCGGAAAGATAAAGAATGCGCAGCCCAATAAGTCCGCCCCACACAACTGCTACACCCCTTGCACCGAAATATTATACACACCACCCCAACAGGAGAACTCATGGGAGAAGCAAAAAACAGAAAAAACCGCAAGATAATGTGGGGAAAAAAAATCTCTGTAAATTCCTCTCCATCTTGTCGATTGAAATTTGTCCAGGAGATCACCTTGGCCGTATTGGATTCCCTGCATTTCTTACGATTATATCTGCGCCAGCCAACAAGAGGTTATCCGGCCTAATCCCACTTACCAGCTCTCGGTCCATAACTCTACAGCTTACAGCAAGGACATTATAATTGACTGTATAAAACATTGGTCAGACGGCAGCTGGAAAACTGTGTGCAGTTCTCGTCATCACATTTCAGAAAAAAGATGGAATTCCGCTGGAAAAGGGTACTGAGGAGATTTACAAAAATATTTACCTGGACTGGAGAATTTTGGTGATGAGGAAAGATTGGAAATGCTGAGTCTGTTTTCTTTGCAACAGGGGAGGCTGAGGGGAGATTTTATTGAGGTGCATAACTTTATGAGGGCCCTAGATAGAGTTGGTAGGAAGGAATTGTTTCCCTTTACAGAGTGGTCAACAACCAGGGGGAATGATTTTAAAGTAATTGCGGGGTGGACCACTTCCCCTCTCTCGGGAGCCTCCTATCAACAAGAGCAGGCATTGATGATGAGAGGCAACACCGCCTCCAGTGCGTCAGTGCAGCCTTCGGCCGCCTGAGGAAAAAAGTGTTTGAAGATCAGTCCCTTAAAACTGTCACCAACTCATGGTCTACAAGGCCGTAGTAATACCCGCCCTCCTGTATGGCTCAGAGACCTGGACCATGGACTGTAAACACTTCAAGCCACTGGAGAAAACCACCAGCGATGTCTCCGCAAGATCCCGGAAATCCCTTGGGAGGACAGACGCACAAACATTATCGTCCTCGCCCAGGACATCATACCCAGCATTGGAGCACTTACCACACTTGATCAGCTGCGCTGGGCAGGCCACATGACACACACGAGACTGCAAAAGCAAGCGCTCTTCTAGGAACTCGTCCACGGCAAGTGAGCCAAAGGCGGGCAGAGGAAACGTTACAAGGACACGCTCAAAGCCTCCCAGATAAAGTGTGAGATCCCTACTGACAACTGAGAGTCCTTGGCCATAGACTGCGCTAAGTGGAGGACGTGCATTCGGGAGTGTACTGAGCTCCTCGAGAATCGTTGCCGAGAGCATGCAGAAATCAAGCGCGGAAGGAGCGTGCGGCAAACCAGGCTCCCTTTGCATCCTTTCCCTCAACGAACATGTGTCCCACCTGTGACAGAGACTGTAGTTCTCGTATTAGACTGTACAACCACCTAAGAACACATGCTAAGAGTGGAAGCAAGTCATCCTCGATCCCGAGGGACTGTCAATGATGATGAATTAGGGGGAGTGTTAGACGAGCTATGAGGGTAAATATCTTTACCCAGGGGGACCTTGTAGTCGGGAACTCATTGCCTGGATGGGCGGTAGCGGCAGAAATCCTCACACATTTTAAAAATACTTGGATGCCACTTAAAGTGATGTAACCTACTTAGAGCTGGGAAGTGAGAATTAGGCTGGAAAGCTCTTGGTCGGCCTATGCGGATACGATTGGCTGAAATGGCCTCCTTCCATGATCTACATTTTTGCATTTCCTACATTACAAAAGTGATCACAATTTAAAAGTAATTAATTTGCTCTGAACCGCCTTGTGAAGTGCTGAGGTGAATGTCGCTGTAGAAATGCTAGCATTTTAATTTAAAAGTGTCCTAATAAATGGCACAGTGTTAAGGCGGGCTAGCTCAGTTGGTGAGTGCGCCGTACTAATAATGCAAAATTCCAGGGTTCGAACTCATTTCGGGCCATTTATTATATTTTTGGTGGTGCTGTTGGGCTGCAAGTATTTTAGAGCAGCTTACACATTCAGGAACGAAAATCACACCGGACCTATAGTACATTGAAGTAATGCTGCAAAACATTATGCCGAGAGCTGATGGCCCTGCGGAGTGTTTCCAGCATTTAATGAATAATTCCATATCCTCCGGGACTTTGTGACTTCTCGTATTTCAATCAATGAAAGGCTCACTGCCGCTGATTGGTTTGCAGTGCAAAGTATGGAACTGATCAAAATACAATTCCGCTGTGTCATCCTTCATTCTCATCATTAGCCTGCTGCAAACTGCAGGGGCCACGTCGCTTAATGGATAAGGCATCTCACTTTGATGCAAACGCTGATGTTATCAGAAAATCGCAACGTCAAATGCTGCCGCGGTTATTTTGTCAAATCTTGTTCAACTTTATAAAACCAAACCACGTTCCCACTCATAAACTGAAGGTCATTTCCTCCCGAACAATGCAGCGATCTTTATTAAAAGGCATTTTTTCAAGCGGTGTATATTTCTCACGGATTTTTGCAGATAGTTTCCAAAAAACAAACAATCACGAATTAATACCGATAAACTATTAGTGTTTCCAGTTCGAACAGCTTCGCGTCTATCAGTGTAATAAAGGGCAGTGGAGGGAATTGTGGTCAGATTCCAGTGATATCCAGAGGGAGTCGAGTAAAAAATAAGTTGCCTGTTGAATCACCGCAACGAGGGTTTGAACTTTCGCAAAAAAACCCTCTTGGCCTTCAAATCCGACGCCTTAACCACTCGGCCATCGCAGTTACACGATAGCGCTGTTTTAATAGTCCTATGGTTGTTGCAAATTATTAGAGAGTCCGCCTGCATGCTTGCCCTGTTGCCTCTCCCAGACGATGTGAAAATTAAATCTTAGAATCATAGAATCTCACAGCAAAGAAGATAACATTTCGGTCAGAACGGAAAGAATTTACATTTCGGGACATGTAAATGAACAGACTGGGGAGCTTCTTTCAAGAAAAACAAGGGAGGTATATTTTTTACATTATGAAGATATTTGATCGGGTTGATGTGGAGAAAATGTTTGATATTGTGCAGTAGTTCAGAACGGAGGTCACCGCGAAATTCAGTTGGCAATTCAACAGTAACTTATTTACCAAAGAGTGGTTAGAATGTGGAAGATGCTACACGAGCAGTAGTTGAGGCGAATAGCACAGTTTTATTTTAGAGGGAGTACCTAAGCACATGACTGAGAAAGCAAAAGAACAATATGCTTCTCGGATCAGGTGAAGTAGGGTAGTGTGGAGCATTAACTTCAGCAACACCAGTTAGGTACAATTGTCTCTTTATGTGGTGCAAACTCTATATAACGTTACGTAACACACATTGTAAACAATAACTTATATACAATTAGCGCCTTGAAATTCGAGAAACGTCCAAGGTGCTTCACAAGAATATTATGCGATATAAATTTGACACCTAGCCGCTAAATATAAATTAGCGCAGGCGACTAAAAGATTGGTGAACCAGGTATGGTTGACAATGAGGAAGAAAGCGGTACATTGCAGGAAGATATCAAAGAACTGGTCAGGAGTTTAATGGAATTCAACACGGAGTAGTGTGAGATAATGCATTTGGGGAATGCTTATAGGGAAAGCGAATAAACATTAAATGTTAGGCCACTGATAAGTGTAGAGGAGCAAATTACATTGGAATGCATGTCCACAGAACCCTTGACGGTAGCAGGGCAAGTAGAAAAGATGCTTGGGAAGGATAGAGAGAAAGGAAAAGGAGATTGGGTGGCGTTGTTGGTTAAAGAGGAAATTAATGTAATAGTAAAGAGGGACATTAGCTTGGATGATATGGAAGCGATACGGGTCGAGCTGCAGAATGGCAGAAAACGCTCGAGGGAGTTGTGTACAGACCTCCAAACACTAGTACTGAGGTTGGGGACTGCATCAAACAAGAAATAAGGAATGTGTGCAATAATGGTACAGCAGTTACCATGGGCGACTATAATCTACATATTGATTGGGCTGAACAACCTGGTAGCACTGCGGTCGTTGACGATTTCCTGGGGTGTATTAGGGATGGTTTTCGAGATCAATATATCGAGGGACCAACTAGAGAGCTGGCCATCCTTGACTGGGTAATGTGCAATGAGAGGGGACTAATTGGCAATCTTGTTGTGCGAGGTCGCTTGGGGAAGAGTGACCATAACATGGTCGAATTCTTTATTAAGATGGAGAGTGACACAGTTAATTCAGAAACTAGGGACCTGAACTTAAGGAAAGGTAATTACGACGGTATGAGGCGTGAATTGGATAGAATGGACTGGAAAATTATACTTAAAAGGATGACGGTGGATAGGCAATGCCAAACAGTTAAAGACCACATGGATCAACTTTAACAATTTACATTCCTGTCTGGAGTAAAAGTAAAACGGGGCAGATGGCTCAACGGTGGCGAACAAGGGAAGTTAAGGATAGTGTTAAATCCAAGGAAGAAGCATATAAATTTGCCAGAAAAAGCAACAAACCTGAGGACTGGGAGAAATATACAATTCAGCAGAGCAGGACAAAGGGTTTAATTAAGAGAGGGAAAATAGAGTACGAGAGGAAGCTTGCTGGATACATAAAAATGAGTGCAAAAGCTTCTGTCGATATGTAAAGTGAAAAAGATTAGTGAAGACAAACGTAGGTCGCTTGCAGTCGAATTCAGGTGAATTTATAATGGGGAACAAATAATTGTAGAGAAATTGAACACATACTTTTGGTTCTGTCTTCACGATGGAAGACACAAATAACCTTCCGGATGTATTAATGGACTGAGGGTCTCGTGAGATGGAGGAACTGAAGGATATCCTTATTAGACGGGAAATTGTCTTAGGGAAAATGATGAGATTGAAGGCCGATAAATCCCCGGGGCCTGATAGTCTGCATGCCAGAGTACTTAAGGAAGTGACCCTAGAAATAGCGGATGCATTGGTGATCATTTTCCAACAGTCTATCGATTCTGCATCAATTCCCATGGACTAGAGGGTAACTAATGTAACATCACTTCTTAAAAAAGGAGGGAGAGAGAAAATGGGTAATTATAGACCGGTTAGCCTGATATCAGTAGTGGGGAAAATGTTGCAATCAATAATTAAGGATGAAATAGCAGCGCATTTGGAAAGCTGTGACATGGTCGATCCAAGTCAGCATGGATTTATGAAGGGAAAATCATGCTTGACAAATCTTCTGGAATTTTTGACGATATAACTGGTAGAGTGGACATGGGAGAATCTGTGGATGTGGTGTATTTGGACTTTCAAAAGGCTGTTGAAAAGGTCCCACATAAGAGATTGGTGTGAAAAATCAAAGCACATGGTATTGGGGAAAATGTACTGATGTGGATAGAGAACTGGTTGGCAGACAGGAAGCGGAGTGTCGGGATAAACGGATCCTTTTAAGAATTTGCAGGCAGTGATTAGTGGAGTGCCGCAGGGCTGAGTGCTGGGATCCCAGCTCTTCACAGTAAACATTAATTATTTGGATGAAGGAATTGAGTGTAATATCTCCAAGTTAGCAGATGAAACTAAATTTGGTGGCGGTGTGCGCCATTAGGAGGACGCTAAGAGGCTGCAGGATGACTGGGACAGGTTAGGTGAGTGGGTAAATACATGGCAGATGCAGTATACTGTTGATAAATGTGAGGTTATCCACTTTGGTGGCAAAAACACGAAGGCAGAATATTATCTGAATGGCGGCAGATTAGAAAAAATGGGGGTGCAACGAGACCTGGGTGCCATGGTTCAGCAGTCTTTAAAAGTTGGCATGTCGGTACAGCAGACGGTGAACAAGGCAAATGGCATGTTGGCCATCATAGCTTGGGGATTTGAGTATAGAGCAGGGTGGTCGTACTGCTGTTCTACAGGGCCTTGGTGATACCTCAACTGGAATATTCTGTTTAGTTTTGGTCTCCTAATCCGAGGAAGGACATTCTTGCTACTGAGGGAGTGCTGCGTAAGTTCACCAGACTGATTCCAGGGATGGCTGGACTGACATATGAGGAGAGATTGGATCAACTGGGCCTTTATACACTGGAGTTTAGAAGGATGAGAGGGGATCTCATAGAAACATATAAGATTCTGACGGGACTGGACAGGTTAGATGCGGGAAGTATGTTCCTGATGTTGTGAAAGTCCAGAACCAGGGGACACAGTCTTAGGATAAGGGACAGACCATTTAGCATAAGATGAGGAGTAACTTCTTCTCTCAGAGAGTTGTTACCTGTGGAATTCCCTGCCGCAGAGAGTTATTGATGCCAGTTCATTGGATATATTCAACAGGGAGTTAGGTATGGCCTTACGGCTAAATGGATCAAGGGGTATGGAGAGAAACAGGGAGGGGGTACTCAGGGAATGATCAGCCATGATCTTATTGAGTTGTGGTGCAGGCTCAAAGTGTCAAATGGCGTATGCTGCGCCTATTTCCTATATTTCTATGTTAAGAATCAACACGGAACAGTTGCCTTCATTAGATGAGCCATAGAATATAAGATCGGGGAAGTTATGCTTCAAATGTGTAAAACTCTAGTTAGGCCACAGCTCGAGTATTACATGCTGTTCTGGTCACTGTACTACAGGAAATATCTGACTGCACGCGTGAAGATACAGGGTAGACTTCGGCGGATGGTGAATTTAGCTCTGAGTAAATATTGCATAGACTGGGTTTGTTTTCTTTGGAACAGAGGAGGCTAAGAGGTGTCCGTATTGAAGTGAATAAAATTATGACGAGCCTAGATAGAGTGAATAGAAAGGAACGATTTCCCTCAGCAGAGTTGTAAACAACCAGGCGGCATAGATTTAAAGTAATTGGTAGGAGGTTATAAGGGAGTTGAGGTGCAATGCTTTCACCCAGGGAGTGGTGAGAGTCTGGAAATCACTGCCTGAAAGGACTTTAGAGGGCGAAGTCCTCACCACTTTTAAAAAGTCCTTGAAGGTGCACTTGAATTCCAGTAATCTAAAGGCTACGGACCAAGAACTGGAAAGTGGTATTAGTCTGGATAGCTCGGATTTAAGTCGGAATTTAGGTCATGATCTGATGTTTCCTCGGCCGCTCAGTGCATTTCGCAGCAAATCAATACTACCGAGAAGGAAAACTGCGGCGCCTGCACATCCTGTAACACAAGTGGCTCCAATCCCACCCACTTTTCTATTGATTTCTCTTAGCACACTGCGTCTGTTGCACAGCAACATGAGCAAGCCATCAAGCCTGTTACAGAAGGACAGTAGAATTCCATTAAACCCTCGAGCCAGTTGCCAGGGACAACAGGAAGCCAGTCAGATACTTCGGCTTTTTATACACGAATAGTAGAACGCCATTCGGCCGCTTGTACCTGCTGCATAGATGACGAGGAGGTCCTCTTTCCTGTTACACAGATTTTGTAGGAGGCCATTCAGCCGCACCGCACTGTTGCACAGGGAAAGGAGGAAGCCATTAACGCCTCAAATCTGAGCCTTAGGAGAGGCAGAAGGCGATCAGTTCATTGAGCTTGCTCTACAAGAATAGCAAAAGTCCATTTAAATCCTAAAACATAGAAACATAGAAAATAGGAGCAGTAGTCGTCCATTCGGCCGTTCGAGTCTGCACCACCATTCAATATGATCATTCTAAATCCACTATCTCAACACCATATTCACGCTTTTTCCCCATATCACTTGATGTCTTTTGTGTCTAGAAATCTACCTCCATCTTAAATATATTCAGTGACTCGGGCTTTACAGCCTTCTGTGGGAGATAATTCCACAGCTGCACCACTCTCTGAGTGAAAACAAACCTCCACTTCTCCTTTCTAAACATCCTACACCGTATCCTGAGATTATGACTCCTTTTTAAAACATTCCCAATCAGGTGAATCATCTTCCCCGCATCCAGTCTATTCATCCTGTCAGAATGGTATAAGTTTCAATGAGATCTTCTCTCATTCTTATAAACTCTACTGGATACAGGGCTAGTCGACTCAATCTCTCCTCATACGACAGTCCTGCCATCCTAATAATCCATCTGGTGAACCTTCGCTGCACTCCCTCTATGGCAAGTATATCCTTTCTTAATTTACGAAAACAAAACTGCACGCCATACTCCAGGTGCGGTCTCACCAAGGCTCTGTATAACTAGAAAAACATCGCTGCTCCTTTAATCAAATCCTCTTTCAATGAAGGCCAACATACCATCTGCCTTCCTAACTGCTTGCTGAACCTGCATGTATGCTTTCACATAACAGTTTTACAAGGACACCGGTCCCTCTGCCCATCGATCCTGTTTCTTGTCCATTAACCAATTTTCAATTCATGCTAGTAAATTACCCCCAATCCGATGTACTTTGATTTTGCAAACTACATCTTACGTGGGAGTTTATCAGAGGCCTTCTGAAAATCCAAATACACTATATCCACTGGTTGTACCTTATGTTTTCTATCAGTTAATCCTTAAAAAACGCCAGTAGGTTTGTCAAACATGATTTTCTTTTCATGAATTCATGTTGACTTTGTCGAATCCCTTTGATATTATCTAAGTGTTCCTGTGGAAGAAATAATCTATGAACACCTGGCTTAATTTAGAGGGAAGGGATAAATTCTGTGTTTTGCTTTGCTTAAAGAAATAATAAGACTAGAAAAATAGCCACGCTTTTTAGGCTTGAAACTTAGAGATGCAATTAGGTGACCATCTGGTCTTTAAAGGGAGTCTCCTTTTGCCTTTGCTTATCAGACTGTGAACACTGAGAAACTATGCAAGGACAGATAGAGTGTGTACCTCCCGAGACGACCTTTATACTTGCGGGACCAATAAATAAGATTCTTTTTCTATTTCTGTATTCAATTTCTGTATAAAGATAAGTGCAATTTGCTTGTACGACAGAGATTTTGCCTTGGTACGGTCCAAGCAGGCTCTCCGAAATATATCTCGCTTTTTAAAATAAATTCTCTCGAAGTGCACTTCTGAACGTCTCCGCCTGAGTTAATTTAAGCTAAATATTTCCTCGACAGATTCTGGCGTAGTCCGGCAGGATCTCTAAAAAAAAAACGAGATCCAAAAGAACTAAAAATAACTTTTAAAGAGAAAAGAGGAATTTTAAGGACCTTCTCAGCTGAAAGGAGAAAGGTGCCTCGGCCGTCCTATCTGAAAGGGGGACGGGCCGCCGAGATCCCCTAGGGGTGAGGCATAAGGTAGCTACCGCAAAGAAGCTAAAATAACAAAAATGCAAAAGTAGACCCCAAGCTGAGCAGAAAAGAGAACACCGGTGAGCGCTTTGTAAATTATTGTATATATTGTAGGATTGTCCTAACTCTCATTTCAGAAAAGATCGTGAGACGTTGCACCCGGAAGAATGGGAAACGGCTCTAGTCGAGCAGGGCGCTCGCGTCCACCTCCTAGAAAAGGAAAGAAGGACGACTTCTCAACTGAAACAAGGAAAGTACATCCTAAGACTGAGAAAAGAATCAGTAAGGTAGTAAAGCAACGAGAGAAGGTAGGAGATCCCATTGTGCCGCCCGGCTCGCCGGCGGACACTGTAATTAAATAAACAGGAGACGACAGATATGCGGTAACGTTTAGTAGCGATTTGTACGGTTGGTCTGATGGGGATTGGCCATATGGAGGAAGTTTTAAATTGTCCTTAATTGAGGAATGGAGACAGACCACCAACAATGGGACAGGGGACCCCACTTGGGATAAAGATTATATGGAGAATTGTTTTAAAAAAAAATATTAGCCGCCCCTAATCCTGTTAAAAGCCAGTAGCCTTTAACAACTGGCTTGAGCAAACCTGTACCATTTATAACCCCCTCCCCGGAGATGTGAAATTGTTACTGCAGGCAGCATATGGGTCCTCCTAGCAAGGGGTAAAAGATGAACCTTTGGCAGTGCAAACCTTGTTAAATTGTATGTTGCCACAACAAGCAAGAACATACAAAATAAAGGTTTTGGACAGGCAAGGAAAAAGTTGGAAAGAGACAGTTACAGTACTGGCTAACATGGATAGAGAGGGACTATTTACCTACAAGGAAAATAAGGCTAAAACAGCAGGTCAGTACTATCAGCATAAGGGACGAGGACAGGCACAGAATAATTAGCAGAGGGATGCCGAGGAGGCTTAGTGGTACAGGCGGCAGCCCTCCACTTATCGGCAGACATAAAAGAAAACCCTCTTACAGTAGTAAAAGTAGGAGACATTTATGTGAAATTCCTGGTGGATACCAGTGCTACTATGTCTTCTGTACCATCCTCTGTGGGATTAGCTGTAAGCAACACCACCGTCTTAAGTATAGGTGTGGCCGGTATCCCCATGAAATAATTCTTATCTGAACCGACCAAATTTGTAATTGAAGGACAATCAGTTAATGATGAGACTTTGATAGTCTCTAAAACAACACCGCTCCCTTTATTGGGAAGACAGACTTTGTGCAAACTCGGAGCCACAATTTATTGCACAATGAAGGAATGTACATGGAGCTCCCTCCAAATAATATTCATCAGTTCTTTAATGCGATTAAAGAAGAGAAAAGGGAGGATAATAAAGAAAAGGCTGCCCTCAATTGTTGGCAATTGAATGGCAACTTCTATTCCTGCTTGATATATGAAGTTATACAAAACTTAAAAGCTAAATTTGACTCTAATACTGAAGAATTGATGTATGTAATTTTGACAAGCTTTGAGGCAGTTCAGCTTCACTGTACAGCCTGGTACACTCGATAAAAAGCTGAAACTTACCTGTGTTTGGTAGAATCCTTTTTAAATAGAGAAGAAATAGTAGAAGCGACGCCCCGCATTTATTTAGGACCAGAAGGATTGGGGGTTGCCATGGATTTGACACCCTTACAGCAACAGCGGTTTAGAGAAGCGAACTCGACACCTCATCTGACCTTGGCTATAAAACCGCCAGCGAAACCTAAAGATATGGGTCCGATGATTGTAGGAATAGAAAGAGAAAAACAGCAACACGGCTATCAACCTTTGGCAGTAATAAAATTGCAAAATGTTCAGATAGACTTTATCACCCACAACAGGGGGATTCTCCAGTGGAAAGGTAAAAATCTTGCCTCCACTTTTGAAAAACAGCAACCCCCGGAACAACCATGCCCTAAGCTGCCAATGGCATTGAATCAAGCATCTTCTGAACTTTGGGCAAAGCATAAGAATCATGTTGGGCAAGTACATTCTGCAGTACCCCATTGGGTACAATTGATAAAGAACGCCGTGTTACCAAGCATTAGGCAGTACAGACTGCCTCCAGAGGCAGAAAATGGTATAGTGCCAGTTATTTCTGCATTGTTGGAACAAGGAGTTTTAGAAAAGACACAGAGCCCGTGTAACACTCCGATACTGCCCATACCAAAGGTTAATAGGCCGAATGAATGGAGATTTGTGCAAGATATGAGAGCTATTAATAAGATAGTAGTCCTATCACCCCAGTGGTACCGGACACCAACATTATACTATCTGCTATACCACCAACAGCAACTGTCGATACTGTAATAGACCTGTGTTAAGCTTTTTTCTCTATCCCGTCAAATCAAGAAAGTCAGTATCTGTTTGCTTTCACCCACAAGAAGCAGCAGTACACATGGACCAGGTTGCCCCAAGGATTTGCTTGTGGCTTCTAGCCACGGATATAGGTGCATGCAAGATTCTCTGAAACTGTTACAGCACCTATGTGAAAGAGGGCACCGAGTGTCGTTACAAAAGTGACAATTTTGTCAGACTCAAGTCCAGTACCTGGGTTTTCACATATCTCAAGGGCAGGGGCAGCTAGGACCAGAAAGAATCGAGAATGGGATGCGGTCCTAAGATCAACTGCCCTAAATGATGCCCTACCCAAGGTGGAGTGGACCACAGAGAGAGAGGAGACATGTATGTGATGAGAAAGAAGGATTTGCAACAGCAGTACTAACCCAAGAACATGGTGGGGGAAATAGACCAGTTGCTTATTATTCGGTTTTGCTGCCTCCAGTAGTAACGGGAATGCCAGCATGTCTACGTGCTGTAGCTGCTACTGCGGTCATGGTGGAGAAGTCGGTACCTATTGTTTTGGATCATCCATGTACTGTCATTACAGCCCATGCTGTTTTATTACTTTTGAATTCAGCTGCAACACAACACTTTACAGCGGCTCGAAGAACAGGTTATGAAGTGTTACTGCTGTCACACCCTAACTATACCTTTCGACGTGTACCGGTAGTGAACCCAGCCACCTTTCTTCCTACTAAAGAAGTAGAGGATCCAGTCCAGCATGATTGTCTGTTAAAGGTGGAAGTAGCCACCTTACCAAGACCAGATTTGCTCACAGAGCCCATGGACAATCCTGATCTTATTCTCTATACGGATGGATCATCACATAGGCCGTCGGATGATTTATTTTTGGCAGGCTATGCTCGTGTAAATCCCCACGAAACTGTTGAAGCATTCGCCCTGCCTCCCGGAACCTCGGCTCAGGCTGCTGAATTGTTTGCCCTCACTAGAACTTGTATAATAGCTAAAGATCATACTGCTAATATCTATACTGATTCTAGAAATGCATTCGGTGTGGTCCATGATTTTGGACAACTATGGAAAAATAGAGGCTTTATCACCTCTGGTGGAAAGCATATTAAGCACTCTCAATTGGTGCTTAATCTATTAGACGCCATTCAATTGCCAAGTAAGGTAGCCGTTATCAAATGTGCAGCTCACACAACCGGTGAGGATGAAGTATCAGTAGGAAATAGGAGGGCTGACAAAGCAGCCAAACAGGCCGCTTCGGCACAGGCAGACTGCCTTCAAGCAGTCTCAGTCTCCCCTCCACAGGTACTTGACATCCAACAACTTAAAACTGCCCAACAACAAGTCACCATGCAGGAAGGAAGAACTTGGGAAAACCAGGGTTGTTTTCTAAAACACGTCATTTGGTATCACCCTGATGGGCGAATTGTTTGCCCTAGATCTCTATTTTTGCCCCTGTCTCGCCTAGCACACGGTCAGGCTCACATGGGCAAAGGAGGGATGATTCATGCTATTAATGCACAGTGGTATGCACCAGGAATAACAGTAGTAATTGAGAAAGTTGCTAGAACATGCTAAATTTGTCAACAAAATAACAGAGGTAAAACACCTGCTGGACATGATCATCTACGTCAACCAAGTATGCCCTTTGAAAATTTGCAAATTGACTTTGTCCACATGCCTCCAGTATCAGGTCTTAAGTAAATATTAGTCATAGTAGATATGTTCACAAGGTGGGTAAAAGCGTACACCACTAGGAAAGACGATGCTCGAACAGTAGTATAATTTCAATTTAAAGAAATAGTACCAAATGTGGGATTCCTATGGGAATGAACAGTGACAGGGGAACCCACTTCACCGGAAAAATAGTGCAAACCCTTGCAGAAGCGTTAGGATTCCAGTGGAAGTTACATATACCATATCAGCCAAAAACCTCGGGAATGGTGGAAAGAGTAAATGGGATAATAAAATCTACCCTGACCAAGGTATGTCAGGAGACTGGACTGACGTGGGCAGAAGCCATACCATTAGTATTGTATACAATGAGAAACCAGTAAAACCGAAACACTGATTTGACACCACATGAAGCCTTATTGGGAAGACCAAAGCCGACTGGCGTAAAACCACCACTGGCAGATGAAAAAATAGCATTAATTTGGAATGATGAGTAAATCACTAAAGTATGCTCCGGCCATGTGTGAAATAGCAAGAAGTCTGCATGAACAAATAAAGCAGACACAGGTGCCCCCGTCGGAAGGAAATATGCACTCTTTCAGACCTGGAGATCAAGTGTTAGTAAAAACATTAAATAAAGAATCCTTTTCTCCTAGGTGGAAAGGACCGTCTCAGATAATTCTCACAACACGAACCGCTTTGAAGTTGGAAAAGCACCCGAACTGGGTGCATGCAACCCGCTGTAAATATAATTTCCCCGACGAATTACAGCCGAAGGAAAAGGCATTGAGCCAGGACGTACTACGGTCGCCCGACTAAGAAAACAGCCATCTTCTAGCTGAAGAACTGTACCTGCTCTTGTATTAAATATTTGGACTTGAAAATTTTGCCCAAAATTCACGGACGGATGTCAGAACTCATTTGTGTGCCAGTTTGGGCCTTTTTTATTTGGGTCACTGTTACTATCGTAACAACTTATTTCAAGAGTGGTATAGAAACAAACAAGAAAGAGAAGATGGGAAGGGACTCTTGGAAAAATTATAAATGGACGTTAGGTATACTGATCGTTTTAGCGACAGGGAACTCCCGGCAGGAGGAAGAAGTCCGAAAAGAAGGAAAAATATGGTATGGGAAAGAAGTAATAGTATAAGACAGCAAGGCAATTTTATATGCCCAGTAGGCCAAAGTTGTAAAGTAGGGAATTTTACGGCACGATGTGAGGCATGTGGAATGAAGGAAGAAAGAGGGGAATTCCAGTTTATATTGGGGAAAGGGTATCGGTTGTTCATAGAATACCAGGTCGATGTGTGGATGAAGTGTACCCTGAACACAGAGAAAAACAAGAGATGGGTTTACATAGGAAGGCCGGACAGGAGAAAAGGTAGTTATTCTTTTACAAGTATGGCAGAAGTGCAGCGATGTTGTGCATGAATAACACCCCGGTGAATGGAGGAGACCCATTTGTGGTAAAATGCTCAGTAAAAGAATCCGACCACCCAGAAGAGCGGGAGCCGGGACATCTAAAAATGATCCAGACCACTTGCATCCCAGTGGTAAGATCCCCAGGTGTATTAAATCTACCAATACGAATTAAATATCCCCCAAAGAAAGAAGATGGTTGCCACACAACCAGTGTTAAGGTATCTTTTGAAAAAGAAAGTCCCCAAAGAAAGAAACGGGATGTATTAGAGACCGTGTTAGGTGGAGTGGGAGCAGGAATAGGAGCATTGAACTCCATGGATATCGAGACCCGACAAAATAAAATCCAGGCCGTCGGGGGACTGGTAGGGGAAGATATAAAGATCAGAAATGCCTGGGATGAAGGATTACAGCAGTACTGAAGCTTGCTATACACCCCATAGTAATCGTAGGTGTGGTTATGCTTGTATTATTAATAATCCTTTGCGGAATGTGGATAAAATAAAAAAATGTAATTAGTCAAGTAATAGGCCTGCTCTCCGAAATAGAAAGAAAAGGTCTATACATGAAAGGAAGGTTAAGTCGCTTAGAGGAAAAGGTTGATGAAGACGAATATCTCCAAATGCGACCCTATCCTGAAGGATATACACCCCCTTTTGCTCAAGAAGAGAATACAGGAAATTGTGTTGATCTAAAAAATAAAAAGATCAACAAGGAGGGAATTGTGGAAGAAAGCATCTATGAACACCTGGCTTAATTTACAGGGAAGAGAAACAATTATGTTTTTTGCTATGCTTAAGCAAATAATAAGACTAGAAAAATAGCCACGCTTTTTAGCCTTGAAACTTAGAGATGCAATTAGGTGACCATCTGGTATTAAAAGGGAGTCTCCTTTTGCCTTTGCTTATCAGACTGTGAACAGAGAGAAACTATGCAAGGACAGATAGAGTGTGTACCTCCCGAGACGACCTTTGTACTTGCGGGACTAATGAATAAGATTCTTTTTCTATTTCTGTATTCAATTTCTGTATAAAGATAAGTGCAATTCGCTTGTACGACAGAGTTTTTGCCTTGGTACGGTCCAAGCAGGCTCTCCGAGATATATCTCGCTTTTTAAAATAAATTCTCTCGAAGTGCACTTCTGAAAGTCTCCGCCTGAGTTAATTTAAGCTAAATATTTCCTCGACAGTGCCGTTATAAAATCCTTTATTATAGGCTCTCGCATTTTCCCTACAGCTGATGTTAGGCTAACCGGTCTGTAGTTCCTTGTTTTCTCTCTCCATCCATTTTTAAACAGTGGGGTTACATTTGCCACCGTCCAGTCTGCAGGAACTGTACCATAAACTATAGATTTTTGGAAGTTGTCAACCAATGCATGCACTCTTTCCATTGCAAGCTCTTTTGGTAATCTGGGATGCAGATCATCAGGCGCTGGGGATTAATCGGCCCCTTTGTTTCCTCAGCATTATTTTCTTACAAATAATCATTTCCTTTAATTCCTCTTGCGCACTAGACATTTGTTGCGCAAGCATTTCTGGGATGTTATTTGTGTTCTCTTCCTTGAAACAGAACCGAAGTATTTATTTAATTGTCCTGCCAATTCCTTGATCCACATTTTAAATTCTCCCGTGTCTATCTGTAAAGGACCTACGTTTGTCTTCACTAATCTTTCCCTTTTTATGAACATGTAGAATCTACTACAGTTGGTGTTTATGTTCCTTGCAAGTTCACTCTTATACTCTATGTCTCGCCTCTTAATCAATCTCTTGGCACATTTTTGCTGAATTCTAAATTGTCCCCCATCCTCAGGCTTGTTACTTTTTCTGGCAACTTTGTATAACTCTTCTTTGAATCTAATACTATCCTTAATTTATTTGTTAGCCATGGTTGGGCCAGTGTCCTTTTTTGTGTTTTTACACCAGAAAGGAAAGTATAACTGTCGCAATTCATGCATTCATTCCTGAAATGTTAGCCATTGCCCATCCACCAACATGACGTTTATTGACTCTTCCCAATCTTTCACAGCCAATTCATTCCCCATACATTCGTATTTTTCTTTGCTTGGATTTAGGATCATAGATTCGGATTGGAATACTTAACTTTCCATCTTAATAAAGAATTCAATCATATTATTGCCACTCTTCCCAAAAAGGACCCCGGTCATAAAGATTGTTCTCATTACATATTACACAATCTAGGATATTCTGTTCCCGAGTAGACTCCGAAAATACTGGGCTAAAAAAACATCTCATACACATGCCAGAAATCAATCGGCCATATTATTATTACTTTAATCTATATGTAGTTTAAATTCATCTTCAAATGTGGCAGTACCCTTGCTACATGCAGTTCTAATGTACTGTAAATGTTATCCACTAAACTACCACAACTGTTTGAAAGCCTATATACAACTCCCACCAATCTTTTTGCCCCTCCGTTCTCCTTCGCGCCACCCAGACTGAATCTACATCTTGGCTTTCTGTGCCGTATACCATTCTCATTATTGCGCTGATTTCTTCCTCAACTAACAATGCCACACAACCCGCTCTTCCTTTCTGCCTATCCTTCCTAAATCCCGGATATTGTTTGATATTCAGTTCCCAATCCTGGTCACCGTGCAACCATATCTCTGTAATTGCAACGATATTGTATCCGTTTACATCTATTTGTGCTGTCAATTTTTCTACCTTATCACAGATGCTTCGTTCATTCAGATACAATGCTTTTAGATTTGTCGTTTTAACATTATTAGAAATTGTAACATTATTTTGTACTATCGCCCTATCTATCGCCTTTTTTCTTATCAGGATCCTTTTTTTAGTGCCCCCTTTTGTTTCTATGCTCTGTCCCTTCTTGACATAATGTGGTTACATTACAACAATCAGTTTCCGGCATTGCTTCCTTTTCATTTCTTTTTAGCATTCTAGATTTCTCTGCACCACGACCTCCGCTCCCCTCCCCCCCGGCCCCACATCCCGAACCCCACTCCGCTCTCCCCTTAATAGAACACGTTGCACAGGATTAGGACGAGGCATTTCAGAACAACCGACCTGTTATACAGGAACAGGTTGAGACTAATCAACCCCTCGAACCTGTTACATAGGACTCGGAAGATGACAATCCATCCCTCAACCTGTTGTACAGGAACAGTAGGAGTCATTCACCCCTCTAGCACATTACACAGGCGGAGGCCAATCATAATAGAATAATGGTTATGGCACTGGACTAGTACTCCAGTGAGAGAAAATCATAGCCCACCGCGAGAGTAGGGCAATTTAAATTCAATTATATACATCAGTAATTTAAAAAGTATTAGTAATGTTGACCATTGATGCAACACACCCATCTCGTTCGATCGTCTCCTTTAATGAAGGAAATCTGCCGTCCTTACTGGTCTGGGCCCAAATGTGGCTCCAAATCCCGAGTAACGTGGTTGACTCTTAACTGCCCTCTGAAATGGCCTAGCAAAAAACTCAGTTGCATAAGATGGCTAACCATTACCTTCACAAGGGCAATTAGGGAAGGGCAACAACGGCTGCCCTGCTAGCATTGTCCACATGCTAGAATGAATAAAAGATATACTAGGATCCCTAGATTGTTAAACAGAAGAACCGCAAGAAAGGTCAGAGAATGTGGAATCAGGAGACAACTAGATAAATGCATAGCTAGCTGGCTTCAAGACAGAAAGCAGAGAGTAGGGGTAAAAGTTAGTTATCATAGTGGCAGATGGTGGCTTGTGCTGTTCCACAAGGATCGGTGCTGGGACCACTGTTGTTTACAATTTATATTAAAGACTTAGACCTCGGAATCAAAAACATAATTTCTCAATTTGCGAATGACGCCAAATTAGTTGGATATTCAATACTGAGGATGATTGCAACAAATTCGGTCACGCGAACCTATTGCATAGATGACGAGAAGGCAATGCCAAACCAACGAACCTGTTGCACAGAAATAGTAGAAGGCAATTGAGCCTGTCCAGTCTGTTACACAAGAACAGGAGAAGGCCATTAACTCCTTGCTAGCGATGTCCACATGCTTGAATGAATAAAATGAAACCATAGATTGTTACATGGGAATAAGAAGAGCTGGAAAGTGGGATTAGGTGGGATAGCTATTTGTCGGACATTGCGGACACAGTGGGGCGAAGTGGCCTCCTTCCGAGCTGAAAAGTTAATGACAAAACATCCCTTTCAAACAGTAACATGATGATTCGGGTCTGAACGAGCATCCGTTTTGGACGGCAGAGATTGATCCAGTTGCGATGAAAGTTCATCAACCTGACACGTTCACTCTGTTTCTCTCTCCGCAGGTTTTTGCCTCATCTGCTGAGTGTTTGCAGATTTTCTGTTTTTAGCTCAGATTATGCATCAACACTATTTTAATTTTGTATTGATGTAATATTTGGCGGCTCTGTGGTGCACTGGATAGCACGTTGACACTTCTAATCCATGGCATATTAAACATTTGTGGGTCGACTCATGCCAAAGTCAGGATTTGGGCTTTGGCTGCACAGTGAATTGTGCAGCAAAACAATACTTCAAAGAAGGCTAGCTGCGGTACCTGCTCTTTCTGTTGCACAAGTGGCTGCAGGCCTTCCCAATTATCATCTGAGTATTTTGCACACTAGCAGATGCAAGCAATCGAGCCTGTTACACACGGACAGGTGGAGGCAATTGTGTCCGTTAACCACTCAAACCAATTGCAAAGGGCAGGAGGAAGCCATTCAGCTTCTTGCGCCTGTTTTACAAGAAATGTTGAACTCCAATCGGTCGCTCGAACCTGTTGCACAGATGACGTGAAGGCAATGCCAAACTAACGAAGCTGTTGAGCTGAAATAGGAGGATGCGATTGAGCCTCTTCAGTCTGTTGCTCAAGGATAGGGGAAGGCCATTAACCCCTCGAGCCTGAGGCATTGGACTGGCAGAAGCCGTTCAGCTCCTTAAGACTTATCTATAAGAAGACGAGAAGCCCAATTAACCATTCGAAACTGCAGCATAGACTGAGGATGAGGCATTTGAGACTCACGAACCTGTTATACAGGAACAGGAGGAAGCTAATCAACCTCTCGATCCTGTTATATAGGAACAGGACCATGCCATTCCTTCCCTCAACCTGTTGCACAGGAATAGGAGGAGTCATTAAGCCCCTTGAGCGCATTACACAGACGGAGAACAATCACAAGTGGCATGATGGTTATATAACTGGATTAATAATCCAGAGAGAGGAATCACAGCCAACCACGAGAGTGGGGAAATTTAAATTCAATTAATTAAACCTGGAATTTAAAAAGTATTAGTAATGGTGACCATTACAACAAACTCCCCATCTGGTTCACTTGTCACCTTTAGGGAGGGAAATCTGCCGTCCTTAACTGTTTGGGCCTATATGTGATTCCAAACCCACAGCAATGTCGTTGGCTCTTAACTAACCTCTGAAATTGCCTGGCGTGCCATTCAGTTGCGAAAAGTTGACTCACCGCCAACTTCACAAGGGCAGATAGAGATGGGCAACAAATGCTGCCCTTGCTAGCGATGTTGATATGCTTGAATGAATACAATTGCAAAACGTAGTTTGTTGCATATGAACAAGAAAAGCCTCAAGCCAGGTCAGAAAATGCAGAGTCAGGAGACAACTAGCAGAATGGAGGGATAGGTGACTTCGAGACAGAAATCTGAGAGTAGCTTTTCTTAGTCGCAGAAGGCGGGTATTGGTGTTCCACAAGGATCGGTGCTGGGACCACTGCTGTTCACAATTTATATTAAAGATTTAGATCTATGAAGCAAAAACAAAATTTCTAAATGTGTGGGTGACAGCAAATTAGGAGGGATAGTCAATACTGAGGAACGCTGAAACAACTTACCGGAGGACGTCAATAAACTGGCAGAATGGGCATATAATTGGCAAATGAATTTCAAACCATATAAATATGAAGTGTTAAACATTTAGGTGGTAAACTTAGGGAGGTCACTTATTGCTGGAAGTTTCCAGTCTGGGTGGTGTTCAGGAACAAAGAGATCTCGGAGTCCAAATACAAAACTCTAAAAAATAGCGACATAGTTTAGCAAGGCCATAAAAAAGCAAAGCAAACACGCTGATTTATTTCTAGACATACAGAATTGAAAAGTAGTCACATTATGCTAAACCTGTATTTAACCTTCATTAGATCACGCTTCGAGTACAATGCACAGTTCTGGTCGCCATATTATAAAAAGGACATAGAGGCATTTCAGAGGATGCAGAGAAGATTTACAAGGATGATACCAGAACAGCCAGCGTATACAAATCAGGAAAGGATGAGCAGGCAGTGTTCCTTTCGCTTGACAAAACAAGGCTGAGCCGTGACCTGATAGAGGCATTTAAAATTATGAAAGATTTTGATGGAGTGGATGCAGTGAGAATGATTCCACTGGTGGGGAAGAGAATAACTAGACGCTATCAATATAAGATAGTCACCATGAAATCAACAACGGGAATTCAAAAGAAACTTACTTACCCACAAAGAGTGGTGAGATTG
Organism: Pristiophorus japonicus; assembly: GCF_044704955.1. NCBI lineage: Eukaryota > Metazoa > Chordata > Chondrichthyes > Pristiophoridae > Pristiophorus > Pristiophorus japonicus. The sequence continues at coordinate 141,882 of NW_027252252.1, forward strand.
TGGAAATCGGTACCACAGGGAGTGGTTGAAGAGAATAGTATGGAAGTATTTAAGGTGGGGCAAGACAGGCACATGAGAGAGAAGGAAATCGAGCGTTAGGCTGTTGAGGAAAGTTGAGCAGAGGTTACCTTGGAACATAAAAGACAGCCTGGGGCGAATGGACTGTTTCTGTGCAGTATACACTATGTAATCCAATGTTTGACACGAGTGTAGTTGACTCCATTCCGCAGAATGCTACCCGCCACCACCTCAATGATATCCCAACACTTCACCAGATAGAAAACGCCACAAGAAATCTAAAGATATAACAAGGCTCCGGGGGGCGGACGGAATCCCTGCTGAGGCACTGAAGTATGGTGGAGAGGAACTTCTGGCGCGAAGTCATCACCTGCTCTCTCTCATCTGGCGGGAGGAGAACATGCGGGAAGATCGTAGAGATGCAGTGATCGTGAACATATTTTAAAAAGGGGACACGTCCGACTGCAGTAACTACAGGGGAATCTCCCTGCTATCAGCCACTGGGAAAGTCGTCGCTCGCCTCCTCCACAACCGACTTCACCCTGTGGCCGAGGAGCTCCTCACGGAGTTGCAGAGCGGATTTCGTCCCCTCCGGGGCACAACGGACATGATTTTTTTGCAGCGCGACAGCTGCAGGAAAACTGCAGGGAACATGGCTTTCTTCAACCTTACAAATGCCTTTCACACTCTCAACCACGAGAGCCTAAGGAGCGTCATCCTCCGTTTCGGAAGCCACCAAAAGTACGTCACCATCCTCCGTCTGCGACACGACGACATGCAGGCCGTGAGCCTTACCAACGGATCCATGACAGACAGAATCCACGTCCGAACCGGGGTCAAGCAGAGCTGCGTCAACGCTCCAACCCTCTTCTCAATTTCCTCGCTGCCATGCTCCACCTCACAGTTGACTAGTGCCCCGCTGGAGTGGAACTAAACTACTGAAGCAGTGGGAACCTGTTCAACGTTCGCCGTCTCCAGGCCAGGTCCAAGACCATCCAAACCTCTGTCGTCGAGCTACCGTACGTGGATGACGCCTGCGTCTGTGCACACACAGAAGCTGAACTCCAGGACACAGTCGAGGTATTTACTGAGGCACACGAAAGCATGGGCCTTGCGCTAAACATCAGTAAGACAAAGTTCCTCCATCAACCTGTCCTCGCTGCACAGCACTGCCCCCCAGTCATCAAGATACACAGTACGGCCCTGGACAACGTGGACCACTTCCCTTATCTCGGGAGCCTACTTTCAACAAGAGCTGGCATTGAAGTCAAGAACCAATAGCGCCTCCAGTGCGCCAGTGCAGCCTTTGGCCACCTGTGGAAAAGAGTGTTTGAAGACCAGTTCCTCAATACTTTAACCAAGATCATCGTCTACAGGGCCGTACTAATAACGGCGCTCCTGTTTTGCTCAAACATATGGAACATGTAAAGTAGACACCTCAAGTCGTTGCAGAACTACCACCAACGATTTATCTGCTTGATCCTGCAAATTCCCAGGGAGGACAGACGCAACAAAGTTAGCGTCCTCGTGCAGGCCAACATCCCGAGCATTGAAGCACTGACCACACTTATTCAGCTCCGTTTTGCAGGCCACATAGTTTGCATGCCAGACACGAGACTCCCAAAGCAAGCACTCTACTTGGAACTCGTCCACGGCAAACGAGCCAAAGGTGGAGAGTGGAAACGTTACAAGGACACCCTCAAAGGCTCCCTGATAAAGTGTGACATTCCCACTGACACCTGGGAGTCCCTGGCCATAGACCGCCCGAAGTAGAGGAAGTGCATCCGGGAGGGCACTGAGCTGCTCGAGGCTCGTCCCCGAGAGCAAGCAGAAATCAAGCGCAGGCAGCGGAAGGAGCGTGCAGCAAACCAGACTCCCAACCTACCCTTTACTTCAACTACTGTCTGTCCCACTTGTGACAGAGACTGTGGTTCTCGGACAGCCACCGAACAATTCATGCTCAAAGTGGAAGCAAGTCTTCCTCGATTCAAAGGGATTGCCGATGATGATGATGATGATAACGTGAGCCTATTGCACAGGAAGAATCCTTTCAGTCCGTTGAACCTTTTGCACAGGAGCAGGCTATTCATCCGCTCAATCATGTTAAATAGTAACAGGTGGCGGCCAGTCGGCTTTTCAAGCGTCTTACATAAGAACAGGAGGCGGGTTATTCATCACTTTCCAAACAGTTTTATAGGAATTGAAAAAGGCAATTCTGCCCCTCGTATCTGTTGTATAGGAACAAGAGGATGCCATTAAGCCCATAGATGCTCTTACTGTGTTCAGTTTTGGTCTCCTAATCTGAGGAAGGACGTTCTTGCTATTGAGGGAGTGCAGCGAAGGTTCACCAGACTGATTCCCGGGATGGCAGGACTGACATATGAGGAGAGATTGGACCAACTGGGCCTGTATTCACTGGAGTTGAGAAGGATGAGAGGGGATCTCATCGAGATTTACAAGATTCCGACGGGACTGGACAGGTTAAATGCGGGAACAATGTTCCCAATGATGGGGAAGTCCAGAACCAGGAGATAAAGTCTTAGGATAAGGGGTAGGCCATTTAGGACGGAGCTGAGGAGAAAGTTCTTCACTCAGAGCGTTGTTAACCTGTGGAATTCTCTACCGCAGAGAATTGTTGATGCCAGTTCATTGGATATATTGAATAGGAAGTTAGATATGGCTCTCCTGGCTAAAGGTATCAAAGAGTTTGGAGTGAAAGCAGGAACGGGGTACTGAGGGAATGATCAGCCATCATCTTATTGAATGGTGGTGCTGGCTCGAAGAGGCAAATGTCCTACTCCTGCACCTATGTTCTATGTTTCTATGTTTCTATGTTACACTGGAACAGGAGGAGGACGTTCAATCTCCCGAGCCCATTACATAGGAACAGGAGAAGAATATTCAACCTATAGAGGCTGGTTATACAGGAACAGAATGAGTTTAATCTTCCCTCAAGCTTGTTACACAAGAACAGGAGCAGGACATTCAGCCACTCGAGCTTGTTACATAAGAATGGGAGGAGGCCATTCAACCACTTGAGGCTGTTACACTGGAACGGGTAGAGGCGACTCAGTCCTTCGAGCCTGGAGCAGTGGAACAAGAGGACGTCATTCAGCCCCGATAAATTGTTACACAGAAGTACACTATTCAGCCCCTCAAAACATCGACATAGGAATAGAAGGGGCTAATTAAATGCCGTGCAGCCTATTAGACAGCAACAGGAAACATAGAAACATAGAAAATAGGCGCAGGAGTAGGCCATTTGGCCCTTCGTGCCTGCACCTCCAATCATATGCTGATGGCTGATCATGCAAGATCAGTACCCCATTCCTGCTTTCTCTCCATACCACTTGATCCCTTTAGGGGCACATCTAACTCCCTTTTGAATATATCCAACGAACTGGCCAAGACAACTTTCGGTGGTCGAGAATTTCACAGGTTCACAATTCTCTGCGTGAAGAGGTTTCTATTCATCACGGTCCTAAATGGCTTATCCTTTATTCTTAGGCTGTGACCCCTTGTTGTGGACTTCCCCAACATCGGGAACTTCCTGCATCTAATCCCGTCAGAATTTTAAATGTTTCTGTGACATCCCCTCTCATTCTTCTAAATTCCAGTTAATATAAGCCTAGTCGATTCAGGAGGAAGTGATTAAAATCCTTGACCCTTGTATTTAGGAAACGGAGCAGGCCATTCAGCCACTCAAGTCTGTTACTTCGGAGCTGAAGGAGGCTATTCTCCCCCTTGACCCAGTTGCACAGGTGAAGGATGAAGTTAAGAGTACGGTAGTACAGTGGTTATGCTACTGGTTTAGTAACTCAGAGGCATGTATACACATCCAACCATGGCAGGTGGGGAATTTAAATTGAGTTCATTAAATACATCTGGAATTAAAATGCTGACTTTCCTCGTCAACTCTATCCGCATAATGCTCTATTCCCTTCTCCCTCATATGCTGAACTAACCACCCCTTAAAAACATCTACACTATTTTACTCAACCACTCCTTGTTGCAGTGCCTTCCACATTCTCACCACTATCTGGGTAAATGAGTTTATATTTAAATTGTTGTTGTTTATCTTATATTGATGGCCTTTTAGTTTTGCTCTTTTACACAAGTGGACATTACTCTACCAAAGTCTTTCATAATTTTAAAGAATTCTATTAGGTCAACCTCAAGCCTTGTTATTTCAGGAGAAAAGAGACCCAACATGTTCATCATTTCCTTGAATTTCTGGTATCATCATCTTTTTTCTGCCCTCTCCAGTGCCTCTCTACCTATTTAATTACAACGTGACCAGATTGTACGCAGATTTCCAACTGCGCTATAAAACTTTATCATAACTTTTCAATTCTATCCCGTCAGAAATAAACCCTAGTGCGTTGTTGGCTTTTTATTGCCTTGTTAACCTGCGTCGCTACATTCAGTGATTTGTATATTTGTACTCTGAGATCCATTTTATCTTCTATCCCACTGAGCCTCGTATTCACCGAGTAACATGTGACCGCCCTATTTTTGACAACAAAATGTAATACCTCATAGTTATTTATGTTGACATCCATTTGCCAATTACATGTGCATTCATCAAATGTATTTACATTACATTAATTATTTGAAACATCACCGCGAAATTTACTTTCTTATTAATGTTTCACATAATACCTTCACTCATTTGTAAATTGTTGTTTGAAATGGATAAGTAAAAATGAAAAGCTGCATCGGCCAAGAATCGCACATGGGTCGGATGTGTTGCAGGTGAGAATTATTTTCTTAAAGCACCAATGTTGCCATTCATAGGCTGCCATTTGCCAGCAGGTTACCTTTAAATTACTTTGATATTTTATCAATATAAGTGAGGCCACAACTGTAAAATAACAAGCAATGTGCAACAGATGCTGAATATGGAATTGTTCATTTAATGCTGGAAACACTTGGCAGCTCAGGGAAGGCACTCGCGACTTTAAATAATCGCCTTTGTTTCGCACATATTCCTTCGTGGCTTATCTTCAACCATGGGCTTACTGTATTTGGGTATTTACTGACTGCACGCCCTGATTTCCAGTGGGTTTCATGCAGTCAAACAGCCTTCGTTCAATCAAAAATATATAAATTGTGAAACAATTATTTATTTATTGAAATCAAATCAAATTGAATTTTTTGCAATAAAATTGTAAATTTATTTATTTTCTTATTATGATAAATATATATAATATTTTAAATTGTCTTTTTGTCTGGATTGGTTTTACTTCCCTCCCTCCTTCCTGCCTGTCGATCACCTGGGGCTTCAACAACCGTCCCAGCCCCGCATGGTCCTGAGCCCCACGCTCAATCACGCACAGCAGAATTGCATTCAGGAATGATAAAAATCCCACTTTATTATTTTAAAAGGGAACAGCTGTCCGTGAAGGGCCATTCTGCAGCTGTGTAAGAAGGATGTGCTTCCTGTCCAGGATCATTCGGTGTCTGTTTCAACGTGCTGGTTGTCATTTCCGGTTCATCAATTGCCCCTTTAAGACGTATTTTCTCATAATCCGAATCATCCTGTATATTTTAAAAGGAGTGTGATTTCACTGCGATGAACGAATTGTCAAACTGTTGTGTTTCAAGCTCCATTGACGTTGATTGTGTCCATGCGCATCCATATCGCAGCGCATCTATTCATTACTCAAAATATGCTCATGTTTTCTGAAATCCACTCCTTGACATTACCCTTGTCCCACATTTGCTCTCAATATAAAAAGCAACAAATTTTGTGTCGACGGCAGCGGCCGCGTGGCCTAATGGACAAGGCGTCTGACTTCGATTACAACCGCGATTTTATCAGAAGATTGCAACTATTTACAATCTATATTAGCGTCAGGGAAGAATGAACTGAGTGTAATGTAGCCAAGTTTGCTGACGATACAACGATGGAAGGTAAAGCAATGTGTGAGGAGGACAATACAATCTGCAAAAGGACAAAGGCAGGCTAAGTGAGTGGGCAAACATTTGGCAGATAGAGTATAATGTATGAAAGTGTGAGATCGTGCACTTTTGCAGAAAATTCAAATTCAAGTTATTATTTAATGGATAAAAATTGCAAAGTCATGCTGTACAGCGGAACTGAGGGTTCTTGCATGAAACACAAAAGGATAGTATGCAAGTACAGCAAGTGATCAGGTAGGCCAATGGAATCTTGGCCTTTATTGCAAAGGGGATGGAGTATAAAAGCAGGGAAATCTTGCTACAGCTATATAAGTTATTCGTAAGGCCACACCAGGATTATTGCGTGCAGTTTTGTTTTCCATATTAATGAATGGATATACTTGCTTTGGAGGCAGCTCAGAGAAACGTCACTGGGTTGATTCCGGGGATGAGGGGGTTGACTTATGAGGAAAGGTTGAGCTGGCTGGGACTCGACTCTTTGGAATTCTGAAGAATGAGAGGTGATCATATTGAAAAGTATAAGGTTATGAGGGAGCTTGACAAAGTGAATGCAGAGAGAATCTTTCCACTGATGGGAGAGACGAGAACTAGAGGGCATGATCTTCGAATAAGTGGCCACCCATTTAATACAGTGATGAGCACAGTTCGGATATAAATCCAGCCTCTCCCTTTAAAATGAAGGAGCACAAAATTACGAGACATTGCCAAACCCCAGGATTGAACCATGGATTGTGAAATCTCCAGTCTACCACTGTCCAACTGAGCTATTACAGGCCGACAGCAACCACACGAAAACTTTCTCACACATTTCTGAAAGACAATCTAACCGCAGGAGGAATTACCCCGCCCACTCAATCCTCACTTCGGGGCATTGGGTCCCAAACCAATCTCGGAGCTCAGCTTGTGTTACTGTAATGTAAAATGATAATGAAAATCTCTATGCTCAGGTTAAGTTATCACTGCCTATGGCGCAGGCACTCTCTAATTACAATCTTGAATACGTTTATAAGTTCAAAATGATGCATGCGTCCACACTGGCAATGAATTGCCTGATAGCCGTGCTGTGAGCTAGGTTTTTTTACGGTGATGCAGCGCCAGAATGTACATGGAAGACTTATGTTAATTGTGATTGTTCTACACTGCAGTTAAATGTTGAGAGAGGTCGAGTTGTTTACTGCTGAACTTAAAACAATAGTTGGGGAAGTAATTTGTTTTGCTCAACGAATGATGCGCTGCTGATGTTAGGGGCAGTAGCAGTGTGGTGAGCTGCAAGTTTGTTCAGGAGCGGCCACACTGCAGCTAGGCATCCACTGAAATCTATTTCATTCTGTCCTTTTCTCTGGAGCCTGTGAACATTTGACTTGGTTTGTCCGTCTCGGGGTACAGAGTTGTTCTGTCAGTCTATTCCTGCTTATGACCATTTACGGGACCAATCCGCTGCTTCACCTTATATCAGCATCCCAGCAACACAAATAAACTGAAGGTTTGTATCTCCGCCCCAGCGGCAAACAAGAAATGGATGTTATTCCAAATAATTCCCATCCTTGGGATTTTCTGTGGATTTGTTACTTTTAAAATATTGGATTTTAAATGTTAAGAAGAACCGAAAAAATTATGAGAAATATTTGAATGGTGCGTAAGGGGATATCGGCGTTATTAGCACCAACTGAGCTAACCAGCCACAAAGTGTGCTGAAGGTAGGTGCCAGCCCAGCCTGAGGGGATTGTGTTGCCGACTCACATTGGGCGACCGAGTTACTGCAAAAACATTGAACACATGACATCGCTTAAACATTGTTCACTGTTAATATATAAAACTGGGCAGGGTGTAAATAAGAAGTAACAGAAAAACAGCGCATGAATCTAACAATTCATTATGGAAATTACTATCATGCAAGCGCTGATCAGCCCATCTCTCAAGCACTGTCCAGATATAAAACCAGCTTCTCCCCATCAAATGAAGGGAACACAAAATAACCAGCAATTGCGGAAACCCGGGACCTTTAAATCTTCCGTCTAACGCTCTCCCAACTGAGCTTTTTCGGCCCGACAGCAAAAGAAGCAAAACTTTCTCACAGCTATTTGAAAGAAAAGCTAACCCCAGGAGGAATTGCCCCGCCCACTCAGTCCTCACTTCGGGGCAATGGGTCCCAAACAGATCTCGGAGTTCAGGTTGTGATAATGTAATATATAATGATAATGAAAATCTTCATGCTCATGATAAGTTATCAGTGCCCATAGGCCAGGCATAATCAGATTCTAATCTTGCACACGTTGCTAAGTTTAAAATGTTGAATTTTCCACACTGGCAGTGCATAAACTTATAGCCGTGCTGTGATAAGCAAGTGTGATGTGGAGCAAAAAGGTACATTGAAGACTAATGATGGAGATGACTGGCAACATTTACAATGTCAATCAGCAATTCTAGTTTCAGTTGTTGAGAGAGGTCTAGTCATTGACTGCTGACTTTAAAACAGCAGGTGCAGAAGTGTATGTAGTATCGCTGCAAAAAATGTTGCGCTGCTGATGGTTGGAGCAGCAGCAGTGTGTTGAGCTGTAAACTTGTTCAGGAGTTCCACTGTAAAGAGCCGAAAATACACTGTTCTCTGACCGGGAATCAAAGGCAGGCTGCAGCGGTAAAAGCACCAAATCCTCGCCACTTCTCCACCGGGGAAGCTACTGCAAATATCTTTGCCAGCAAACAGTCTGCTATGTATGTACGGCTACAATGTTATGATGTAATGTTTTGATGTACTGTAACACTGAATGTACCTTCACCCTGTACGCACCTTACCTGTACACCAGAGGCTGCTGATGCTGGAGACCTAAGGGTCACCTGCACACTGCAGGTAATACTGTATAAAAGGGAGATCACCTCTTGGTGTCATCATTCTAGGTGCTGCAATAAAGGACTACAGTCCTCACAGTTTAAGTATCATACCCCTGCCTCGTGGATTCATTATCAGAATATCTACCTACACAATAACTGGCGACGAGGTCACGAATTACACCCACAACATTTCGAATGTCAGCAACTGTCAACTATTCACCGATGAGGAAGATATGGATGCCTTCGTGGAAAGGTTAAAGCACTTCTTCAGATTCAACGACCTGGATGGGGACACACCGGCTACACTGCCGCACAAGTGCAGGGCCGTCCTGTTTAGTAGTTGTGGGCCCACTATCCATGGCCTTGTCAGGGACTTGCTAGCCCCAGCGAAGAAAACAAAAGCTATGGGGAACTTGTAAGCTTAATACAGGAGTAACTGAAACCCAAAGACAGAATCCTCACAGCCAGCCACCGGTTCTACACTCACCGGCGACCCGAAGGCCAAGAAATTGCTAAGTATGCTGTAGATTTAAGAAGATCACCATGTGATTTTGGCGACCACCTTAACGAAGCATTAAGGGGCATATTTGTTAGTGGAATCGGCCAGAAGGGCCTCCTCCACACACTGCTCTCTGCGGACATCACAGTCACCCAGCAGAATGCAAATAATTTGAGCCAGGCCTACGTGATTTCAGGCATCGACTCCAAGCGAATAATGACCCATACCCAGAACTCTAACCTAACGAATTCAGTGAACCGAATGGCTAGTTCAAAAGGCAGAAATGGTGCCCTGAGTCCCGCAGCCCTGAGTCCACCAAATGGGGCGAATCGGCTAGCCCCAAAGACTATAGATGCAAAGGCTGCAAAGCGAAAGGGCACCTTCAGAGAATGTACAGAAAAAGGTTTACTCAGCACGTCGCTGAAGAATTGTCTGATCACCTGGGCTCCGACATAGAAGAAGACGAAGCTGCTCAACCCCGAGAAGAAGAGTGGAATTTATACCTGCTCCACTGAAAGTTCCCCATGGAAGATGGAAGTAGACATCATAGGAGTTCCAGTTTCAATGGAGATCGAAACAGGGCGAGCCAGTCTTTGATGAGCCAGACGACCTTTGAAAAACTTTGGATCAATCCCGCCAAACGAGCAAAACTGTCTCCTGTCATAGCGAAGCTGCTCACCTACACCAAAGGCAAATCAGATTCGTTTGCAGCGGGGATGTCCAGGTCTCCCAGGGCAGTGTGATACATCAATCTCCCCCTGTGGATCATTGCCATCGATGGTCCAACACTGCTGGGAAGAAGTTGGATGAAGCAGGTCCAAGTCAGTCGAAGTGATGACGGTCTCCGGGCTCCAGAAATCCACATCCCATTCACTCCAGAACTTGGATCCATCGCTGCACCTAGAAATTCTACCGTCTAGCTCTGCTGCGTGGCGACAACTTCACAACACCATGGCGAGATCACCAGAAGCAAACGTCCAGACTTCACCTTACGGGCCGTGGCAGAACTCCAAGTGTAGCAAATGGTCGGGAAAAGTGGATTCCGGCGTCTGTGGCTGTACCTGAGAAGGAAAGATCACCACAGCCTAACTGAAGGAGAGCGAGAAGATGGCGGCCGCACCACGAGGCGAAGAACCTAAAATCAAGATGGCCACGAACAGACCACGAGGGGCAGCGCTGGAGGAGCGACACGTGGCAACGAGGGGTGAAGCGGATTGGAAGGCACCCTTAAAGGAGACCGGTAACCGAAAGAATTTAACAGGACAGTTTCACTGTAAAAATGACAAGGACTTTAAAGTTAAAAATACAGTTAGCAAATGCAGGTATGATAATGTAACGTTGAATTGTGATGCCTGAGTAACTGATGAGAAAAATGTAATGAATGCTTGTGTCAGTGATGTCGAGAACAGGTTTGTAACGCTTAATGATGATGATAGAAATTTAAAAATGCCAAATGCCATCATGTATGGAGAGACCAAGATAAAATAAATTGATGTAAATGCTGTAAGTGACAATGTAAAGAGAGGAAGCAGTGTCCATTGGACTATGTATGATTGGAGCCAATGTGTCATGTATACAAGAAGTTTACTGTTAAATGACACCGGGTTCAACAGGGACACTGTTTATGCCAGAGGAATCCCCCAGTGGGAGACCCCCAGGTCCAGCGGGCTACCTGACCATGTAGCCTGGTCTTTTGGGACAAATGTGATGCCCCAGGAAGGGCTCACACACACAGTGGGTACAGACCCACTGCAGGGACAGGGACAGCGGTCAATGGGCAGCCCAGCCACCAATACTGGCAACCTGCCCCAGATCGGCCCTACACCCCCTGGTCACCAGGGCCAACACTAGGAGCGAGAGGCCAGTACCCTCCAGCTTTCCTGCCGGACCCTGGAATGACCAGACTTTCATCACAAACAGAGGACAAGGAGCCCACACAGACCTGTGGCTCTGCCCATCACCATCATCATCCATCATCATCGGCAGTCCCTCGAATCCAGGATGACTTGCTTCCATATCAAAAAGTTCACAGGTGTTTCAATGAAGCACCTTAAATTCCAGGTCCGAACTAAACCTTGAATGTTGGACGATGCCTGTACGTGGATTTTCTTTACCATGTGGTGGCCCTTGCACACCAGTCACACCACACGAGTTTGACAGAGCGAGGTCTTGGTCCAGTGGCAAGGGTTAACCAAGACTAACTGGAGACCAGCTCTGCTGCACGGACCTAGTGCACACACATATCGCAGTGTGGGCTGGCCCGTGCTGCCCAGGGCCCTCGTTTCTTCTGGGCCCCGAACTCACGCCTCTCCTGGTGCCCGATCATGTCCCTCTGCAATCTCTCGCCGCTCCTTCGCCCCGACCTAGGCGGTCCTGCAGTAACTGCCCATAATCCAATCACCGACCTGGACATTGGTGACATCACTCTGCACTGCCGTTGCTCTCCTGCTCCCTGGACTGGTAGGCCTCCAGACTGCTCCTTCCACTCCCCGGCCTGCTCCGCTGGTGCTCGCAGGCCGGGGGCCGCTCAGCCTATTGTGCCAGGCCGCTACTCTGTTCCTACCGCTCCCCGGCCTGCTCCGATGGGGCTCTCATGCCGAGGGCCGTGCAGACTGCTGGGCCAAGCCGCCACACTGCTGCTTCCACTCCCCGGCCTGGTCCGATGGTGCTCTCAGGCCGAGGGGCATGCAGACTGCTGGGCCAGGCCGCCACACTGCTCCGACCGCTTCCCGGCCTGGTCCGCTGGTGCTCGCAGGCTGGGGGCCACTTAGCCTACTGGGCCAGGCCTCCACACTGCTCCTTCCGCTCGCCGGCCTGCTCCGATGATGCTCGCAGGCTGCGGGCCGCTCAGCCTGTATTAATGCATTACAGTCTGCATAACATGCAACCTCGCTGCTTACCCCTGCCCACCACCACACACTTACCCACTCTACAGAGTATGTACCCTACCCACTGCTGTACTGGCACCCCCACTGAGGGATCCCACAAAAGTAACACCCACATGGTCTGTGCGTGAGGGGGGAAATGTATGAGGCCAGCTTCATGCACAGGAATCACACCTCGCACCAACACAGCACTCACCAAAGGCTCGCAGAGCCCACGACTGATCACGGCCACACGCCATGGCAATAAGGACTTGAAAAATGCTTAGGGGAGAGGATTGTTATGTATGCATGCCTACAATGTTATGATATACTGTAACACTAAATGTATGAGGCCAGCCTCATGCACAGGAATCACATCTGGCACCCACACAGCCCTCACCAAAAGCTCCCACAGCCCACTACTGATCACGTCACCACCTTCATCCTGGACAGATCTTACCTGTACACCAGAGGGTGCTGCTGCTGGAGACCTAAGGGTCACCTGCCCACTGCAGGTAACGCAGTATAAAAGGGAGCTCACCTCTTGGTGTCCTCACTCTTGGAGCTGCAATAAAGGACTACAGTCTTCACAGTTTAAGTACCATACCCCTGCCTCGTGGAGTCATTAAAAGAGTGTCTCCATACATTACAGACCAACGCTCTTTCCTCCTTGCTCCTTCGAAATTCACATCACATTCCTGCCACGTAAAACTGTTTGTAGCAAATGGCATTTTTGTTGAGACAACGAAAGACATGTCCGCACAACCACAGTATTAAATGCGGGTAGGCATCCACTTAAATCTATTTCTGCCTGTCCTTTTCTCTGGGGTTTGTTCACTCTCGGTGCCGGTTGAACATTTCATTTGAAGTATTTGTCCTGAACTGAAGCCATTTGCCCATCTCTGGGGGACAGAAGAATTCTGTCTAACCGTTCCTGCTTCTGACCATTAACGGGAACAGGCTGCCAGTTCATCGTTTATCAGCAGACCAAGAAATAGAAATAAACAGAAACATGTGCCTCACCGCCACAGCGGCAAAGAAACAATGGATGTTATTCAAAATAATTCGCAACCCTTGAGATTCTGATGGATTTGTTTCATTATAAATATTGGATGAAATGTTATGAAAAACCGGAAAAAATTGTGAACAGTTTTCGAACAGAGACCAAACCCGCTATCAGCCCGACGCTCAAATCAACTGAGCTAACCAGTCACACCATGTAACGCGTGTGTGTTCCGGTACACACTGGGTGATAGATTTACGGCACAAACATTGAACACATCACATCGCGTGCACATTGTTCACTGTTCATGTACAAAACATGGGCAGAGTGTAAACAGAAAGTTGCAGAAAAAGAGTGCTGAATCTAACAGAATTCATTTTGAAAATTATCACACAACCGCTGAACAGCCTATCCCTCAAGTATTTTCCACATGTAAAACCAGCCTCTCCCCTTAAATTTGAAGAGAACACAGAATACCCAGATATTGCCGAAAACCAAGATTTGGGACCTTTTGATCTTCAGCCTAACGCTCTCCCAACTGAGCTTTTTCGGCCCAAAAGCAAATGAAGCAAAACTTCAAAAGCCCAACTGAGCATGCCCGATTTCTAACTCACCAATGACGTTCTACTCATGATGCATTGGTGGTTGCTAACCCGAACGATGTCCAGGATCGTCTAAACGCTATCTTTAATGGTCTCACCTCGATCCTTCAGAAGTCCATCAGTATGGCCACAGTATTAGAAACTAAATCCAAACGAGAAGAAACTGGCGATGAATTCATGGAAAGATTTATTGAAATATACGGAAGTCAATCAGGAGATAATGCCTTCAGGGCAGGAGAGGATTCACCTCAATTCTGCGCGATCCTACTTCAGTGCCTGCCCTATTCGATTGCTCACGCTATCCGGACAAATAATATGAATTGGGCAGATAACAGTAAAGCCCAGATGGAAAGGGCGGTTAAATATTATTGGATGGAAAAGAAAGGAGAGGGGGGAGGTGCGCCCCCAACCTGGGTCAAGACTGAATACGTGACTAGAAAGGAAGAGCCGTCTCGGGTGGAAGAACCAAAACCCGACCCAAGGGGATACCAGATGGAACCGCAGTGTTGTGTGCAGGGTTGGGTGGATAAACAGGGATACGGTTACACCAAACATCCAAATGGCCCGGGCCCTTCTAATTATGGACTTCCGTACTGTTCCCGGCCTGGTATGGGAAGAGGTCGGGGCTGGGAAAGACGAGATGGATGTTTTATTTTTGGACAAGAATGACATTTGAATAGAAATTGTCCCTCCCGTCAGCACGAAAAAGGAAGAGGAGAACGAGGAGGGGGGCAAGGGGGGAGAGGACGGGGATCTTACACTATCTTCTCCCAGAACAACCCCTTTGGCCAATCGTCCCCCGAGTATTCGTATTGACTACGCAGCTTGATGGAGCAGGGACGCTCCCCGGATGACGAACCGATGATATTGTTAAAAATTCGGAATGAGTGGCAACCCTTGTTGATAGATACGGGAGCCTTCATGTCTTCTGTACAATCAAAGCTTAAACTCCCCGCCTTCACTGAAACACAGGGACTGTCAGGATTCCTGGGACAAGTCTCTACATTCACGGTGTCAGAACCGGTTAAAATGGGTTACCAGGAAGAATCTGTGGAACATCGATTTGTTATCACTACCAATCTGGACTGTAACTTGATGGCTAGAGACCTCCTCTGCTAATTCCATTTGGAGTGAGATGAAGGGATTATTGTAAAACAAGGAACATTTAAGCGGCAGTATTATACCACTAGAACCCCTCAGTGGTGGTCTCTGGACCTGCCGCAGGCACCCTATCACGTGACCATAGCATACGATCCCAGTGGAAAGAATCAGGACCTGCAGAACTTTTATCAGGATCACGAAGGGGAAGTGAAGGAAATTCTATTAAGGGCTAGAGTGACTGGACCGGAAGGGAAGGCAGATTTTGAGGAAATGGACAGCTCCCAACGGTGGCACCACATATTACTCGTGAAGTATTACCTCCCCACCACGCTAAAGATTTGGAAGTTATGGTGCGCCAGGCTATACACGAGGCTGACCCTACCAGCCGGGATGTGCAGATTTTAAAACATGGCCGTACAGTTCAATTCCACGGGGACCCCGAGAAGTTCTTAACGACTCTGCAGCATCATACTGGCTCTAATACACCTGACTATGTGGATCCTCATATGTGGGCAGAGGACCCCTCCCAAGTGGGTTATATTCCCATTGATCCAGCCCCTGCATGCTCTGGTTCCAAACCCAGCACAGATACTGTTATTAATCCCAGCAAACGCCAAGATCTTCGCTATAATAGACCTTAAATATGCTTTCTTCGCTTTGCCGCTAACGCAGGCGAGTCAGTACCTATTCGCCTTCACTTACCAGGGACAGCAATATACCTGGACTAGACTTCCCCAAGGGTTCATCCACTCCCCGACCTTATTCTCAAGGAGCCTGCAGAGACAGTTACAGCCTCTCACGCTGACTAAGTGATCCACTTTGATTCAGTATGTGGACGATTTACTGGTAGCCAGCGCAGATGAACCAAGTAATCAGGAGGATGCTAATCAGTTGCTGAATTACTTGTCCTCCCTGGGATACATAGTTTCCCCATCAAAGGTCAAAATTGGCCAGTCTCAAGTCAAATTTCTTGGGATCATTTTATCAGGCACCCACCGAGCCTTGGAGGCATGTCGAATCGAACCCATCTGCGAGTGTGCAATCCCTAGCATGGCTAGACAAATACGGCAGTGGTTGGGGATGATCCTGGATCCCTAATGTTGCCCTGATGACGAAGTACCTCACCCCGTATACAAATAAGGAAGGCAGCTTTGAAATATAAAACGCAGACGTCCAAGACTTTAAGGAAACAAAGACAGCCCTGCTGCAAGCTCCGGCTTTGGGCCGGCCCCTCTAGGACTGGCCCTTTCAACTGCATTGTACAATCCTGAAAGACTGTGCTACTGCTGTCTTAAGTCAGAAACACGGGGAAATGCATAGGTCTGTTGCCTACTACTCTTCTAAAATAGATCCCGTTGCCTTGGGACACCCTGTATGCACTCAAATATTAACCGCCATCTACAATATCCTTCAATCTGCTGCCAACATCACCCTCCAGCAGCATATTGTTGTGTACACCTCTCACTCCGTAGATGCCCTCCTGGGCCAACTGCAGACTCAACACCTTACCATGTCCAGGCAAAGCAGATATGAGATCTACTTACTAAACAAGCTAACCTTTTGGCACTGTGCTGCAATTAATCCGGCCTGTTTTCTTACTGATTCACCCAAGATGAGGAAGAACCCAGTCATGATTGTTTATCTTTAATTCAAGAGGCCTCATCAGTCAGGGAAGATTTAGTTGATGTACCAATGGAAGATCCAGACTGTATTATGTATGTTGACGGAAGTTCTTCTATTAATCCAGAAGGTACACGAATCTCAGGATACGCCTTAGTAAACCAGGAGAATTGCGTCTTGGATCTGCCGCCTTTGAAACTGCCTATTCTGCCCAACAAGCTGAACTATTCGCCCTCGCCCGAGCCTGTATTTTGGCCAAAGACCTCAAAGTCAATATCTATACCGACTCTAGGTATGCCTTTGGGGTGGCCCATGATTTCGGACAATTGTGGAAAAATAGGGGATTCCTAACCTCACAGGGGAATGAGATATCCCATAAGTAACTCGTATCTGATTTGATGCAAGCCCTCATGCTCCCCAAGCACATTGCCATTGTTAAATGTACCGCCCATACCACCGGAAAATCCCCAGTTGATATAGGGAACCATTGTGCTGACAAAGAGGCTAAACAGGCCTCTCGTGACCAAAAGATGGTAGTGCCCGAAATGATGAGTCAGACGAAAAATCCTGCGAAGGATAAGTTATCCTCGGAAACACCAATGCCAACCATCCAAGATGTTATTAAAGCACAGGAGGACGTTCCTGAAAAAGAAAAATTGTTGTGAAAAAATTATGGATGTACTTATGACAATGTTTCTAAACTCTGGACCACTCCCGTGGAACAGACTTGCATGTCTGACGAGTTGGCTCTATGGGTTATTGAATGTATGCATTTTGCTACTCATTGTGGAGCAAGGACCACGAGTGACACACTTTTGGCTACTTGGTGGTACCCTAGACTCCAGGCGCTCGCCCAGAACATCAGTAGTCGTTGCCTGGTTTGCCAGCAACATAATCCAGGGAAGGGTGTCCCCTGTAATTGTGGTAAAACGGCCCTACCCGAAGGTCCCTTTGAGACATTTCAGTTGGACTACATTGAGTTGCAAATAGTTCAGTATTACAAATATGTGTTAGTAATAGTAGATGTGTTTAGCAGATGGATTGAAACCTACCCTACCCTGGACAATAAGGGTCAAACTGTTGTTAAGGTGTTAATGAGAGAAATTGTTCCTAGATATGGTATCTCAGTTCGACTGATGACCACCTATGTTCTTTCTCTGACTCAGGCTCTGCGACTAGCTCACAACCAGGTTCGAGAGGCTCACCTCGACCTCCCAGTTTTACCCGTATCGTCCCTCGTGGTACCAGGGAAGTATGTCCTGATTAAGAAATGGATTCGGAAGGGATTGGAGCCACGATGGGAGGGGCCTTTTCAGATGTTACTCACCACCCCCATTGCAGCCAAGGTTGAGGGGAAAAGTGCCTGGGTTCACCTGCACGACTGCAAGCTCACCACCCTCTAACAAACCTATTTTACTGATTATTCTATTTCCTGTTTCTGTTCCAGATTTCCTCTTCTCCATAGCTGAATAAGGCCGTCAACATCCTCATTGGAACGTGGACCAGTTTGAACTTTTACCCGTAGTGATAGACAGTCAGCTACACCGACGGTGACCTAAGAAGAGAGACGGGAAAGTCGAACTCTTTTAATCAGCAAAACATCCTAAGTGTTATCATTGAATGATAAAAGGGGGGAATGAGAATGCATACTGAACATGGATATTAAATGTATACAGGGATTAAAGTCGAGAAGATGAGAACGTGGGCATTATATATGGACAGTATAAGCTGACAAATAATTCATGGAGGAATAGCCATTACATCTCAGACTCGAGACTGCAAAATGATACAACACTAACACATTTTGAAACAAAACTCACAGCTTGCAGAAAAACCTCAAGGTCTTAGTAGATCGTAATGGGCCTTTGTGTAAAAACAGATCATACTAAGGTCAGCTTATGAGTGGACAAAGGAAAAGCGGGATCAAAGGGGATAGGCTGAACTAGGATGTCACTCTAATTGTATCTTGTTATCTTTTACCGAAAATGTATAACCGTCGTCCCTTTATAATGTAACGTCACTTTGTCCATAGGAAGTGAATGCAATCTATCACAGTGCATTCCTTATATCTGATAAAATCCTCGATCGAGACTTGCTTTGAAATAAAAGCATGCTTTGTTTAAGTCAGAAATGGTATTCGACTCAGTAATTTCGCTAAACCAGATTGAGGATAAAGAATCCATTTTTATCAATATTTCCACAAGATCCTACAAATCCCCTGGGAGGACAGACGCGCCAACATTAACGTCGTTGACCAGGCCAACATCCCCAGCATTGAAGCACAGACCAGATCAGCTCTGCTGGGAAGGGCACATTGTTTGCCAGATACGAGACTCCCAAAGCAAGTGCTCTGCTCGGAACTCCTTCTCGACAAATGAGCCAAAGGTGGGCAGAGGAAACGTTACAAGGAGACTCATAAAGCCTCCCTGATAAAGTGCAACATCCCCACCGACAGCTGGGAGTCCCTGGTCAAAGACTGCCCTAAGTGGAGGAAGTGTATCCGGGAGGGCGCTGAGCACCTCGAGTCTCACCACCGAGAGCGTGCAGATATCAAGCGCAGGCAGCGGAAGGAGCGTGCGGCAAACCAGTCCCACACACCCTTTCCCTCAATGACTAGCTGTCCCACCTGTGACAGCGTCTGTGGCTCTCATATTGGAATGTTCAGCTACCTAAGGACTCATTTTTAGAGTGGAAGCAAGTCTTCATCGAATCTGAGGGACTACCTATGATGAGGAGGCTAGCGAAAGCGGGCGGCACAGGAGGATAAAATGTGGCGGCAGTGAGTGGGAGCAGCGGTAGATCGGAGGAGGCCACATCGAGAGAGCGGGCGGCGCAGGAGGATAAAGGGCGGTGGTAGCGAGTGGGAGCAGCGGTTTATCGGAGAAGGCCAGCATCGCGAGAGTGGGCGGCGCAGGAGGACAAAGGATGGTGGTAGCGAGTGGGAGCAGTGGTAGATCGGAGGCGGCCAGCATCGCGAGAGCAGGCGGCGCAGGAGGACAAAGGATGGTCGTAGCGAGTGGGAGCGGTGGCAGATCGGAGGAGGCCAGCTGGTGCAGGGGCAGAAGGTAATCAAAGAAGCAAAAATAAATCGAAGTGTGACGTCACATTCAAGCGGGTAAGTGATTGGCTGGTGGATTAGTGAGTATTTAATCTTTCTTTTGCTTTTTATATCCTTAGCAGTAAGAAACCTTGCCATTGTTTCCAAATTAAATTAATTCAGAGGTTAAGTCACAGCAGGGGAGCCCAGACCCGTGCCATGCTCCTCCTCTGCTATGTGGACGCGTCCGGTGTCCCTGACTACTATGTGTGCAGGACGAGTATCCAGCTGCAGCTCCTGACAGACCACATTGCAGCACTGAAGCTGCAAATAGATTCACTCTGGAGCATCCGCGATGCTGAGGATGTCGTGAATAGCATGTTTAGTGAGTTGGTCATACCGCAGGTAAAGGTTACTCAGGCAGATAGGGAATGGGTGACGCATCAGGCAGAGCAGTGGAAGGAAGGTAGTGCAGGGGTCCCCTGTGGTAATCTCCCTCCAAAACAGATACACCATATTGGATACGGTTGGGGGAGATGGCTCATCAGGGGAGTGCAGCAGCAGCCAAGTTCATGGCACCATGGGTGGCTGTGCTGCACAGGAGGACAGGAAAAAGAGTGGGAGAGCAAGAGTTGCAGAGGATTCAATTGTAAGTGGAAGAGATTGGCGTTTCTGCGGCCGCAACCGAGATTTCAGGATGGTATGTTGCCTCCATTGTGCAAAGGTCAATGATGTCTCGGAGCTGCTTCAGGGCATTTTGGAGGGGGAGGGTGTCGTGGTGCATATAGGTACCAACGATAAAGGTAAAGAATCGGGTGAGGTCCTACAACCTGAATTTAGGTAGCTCGGAGTTAACTTAAAAAGTAGGACCTCAAAGGTAGTAATCTCAGGATTGCTACAAGTGCCACGTGCTAGTCAGAGTAGAAATAGCAGGAGAGTTAAGAAGAATACGTGGCTTGAGGAATGGTACAAGACGGAGGGATTCAACTTCCTGGGACATTGGAACCGATTCTGGGGGAGGTAGGACCAGTACAAACCAGACAGTCTGCACCTGGGCAGGACTGGAACCAATGCCCTAAGGGGAATGTTTGCTCGTGCTATTGGGGAGGTTTTAAACTAATATGGCAGGGGGATGGGAATCTATAAAGGGAGACAGATGGAAGAAAAATGGGGACAGAAGCAAAAGGTAAAAAGGAGATAACGAAAGGAGGAGGCCAGAGAAATCAAAGGTAAAAATCATAAAGGGCCACATTAGAACATAATTCTAAATGGAAAAAGAGTGTAAAAAATCAAGCCTGAAGGCTCTGTGTCTCAATGCGAGGAGCATTCATAATAAGGTAGATGAATTAACTGCACAGATAACTGTTAACGGATATATTGTAAATGGGATTACTGAGACATGGCTCCAAGGCGACCAAGACAGTGAACTCAACATCCAGTGGTAATCAATGTTCAGGAAGGATAGACAGAAAGGAAAAGGTGGTGGGGTAGCGTTGCTGGTTAAAGAGGAGATTCATGCAACAGTGAGGAAGGACATTAGCTTGGATGTTGAAACTGTATGGGTAGAGCTGCGAAACACCAAAGGGCAGAAAACGCTAGTGGGATTTGTGTACAGACCACCACTGTAGTAGTGAGGTTGGGGATGGCATCAACCAGGAAATTAGGGATGCGTGCAATTAAGGTACAGCAGTTATCATCAGTGACTTTAATCTACATATAGATTGGGCTAACCAAACTTGTTACAACACGGTGGATTTTTTGGAGTGTATAAGGGATGGATTTCTAGACCTACATGTCGACGAATGCACTTGACAGCCGGCCATTCTAGACTGGGTCTTGTGTAATGAGAGAGGATTAATTAGCAATCTTGTTGTGTGAGGTCCCTTGGGCAAGAGTGACCATAATATGGTAGAATTCTTCATTAAGATGGAGAGTGACACAGTTAATTCAGAGACTAGGGTCCCGAACTTAACGAAAGATAACTTCGCTGGTATGAGACGTGAATTGGCTAGGATAGACTGGAAAATGATACTTAAAGGGTTGACAGTCGATAAGCAATGGCAGGCATTTAAAGATCGCCTGGATGAATTGCAACAATTGTACATCTCTGTCTGGCGTAAAAATAAAACAGTGAAGTTGGTTCAAGTGTCATGAACAAGGGAAATTAGGGATAGTGTTAAATCCAAGGAAGAGGCATATAATGTGGCCAGAAAAAGCAGCAAACCTGAGGATTGGGAGCAATTTAGAATTCAACAGAGGAGGACAAAGGCTTTAATTAGGAGGGGGGAAATCGAGTATGAGAGTAAGCTTGCAGGGAACATAAAAACTGATTGCAAAAGCTTCTATAAATATGTGAAGAGAAAACAATTCATGAAAACAAATGTAGGTCCCTCGCAGCCAGAATCAGGTGAATTTATAATGGGGAACAAAGAAATGGCAGACCAATTGAACAAATACTTTGGTTCTTTCTTCATTAAGGAAGACACAAATAACCTTCCGGAAATACTATGGGACCGAGGGTCTAGCGAGAAGGAGGAACTGAAGGAAATCCTTATCAGTCTGGGAATTGAGTTCGGGAAATTGATGGGATTGAAGGCTGATAAATCCCCAGGGCCTGAGAGTGTGCATGCCAGCGTACTTAAGGAAGTGGCTCTAGAAATATTGGATGTATTAGTGTTCATTTTCCAACATTCTATCGACTCGGAATCAGTTCCTATGGATTGGAGGGTTCCGAATGTAACCCCACTTTTTAAAAAAGGTGGGAGAGAAACCTGGGAATTTTGGACCAGTTAGCCTGACAGCGGCAGTGGGGAAAATGTTGGAATCAATTACAAAAGACTTAATAGCAGCGCATTTGGAAGGCAGTGACAGGATCGGTCCAAGTCAGCATGGATATATGAAAAGGAAATCAAGCTTGACAAATCTTCTAGAAGTTTTTGAGGATGTAACGAGTCGAGTGGACAAGGGAGAACCAGTGGATGTGGTGTATTTGGACTTTTTCAAAAGGCTTTTGACAAGGTGCCGCACAAGAGATTAGTGTGCAAAATTAAAGCACATGGTATTGGGGGTAATGTACTGACATGGATAGAGAACTGGTTGACAGACAGGAAGCAAAGAGGAGGAAAAAACGGGTCCTTTTCAGAATGGCAGGCAGTGACTAGTGGGGTCCGCAAGGTTCAGGGTTGGGCCCCCAGTTATTTACAATATACATTAATGATTTGGACGAAGGAATTGAATGTAATATCTCCAAGTTTGTAGATGACACGAAGCTGGGTGGCAGTGTGAGCTGTGAGGAGAATGCTAGGAGGCTGTAGGGTAATTTGGACAGGTTTGGTGAGTGGCCAAATGCATGGTGGATGCAGTGTTATATGGATAAATGTGAGGTTATCCACTTTGGTGGCAAAAACAGGGAGGCAGAATATTATCTGAATGGTGACAGATCAGGCAAAGGAGAGGTGCAACGAGACCTGGGTGTCATGGTACATCAGTCACTGAACGTTGGTATGCAGGTACAGCAGGCGGTGAAGAAGGCAAATTGCATGTTGGCCTTTGTAGTGAGAGGACTTGAGTATAGGAGCAGGGAGGTCTTGCTGCTGTTGTACAGGGCCTTGGAGAGGGCACACCTTGAATATTGTGTACAGTTTTGGTCTCCTAATCTGAGGAAGGACATTCTTGCTATTGAGGGAATGCAGCCAAGGTTCACCAGACTGATTTCCGAGATGGCAGGACTTACATATGAGGAGAGACTGGATTGACTAGGCTTATATTCACTGGAATTTAGAAGAATGAGAGGGGATCTCATAGAAACATGTAAAATTCTGATGGAATTGGACAGGTTAGATGCAGGAAGAATGTTTCCGATGTTGAGGAAGTCCCGATCCAGGGGTCACAGTCTCAGGAAAAGGGGTAGGACATTTAGGACTGAGATGAGGCGAAACTTCTTCACTGAGAGAGTTGTGAACATGTGGAATTCTCTTCCACAGAAAGTTGTTGAGGTCAGTTCGTTAGATTATATTCAAAAGGGAGTTAGATGTGGCCCTTATAGCTAAACGCATCAAGGGGTATGGAAAGAAAGCAGGAATGGGGTGCTGAAGTTGCGTGTTCAGCTATGATCATATTGAATCGTCAAGGGGCCGAATGGCCTACTCCTGCACCTATTTTCTATGTTTCTTTGATGCTATGATGATGATGGTGACCCAGAATTGGACACAATACTCCAGTTGAGGCCGAACCAGTAATTTATGCAGGTTCATCCAAATATCCACACTTCTGTACTCTATACCTCTATTCATGAAGCCTAGGTTCCGCTAAGTCTTTGTAACCACTTTCTCAACCAGCGCTGCCACCTTCAATGATTGGTGCACATATACTCCTGGATCTCTCTGTTCACACACCCCTTTACAATTGTACCCTTTAGTTTATATTTCCGCTACTCTTTCTTCCTACCAAAATATATCACTTTTGAACGTTTCTACGTTTAATTTCATCTGCCACATGTCCGCCCATTCCACCAGCGTGTCTATCTCTTTCTGAAGTCTATCACTACCTCCTCACTGTTCACTGTTCTTCCAAGTTTTGTGTCATCTGCAAATGTGGAAATTGTGCCATGCACACACAAGTCGAAGTCATTAATATAGATCAGGAAAAGCAGTGGCCCTACTACCGACCTCTGGGGAACACCACTTCATCCAGTCTGAAAAACAGCCTTTCGCCACTTTCATATCCATGCTGCCACTTGTCCCCGTTATTCCACGGGCTTCGATTTTGCTGGTATTGGTAACACGCCTGGGATCAGTAAACACAAAACCCAGTCTGTTAATCACTTTCAGCTACTGGACTTAGCATGTACCCCACAGCATCTCTTCGACCGTCAATATGTGAATAGAGCATCACGCCTGTAAACCTGGTTTAAATTTATATCCACTCAGCAAATCTATTTAATAAAAGCCTGTAGGCCAATAAGACACTGTTAAGGTGCCAGTGTGCTGCTGGTTTGCTTGGCATTTTGCCTGTAATGGACTCCGTATTTTGGGCTCCATAGTTACGAAAGGATTTACTTGCATTGGAGGCTGTTCAGAGAAGGTGCACTCGGTTGATTCCGGAGATGAGAGGATTGACTTATGAAGATAGGTCGAGTAGATTGGGCCTAAACACATTGGAGTACAGAAGAATGAGAGGCAATTTTATCGAACATAAGATAATGAGGGGGCTCGACAAGATGGATGCAGAGAGGGTATTTCCACACATTGGGGTAACTAAAACTAGGGGACATATTCTTAGAATAAGGGGACCGCTCATTTAAAACTGAGACGAGAAATTTCTTCTCTGAGGGTTGTAAATCTGTAGAATTCTCTGCCCAGGAGAGCTGTGGAGGCTGGGTCTTTGAATATATTTAAGGCGGAGATAGACAGATTTTTGAGCGATTAAGGGAGTAAAGGATTATGGGGAGCGGGCAGGGAAGTGGAACTGAGTCCATGATCAGATTAGCCATGATGTTATTTAATGGCGGAGCAGGCCCGAGGGGCCAAATGGCCTACTCCTTCTACTATTTCTTATGTTCTTATGTTGTAACTGAACATTTTTCCCAGTCTAACCTTGTCTGTAATGAAATATGTGTCTTTTAATAAGCCTCAGATCCTTGCTCATGTCTGCTGCAGATTCCGGAGTTGAATCAAGAGATGAGGTGATTGACTTATGACGATAGGTTGATTAGGTTGGACCTATAAACATTGGAGTTCAGAAGAATGAGGTGATCTCTGTGTGGCCCTGAAGGACTGTCTCCAGGCTGAAGTTCTGTTCCCCCTGTAAGATCCTCCCCACAGATTGTCCTTTCTCAGCTCCAGCCAAGTGATACTAAACACTCAGGTGGGAAAGACAAAGATCCACAGCAATGTGTTAAAAGCAACACTAATTTATGTGTCTATATCCCAAATATTAAACTCCAGTCCAGTTACAGGAGTTATTACCATCAGCGTTACAGGAGTTACAAACCCCAACTAACAGATTGAACAAGATTCAGTCCGGGATGTGATTAACAGCAGCAATAACAGCAGAATCCAACCCCTGCAGTCACTTGTGATCTAGCTGGTGTGTCAGCAGGTGCGATGACCGAATGAATCGCTTCCCACATCAGAACAGGTGAACGGTCTCTCGTGAACTCGCTGGTGTCTCAGCAGGTGGGATGAAGTCGTTGGTGTCTCAGCAGGTGGGATGATGCAGTGAATCCCTTCCCACACTTAGAGCAGGTGAACGGTCTCTCCCCAGTGTGAACTCGTTGGTGTGTCAGCAGGTTGGATGATGTAGTGAATCCTTTCCCACAGTTGGAGCAGATGAACGGTCTCTCCCCAGTGTGAACTCGCTGGTGTGTCAGCAGGTGGGATGACCGAGTGAATCCCATCCCACAGTCGGAGCAGGTGAACAGCCTCTCCCCAGTGTGAACTCGCTTGTGTGTCAGCAGGAGGATGATATAGTGAATCCCATCCCACAGTCAGAACAGGTGAACGGCCTCTCCCCAGCGTGAACTCGCTGGTGTGTCAGCAGGTGGGATGACTGAGTGAATCCCATCCCACAGTCGGAGCAGGTGAACGGCCTCTCCCCAGTGTGAACTCGTCGATGTGTTTCCAGCTGGGACGGGTAGTTGAAACGTTTCCCACAATCCCCACATTTACACGGTTTCTCCCCAGTGTGACTGGACTTGTGTCTCTCCAGTTTGGATGATCGACTGAAGCCTTGTCCACACACAGAGCACGTGGACCGTTTCTCCCCACTGTGAAGGGTGCCTTCTGCTTCCATGGTCAAAGGCTGATGATATTCCAGTCCCGATGTAGCGAGTGATTCTGTCAGATCTTGAGGTGATGTTTGGTTTGAGCTTCCAGTCTACAAATCCTCCCCTTTTAACACCCTGTAAAGTGAATTTAAAACAGGAAAAGTGAGTGTGAGAGAGAACCCACAAAAACACAAAGGCAGGTTGTGAAATTGAGCTTGAAGAATCTGGTCATTTATGGAGCAGGCACTCGAAAAGAGTGACCATGAAAGCTGCCGGATTGTCATAAAAACACATCTGGATCACTGTTGTCCTTCAGGGAAGGGAACCCACCTCCCTCGACAGGCCCACATGGGAAATTGTTGGTCCCACTGGGCCCAGAAGGACTGGGTGTGAAACCCAGCAGCTTCTCCCCCATCTCCATCCAGCTCAAACTGATGTAACAAACAGACCCACACAGGAGACCAGTGAGTGACTTCCACATCCAGCGCCCACCTGAAACAGAGCGGCTGGGAATTGCTGGGCCTGCTGTATATATGCAAGTTGTTGTTTTCCTGGTGCGGGGGAGGTGCTGCCCCCGTGGGTTGCTGGTACTGGGCCCGGTGGCTCTAAGACAGGGTCTGAGAGCCGCTCTCGATGTTGCCCGGGGAATGAGAGCCACACTCGGTGTTGCCCGGGGACCGAGAGCCACACTCGGTGTTGCCCCGGGTCTGAGAGCAGCACTCGGCGCTGCCCGGCGACTGAGAGCCACACTTGGTGTTGCCCGGGGAACGAGAGCCACACTCGGTGTTGCCCGGGGACTGAGAGCCACACTCGGTGTTGCCCGGGGACTGAGAGCCACACTCGGTGTTGCCCGGGGCTTGAGTGTCGCACTCGGTGTTGTCCGGGGACTGAGAGCCAGACTCGGTGTTGGCCGGGGACTGAGAGCCACACTCGGTTAAAAAGGAGGCAGACAAAAAGCAGGAAACTATAGACCAGTTAGCCAAACATTTGTGGTTGGGAAAATGTGGAAGAGTTCATTCTTAAAGAAGCAGTAGCATGACATTTGGGAAAGCATTATTCGGTCAGGCAATCAGCATGGATTTATGAAGGGGAAGTTAAGTTTGACAAATTTGCTGGAATTCTTTGAGCATGTAATGAACAGGGTGGATAAAGAGCGTGTGGTGTATTTGGACTCCCAGAACGCATTTGACAAGGTGCCACATAAAAGGTTACTGCACAAGATAAATGTTCACGGGGCTGGGGGTAATATATTAGCATGGATAGAGGATTGGCTAACTAACAGAAAACAGAGAGTTGGGGTAAATGGTTCATTCTTGGGTTGGCAATCAGTAACTAGTGCGGTGCCGCAGGGATCAGTGCTGGGACCCCAACTATTTACAATCTATATTAACGACTTGGACGAAGGGACCGACTATAACGTAGTCAAGTTTGCTGGCAATACAAAATGGGAGGAAAAGCAATGTGTGAGGAGGACACAAATAATCTGTAAAATGACACAGATAGGCTAAGTGAGTGGGCAAAAATTTGGCAGATGGAGTATAATGTTGGAAAGTGTGAGGTCATGCACTATGGCAGAAAAAAAATCAAAGAGCAAGTTATTATTTAAATGGAGAAAGATTGCAAAGTGTTGCAGTACAGCGGAACCTGGGGGTTACTTATACATGAAACACAAAAGGTTCGTAAGCTGGTACAGCAGGTGATCAGGAAGGCCAACTGAATCTTGGCCTTTATTGCAAAGGGGCTGGAGTATAAAAGCAGGGAGGTCTTGCTACAGTTATACAATTTATTGGTGAGGCCACACCTGGAATACTGCGTGCAGTTTTGGTTTCCATATTTATGAAAGGATACACTTGCTTTCCAGGAAGTTGAGAGAAGATCCACTGGGTTGATTCCGGGGATGAGGGGGTCGACTTATGAGAAAAGGTTGAGGAGGTTGGACTCTACTCATTGAATTCAGAAGAACGAATGAGAGGTGATTTATCGAAACGTATAAGATAATGAGGGGTCTTGACAAGGTGGAAGCAGAGAGGATGTTTTCCCTGATCGGGGAGACTAGAACTAGTGGGCATAATCTTAGAATAAGGGGCCCCCCATTTAAAACTGAGATGAGGAGGAATTTCTTCTCTCAGAGGGATGTAAATCTGTGGAATTCGCTGCCTCAGAGACCTGTGGAATCTGGGACATTGAATATATTTAAGACATAGATAGACAGTGTCTTAACCGATAAGGGAATAAGCGTTTATGGGGAGTGGGCAGGGAAATGGACCTGAGTCCATGGTCGGATCAGCCACGATCGTATTAAATGGTGGAGCAGACTCGACGGGCCATATTGCCTACTCCTGCTCCTATTTCTTATGTTCTTATTTTCTTATATAGTGGGTGTCTGGTATGGGAGTGTTGATTTGACTCTGTAGCTGTCCATCTCTGGTATGTGGATGAGGGTTTTACTCTGTATGTTAGTTTCTGATATGAGAGCGTGGATTTTATCCTCTACCTGTCAATTTCTGGTAATTTCCTGTGGGTTTCATTCTGTATCAAAAAGGGCCACATTACAACATAATTCTTAAAGGACAAAGAGTGTTTAACAAAAACAAGCCTGAAGGCTCCGAGTCTCAAAGCGAGGAGCATTGTAATAAGGTGGACAAATTAACTGCACAGATAGCTGTTAACGGACATGATGTAATTGGGATTACTGAGACATGGCTCCAGGGTTACCAAGGCTGGGAACATAACATCCAGGGGTATTCAATATTCAGGAAGGATAGCCAGAAAGGAAAAGGAGGTGGGGGAGTGTTAATGGTTAAAGAGGAGGTTAATGCAATAGTAAGGAAGAACATTAGCTGGTATAATATAGAATCTATATGGGTCGAGCTGCGCAACACTAAAGGGCAGAAAACATTAGTTGGGGTTGTGTACAGACCACCAAACAGTAGTAGGGAGGTTAGGGATGGCATCAAACAGGAAATTAGGGACGCATGCAACAAAGGTACAGCAGTTAACAGGGGTGACCTTAACCTAGATATTGATTGGGCGAACCAAACTTGTAGCAATACTGTGGAGGAGGATTTTCTGGAGTGTATCAGGGATGGTTTTCTAGACCAATATGTCGAGGAACCAACTGGAGAGCAGGCCATCCTAGAATGTGTAACGAGAGAGGATTAATTAGCAATCTGGTTGTGCGTGGCCCGTTGGGGAAAAGTGACCATAATATGGTAGAATTCTTCATTAAGCTGGAGAGCAACACAGTTAACTCAGAGACGAGGGTCCTGAACTTAAAGGAAACTTGAATGGTATGAGACGTGATTTGGCTAGGATAAACTGGCGAATGATACTTAAAGGGTTGATGGTGAATAGGCAATGGCAGAGATTTAAAGATCACATGGATGAATTACAACTATTGTACATCCCTGTCTGGCGTAAAGAGAAAACCGGAAAGGTGGCTCAACCGTGGCTAATAAGTGAAATTAGGGACAGTGTTAAATCCAAGGAAGAGACATATAAATTGGCCAGAAAAAGCAGTAAACCTGAGGACTGGGAGAAATTTAGAATTCAGCAGAGGAGGACTAAGAGTCTAACTAGGAGGGGGGAAATCGAATATGAGAGTAAGCTTGCAGGGAACATTCAAATCTGAATGCAAAAGCATCTATAGATATGTGAAGAGAAAAAGATTAATGAAGACAAACGCGGTCCCTTGCAGTCAGAATCAGGTGAATTCATAATGGGGAACAAGGAAATGACAGACCAATTGAACAACTACTTTGGTTCTGTCTTCACTAAGGAAGATACGAATAATCTCCCGAAAATGCTAGGGGACCGAGGGTCGAGCGGGAAGAAGGCACTGAGGGAAATCATTATTAGTCAGGAAATGGTTCTAGGGAAACTGATGGGACTGAAGGCCGATAAATCACCAGGGCCAGATAGTCTGCATCCCCGAGGAGTTAAAGAAGTGGCCCTAGAAATAGTACATGCATTGGTGTTCATTTTCTGGAATTTCATGGACTCTGGATCAGTACCTATGGATTGGAGGGTAGCTAATGTAACCCCACTTTTTTAAAAAAAAGGAGGGGGAGAGAAAACAGGGAATTATAGACCGGTTAGCCTGACATAGGTGGTTGGGAAAATGCTGGAATCAATTATTAAAGATGTAATAGCAAATCATTTGGAAAACAGTGACAGGATTGGTTCAAGTCAGCATGGATTTCTGAAAGGGAAATTATGCTTGACAAATCTTCTAGAGATTTTTGAGGATGTAACTAGTAGAGTGGATAAGGGAGAACCAGTGGATGTGGTGTATTTGGAATTTCAAAAGACTTTTGAAAAGGTCCCACACAAGAGATTAGTGTGCAAAATTAAAGCACGTGGTATTGGGGGTAATGTATTGACGTGGATAGAGAACTGGTTGGCAGACAGGAAGCAAAGATTAGGAATAAACGGGTCTTTTTCAGAATGGCAGGCAGTGACTAGTGGGCTGCCGCAAGTTTCAGTGCTGGGATCCCAGCTATTTACAATATATATTAATGATTTAGACGATGGAATTGAAGGTAATATCTCCGAGTTTGCAGATGACACTAAGCTGGGTGGCAGTGTGAGCTGTGACTAGGATGCTAAGAGGCTGCAGGGTGACTTGGACAGGTTAGGTGAATGGGCAATTGCATGGCAGATGCAGTATAATGTGGATTAATGTGAGGTTATCCACTTTGGTGGCAAAAACAGGAAGACAGATTATTATCTGAATGGTGACAGATTAGTAAAATGGGAGGTGCAAAGAGACCTGGGTGTCATGGTACATCAAGTCACTGAAGGTAGGCATGCAGGTACAGTAGGCAGTAAAGAAAGCAACTGGCATGCTGGCCTTCATAGCGAGGGGTGTTGAGTATAGGAGCAGGGAAGTCTTACTGCAGTTGTACAGGGCCTTGGTGAGACCACACCTTGAGTATTGTGTGCAGTTTTGATCTCTTAATCTGAGCAAGGAGGTGCTTGCTATTGAGGGAGTGCAGCGAAGGTTCACCAGACTAATTTCCAGGATGGCAGGACTACATATGAAGAAAGACTGGATCAGCTCGGCTGGAATTTAGAAGAATGAGAGGGGATCTCATAGAAACATATAAAATTATGACGGGACTGGACAGGTTTGAGGCAGGAAGACTGTTCCCGATGTTGGGGAAATCCAGAATCAGGGGTCACAGTCTTAGGATAAGGGGTAAGCCATATCGGACTGAAATGAGGAGAAACGTTTTCACCCAGAGAGTGGTAAACCTGTGCAATTCTCTACCACAGAAAGTTGTGGAGTCCCGTTCGTTGGATATATTCAAGAGGGAGTTAGATGTGGTCCTTCCGACTAAGGGGATCAGAGGGTATGGAGAGAAAGCGGGAGTGGAGTAGTGAAGTTGCATGATCAGCCATGATCATATTGAATGGCGGTGCAGGCTCGAAGGGCCAAATGGCCTGCTCCTGCACCTATTTTCTATGTTTCTTTTCATTCTTGGTGTGTGAGTGTGTGTTTTGTGGTGTATCTGTCCATCTCTGTTATGTGAATGTGAGCTCTACTCCATAACCATCATTCTCCAGTATGTTAGTATTGTTTTACTGTGTACCCCCAAATCCTGATAGAGTATTGGTTTTACTTTCTAACTCTCAATTTGTGTTATGGAGGTGAGTTTTATGCTGAATCTGTCAGTCTCTGGTAAATGTGTCTGAGTTTTACTCTGTATCTATCTCTCTCTGGTATGTGAGTGTGGGCCTTTCTCTGTTTCTATCCATTTCTGTTATGGGAGTCTGGGTTTTATTCTGTACCCATCAAGTTCTGATATGTGATAGTGGGCCTTACTCTATAACTTCCAGTTTCGGCTTAATTGTGAGTGGACTTTCCTTTGTACCTGTCAGTTTCTGGAATGAAAGAGAGATCTTTACACTGTACCTGTCAATTACTGGTTCGTGAGTCTGGGCATGTCACTGTATGTCAATTTATGTTATGGGAATATGGATTTTAAGATGTCAGACTCTGGTATGTGAGTGTGGGTTTTATACTGTATCACTCAGTCTCTGATATGCAAGTGTGTGTATTTTTCTGTAACTGTCAGGTTTTGGTGTGTGTTGAGGTTTAATCTGTGCCTCTCAGTTTCGGCTGTGGTAGTCTGGGTTTAATCTGTGTCTGCCAGTCTCTCGTATGTGAACGTGAGAATCAATTTTACTTTTTACCTGTATTTCTCTGATATGTGAGTGAAGATTTTGCCTTCTACCTGTCATTTTCCAGATGTGTGTGTGTGGGTTTTACTCTGCCCCTATCAGTTTCTGCGATGCAAGTAACAATTTTACTTACTGCCTTTCAGTTTTACGATATGTGCACATGGGATTTACACTTTACCTGTCACTCTCTGGTATGCAAGTGGGGATTTTATTCTATTACTGTCACCTTCATATGTGTGGGCGTGTGTTGTATGCTGTATCTGTCAGTCTATGGTATGGGAATATGGGTTTTATTCTGCACCTGGCATCTTCTGGTATGTTCGGGGTTTAAATACTGAATCCGTCAGATTTCTGAAACATGAATATGGCTTTTGCTCTGTACCCATCAGCTTCTGATATGCGAGTGTGGTTTATACTATCTGACATTTTTTCTGATATCTGATTTTCTTTTATTCTCTACCTGTCAGTTTCTGGCAAGTGAGTGTGGGTGTTTAATGTATCTGTCAGCGTGATCTGTTTCAATGGTGAAACAGCATCTGATTCTACTGCTCCATGTGGCTGTAAGATTCACAATGTAACTCCGCCACTTCGGATCACTGTGGGACTGACAGCTTCTGCTGTCTGTGACAATAGTATTGAGGCCAGTTCTGTGTATCTGCGCTCTGTGAGTGATAATCTACTTACTGTGTGTGAGAAGAAGCTGCCTGCACTGTTCCTTGTATTCTGGGTGGAGGAAAGATCACATTTGTTCTGGCTGGTTGAAGAATGTTGCTGTGAGAATAATAATACGAGAACGTTATTAGTTCTAAGATATAGATGCGGGGGACAATACGATTTATCTGAGTGAGTGGCAATGTATCTCTCGATCACCAGCAACACGGTTCTGGAGAACTCAGCTCATCGAAATATAACCCGTCTTTAAAATATCTTCTCCCACACTCCTCTCCTGGTGCCTGCAATAGATGCACTTTGTGAAACTCCCACATCCTCACTGTCAGGCTGTGTTTCCACTGCTCACTGCCCAAGAACAACAGACATGGTGAGATTAGAACTGAATCAGCAACATTCACTACTGATTTGGGGAAAGAAAGCAGCAATGACTTGAAAGAGCGAGGTGGTTTACTTTCTCTATTACCTTACATTGTCCACACACAGCCCGAGAATGGCCTCTCCCTTCCCCCACTCACACCATGTCCCGGAACTAGTTCCTGCTCCACTCTGCCTTTTACACACAGCCCCCGACGGAACTAATCCAGGAACGTTCACTATTGGTTTGAAGAGAGAAAGCAGCAGATTGTAAATGGCAGGTTCTGCCCATTCTGTCTCCCTTACCCTGGACACACGCTGTCCACATACAGCCCGAGAATGGCCTCTCCCTTCCCTGACTCACACTACGCACTGACACTGGTTATTGGTCCACTCTGCCTCTTACACAGAGCCCCCGACTCCCCCTGAACTCCCCCTGGACTCAATGCCGATCTCTGAACCCATCTGCGGACACGTTCCCAAAGCGCTGCGCTGCTGTAAGGAGGCTGCTGCTTGCTGCCTTACCCCGGGGTCACGGTGTCTCCATTCCCGGCTGTGTTAAACCATCTTCTTCCAATCACTGAGTGAATGGTGATCACAGGCAGGGCTGGGGGAGTGGAGGGTGCATACGCTCTTCTGCTCACTGGAAATCGACACAGGCGGCGGGGCTGAACCGTGCATGCGCAGCTCTCTGTATTAATTCAATCTGTAAAAATCAAAGCGCACATTCCCCTTTTTACTTATTATCAGAATCTAAGCAAAGGAACTGGGCCTGGGGGGATAGGACAGAGAATGATTAAAGCTGAGAGCCTTGTCCCTTGGAGATTCTCAATTTGTGATCATTCCGTGCAGGGTGTTTCTCTCCATGAGCCCGTCTTCACAAAGCAATCCTGCAAAAACATCAGAGGGACGAGGGAGTGGGAGTGTTTGCTCGGACCGTGCAGGAGTTAATATCTGACAGAAACAGTCCGAGATCAGTTTAATTGCATTAAAACACTCGGTCACTGAGAGTAATACTGAAGTGGATAATCAAGGGGCTATAGTGAGGGAGGGAGGAACTTAATACAATCACTATTCATAATAGTACTCAGAAAAATAATGGGACTAAAGGCAGACAAGTCACCTTGCCCTGAATGCTTACATCGTAGGGTCTTAAGAGAAGTGGCTGCAGAGATAGTGGTCACATTGGTTGTAATCTACCAAAATTCCCAGGATTCTGGGGCGGTCCCAACAGATTGGAAAACTGAAAATGTAACGCCTCTATTTAAAAAAGGAGGCAGACAAAAAGCAGGAAACTATAGACTAGTTAGTCTAATATCTGTCATTGGGAAAGTGCTGGAGACTATTATTAAGGAAGCAGTAGCGGGACATTTGGAAAAGCATGATTCAATCAAGCAGAGTCAGTATGGCTTCATGAAAGGGAAATCATGTTTGACAAATTTGCTAGAGTTCTTTGAGGATATAATGAGTAGGATGGATAAGGCGGAACCAGTGGATGTGGTGTATTTGGATTTCCAGAACGCATATGATATGCTGGCACATAAGAGGTTATTGCACAAGATAAAACCTCACTGGGTTGGGGCAGTATATTAGCGTGGATAGAGGATCGGCTAACTAACAGAAAACAGAGAGTCGGGATAAATGGGTATTTTTCTGGTTGGCAAATGGTGACTAGTGGGGTGCCGCAGAAATCGGTGCTAGGTCCTCAACTATTTACAATCTATATTAATGACTTGGATAAAAGGACTGAGTGTAATATAGCCAAGTTTGCTGATGATACAAAGGTGGGTGGGAAAGCAAATTGAGGACACAAAAAATCTGCAAAGGGATATAGACAGGCTAAATGAGTGGCCAAAAATTTGTCAGATGTTGTATAATATGGGAAAATGTGAAGTTATCCACTTTGGCAGAAATAATAGATAAGCAAATTATAATTTAAATGGAGAAAAATTGCAAGCGCTACAGGACAGAAAGACCCGAGGGTGTTTGTGCATAAAACACTAAAAGTTAGTATGCAGGTACAGCAAGTAATCAGGAAGGCAAATGGAATGTTGGCCTTTATTGCAAGGGGGATAAAGTATAAAAGCAGAGAAGTCCTGCTACAACAGTACAGGGTATTGATGAGATCACACTTGGAATACTGCATGCACTTTTGGTCTGCGTATTTAAGGAAGGATATACTTGCATTGGAGGCTGTTCAGAGGTTGATTCCGGCGATGAGCGGGTTGTCTGATGAGGATATGTTGAGAAGGTTGGGCTGATACACTTTGGAGTTCAAAAGAATGAGAGGTCATCTTATTGAAACATATATCAAGGGGACTCGACAAGGTGGATCCAGAGAGGATATTGCCACTTATAGGGTGAACTAAAACTAGGGTGCATCGTCGCAGAATAAGGGGTCACCCATTTAAAACGGAGATGAGGAGAAATTTCTTCACTCAAAGGGTTGTAAATCTGTGGAATTCTCTGCCCGAGAGCTGTGGAGGCTGGGTCATTGAATATATTTAATGCAGATAGAGAGATATTTGAGCGATAAGGGATTAAAGTGTTATGGGGAGCGGGCAGTGAATTGGAGCTGATCCATGATCAGATCAGCCATGATGTTATTGAATGGCAGAGCAGGCTCCAAGGGCCAAATGATCCACTCCTGCTCCTATTTCTTATGTTATTATGTTATTATGAGATAATAACCCTGGGACTGTACATGGGGACTCTAACCCTGGGACTGTACATGGGGACTCTAACCCTGGGACTGTACATGGGGACTCTAACCCTGGGACTGTACATAGGGACTCTAACCCTGGGACTGTACATGGGGAATGTAACCCTGGGAGTGAACAGCTCTGGGGCTTTCCTGTTACAATTGTCTGGGATGTAACCAGAAGCTTAGCACTGAGCAGCGCCTCTCGGAGATGGTGAGAAATCCGAGGTGTCGAGAATAAAATAACTCAGCTGTTACTTTACAAAGATGGCCGTGCATGCGCTTTGCTGCTCACTGAACAAAGATGACGGAGGACTGGCCCTGCCTTCCTGTACAAAGATGGCCGCCGTTACCCTGGGCCTGTGACCGGGAGAAAGGCTCGAGGCTGCAGCCGCCGATATTCCGGTTATTATTGCGAGCTTCCGGCGGGCATCAGTTGATTATGAAGCCTCCCCGCCTACCCGCTGCTCCATTACTCACATCCGCCCTGCTGAAAAAGGACTGTTTTGAGGAACAGATGTTCAACATGACCTTTCCGCCATTGCACGCACCGCGCATGCTCAAAACACAGCTCGGTCTCGCACCTGTGCACTGGGCCCCTGTAGGGTGGTGTCGGCACGTCCTCCGTCGCGGGGAATGCTGGGTAAATACCAAAGGCGACGTTGTGAATGGAGCAGGATTTACTAGGCTCCCATTGGGCACTGAACCATGTTCATTTTGGCACTTAGACTTTGTTTCTGCTGCTCTGAATAACCCTGCACCTGAGCTGGAGAGTTATGTTCTGTCTCAATATTGAATAAATCAGCTTGTTTCAAACACCGTGTGTCCAATATTTCATTTCTCCATAATAACAGACTAATTAATGTTTCCTTCACTTCCATTTTGGGCCTTTTCTTACTCTAGATTATTTCACTTCTCACGTGATTTAACTTTTACCACATCAAATCCAAATCTTTTTTCATTCGAGTATACAGCTTGTGGATGTCTCAGACTGAACCGGCGTGTCTCACTTTACACTCATTTAACGTTACTTTCAACCAACCCTTGAAAGAACTATCTTTCGTAAGACTGCAATTCTGTTATTTTCTGTATTTAACAATTTTTGAATGCGGTTGATAGATCTTCACACAAACTGCATGTGATCAACTTTGAAATGTTCTGACCTTTGAAATTGCCTTTGCTAATTTTGATGGGTTAGTTGATTACAATTACTTATTACTACCATACCTTGCAGTATTTCTTGCATCAAATTAATTGTTTAAATACTTTCTTTATCAGGTCTTTAGCTTCCCCACTGATCTCTGTTTCTTCTTGTGGGGGAATCTAGAACTAGGTTGGAAAGTCTGAGCATAAGGGGGCGCCCATTTAAAATGGAAATGAAGAGGAATTTCTTCTCTCAGAGGGTCGTGAATCTTTGAAATTATCTACCCCAAAGAACAGTGGAGTCTGGGTCATTGAAAATATTTAAGTTGCAGATAGCGTGCTTTTTGAAAGAGAGTGGTGTCAAGCTTTAAGAGGAGAGGGCAGAAATGCGGAATTGAGGCCAAGATCAGATCAGCCAAGATCTTATTAAATGGCGGGGTGGGCTGAAGGGGCCAGATGGCTACTGCTGCCCCTATTTCTTATATTCTTAGCGTTAGTTAGGGGCTGGGTTTAGATGTAAGTTTAGTGGTTGTGTTTTGTGGTTATTTGTTAAGATTGGGATTAGTGACTGGGATAGTCAATAGGAAATTCGGCTTAGGATATAATGATTAACTTAGAAAGCACTATTGGCAATATAAGTGTTACTGGACATGCTCTTTTCCATTTCATGTTTTTAACCTCACAGTGCCGAGTCACAAAACAGCCTCACAATGTGTTCATTCAAGGAACCATCTTTCCTGCGCAAGCCTCGTTTCTTTCTGTCAACAATACATCGTAATCTCTACATTTCTCATGGAAAAAAATATTAGTGACATTAGATTAGGGTATTTTGGAACAATAACAGATGGGTACAGTTGTTGCACTGGTTACATCTAATCATCATCCTGCCTGAAAAGGACTTCTGACAATAATCTGTCACCAGGCCCCACCAGTTACCGTCTGATTCCTCCATCGTCTCTTCATTCATTACCCACCATTCCCCCTAACCAGAGCTGCTTTCACCGGCATGACCATTCTCCATACTGAGGCTATCTCATTACCAAGCAGAGCATAATCACCAGCACGGACTGTTTAGTCTGAATGGCTCATTTCTGTGTAATTCTGTAATTTTGTAGTCTCATTGTAAGTGGTCCCTGGATTTGATGATTCATTGTAACTGGTCCCTGGATTTGGAGCCTCAGTGTAAGGGGTCCATGGATTTCATGCCTCAGTGCAAGTGCTCCCTGGATTTGATGCCTCAGTGCAAGTGGTCCCTGGATTTGGAGTCACAATGCATGAGGTTCCTGGATTTGGTGTCTTAATGTAAGTGGTCCCTGGATTTTGTCACGTATTCAACTATCATTGTAACCCATGTATAAGCTGACCTAAGTTGTACACCTTGAGAACATTGAACACAAGGGGGTGAACTTGTGGCAGACACTCCTAACCTGGACTTACAGGTATAAAAGGGAAAGCTCCACCTACCTTCATCGCTTGAGGTCTTGGTAATAAAGATAACTGGTCACAGAGTGACCTTCTCTCAAGTATGGGCCTCGTGTCCATTTATACTGTATAGTAAGTACATATCATTGGCGACGAGAAACTGGGATTTAAACCACGAGAGCATAGCCACTAGGAGCACAGAAGAGAGGTACTGTGTTGGTGATGATTGGGACGACTTTATTGAGAGACTACAGCAAAGTTTTGTCACTGAGGAGTGGTTGGGACAGGATTCGGCTGACAAACGCAGAGCTCATCTCCTGACTGTTTGTGGATCCGGAACATATTCCCTGATGAAGGCCCTTCTAGCACCAGAGAAGCCGGAGACAAGACGCTCGAAGAGCTAAGAAAGTTGCTCGGGGAACACCTTAAACCTGCGAGCAGCATGCACAAAGCGAGACTCCAGTTTTACATGAACTGGCGGTGAGAAGGGAAAAGCGTTCCTGCCTTTATGCCAGATCTCCGACGACTGGCGAGCCTATGTAAGTTCACAGATGCAGGCAGAGCGGAGATGATGCGAGAATTTTTAATTGAGGGCATCGGGCGTGCTGGGGTTTTCAGGAAACTGATTGAGACCAAAGACTTGACCTTGGAAGCGGCGGCTCTGATAGCCCAGACTTTAACTCAGGGGAGGAAGAGACCAGAATGATGTATGACAAAAATCTTGGCTCAAATGCGGCAAATGACCAGGGAGTCTACATTGTTAACGCACACACAGTTCTCTCGACAGACAAGGGCAATCGGACATGTCCCAGCATGCAGTCGAAACCAAAAGGGGAATTCAACAGAGACAATGGCTAGCTGAACGGTGAATCATACCATTGCAATGGACAATGCGGCCAGTAATGGGGCAATCAACACCTGTAAATGCTGCACTTAAGGACAGTTACAGAGACAGTCAGAGACGATCCACTGTTAATGGACTTTTGTTTCCAACAACGGGTCCTCCAGCTCATGCTAGAGGTGTGGAGCCAAACACCGAGCCAGAGCCTGCAGGTATCAGCAATATACCTGCAGAAACTGCAACATCAGTGGTCATTTGGCGCGTATGTGCAGGAAGCCTGCAGCCAGGTTGCTGTCCGAGGAAGGTGGGCCTGCTGTAAGCACTACGAGGCAAATGAATACTGGGGAAAGTCACTGGAAGCTGAAGTTCAGCGAGTTCATGTGGAGCAAATATACACTTCATATATCAGGACACCAGCGATAATGATGAATGTGCTCTTCAATTGCATCCCAGTATTTATGGAGCTCGACACGGCGGCCAGTTGAATTCAGTGACTGGGCGAATATCAACCAGTTTAAAAGATTGTGGGTGTCCAAGGCCATGAGGCCAAAATTATTGCCGATTGATGCACAGCTTCGGACATATACAAAGGAGATCATTCCGGTGCTAGATTCGGAGAACGGGTTGCCACTCTGGATTGTCCTGGGGGACGGTCCCACTGTTCTGGGGAGGAGTTGGCTTGCTGTCATGAACTGGAAATGGGGCGATGTCAATGCATTTCTTCTTTGGAGCGAGTATCATGCTCACAGATCCTGGACAAATTTGACTCATTATTTCAAACCGGCATCGGCACTTTCATGGGGGCTAAGGTAGTGATTCACATAAACCCAGAGGCCAGGCCAGTGCACCACAAGGCCAGACCGGTGCCGTACGTGATGCAAGAAAAAATAGTGTGCGAATTGGACCGCCTGCTGAGGGAAGGCATCATCTCGTCAGTGGAATTCAGTGACTGGGCGAGCCCGATCGTGCCGGTGCACAAGGCGGATTTGTCGGTCAGGATATGTGACGGTTACAAAGCCACCATCAATCGGGTGTCACTCCAACACCAGTACCCACTACCGAGAGTGGAGGACCTCTTTGTGACACTATCCGTTGGCAAATTTTTTTTCAAAATTGGACCTGACCTCAGCTCCCATGACCCAGGAACTGGCGAGTGAGTCGAAAAGGCTGACCACCATCACGACACACAAGGGGTTCTTTGAGTATAGCAGTTGTCCGTTCCGGATTCGTTCAGACGCCGTGATCTTTCAGCAAAATATGGAAAGCCTCCTCAAGTCGATTCCAAGGGCGGTAGTTTTTCAGGACGACATCCTCATCACGGGTCGCGATGCTGAAGAACACCTCCATGACCTGGATGAGGTGCAATGCAGACTGGACCGGGTAGGTCTGCAACTGCAAAAAGCAAAGCGCTTCTTCTGAGCTCCAGAGGTAGAATTCCTGGGGATGAGTGTAGCAGCAGACGTGATCAGACCTAATGTGTCCAAAACGGAAGCGATCCGGAGAGCACCCAGACCCCGTAACACGAAGGAGCTGCATTCATTCCTGGGGCTCCTGAAATATTTTGGTAACTTTCTTCCCAAATTGAGCATACTGTTAGAGCCCCTGCACATGCTCCCATGCAAAGGTCGCGATTGGGTCTGGGGAACAGCCAGGAAAGGGCTTTTGATAGAGCACGCAACTTGTTATTCTCCAACCAACTGTTAATATTACATGACCCATGGAAGAAACTTGTTCTAACGTGCGATGCGCCGTCCGATGGGGTCGGGTGTTTGTTGCAGCATGTGAATGCCAATGGTCAGTTACAGCCGGTAGCTTATGCCTCCAGAAGTCTGTCCCAGGCAGAACGGGGCTACGGGATGGTCGAAAAGGAAGTGCTTG
Organism: Pristiophorus japonicus; assembly: GCF_044704955.1. Classification (NCBI taxonomy): domain Eukaryota; kingdom Metazoa; phylum Chordata; class Chondrichthyes; family Pristiophoridae; genus Pristiophorus; species Pristiophorus japonicus. Next base: position 183,343 of record NW_027252252.1, read on the forward strand.
CATGTGTATATGCAGTAAACAAAAATGCACCAGTACCTGTTTGGCAGGAAATTTGAGCTGGAGACAGATCACAAATGCCTAACTTCCCTTTTGGCCGACAACAAGGCCATAAATGCGAATGCGTTGGCCCGCATACAGAGGTGGGCACTTACGTTAGCCGCCTATGTCTATACAATTCAGCACAGACCGGGCACTGAAAACTGCGCCGATGCACTCAGCAGGCTCCCACTAGCCACCACCGAGGGGGCAACTGAGCATGATGCTGAGAAGGTCATGGCTGTTGAAGCTTTCGAAAGCGAAGGTTCACCTGTGACATCCCGTCAGATTAAAGTCTGGACAAATAAAGACCCCCTACTGTCTTTCGTTAAGAAATGTGTCCTGAATGGGGACTGGGCAGCCACGTACAGGGCATGCCCTGAGGAATTTAAACCGTTTCATCGGCACAAGGATAAACTCTCGACTCAGGCCGATTGCCAACTATGGGAAAACCGAGCAGTCATGTCCCAGAGGGGCAGAGAGGTGTTTATCAGAGAACTTCACAATGAGCATCCGGGCACTGTCATGATGAAGGCAATTGCCAGGTCACACATTTGGTGGACAGGGGTAGATGCAGACCTGGAACTTTGTGTTCACATGTGCAACACGTGTGTTTAGCTGGTCAACGCACCCAGGAAAGCCGCCATTAGCCCCTGGTCCTGGCCCACCAAGCCATGGTCACGCATCCATGTGAACTACGCAGGTCCTTTCATGGGAAAACATTTTTTGGATGCAGTAGACGCCTACTCCAAATGGATTGACTGTGCCATTTTAAATTCAAGCACATCCTCTGCCACGGTAGAAATTCTACGGGCAATGTTCGCTGCCCACGGTCTACCGGATGTCTTGGTCAGCTACAATGGCCCGTGCTTCACAAGCATTGAATTCCAAGAATTCATGGCAGGCAATGGAATCAACCATGTCAGAATGGCACCGTTCAAGCCGGCCTCAAATGGCCAGGCGAAACGAGCAGTGCAGATAATCAAACAGGGGATGCTCAGAATCCAAGGGGGTTCCCTACAAAGCTGCTTTATCACGCCTCTTGTAGGGCAATAGATCCCGACCACACTCACTCACAGGGATTCCACCCGCAGAGCTGCTAATGAAAAGGACGCTCAAAACCGGGTTATCCCTTATACACCCGACTGCGAAAGAAATTGTTGAGAGCAGCCGTCAGTCACAATGTGACTACCATGACAGGAATGCGAGGGCGCCATGTATTGATGACAATACACTGTTTTTGTCCTTAATTACGCTGCAGGGCCCAAATGGCTTGCAGGCACATTGCCAAAGAGGGGAATTGGGGTTTTGGTAGTTAAACTTACCAATGGACAAATCTGCCGCAAACATGTGGATCAAACTAAAAGGAGGTTCCGCAACCCCAAAGAAAAAGCAGAGGAAGAGCACGACATTGAGTTTACTCCAACACAGGTGACCGAACATCGGAACCAAGTGGAGGAGAGCCCAGTCACTGTGGGCAGTCCGGACAGGCCTGAGGCATCGCAAACAGCAGACACTCAGGCCAGCGCACAACAACGGGAACCCCAACTCAGGCGCTCTACAAGGGAGTATAAACCACCAGAGAGACTTAACCTGTGATCTCAATAAGACTTTGGGGGAGGTGATGTCATGTGTTCAACTATCATTGTCACCCATGTATAAGCTGACCGAAGTTGTACACCGTGAGAACATTGACCACACGGGGGTGAACTTGTGGGAGACACTCCTAACCTGGACTTTCAAGTAAAAAGGTGAAGCTCCACCCACCTTCATCACTTGACGTCTTGGTAAAAAAGGTAACTGTTCATAGAGTGACCTTCTCTCAAGTATGGGCCTCGTGTGCATTTATACGGTATAGTAAGGACATGTCAGATTTGGTGTCACAATGTAATTGGTCCCTGGATTTGTTATTACAATGTAAGGGAATCCTGGATTTGTTGTCAACCACAACTCGTCATTGGGACTGTGGACAATCCGGCAGCCCAGCAATGCATTCAGCACAGAATGATCCCACTAAGATCTATTAACAATTAACACTACCCACATTAATTCACCAGAAACAGCCCCGTGCCTGCAAGGAACTGCAGCCCCATGTCTAACTTCGGTGGAACACACAATACAAAACATTTTAAAGGAAAAAGAAACACATCATAGTTCAAGAAAGGCAATTAATGGGCAGTAAATACTCCTCACTCATACACCTCCTTCATCTCTCCTCTCCAACTCCCCCTCACCAACTTCTCTTTCACCCTTCTCTCCAAACCTACCTCTCCCAACTCCTCTTTCACTCCTGCAATTTCATTTTCAACATCACTTACACAAGTCATCCACACTGGAGGTAAATCTGAGGAACTTCTTTGTGATGGTGAGGTGATCACTGGACAATAAAGTGCAGAGACTGGTGGGTGGCTGCTCATTACTCTCGGTGTAATTTAATCCCCTTTCCCACTGAATACTGTGGACAGACGGTCACCTTGGTAATGGAATGGTCATTCTGACATCACTTTCTAAACAATAGAACACAGGACAATGGTTCATCAATACATGGTAAAGGGATTAAACACTCTGCAATTACATCATAAATAATAGGAAATAAATGCTGAAAAATAACTGGCGAAGATAATAGCTTATCTCTGTAGAATTCACCAGAAAACAATAAGAATGATGTGTTTAGTTTACACACACACACACTTACACATATATATGTAGCAAAGACTTTGTGTGCACACTTTCCAGTTGTTGTGATTAAGCTGATGCAATATGTTTTATTAGGTCTTGCTGCGTCAGGATATAAAGATACCGCACGCATTTGCTCCTCCTGCTGCCTGGGGGAATGGAGCAGATATTTAAAGGGACAGGGACTCCCTTTTCTCCACCGAGTTATACTTAAAAGAACAGTCCAGTTTATCTCGGAGTATCGGAGGACTTCACAAGCCGAGCTCCCTTTAACAGTCGCTCCCTTCTGTACTGTGCAGTGATTGTAAAGCTGTTTATTTTCAGTGACTTGAGCCTTTCTAAAATGTCTCAATTGTTTTTGATGATCCATTTGAATTGCTTTTCTAACTTGAAAGGATTTCAGAATTGTGCATTGTGACGAAGGTTTTGTTTAAAGGTGGATTTAAATTGGTTTGAAAATATTCTTTTTAACCCTCCTCCAACCCCACAAATTTTAGAACACTCTGCAATACCGACTGGGAAGGTCCCAAGTTCGGTCCTTGATCTGGGCTGTTAGTTGTTCTCAGTCAAGGCAGCAGTTCAGCGGTTCTAATTGTCCTCACGACCACTGGGTTAAATATAAGTAAGAATTATCCAGTGCCCTTGCTCTTGATACCGATCCAGTGACATCAACTGGAAAGTGTGTGGATGTCACTTGAGGGCAGGATTGAACTCGGCTCCGATGCCTATCACAGTGGAAATTTCTATCCTCTACTTAAAGTAACAACTTTTGTAACCTCTATTTAGAGGGTATTAGAAGGGGAGGATCTGCAGCTTGGAAACTCAAATCAACCATCACGTCAAAATTTGAGGGAATCATTAGTTTCATCAGGATCACCTAATCATCAGCCTTTGGGAAAACACCAATCACAGCGGGGAGAAACAGGACACATGTTCTGTGTGTGGATGCACCTTCAACCAATCGTCTAACCTGTGAGACTCGTGTGCCCAGCTAACTCAACACTGTAAATGTGGGTACAGTGGGAATGCATGCAGATGCACTTTGGGTGAAAACACATTAGGGAGAGGCCGTTTACCAGCTGAGTGTGGAAAGAGATGCAGTCGCTTATCTCAACAACTGCTGTCGGCACATGCTAAGTCCTTTCACTGAAAGTGATTAACAGACTGGATTTTGTGTTCAGTGATCCCGGGCGTGTTAGCTATCCCTAACCTGGACATCAAGACATAGAGAGGCACTCTGGAAGGTGTGGGGATCTGGGACTTGTCTCTGAGAGTAACCAAAGGCATGAGAACGGAAACAAGCGAGAGTTAGAAGGAGAAAAGGCTCCAAATGGAGCTGTCGGTAACAGGACATCAATAGTCGCCGCTTGTCGTAGAGATATCAAATATTGACACATTGTGTAATTTGAAATATCAAAATATAAAACTCCAGCCCAGTTTTCAGAATGATTAACATCAGCAGAAACAAATCCCAACTGACAGAACGAACACGAATCAGTCAGAATGTGATTAACATCAGTAATAACAGTAGAATCCAAACCCTGCAGTCACTTGAGAACTCGCAATTCTGATGACTGAATGAATCTCTTCCCACACTTCCCCAGTGTGAACTCGCTGGAGTTTCAGCAGATGATGGAGTGAAACCCTACCCACACACGGAGCGGGTGATCGGCCTCTTCCCGGTGTGACTGTGACAATCAATTTCTAGATCAGGCCGGGAGCTGAATCCCTCCCCACAGCCTCCACATTCCCACGGTTTCCCCATGGTGTGGGTGTCCTTGTGTCTCTCCAGGTTGGACGATCAGTTGAAATTCGTCCACAACACACACGTGCAGCTTCTCTCTGCTGTGAATGATGCGAAGTTTTTTCAGGCTGTGTAACTGGTTGAAGCTCTTTCTAGTGCACTGGAACAATCTCACGCGGATGTTTATGTGTCGTGGTGCTTTCCCAGATGTTTGAAATATTTTCCCTCAGAGAGAACAGACAAATATTCCTGCTTCCACATTCAAAGGCCGAGCATGTTGATCATTTCCAGCTTACATGGTTGGGTTCAGACCTGCACCAGCTGTGTGCAAAGTGAGAATAAAATCAATGAGATGCTGATTTTCTCTGCTGGCCACTGGGTCTTTTGTGCTGGTGCAATAGGGTGAGACTGTGTTGCCCGATAGTCTGAGCCTGGGCTGGCCCAATAGGATGAGCCTGTGCGGCCCGAAAGGGTGAGACTGTGCTGGCCCAATAGTGTAAAAATGTGCTGGGCCGATCGGGTGAGCCTGTGCTGGGCCAATAGGGTGTGACTGTGCCGGCCCGATAGGGTGAGCCTGGTCTGGACCAATAGGGTGAGACTGTGCTGGCCCGATAGAGTGAGACTGTGCTGGCCCGATAGTGTGAGACTCTATGGCCCGATAGTGTGAGACTGTGCTGGCCCGATAGAGTGAGACTGTGCTGGCCCGATAGTGTGAGACTGTGCTGGCCCGATAGAGTGAGACTGTGCTCGCCCGATAGTGTGAGACTGTGCTGGCCCGATAGAGTGAGCCTGGGCTGCCCGATACTGTGAACCTGTGCTAGCCCGATAGGGTGAGACTGTGATGAACCGATAGTGTGAACCTGGATTGGCTCGATAGTGTGAGGCTGAGCTAGCCTAATAGGGTGAGCCTGTGCTGGCTCAATGGGGTGTGCCTGGGCTTGCCCGAGAGGGTGAGGCCCGGTTGCCCCAATGGGGTATATCAGTGCTGGCCCAATCGGGTGCGATGTCTGCTGTACAGCGTCCACATCTGTGAGCCATACAGAGGGGGCGTATGACACAGCCCTGCAGACCATGTGCTTGCTGATAGCTTTGAACTCAAATTGCTGGAGAAATACCATCAACGATGTCTTCACAAGATCCTGCAAATCTCCTGGGAGGACAGATGCACCAACGTTAGCGTCCTTGACCAGGCCAACAGCCCCAGCATTGAAGCACTGACCACACTCGACCAGCTCCGCTGGGCGGGCCGCATTTTTCACGAGCCTGACAAAAGACTCCCAAAGCAAATGCTCTAGTCGGAACTCCTACATGGCATGCGATCCTAAGGTGGGCAGAGGAATCGTTTTAAGGACACCCTCAAAGCCTGTCTGATAAAGTGCAGCATCCCCACCGGCATCTGGGAGTTCCTGGCAAAAGACCACCCGAAGTGGAGGAAGTGCATCCGGGAGGGCATTGAGCACCTCGAGTCTCATCGCCGAGAGCATATCGAAATCTAGGACAGGCAGTGGAAGGAGCGTGCAGCAAAGCAGTCCCACACACCCTTTCCTTCAACCACCGTCCATCCCAACTGGGACAGAGACTGTAATTCCCGTATTGGACTGTTCAGTCACCTGAGAACTCACTTTTAGAGTTGGATCAAGACATTCTCGATTTCGAGCGACTGCCTATGATGATGATGAAAAGGGTGAGCTTTGGATGGCCCAATAGGGTGAGCCTGTGATGGCCCAATAGGGTGAGCATGGGATGGCCCAATAGGGTGAGCCAGGGTTGGAACAATAGGATGAGCCCAGGCCCAGGGTCACCAGACAACTATCAGACAGCAAGGCTCTCTTTCAGGGGCCACTGAACTGGCACAAACATGTGATCAATCAAACTGACATACACCATGAAGCCCCGCCCACAACGGACGACACATGCGGCGTGAGACCCGCCCTTACCAAGAGGCGGCCGCTGAGCCCGCTCCCAGCCCGGGAAACAGTTACCAACAAGAAAGTAATCAAGAAAACTTCACCGAAGGGCGGCAAGGAGCGCAGAAGGTGGAGGAAGGAGAGTTACTCAATCTACATCTACAATGTTCACCCCGACACCGGCATCTCCTTCAAGGCCATGGACATCATGAACTCGTTTGTGAAATATATTTTGGAGCGCAGTGCGAGTGAGGCTTCCCGCCTGGCCCATTACAACATGCGCCGCACCATCAGCTCCCGGGAGATCCAGACCACCGTGCGCCTGCTGCTGCCCGGGGAGCTGACCAAGCACGCCGTGTTGGAAGGGACAAAGGTGGTGACCAAGTACACCAGCTCCAAGTAAAACTGCACGCTGTGAGAGATCAAACCAAACACAACGGCTCTTTTAAGAGCCACCCACAACCTCTCTGAAAGAGCTGCACAAACTCATTTCCCTTTCGACTCAATTTACTGTTATTATTTCCTGAACAAGTGTGTGGGGACCTTTGCAGTTCCAGCTGTAGATTTATTTTTCAATTCTCAGATAACTGATTTTGCTGTCCGGTTCTTCCTTTTCCCGTCCTAAACTACAAACACGGTCCCTGGTCGCCCTTTCCCTTTGCTCTCAGACCCGTTCATTTACAGCGCCTGCCGACGAATTAGAAACTTGTTTTCGGATGAGACTCAGACTTTAGCCACCTCGTTCTCTCTCACGCCTTTTTCAATTTAAAAGAAAATTCTACTTAGGAGTCAAACCCTTTATTAAACTTCGAGTCCGAGTGTAACAACCCAGAATGGGAGTTCTTACAGAGACAAGAACCGGGGCAGTTTGAACACTCTGTCCCTCTTCCCTGTTCACAGAAGGACTCCCAGTTCTGGTCTCACTGCTGCCTGTGCGGGGGATCCATCGATAATCTATGAAAGCTCACTTTTACAAAGATTGAGCTGGAATGTGTCCCGTTACATAATAAGTGGGGAGTGATTCCCTCCCATTACATATAGTTTGAAACTGAACCCGAATTTAATCCTGATTGTAACAGCCTGGAATTTGCAAGTGAAATATGGATTGAGACAAAGGGAAACAGAATGTGTTTCGAAATATTTGGCTAATGGGGAAGTTCCTAACATAATCCGCAATTTTAACAATTATTGGCGGGATTTTTGAATTTCTAAATCCTTCGAACACTGACTGTTGAGAACAATCATTTCCGCCCAGATTTCTTTGGTGGGCTAAACAGGCTGCGATTGGTCATCTGAAAGGACCAATGAAATTCACCACAGTGCGACCAATCACAAGTTCGCTCCCTGCATTCCTCCAGAAGGTATAAGGCAGATGTGGGAGGAGTTTCTCATTCTTTCCATGAACGTGCAGATTGTGGAAATGTCTAGAAAATGCAAAAACGGCGGTAAAGCTCGGGCCAAGGCCAAGTCTCGCTCCTCCCGGGCCAGACTGCAGTTCCCTATGGGCCGGGTTCACAGGCTCCTGCGAAAGAGGAACTACGCTGAGAGTGTGGGTGTCAGAGCCCCGGACTACATGGCTGCTGTGCTCGAGTATCTGACCGCTGAAATCCTGGAGCTGGCCGGCAACCCGGCCCGCGACAACAAGAAGACCCGCACCATCCCCAGACACCTGCAGCCGGCAATCCGCAACGACCAGGCACTCAACAAGCTGCTGGGAAAGGTGACCATCGCTTAGGGCGGGGTGCTGCCTAATATACAGGCTGTGCTGCTGCCCAAGAAAACCACCAGTGTGTCCAAGAGCAAGTAAAGCGGACAGGATTTAATCTAATAAACCAAAGGCTCTGTTCAGAGCCACCCACAGTATCAATGTAAGGGCAGGTTAATGCTCTATGGATCACAATTGTCCCAGATCTAAATTAATAATTACATCTCTGCAATTATGCTGGGCGTTTCCTGATCCCAGTAATAAATCGGTCACTCTCTGCCGAACATGTAGAAATCTAGATCGACAAACACTGCCGCAGGTTTGCTGTTCGCGGATATTCGGATCAGTGAATCAATATAGATAGAGACCGACCTCAGATTAATACAAAGCAGACGGAACCTGAACGAGGGACCGGCCGTCATTGAACACTTTGTGTGAGCCGAATATAAACGGATGTTAAGAGCCGAGTATAAAGGTAATGAGCGGTTGATGGGTCCAACGTTTCTGACTGAGAATGCATTTATTGGTTCAAAGTCCGTTTAATGCTATGGCAGACGCACTTGAATGATTTCCATCAAAATTCATTTCTCTGACAATTATTCTTCGTTATAAAATGCTGCTGTTACAAGCTCACATAATTAATTTCTAATCTGACAGAGATATTAAAGTTACATCAGATGCGATGGCCTGAAATCGCATCCGGGTAAACAGCTTGAAAGGCAGCTCATAACACCTCTATACCACCATCCCCCAACCAATATGCATTGTATTTGCGGACTAACAAATTCTTGCGGCTCTTAAATGGGAGAAATTTTATGTTCAGTGATCAGAATGTAAGCACGGTGCTGGGACACGTTCCCTACAATTAAAAACGGTCACTGTGAATAGTTACCCTGCTTGGGCTGAGCCCGCACCACATTTATTAGTTTTAAGCAGTTTTAGTTCAAAAAATAATCAACAGATATGAGGAATATTTTTTGTAAATTATCTAATTTGTACAACATAACTTGCTGAAGGCACTAGGTTTGGTGGATTAAAACCAGCCTCTTCCTGTCACTTTCTCAAATGTGAGCGATGGTGGTATAGTGAGCAGTGATCTGCCTCCCAAGCAGTGGGCCCGGCTTCGATTCCCGGCCATCGCAATCGGGGTAGATTTACCACCTCGCGGGCCAGAAATAATTTATGGTACCTTGCAGCAGGATTTTATAACAGCAAACCTGTCGACAGTGACCAGTTTATAACCGAGAATGTCTGATGGTCTTTTCTGATCCGGAAACTAACCGCTTAATTGCAGAGATTCAATGTTAATTTAGATCTGAGACAATAGTGATCCATAGAACATGAACCTGCCCTTATATTGATACTGTGGGTGACACGGAAAAGATCCTTTGGCTTATCAGATTAAATCTTGTCCGCTTTACTTGCTCTTGGACGGACCGGTGGTTTTCTAGGCAGCAGCACAGCATGTATATTAGGCGGCACCCCGCCATGAGCGATGGTCACCTTTCCCAGCAGCTTGTTGAGCTCCTGGTCGTTGCGGATGGCCAGCTACAGGTGTCTGGGGATGAGGCGGGTCTACTTGTTGTCGCGGGCTGCGTTGCCGGCCAGCTCCAGGAATTCAGCGGTCAGATACTGGAGCACAGAACCCATGTAGACCGGGGCTCCTGCACCCACACTCTCAGCGTAGTTCCCCTTCCGCAGGAGCCTGTGAACACGACCGCAGGGAACTGCAGTCCGGCCCGGGAGGAGCGAGACTTGGCCTTGGCCCGAGCTTTACCGCCGGTTTTTCCTCTTCTAGACAATCCACATGTTCAGAGAAAGAATGAGAAGCTCCTCCCACATCTGCCTTTGTTAACCTTCTGGAGAAATGCAGGGAGCGAACTTGTGATTAGTCGCTCTCGAGTGAATTTCATTGGTCTTTTCCGATAACCAATCCCAATCTATTTAGCCCATCAATGAAAGTAGGGCCGAAATTACTGTCTCCAACAGTCACATTAACGATTTTTAATTAAAAAACACCGCCAAAAATTTTAAAAATAGCGGATTATGTTAATAAATTTACCATTAGTCAAAGATATGCCTACAGGTTTTAATTTATTTAGTCTTATTCCAGGTGTCCCTTGCAAGTTACAGGCTGGATTAAATTCGGGTGCTATTTCAAACTGTCTGTAATGGGCGGGAGTCAATCCCCACTGATTCTGTAACGGGCAAATTCCAACTCAATATTTGAAAAAGTTGGTTTCATAGAATGTCGATCGAACCCCGAAAACGCGGCAGTGAGACCAGAACTCGGAGTCCTTCTGTGAAAAGGGAAGATGGACAGTGTCATGTATTTAACTGTCATTGTAACCCATGCATAAACTGACCTAAGTTGTACACCGTGAGAACATTGACCACTAGGTGGTGAACTTTTGGGAGACACTCCTAACCTGGACATTCAGGTATAAAAGGCGACGCTCCTCCCACCTTCATCACTTCAGTGCTGCCTAATAAAGGTTACTGGTCACAGAGTGACCTTGTCTCAAGTATGGGCCTCGTGTGCATTTTTACTCTATAGTAAGGACATATTATTGGCGACGAGGAACTGGGATTTAAAGCACGCGAGCATGGCCACTAGCAGCACAGACGAGAGGTACTGTGTTGGTGATGATTGGGAAGAGTTTATTGAGAGACTGCAGCAAAGTTTCGTTACGAAGGAATGGCTGAGACAGGATGGCTGAGACAGGATTCGGCCAACAAACAACAGTTCGACAAGTTGTGGGCGCCCAATGCCAGGAGGCCAAAATTATTGCCAATTGACGCACAGCTACGGACATATACAAAGGAGATAATTCCGGTGCTAGGCAGTGCCACGGTAGTTGTGACCCATAAAGATTCGGAGAACAGGTTGCGACTCTGGATTGTCCTGGGGGACAGTCCCGCACTGCTTTGGAGGAAATGGCTTGCTGTCATGAACTGGAAATGGTGCGACTGAATGCAATTTCTTCTGAGGAGGGAATATCATGTTCACAGGCCCGGGACAAATTTTACTCACTATTTCAACCACCATTGGCACTATCTTGGGGACCAAGGTAGTGATTCACATAAACCCGGATGCCAGTCGAGTACACCAAAAGGCCAAAGCGGCGCCGTACGTGATGCGGAAAAGAAAGAAGGCAAATTGGAACGCCTGCTGAGGGAAGGCATCATCTCGCCAGTCGAATTCAGTTACTGGGTGAGCTTGATTGCGCCGGTGCTCAATGCTGATGGGTCGGTCATGATATGTGGTGATTACAAGGCCACCATCTATCGGTTGTCACTCAAGACCAGTACCCGCTACCGAGAGCAGAGGACCTCTTTGCGACGCTATCCGGTGGCAAACTTTTTTCAGAATTGGACCTGATCTCAGCTTACATGACCCAGGAGCTGCCGAGTGAGTCAAAGAAGCTGACCACCATTTCGACACAGAAAAGGTTGTTTGAGTACAACATATGACAGTTTGGAATTCGCTCGGTTGCCGCAATCTGTCAACGAAATATGGAAAGCCTCCTCAAATCGATTCCAAGGAAAGTGTTTTTTCAAGATGACATCCTCATCACGGGTTGTGATACTGAAGAACACCTCCGCAACCTGGAGGAGGTGCTACGCAGACTGGACCGGGTAGGTCTGCGACTGAAAAAGGTGAAGTGCATCTTCCTAGCTCCAGTGGTAGAATTCCTGGGGATGAGGGTAGCAGCAGACGGGATCAGACCTACTGTGTCCAAAACGGAAGCGATGCAGAGAGCAGCCAGACCCCGTAACACGACGGAGCTGCATTCATTCCTGGGGCTCCTGAATTATTTGGGGAACTTTCTTCCCAAATTGAGCACGCTGTTAGAGCCGCGACACGTGCTCCTGTGCAAAGGTCGTGAATGGGTCAGGGGGACAGCCAGGAAAGGGCTTCTGATATAGCACAAAATTTGTTATGCTCCAACAATCTGTTAACGTTATATGACCCATGTAAGAAACTTGTTTTAACATGCGATGCGTTGTCCTGTGGGGTCAGATGTGTGTTGCAGCATGTGAATGCCAATGGTCAGTTACAGCCGGTAACTTATGCCTCCAGAACTCTGTCCCAGGCAGAACGGGGCTACGGGATGGCAGAAAAGTAAGTGCTTGCATGGATAAATGCTGTAAAAAAATGCACCAGTACCTGTTTGGCAGGAAGTTTGAGCTGCAGACAGATCACAAACCCCTAACGTCCCTTTTGGCCGACAACAAAGCCATAAGTGAAAAGGCATCGGCCCGCATACAGAGGTGGGCACTCACGTTAGCCGCCTATGACTACACAATTCAGCACAGACCGGGCACTGAAAATTGCGCCGATGCACTCAGCAGGCTCCCACTAGCCACCACTGAGGGCGCAACTGAGCATGATGCTGAGATGGTCATGGCTTTTGAAGTTTTCGAAAGCGAAGGTTCACCTGTGACAGACCGTCAGATCAAATTCTGGACAAATAGAGAGCCGCTACTGTCTTTAGTCAAGAAATGTGTCATGAATGGGGACTGGGCAGCCACGCACGGGGCATTCCCTGAGGAATTCAAACCATTTCACAGGCGCAAGGATGAGCTCTCGATTCAGGCCGATTGCCTACAATGGGGAAACCGTGTATTCATGCCCCAGATGAGCAGAGAGATGTTCATCGAGAACTCCACAATGAGCACCCGGGCATTGTCACGATGATGGCAATTGCCATGTCACACGTTTGGTGGCCAGGGATAGATGCACACCTGGAACTTTATGTTCACAGATGCAACACATGTGCCCAGCTGGGCAATGCGCCCAGGGAAGCCCTCCCTTAGCCCCTGGCCCTGGCCCACCAAACCATGGTCATGGATCCATTTGCACTACGCAGGTCCTTTCATGAGAAAAATGTTTTTGGATGCAGTAGACGCCTATTCCAAATGGACCGAGTGTGACATTCTCAATTTAAGCGCATCCTCTGCCAAGTGAGAAAGTCTACGTGCAATGTTCACTGCCCATGGTCTACCGACGTCTTGGTCAGCAACAATGGCCTGTGCTTTACAGCATTGAATTCCAGGACTTCATGGCAGGAAATGGTATCAACCATGTCGGAACTGCACCGTTCAAGCCGGCCTCAAATGGTCAGGTGGAACGAGCAGTGCAGATAATCAAACAGGGGATGCTCAGAATCCAAAGGGGTTCCCTACAAAGCCGCTTATCATGCCTCCTGTTGGCCAATAGATCCCGAACACACACGCTCACAGGGGTTCCAGTCGCAGAGCTGCTGAAAAAAAGGACACACAAAACCCGGTTATCCATTATACACCCCACCATGAAAGAAATTGTTGAGAGCAGGCGCCAGTCACAATGTGACTAGCATGACGGGAATGCAAGGGCGCAATGTATTGATGTCAATGACTCTGTCTTTGTCCTCACTACGCTGCAGAGCTTAAATGAATCGCAGGCACTGTGATTGCCCAAAGAGGGGAATAGGATTCTGATTGTTAAACTTACCAATGTACAAATCTGCTGCAAACACGTGGATCAAACAAAAAGGTGGTTCAGCAACCCCATAGAAGAAGCAGAGGAAGAACACGATATAGAGTTCACTCCTCCACAGGTGAACGAACATCAGAACCAAGCGGAGGAGAGCCCAGTCACCGTGGGCAGTCCGGACAGGCCTGAGGCACCACAAACAGCAGACACTCAGACCAGCGCCCTACAACTGAAGCCCCAACTCGGGCGCTCTACAAGGGAGCGTAAACCACCAGAGAGACTCAACCTGTGATCCCAATAAGACTTGGGGGGGGGGGGGAGGTGATGTCATGTATTCAACTGTCATTGTAACCCATGTATAAACTGACTTAAGTTGTACACCGTGAGTACATTGACCACAAGTGGGTGAACTTGTGGTAGACACTCCTAACGTGGACTTTCAGGTATAAAAGTGGAAGCTCCACCCACCTTCATCACTTCAGTGCTGGCTGATAAATGTTACTGGTCACAGAGTGACCTTCTCTCAAGTATGGGCCTCGTGTGCATTTATACTGTATAGTAAGGACATACTAGACAAAGTGTTCAAACTGCCCCGGTTCTGGTCTCTGTAAGAACTCCCATTCTGGATTGTTAAACTGCGGGGAGTGTCGGGTTAATAAATGGACTGACGCAACAGGAATTGAAAAATAAACTTGTTAAGTACTTGCGAGAGAGAATATGTGACTGGGATCTGAGTCTTTGCCCCTAAACATGCTCTTAATTTGGCAGGCGGTGTAAATGAACAGGTCTGAGAGTGAAGCTGCTTATCTGAGAATTCAAAACTAAATCTACAGCTAGAACTCCAAAGGTCCCCACACACTTGTTCAGGAAATAATTAGTGATTTAAGTTTAAAGGGAGATGCGTTTGTGCAGTTCTTTCAGAGAAGTTGTGGGTGGCTCTTAAAAGAGCCGTTGTGTTTGGGTTTGACCTCTCAGGACAGCGTGCAGTTTTACTTGGAGATGGTGTACTTGGGCACCGCCTTTGTCCGTTCTGAGACAGCGTGCTTGGCCAGTTCCCCAGGCAGCAGCAGGCGCATGGCGGTCTGGATCTCTCGGGAGCTGATAGTGCGGCGCTTGTTGTAATGGGCCAGGCAGGAAGCCTCACCAGTGATGCGCTCCAAAATGTCGTTCACAACCGAGTTCATGATGTCCATGGCCTTGGAGGAGATGCCAGTGTCAGGATGAACCTGCTTCATCACTTTGTAGATGTAAATGGAGTAACTCTCGTTCCTCGACTTTCTGCGCTTCTTACAGCTCTTTGGTGGGGTTTTAGTGACTGTTTTCTTGGCACTTTTCTTGGCAGTAACACTTTTCCCCAGTGGTGGGAGCGTGCTTAACGGCCGACATATTGGTCAGGGCGGTCTCACGGCGCATGCACGGTCCTTTGTGCAGGGACAAAGGGTGGGCGGGGTTTCAGGATATCTGTCAATTTGATTGGTCACATGTTTATGTCCAGCTCAGTGGCCCCTGAAAGGGAGCCTTGTTGACCTGATAGATGTCTGGTGACCCTGGGCCAGCACACCTCACCAAATTGGGCCAGCCCAGCCCAAGCTAACCCTATTGGGCCAACACAGTCTCACCCCATTGCGTCAGCCCGGGCTCAAACAATTGGGCCAGACCGGGCTCACCCAATTGGACCACCCAGGTTCACCCTATTGGGCCAGCCCGGGTTCACCCTATTGGGCAAGCACAAAAGGCCCAGTGACCAACAGAGAAATTCAGCAGCTCATTGATTTTATTCTCACTTTGCATATTTACCCAAACATGTAAGCTGGAAATTATGAATACCATCGGCCTTTGAATGTGGATGGAGAAACATTTTTCTGTTCTGTCTGTGGGAAAATATTTCAAACATCAGTGTAACTGGAAAAGCACCGAGACACACATACCCTATCCGAGTGAGAATGTTCCAGTGCACTGATTGTGGAAAGAGCTTCAACCAGTTATACAGCCTGAAAAACATCGCACCATTCACAGCGGGGAGAAAGTACACGTGTTCTGTGTGTGGACGAAACTTCAACTCATCGTCCAACCTGGAGAGACACAAGGACACCTGCTCCATGTTGAAATTATGGAAATGTGGAGACTGTGGGAAGGGATTCAGTTCCCCGTCTGATCTAGAAATCCATCATCGCAGTCACAATGGGGAGAGACCATTCACCTGCTCTGTGTGTGGCCAAGGTTTCACTCAGTCATCTGATCTGCTGAAACTTCAGCGAGTTCACACTGGGGAAGTGTGGGAGGGATTTACTCAGTCATTTGAATTGCGAGTTCGCAAGTGACTGCAGGGGTTAGGTTCTACTGTCATTACTGCTGTTAATCACATCCTGACTAAATCGTGTTCATTCTGTGAGTTGGGATTTGTTTCTGTTGATGTTAATCACCCATAAAACTGAGCTGGAGTTCACAATTTTGATATTTCAAATAACACAGTGTGTCGATACTTGATGTGTCCATGATAAGAGGAGACAAATTGATGTATTGTTATCGACTGCTTCATTTTGCGCCTTTACTCCTTTCTAACGCTAGATTGTTTCAGTTCTCAGACCTTTGGTTACTCGCAGGACAAGTCCCAGTTCCCCATACCGTCCAGAGTGCCTTGATGTCCAGGGTAGGGATAGCTAACACACCCGGGATCACTAAACACATAATCCAGTCTGTTAATCACTTACACAGACTGGAATTTTCGTGTGCCCACAGCATCTCTCTCACCTTCAATGTGTGAATAAAGTATCACACCTGCAAAGCTGGTTTCAATTTAAATTTGAATCCACTCAATAAATCTATTTAAAAAAATATCTACAAGTAAACCGATCACATCAACTAATTGGCAAAGGTTTACAGTCAACTAGATGAACAAGTAAAAACATCATGGCCCAATAACACAGCTCCATATTTACAGGAGAAAGTATGTTATCTAACTCCTCGAATGTCAGTTGGTGAGATGAGAGACTGAATATCTTTCCACTCTCAGCTTGTAAACGGACTCTCCCTGAAGTGTTTCCACCCAACGCACATCTGCATCCATTTCCACAGTCCCCACATTTACAGTGTTTAGTCAGCTGGGCACACGAGTCTCACAGGTTGACGAATGGTTGAAGTTCTATCCACACACAGAACATGTGTACTGTTTGTCACCGCTGAGATTGGTGTTTTTACAAAGGCTGATGATAAGGTAATCCTGATGAATCTGGTGAATCTCTCAAATCTTGACGTGATATTTGGTTTGAGTTACCAAGCTGCAGATCCTCCCCTTCTAATACCCTGCAAATGTAAGTTACAAAAGTTGTTACATTAAGTACAGGGTAGAAATTCAGAACAAACAAGTCGAGATTCTATAGGACATTCTGTCCCCTCCTGTCCCTCCAAAGCTGTAAATGTCTTATTCTAGACACTCTCCCTACATCCTCACTGTCGAAAAGCAACTGCGAGTTACTTTCTCTAAGAAGTGCTGAATCTGGCTGGGTGCAATTCCACAGAAATGTGTTAACCTCTGGTGCTTCAACATCAGTCGACTCAATGAGTGTCAGTACGATTTCCACCGTGGTAGTCATCAGAGCCGAATCCAATCCTGCACCCAAATTACATCCGTGCACTTCCCAATTGATGTCACTGCATCAGCATCAAGAGCAATTGCAGTGGCTAAATTTTACTCATATTAAGCGCATTGGTACTGAGGACTGTTATAACCACTGAACTGCTACCTTGGCTGAGAAAAAACTAACAGCCCAGATCAAGGATCGAAGTTGGGAACTTCCCAGTCAGTATTGTAGTGTTCTAAAATTTGGGGGGTTGAGGGAGGGTTGGAAAGAATATTTTGAAACAAATTTTACTGCAACTTTAATCAAAACCTTCGTCACACTGCTCAATTCTGAAATTTTTCCAAATTAACAAGCAAGTCAAATGGATTATAAAAACAATGTGCCATTTTAAAAAGGCTCAAGGCACTCGAATAAACAGCTTTGCAATCACAGCACAATACAGAAGGGAGCGAATGTTAATGGGAGCTCGGTTAGTGAAGTCCGCCGACACTCTCAGATAAACTGCACTGTACCTTTAAATATAAATAGGCAGAGAAAAGATTGCTACCAGTGCACGTGTTAGTCAGAGTAGGAATCTCAGGAAAGCTCAGATGAATACGTGGCTTGAGCAGTGGTGCAGCAGGGAGGGATTCAAATTCCTTGGGTATTGGAACCTGTTCTAGGGGAGGTGGGACCAGTACAAACCGGACGGTCTGCACCTAGGCAGGACCGGAACCAATGTCCTAGGGTGAGTGTTTGCTAGTGCTGTTGGGAAGGAGTTTAACTAATATGGTAGGGGGATGGGAACCAATGCAGGGAGACAGAGGCAAACAAAAAGGAGACAAAAGCAAAAGACAGAAAGGAGATGAGTAAAAGTGGAGGGCAGAGAAACTCAAGGCAAAAAACAAAAAGGGCCACTGAATATAAAGGGGCTGCAGGAGGGGTCAAAACTAAAAATCATGGTTTAAAAACTGGTATTAAAACACTCTACCTAAACGCACGCAGCATTCGAAATAAAGTGAATGAGTTGAAGGCACAAATCATTACCAAATGGGTATGACTTGCTGGCCATTACAGAAATGTGGTTGCAGGGTAGCCAAGACTGGGAATTAAACATAAAGGTGTATCTGGCGATTCGGATAGATAGACAAGAAAGGAGGTGGTGTAGCTGTGTTAATAAAGGATGATATCAGGTCAGTAGTGAAAGACGATATTGGCTCGACTGAAAAAAATGTTGAATCATTTTGGGTGGAGATTAGAGATAGGAAGGGGAAAAAGTCACTGGTGGGCGTAGTTTAAAGGCCCCCAAATAATAACTTCACGGTGGGGCGGGCAATAATGAAGGGAATAATGGAGGCATGTGAAAAAGGAACGGCAGTAATCATGGGGGATTTTAACCCACATATCGATTGGTAAAATCAAACAGCACGGGGTAGCCTGGAGGAGGAATTCATAGAATGCATACGGGATTGTTTCTTGGAAGAGTGTGTTAGAGAAACTACAAGTGAGCAAGCTATCTTAGATCTGGTCCTGTGTAATGAGACAGGAATAATAAACGATCTCCTAGTAAAAGATCCTCTCGGAATGAGTGATCACAGTATGGTTGAATTTGTAATACAGATTGAGGGGGAGAAGTAGTCTCTCAAACGAGCTTAAACTATGCTTAAACAAAGGGGACTGCAGTGGGATGAGGGCAGAGTTGCCAAAAGTAGACTGGAAACACAGACTAAACGGTGGCACAATTGAGGAACAGTGGAGGACTTTTAAGGAGCTCTTTCATAGTGCTCAACAAAAATATATTCCAGTGAAAAAGAAGGGTGGTCAGAGAAGGGATAACCAGCCATGTATAACCATGGAAATAAAGGAGAGTATCAAATTAAAAACCAATGCGTATAAGGTGACCAAGGTTAGTGGGAATGCAGAAGATTGGGAAAATTTTAAGCTGCAGCAAAGAATGACAAAGAAAGCAATAAAGAAAGGAAAGATAGATTACCAAGGTAAACTTGTGCAAAACATAAAAACGGATAGTATGAGCTTTTACAGATATATAAAACGGAAAAGATTAATTAAAGTAAATGTTGGTCCCTTGGAAGATGAGAAGGGGGATTTAATAATGGGAAATGTGAAAATGGCTGAGATCTTAAACAATTATTTTGCTTCGGTCTTCACTGTGGAAGACACAGAAACCATGCCAGAAATTGCTGGGCACAGTAGTGTGGGAAGGGAGGACCTTGAGACAATCAATATCACTAGGGGTACTGCTGGACAGGCTAATGCGACCTAAGGTAGACAAGTCCCCTGGTCGAGATGAAATGCATCCCAGGGTATTAAAAGAGATGGCGGAAGTTATAGCGGATGCATTCGTAATAATCTACCAACATTCTCTGGATTCTGGGGAGATACCATCGGATTGGAAAGCAGCTAATGTAACGCCTCTGTTTGAAAAAGGGGGCAGACAAAAGGCAGGTAACTATAGGCCGGTTAGTTTAACATCTGTAGTGGGGAAAATGCTTGAAACTATCATTAAGGAAGAAATAGCAGGACATCTAGATAGGAATAGTGCTATCAAGCAGACGCAGCATGGATTCATGAAGGGGAAATCATGTTTACCTAATTTACCAGAATTCTTTGAGGATATAACGAGCATCGTGGATAGAGGTGTACCGATGGATGTGGTGTATTTAGATTTTCAAAAGGCATTCGATAAGGTGCCACACAAAAGACTACTGCAGAAGATAAAGGTACGCGCTGTCAGAGGAATTGTATTAGCATGGATAGAGAATTGGCTGGCGAACAGAAAGCAGAGAGTCGGGATAAATGTGTCGTTTTCGGGATGGCAATCGGTGGTTAGTGGTGTGCCACAGGGATCGGTGCTGGGACCACAACTGTTTACAATATACATAGATGACCTGGAAGAGGTGACAGAGTGTAGTGTAACAAGTTTTGCAGATGACACAAAGATTAGTGGGAAAGCGGGTTGTGTAGAGGACACAGAGAGGCTGCAAAGAGATTAAGCTAAAGGGCTAAGCTTTGGCAGATGGAATACAATGTCGGAAAGTGTGAGGTCATCCACCTTGGGAAAAAAAAACAGTAAAAGGGAATATTATTTGAATGGGGAGAAATTACAACATGCTGCGGTGCAGAGGGACGTGGGGGTCCTTGTGCATGAATCCCAAAAAGTTAGTTTGCGGGTGCAGCAGGTAATCAGGAAGGTGAATGGAATGTTGGCCTTCATTGCGAGAGGGATGGAATAAAAAACAGGGAGGTCCTGCTGCAAATGTATAGGGTATTAGTGAGGCCGCACCTGGAGTACTGCGTGCAGTTTCGGTCACCTTACTTAAGGAAGGATATACTAGCTTTGGAGGGGGTACAGAGACGATTCACGAGGCTGATTCCGGCGATGAGGGGGTTACCTTATGATGATAGATTGAGGAGACTGGGTCTTTACTCGTTGGAGTTCAGAAGGATGAGGGGTGATTTATAGAAACATTTAAAATAATGAAATGGATAGACAAGATAGAGGCAGAGAGGTTGTTTCCACTGGTCGGGGAGACTAGAACTAGGGGGCAGAGCCCCCAAATACGGGGGAGCCAATTTAGAACCAAGTCGAGAAGGAACTTCTTCTCCCAGAGGATTGGGAATCTGTGGAATTCTCTGCCCAAGGAAGCAGTTGAGGCTAGCTCATTGAATGTATTCAAGTCATAGATAGATACAGTTTTGACCAATAAGGGAGTTAAGGGTTATGGGGAGCGGGCGGATAAGTGGAGCTGAGTCCACGGCCAGATCAGCCATGATATTGTTGAATGGCAGAGCAGGCTCGAGGGGTTTGATGGCCGACTCCTGTTCCTAATTCTTATGTTCTTATGTTCTAATGAGTCCCTGTCCCTTTAAATAGCTACCCCATTCCCCCGGGCAGTGGGAGGAGCGACGGCGCGCTATCTCTTGAGATACTGACACAGCAAACACCGCCGGATGGCTTCCCGCAGGTTCCTGAAGTCCGAAGAAATAAAATTGCATCAGGTTAAGTCGAACAACTGAAAAGAATGCACACAGAGTCGTTGCTATGTGCGTGTGTGTGTATAAACGAAACACATCATTCTTAATGTTTCCTAGAGATAAGCTATTATCTGCACCAGTTATTATCCAGCATTTTATTTCCTATTATTTACAATGTAATTGCAGAGTGTTTAATTAATTTACCATTTATTGATGACCCATTGTCTTGTGTGCTATTGTTTAGAAAGCTATTGTTTAGAAAGTGATGTCAGCATGACCATTCCTTTACCAAGGTGATCATGTCTGTCCGCAGTATTCAGTGGGAAGGGGATTAAATCTTTGCTCTGAGATTTGGATGCCGTGGGAACATCGGCGCAAAATCACATGTTTTAATTTGAAATATGTCTGTTTTCTCACATATCAAATGTGATCATCCATAAGCAAGAATTATACTCTGAGAGCAACGAGTCCGCCGACAGTAAAGATCGGAGCTCTCAGATTCTGACGGTAATGAGAAAAGATATTAGGCCCATCCTGCTTGTGCTGTCCCTCAGAGACCTATCTAATGAGTACCCCTCGCCATAGTCCTGCAAATGTTATCCTTTTGACGAATATATTATTCACTTGAGACATGACATGAGCAAAGTACAGCATCCTTGTTAGTAAAAGGGGAATTTGGCGATGAGGTTAAATGTGAATGACAAAACGACCAGGGTGGTCAAAGCTGTACTACAACAATGACGAGGATGGGATCCGAACCCAAGCGTGCAGAGAACAATGGATTAGCAGTCGATCGCCTTAACCTCTCGGCCACCTTGTCTCTGATGCAGGGCATCGTCAGCCATTCAATATACTGCTTTCTGTATCCAAACCGAAATAATGTGCAAGAAAGTCCACTTCACAGCAAGCTGTGCCAGTGCATGCAGATCGCCAATGATTAAAACGTACCATTCGATGATTTAAGCAAACAGCCTTCCTTTACTTCAGGTGAGTGACTGGAAGAGATGGTTGGTTTCTCGGCAGGATCACAACAAAGAATATAACATTTCACGCACCGAGCTAAGTTGACAGTAGCAAGTCTCGAACCGGCAATCTTCTGCTAATTTTGCAGTTATAATCGAAGTCAGACGCCTTATCCATTAGGCCACACGACCTCTGTCAATCGCATGCATTGTGTTGTTGTATATATTCGGAGCAAATACGGGACGACTGCAATATCAAGGAGTGGATTTCGGAAAAGATGAGCATGTATTGAGTGAATGAACAGATGAACTGCAATCTGGGTGTGCACGGGCGCAGGCAACCCCAATGTAAATTGGAACACAACAGTTTAACAATTCTGTCATTGCAGCTCCAATCATGCTCCTTCTCAAACAATACAGGATGCCCCGGGTTTATGAGAAAATCCATTTTAAAGGGAAAGATTATGAACCGGAACTGACAACCCGCCCGTTTTAACAGACACAGAATGATCCGGGACTGCAAGGACATCCCTTTTACGCAGATGCAGAACGACCCTTGACTGACAGCAGTTCCCTTTTAAGAGAATAAAGTGAGATTTCTCTCATCTCTGAAGGCAATTGTACAGTGGGGCTCAGGACCACGCGGGGCAGATACGGTTATTGAAGCCACATGTAACAGACAGGCAGGAAGGAAAGAGGGATGTAAAACCAGCCCAGACTGAAATATATATATATATATTTAACATTTTATGAAAATAAGTGCATTTACATTTTATTTTAAAAAATTGAATTTGATTTGTTTTAAATAAATAAATAATTGATTCATAATCTATATATTTTTTGATTGAACGAAGGTTGTGTGACTAGAAGAATTCCATTGGAAATGAGGGGTGTAGTCAATAAATACCCAAACACAGTAAGCCCATGGTGGAAGACAAGCCACGAGGGAAGATGTGGGCTGCAAAGGCGACCTTTTGAAGTCGCGTCTGTCTTTCTGCTGGATCTGACAGCAGCTGCTTGTTCTGTGAAAGAGGTCAAATGTAATCGAGCCGGGTGCAGGCAGAATAGAAAAAGCATATTTATTTTGGAAGTTAAAAATTTGGGATTATATGTAAATATACATATATATTTATATATACATGTATAAACAAAGTCAGTCAGTCAGTCATGTCTTGATTTGATTTGTTTTGAATTTGAAAATACGGATGAAGGATGTCATCATGTCACACAGCCCACACGCAAGCCCTGGCGACAATCGCTCTATTTCTAAATTGTGCATTTTCCCTTCTTTCAGATGTGGAATAGCAAAGTCCCACAGCAGATTCTTCTACCGTCAGAGAGTCCACGAAGGAGTGTTCAATCAAATCAGTACGGTTTCAAGTTGCATGTAATGCATTTTTCTCACATGACAGTAAGATCGCACAGCACGTTTGCACACACTCTGGCTTACACAAACACACAAACAAACTAAAATTCATGGACCCTCCAAAGGCAGTTCTGGAAATTTGAAATTGGAAATCCGGGATAGACAGCACATCGCTTATAAACAGACACAGAATGATGCGGGGCTGATATCACACCATTTTAAACAGACAGAGCATGATCTCGGACAGACAGCACATCCCCTTAAAAGGGACACTGAAATAGAATGAATAAAAACAGATAAATATGTAAAACTCAGCAGGTCGTGCAGATTCTGTGGGGGAAGAATCCGGTTTCACGTTCTGTCGGATAATCATTCCGATATTTTAGGAAAAAGTTAAAGATTACAGATTTTTTCAACAAAAATAGCGCCTGGAAAAAATACGCAGCGAGAAAGGTCAAATGGGAACGTCTGTGATACAGTGGAACGCAGCAGTGATTAAATAATAAATGGCACAATGGAGAAAGGCAAAATGGGTGGTAATCGTGCAATAACGTAACAAAGGATGGTCCAGAGCAGGTGTTATTGGGAATAGCAGAACCATTACCAGACAATGGGAGCGGTGCTTATGATCCGATACGTTGAACCTAATGTTGAGGCCAGAGGACTATGACATGCCTGCAATGTAGGGTGTCACCGCCTTTAATCAGACCAGGCAGCTTTGCCAGCCCGGATTGATTTCCTGTCCGCTTTGAATTCGGCAGCCAAGGGACTAATTCAAAAGTCTGCTTCTCTCATCTTTTCAGCTCTGGAGAAACAGGACGCAGTCATATTCAGGGCGGAGGTGGAGATTGACGCTGAATGTATGCTTATCCCAATTGAGGTGAGCTTATGCGTACAGAGAGGAAGATATACTGACCAAGTATTGGCCGGAACCAAACAAGGGTTGAGGTGATGCAATGAGTCACAGAGCCGAGTACCTGTGAGATACTTTAACTTTACTCAGTTTGGCGGGTTTCATTTTGCTCTGGGATTTGGACGCTGTGGGAACATCGGCGCAAAATCACAGGTTTTACAGTGAAATATGTCTATTTTCTCACATGTCGAGCGGCTGTGAGAAGCGGAACTTTGAGTAAAAAATGGTGGGGCTCGTTCGGGATTTGGCCCGAGACCTCTCGCATTTCAAATGTGATCATCCCGAAGCGAGAATCATAACCGTGGACCAAGAGCCGCCGACAGTGAAAAGCGCAGCTCTCAGATTCTGACGGTCGTGAGAAAAGATTTTAGACCCATCGTGCTTGTGCTTACAAAAGAACATAAGAAGATAAGAATTATGAACAGGAGTAGGAATGGAGCCCCTCGAGCCTGCTCCGCCATGCAACAAGATTATGGCTGATCTGGCCGTGGACTCAGCTCCACATACCCGCCCTCTCCCCACAACCCTTAATTCCCTTATTGGTTAAAAATCCACCTGTGACTTGAATACATTCAATGAGCTAGCCTCAACTGCTTCCTTGTGCAGAGAATTCTACAGATTCACAACCCTCTGGGAGAAGAACTTCCTTCTCAACTCGGTTTTAAATTGGTACCCCCGTATTTTGAGGCTGTTCCCCCTAGTTCTAGTCTGCCCGACCGGTGGAAACAACCTCTCTGCTTCTATCTTGTCTATCCCTTTCATTATTTTAAATGTTTCTGTAAGATCACCCCTCATCCTTCTGAACTCCAACGAGTAAAGACCGAGTCTACTCAATCAATCATTACAAGGTAAACCCCTCATCTCCGGAATCAGCCTATTGAATCGCCTCTGAACCCCCTCCAAAGCTCGTATATCCCTCCTTAAGTGAGGTGATCAAAACTGCACGCAGTACTCCAGGTGTGGCCTCACCAATACCCTATACAGTTGCAGCAGGACCTCCCTGATTACCTGCTGCACCGGCAAACTAACTTTTTGGGATTAATGCACAAGGACCCCCAGGTCCCTCTGCACCACAGCATGTTGTAATTTCTCGCCATTCAAATAATATTCCCTTTTACTGTTTTTTTTCCCCAAGGTGGATGACCTCACATGTTCCGACATTGTATTCCATCTGCCAAACCTTAGCACATTCGCTGAAACTATCTAAATCTCTTTGCAGCCTCTCTGTGTCCTCTACGCAACCCGCTTGCCCACTAATCTTTGTGTGAACTGCAAATTTTCTTACACTACACTCTTTCCCCTCTTCCAGTTCATCTATGTATATTGTAAACAATTGTGGTCACAGCAGCGATCCCTGTGGCACACCACTAACCACCGATTTCCAACCCAAAAAGGACCCATTTATCCCGACTCTCTGCTTTCTGTTGGCCAGCCAATTCTCTATCCATGCTAATACATTTCCTCTGACTCCGCGTACCTTTATCTTCTGCAGTAACCTTTTGTGTGGCACCTTGCCGAATGCCTTTTGGAAATCTAAATACACCACATCCATCGGTACACCTCTATCCACCATGCTCGTTATATCCTCAAAGAATTCCAGTAAATTAGTAAAACATGATTTCCCCTTCATGAATCCATGTTGCGTCTGTTGATTGCACTATTCCTATCTAGATGTCCCACTATTTCTTCCTTAATGATAGTTTCAAGCATTTTCCCCACTACAGATGTTAAACTAACCGGCCTGTAGTTACCTGCCTTTTGTCTGCCCCCTTTTTTAAACAGAGGCGTTACATTAGCTGCTTGCCACTCCGCTGGTACCTCCCCAGAATCCAAAGAATTTTGGTAGATTATAACGAATGCATCTGCTATAACTTCTGCTACCTCTTTTAATAACCTTGGATGAATTTCATCAGGACCAGGGGACTTGTCTACCTTGAGTCCCATTAGCCTGTCCAGCACTACCCCCCTAGTGACAGTGATTATCTCAAGCTCCTCCCTTCCCACATTCCTGTGACCAGCAATTTTTGGCATGGTTTAAGTGTTTTCCACTGTGAAGACCGAAGCAAAATAATTATTTAATGTCTCTGCCATTTTCACATTTCCATTATTATTTCCCCCTTCTCATCTTCTAACTAAACAACATTTACTTTAGTCACTCTTTTCCGCTTTGTATATCTATAAAAGCTTTTACTATCTGTTTTTCTGTTTTGTGCAATTTACCTTCGTAATTTATCTTTCATTTCTTCATTGCTTCCTTAGTTATTCTTTGCTGTTGATTAAATTTTTCCCAATCTTCTAATTTCCCATTAACCTTGGCCACCTTATACGCATTGGTTTTTAATTTGATACTCTCCTTTATTTCCTTGGTTACCCACGGCTGGTTATCCCTTCTATTACAGCCCTTCTTTTTCACTGGAATATATTTTTGTTGAGCACTATGAAAGAGCTCCTTAAAAGATCTCCACTGTTCTTCAATTGTTCCACCGTTTAGTCTGTGTATCCTGTCTATTTTAGCCAACTCTGCCCTGTCCCTCAGAGACCTATCTAATTAGTCCCCCTCGCTATAATCCTGCAATTTGTATCCTTAGACGAATATATTATTAATTTGAGACATGACATGAGCAAAGTACAGCATCCTTGTAAGTAAAAGAGGAATTTGGCGACGAGGTTAAATGTGAATGACAAAAAGACCAGGGAGCGCAAAGCTGTAAGACAACGACGACGAGGATGGATGCGAACCCATGCGTGCAGATCACAATGGATTAGCAGTCCATCACCTTCACTTCTCAGCCACCTCGTCTCTTCTGGAGCGCATTGTCAGCCATTCAATCTCCTGCTTTTTGTATCCAAACAAAAATAACGTGCAAGAAACTCCACTTCACAGCTTGCTCTGCCCGTGTATGCAGATCGACAATGATGAAAACGTGCTGTTATATTCTTTAAGCAAACAGCCTTTCTTTACTTCAGCTGAGTGACGGGAAGAGATGCTTGGTTTCTCGGCAGAATCACAGCAAAGAATATAAAATTTCACGCAGTGAGCTAAATTGACTGCGACAGTACTCGAATCTGTAATTTTCCGATAACTTTGCGGTAAAAATCGAAGTCAGACGCGTTATCCTTTAGGCCAAGCGACCTCTGCCATCAGCGTACATTGTGCTTTTGTGTATATTGGGAGCAAATTTGGGGCAACTGCAACATCAAGGAGTGGATTTCGGAAAAGATGAGCATATTTCGAGTGAATGAACAGATGCATTGCGATCTGGGTGCGCACCGGCGCAGGCAATCCCAATGTAAATTAGAACACAACAGTTTAACAATTCGGTCACTGCAGCTGAAATCACACTCCTTCTCAAGCTATACAGGATGACCCGGGTTTATGAGAAAAAGGGAAAGATTATGAACCGGAACTGACAACCAGCTCGTTTAAACAGACACAGAATGATCCGGGACGGCAAGGACATCCCTTTTACCCAGATGCAGAATGACCCTTGACTGACAGCAGTTCCCTTTTAAAAGAATAAAGTGAGATTTCTATCATCCCTGAAGGCAAGTGTGCAGTGGGGCTCAGGACCACGCGGGGCAGAGATGGTTATTGAAGCCACAGGTGATAGACAGGCAGGAAGGAGGGAGTGACGTAAAACCAGCCCACACTGAAACATGTGTATTTGACATTTGAAGACAATAAATACATTTACATTTTATTTTAATCTAATTGAATTTGATTTTTTTTAAATAAATAAATAATTGATTCATTATCTGGATATATTTTTTGATAGAACGAAGGCTGTGTGAGCAGAAGAATTTCATTGGAAATGAGGGGTGCAGTCAATAAATACCCAAACACAGTAAGCCCATGGTGGAAGACAAGCCACGAGGGAAGATGTGGGCTACAAAGGCGATCTTTTAAAGTCGCGTGTGCCTTTCTGCTGGATCTGACAGCAGGTGCTTGTGCTGTGAAAGTGGTCAAATGCAAAAGAGCCCGGTGCAGGCAGAACAGAAAAAGCACATTTATTGTGAAAGTTAAAAAGTTCAGAATGAATTCATTTATATATATATATATACATGTATACACACAGTCTGTCAGTGAGTTCTGTCTTGTCTTGTCTTGATTTGATTTGACTTGAATTTCAAAATACGGGTGGAGGATGTCATCATGTCACACAGCCCACACGCAAGTCCTGGCTAAAATCGCTATATTTCTAACTTGTTTATTTTCCCTTCTTTCAGATGTGGAATAGCAAGATCCCACAGCAGATTCTTCTACCGTCAGAAAGTCCACGAAGAAGTGTTCAATCAATTCAGTACCTTTTCCAGTTGAATGTAATACATTTTTCTCACATAACATGAAATGCACAGTAAGATCGTACACACGTTTGCACACACTCTGGCTTACACAAACAAACAAACAAATTAAAATTTCTGCACCCTCCAAAGGCAGTTTTTGAAATTTGAAATTGGAAATCTGGGATAGACAGCACATCCCTTTTAAACAGACACAGAATGATGCGGGGCTGATCGCACACCATTTTAAAAAGACAGAGAATGATCCCTGACAGACTGAACTTCCTCTTAAAAGGGATACAGAAACATAATGAATAAAAACAGATAAAAACAGGTCGTGCAGATTCTGTGGAGGAAGAATCCGGTTTCACGTTCTGTCGGACAATCATTCCGATATTTTAGGAAAAAGTTAAGGCTTACAGATTTTTTCAACAAAAATAGCGCCTGGAAAAAATACGCAGCGGGAAAGGTCAAATGGGAACGTCTGTGATACAGCGGAATGCAGGAGTGATTAAATAATAAATGGCACAATGGGAAACGGCAAAGTGGGTGGTAATCGGGCAATAACGTCACAAAGGATGGTCCAGGGGAGGTGTTAGTGGGAATAGCAGAACCATTACCAGACAATGGGAGCGGTGCTTATGATCCGATATGTTGAACATAATGTTGAGGCCAGAACACTATTACATGCCTGCAATATAGGGTTCAACGCCTTTTAATCATGCGAGGCAGCTTGGCCACCCCAGATTGATTTCCTGTCCGGGTGAATTCGGCAGCCAAGTTACTAATTCAAAACCCAGCTTCTCTCATCTTTTCAGCTCCAGAGAAACAGGACGCACTCATATTCAGGGCAGAGGTGGACATTGACGCTGAATGTCTGCTTATCCCAATTGAGGTGAGCTTGTGCGTACAGACCGGAAGATATACTGAACAAGTATTGGCCGGAACCAAACACGGGTTTAGGTTATCCAACGAGACACAGAGCCGAGTACCTCTGAGATACTTTAACTTTACTCAGTTGGGTGAGTTTCACTTAGCTCTGGGATTTGGAGGATGTGGGATCATCGGCGCAAAATCATACGTTTTAATGTGAAATATTTCTGTTTTCTCACATGTCGAGCGGCTGTGAGAAGCGGAACTTTGAGTAAAAACTGGCAGGGCTCGTCCAGAATTTGGAGCCGGCACTTTTCGCATTTCAAATGTGATAATCGCTAAACGAGAATCGTACCCCTCGACCAACGAGCTGCTGACAGTGAAAAGCGCAGCTCTCAGATTCTGACGGTAGAGAGAAAATATATTTGGCGCACCGTGCTTGTGCTGTCCCTCCAGATCTATCTGATTAGTCCCCCTCTCCATAGTCCAACAAATGTCATCCCTTTGACGAATATATTATTAATTTGAGACATGACATGAGCAAAGTGCAGCATTCTTGTTCGCAAAAGGGGAATTTGGCGATGAGGTTAAATGTGATTGACAAACGACCGGGTGGTCAAAGTTGTAACACAATAACGACGAGGATGGGCTTACGAACCCATGCGTGCAGAACACAACGGATTAGCAGTCGATCGCCTTAACCTCTCGGCAACTTCATCTTTACTTACCGAAGTGTCAGCCATTCAATTTCCCGCTTTTTGGATGCAAACAGAAATAAAGTGCAAGAAAATACTCTGCAAAGCTTGCTCTGCCCGTGAAACCAGATGGACAATGATGAAAACGTGCGGTTGGATTCTTAAAGCAAACAGCCTTGCTTTACTTCTGGTGAGTAACTGTCCGAGATGGTTAGTTTTTCGGCAGAATCCCAGCAAACAATATCAAATTTCACAGAGCGGTCTAATTGACTGCGGCAGGACTCAAACCTGCAATCTTCTAATTACTTCGCGATTAGGCTACGTGGTCTCTGCCATTTGCGCCAAATGTGTTGTTGTGTACATTGGGAGCAAATTCGGGCCAATTGCTATATTAAGGAGTGGATTTCGAAAAGATGAGCATATTTCGAGTAAATGAACAGATGCACTGCGATTTGGGTGCGCCCCGGCGCAGGCAACCCCATTTGGAACACAACTGTTTAACAATTCGGTCATTGCAGCTGAAATCACACTCCTTCTAAACTGTACAACATGATCCGGGATTATGAGAAAATCCGTCTTAAAGGGACAGATTATGAACCGGAACGGACAACCATTCCATTTCAGCAGACAGAGAATGATTCGCGACTGCAAGCAGTTTCCTTTTAAAGAATAAAGTGAGATTTCTATCATCGCTGAAGTCAATTGTGCAGTGCATGAGTGAGCGTGGTGCTCAGGACCACGCGGGTCTGGGACGGTGATTGAAGCCACAGGTAATAGACAGGCAGGAATGAGGAAGGGACGTAAAATCAACCCAGATACAAAGCCAATGTATTAAAATATATACACATAATTTAAAAAAAATGAATACATATTAATTTTATTTAACAAAAATTGAATTTGATTAGTTTTAAATAAATATATCATTAATTAACAATCTATTACTTTTTTGATTGAACGAAGGCTGTGTGTCTGGATGTTTACCATTGTAAATAAGGGTGTGCACGCAGTAAATACCGACAGACACAGTCAGCCCATGGTGGAAGACAAGCCACGAGGGAAGATGTGGGATGCAATGGTGAACTTTTAAAGTGACGTGTGTCCGTCTGCTGATGTTCAGTTGTGCAATGTCAGGATCCGATAGCAGCTGCTTGCGTTGTGAAATGGACAAAAGCAATAGAATACAGTGCAGACAGATTTGAAAAAGAACAGTTATTGGGAAATTTAAAAAGCGGGAACGTATACATTGTATATAGGTGTACACTCACACGCACACACACACATATATATAAACAAAGTCAGTCAGTGAGTCCTGTCTTGTCTTGTCCTCTTTTCATTTTAATTTGAAAATAAGGTGATTAAGGTCATCATGTCTCAAAGCCACACGCAAGCCCTCGCTGAAATCCGTATGTTTCTAACTTGGGAAATTTGCAATTTTTCAGATGTGGGATGGCAAGATCCCACAGCAGATTCTTCTCCTGTAAGATATTCCTCGAAGGAGTATTCAATCAAATCGGCATGGCTTCAATTCCACGTAATGCCTTTTTTCAGACATGATATTAAATGTCCAGCAAGATCGCACAACACGTTTGCACTCTCTCCCTCTCTTACACAAACTCAGCAACAAACTTAAATTCCTGTACACTCCAAAGGCAGTTTTTGAAATTTGAAATCTGGCACAGACAGCACATCCCTTTTAAACAGACACAGAATGATCCGGGACTGATAGCATATCCATTTTAAACAGGCACATAAATTTCCGGGACTGAATGCAAATCCCTCTGAAGCAGATATAGAATGATCTTGGACCGAACGTTCTTTAATTTTAAACAGGCCCAGAATGACCCGGGGCTGAGAGCAAATCCCTTTGGAAACAGACACAGAATGATCCTGGACTGACAGCAAATCGGTTTAGACCGACATAGAATGATCCGGGACCTCTCGCATTTTCACTGTGAAAATCCCAAAGAGAGAACCATGCACCTAGACCAACGAGCCACCGACAGTAAAGTGCGCAACCCATTCTGTATTAAAATGGCATATTCTGACGGTAGTGAAGAAAGCTATTCGGCCCAACGTGGCTGTGCTGTGTCTCTGAGAGAGCGATCAAATTAGTCCCCCTCTCCATAGTCCTGCGAATAAGCACGTAAAAACATAGATTTTCCCTTTGAAGTAGATATTGGGCCTGAAGTCACTGGGCTCGGCTTCCCCCAGGCGCTCGGATGAAAACAGGAATAAGGTTCCACACCTACCTTTTGCTCCTGCGCCCTCCAGCAGTCCGCTTCTGAGACCTTCTGTTCCCGCCCTTCGCAGCGCATTCAGGTCTTGGAGCTGCAGAGGGAGAAGCTGGATTCACGTGACTCTGGACAGCCAATGAAGGTACAGTATTATCATTCGTAATAATAGCATCTCCGTAAGTAGGGGTTCTCAATATTACGAATGAAAACGCCCCCATCACCCAAACACACATAAAATGTAAAAAAAAACACCTCACGTATTTAATATTAATTTAAATTCAAGTTAACAAATTTGTTAGAAAAAAATATATTTTTCGGATTTTTTAAAAAGTTTGATATTTTGGGTTTAAAATAAACCTTCCTTAGTGGACAGAGTTTTTAAACATAAAAATGTCATTTCATTTTATTTCTATATGTTTTCATATTTTTTACATGTTTTGAAACTCTTACGCTGATAAAAGCAGACTATGCACCTGCTTTTCCCAGGTGCAAGCAATTTAAGGGCATTCGCTGAGCAATTGATGGGCGAATAGTGCATACTCACGCGATTGTCCTGCTCCTGAAGAAGCGTTACGTCTGTCAAGCAAGAATTTGACATTGGAAAATCTGGTTTTCAGTGCATGCGCCTCGTACGCCAAAGAAGAGCTTTTGTGGGTCCTTGCCGGTTGCGTACGTACTCCATACAGACCCAGTGAGGCGGGAATTACAGGCCCTATATTAATTTGAGACATGACATGACCAAAGTACAGCATCCGTGACAGTAAAAGGCAAATTTGGCCATGAGGTTTTATTGATTGACAAAACAACAAGATGCTTCAAACGTTTTACACAAAAATGACGAGTATGGGATTCGGAGCCACGTATGCAGATCACAATTGATTAGCAGTTATTCGCATTAAACTCTGGGTCACCTCCTCTCCCGTTTGAAGCAACGCTAGGCATTCAATTTCCTGCTTTTTGCATCCAAACAGAAATATTCTGCAAGAACGTCCACTTCACCGCTTGTCCTGCCTATGCAAGCAGATCGACAATGTTGAAAATGTGCCATCAGCTTCTTAAAGCAAACGGCTTTCATTACTTCAGGTGGTGTACACACGAGGAATTAAATGCACCAGATACAGCAGAAGTAGGATCTGCTGAAACAGCGGAGTTAGGATATTCATAAAAAGAATGAATTGGGATGGGTCATCAGAAACAGGGGAACCAAGTGCACCGGAAACAGGGGAATTAGGAGCTCCAGAAACATCAGCATTCGTTGATCTCCAGAGACAACGGAATGAGAGTGCCCGAGAATGACGGGAAATAAGATCAACAAACAGTTGAATTAGGTTCTCCAGAAACACGGAGAATTAGGATCAACAGAAACAGGGGAATTAGGACCTCCAGGTACGGGGGAATTAGGAGACCGTAACAGAAACCTGAAAATTAGTAGAGAGCTCCATAAAAAGGGAAATTATGAGACAGCTACAATTACAATGTAATTCTTAGCTATAAATACTGGGAAATTAGGAGAGTGCATCATAATCATGGAAAGTAGGAGCTCCATAAATAGGGTAATTAGGTAGAGGAAAATTAAGAGCTCCAACACTTTACCTTATAAAGCAGGGGAATTAGGAGCAGCAGAAAAGTCGAGGTAACAGTTAAAGAGAGAGGTGAACTAGGATCACCTGATACAGGGGAATTATGAGCTCCAGTGACAGGCGCATTATTTACTCCAAAACATGGGACAAAGTTGCTACTGAAACATTAGAACGAGGAGCTGCAGAAACAGTGTAATTGGAGCGTCAGAAAGAGGGTAATCTTGAGTTCCTGACACAGGGACATGAGGAGCACCTGAAATTGGAGAATTAGAATCTGCTGAAATAGAGAAATGAGGTGTGCAAGAAAATGGAGAATTAGGAGCTCCAGAACATACGGATAAGGAGCTCCTGAAACAGAGGAAAAAGGAGCTCCAGAAACAGCTGAATTAGGAGCTCCAGAAACAGTGGGATAAGGAGTTCCTGAAACAGGGGAATCAGGATTTCCTGAAACAGATGGATAAGGAGCTCCAGAAACACAGGAATTAGTAGCTCCTGAAACAGAGGGATAAGGAGCTCCTGAAACAGAGGAATTAGGAGCTCCTGAAACAGAGGGATGAGGAGCTCCTGAAACAGAGGAATGCGGAGCTCCTAAAACAGAGGTATAAGGAGCACCTGAAACAGAGGAATGAGGAGCTCCTGAAACAGAGGGATGACGAGCTCCTGAAACAGAGGGATAAGAAGCTCTAGAAACAGAGGGATAAGGTGCTCCAGAAACAGAGGAATTAGGAGCTCCTGAAACAGAGGGATAAGGAGCTCCTGAAACAGTGGGATAAGGAGCTCGTGAAACAGAGGAATTCTGAGCTCCTGAAACAGAGGGATAAGGAGCTCCTGAAACAGAGGAATTAGGAGCTCCTGAAACAGAGGGATGAGGAGCTCCTGAAACAGAGGAATGTGGAGCTCCTGAAACAGAGGTATAAGGAGCACCTGAAACAGAGGAATGAGGAGCTCCTGAAACAGAGGGATGACGAGCTCCTGAAACAGAGGGATAAGAAGCTCTAGAAACAGAGGGATAAGGTGCTCCAGAAACAGAGGAATTAGGAGCTCCTGAAACAGAGGGATAAGGAGCTCCTGAAACAGTGGGATAAGGAGCTCGTGAAACAGAGGAATTCTGAGCTCCTGAAACAGATGGATAAGGAGCACCTGCAACAGAGGAATTAGGAGCTCCTGAAACAGAGGGATAAGGAGCTCCTAAAACAAAGGGATGAGGAGCTCAGTAAACAGAGGGATAAGGAGCTCTTGAAACAGAGGGATAACGTGCTCCAGAAACAGAGGAATTAGGAGCTCCTGAAACAGAGAGATAAGGACCTCCTGAAACAGCGGAATTAAGACCTCCTGAAACAGAGGGATAACGAGCTCCTGAAACATGGGGAATTCAGAGCTCCCGGTGCATGGAAATTAGGAGTTTCAGAAACAGGGGCATTTAGTGTTGAAAAGACACGTGAATTATGAACACCAAAAACAGGGGGATTAGGAGAGAGTTCAGTATTTGCACTCCTAATTATCATTGTCAGGCATAGTTTCTAAATATAATATACTCTGATCCATCTTTCTTTGGTTCAATATGAAATAATTTACACTTCGTCACTGGGACCTATATCTGCATAGTTATTTTCGCAAACACTTAATAATTGTCTCTTTGCAACTTTATGTTCCACGACACTATTTACAGTGCCAGTTACATTATTATTCACTAAAATTGGACGAGAGAGCGGGACTGAAAAGAGTATCCCCGTTTGTTTTTCTTTCTCTGTCTCCTCACGTCTGTCTTTCTTTCTGTCTCACCATCTGATTACAACACTCTCTTGCCCAACCTATCACTCCGCCATCTTTATCGCCACTTGTGTAACCTCCGTCTGTCGTTCACTGTGCCCCTCCCGCCTGTCTCTCCGTCTGACTCCCACTGTCTTTTTCTTTCCTCTGCTGTTATCTCTATTTCTGTCTCCCCGTCTGTGCCCATCAGTCTCTTCCCCTCCATCCCTCTGCCGTCTGTCTCTCGAGTCTGTCCCTTGCTGTTCTCGGTCCGTCTGGCCCTGCAGTCTGTCAACCTATCTCTCTCACTGTCTGTGTCTGTCGTTACCTCCGTGTCTCCCTCCTGTTTAATTATCCCGTTTGTCACCCTCTCTGTCTCCCCAATCTGGCACTCTCTCTCCCTAACTTATCTGTGTCTGTCTGATTCGTCTGTTCTATTTCTGTCTTGCCCGTTTCCCTCTGCTGTATCTCTCTCCCCTTCTACATCTTCCCACCTGACTACCACCATCAGTCTCACCCACTCTGTCTCCTTCTTTTACATTTCCAGTCGGTTATCTGTTATCTCCACCACATGGTCTGTCGCTCTCTCTCTATCACCTCCTGTAGGTCTCTCTATCGCTCTGCCCCCTCCCCCGCCCCCGCCGCCGCTCTCTATCTCCGTCCTATCTCTCACCTGTCTTTCTCTCACTCTCACTGCTGCCCCTCTGGCTCACCAGTTTTCCTGTTCCCGTTGAGCACCGTCTCAGCCTTTGTCTTTGTAACATATCATCTATCTATCGCAGCCTGTCGCAATGCACCATTCTTCCAGTCAATCTCTATCCTACCACACCAATTTGTTGCTCTCTCTCGCTGTCTCTCGCTCCCCAATCTCTTTTTCTTTGTCTACCACGTCGTTTTCTCCCTGTCTTTCCGGGTCTGTTTTCTGCCCATTTCACTCCCATGTCTGTCCCACTCTAACCCTCCGCACGTGTATTCACTTCTGTCTATCCACAGCTGTATCCCCATCTCTCATTCTCTCTGTCAGCCACAAATGTTTATCTCTCTTGACCTCGCTGATCTGCCTATCTAACTCCGACTTCTGGTTCTCTCCCTCTTTCTCCCCACGTCTGTCTCGCTGCTGTCTCTTCATCTCTATCACTCTGTATCACCCATCGATTACCCCGCCGTCTGCCTCTGTCTCTAAGTCTCTCTCTGTCGGCCTCTTTCCCTGTCTCCAAAGTTAAAAAAAAAAATAATTCAGAAATTTGGTCGTATCGACCAACGCCTTCCTTCCTTTATTGACCTTCTGAAACTGCACCGGAGAAGGTGGTGGTGATCTGACTATTTGTAACCGCTGCAGTCCGTGTGGTGAAGGGACTGCCGCAGTGCCGACTTTGTCGCTGCAGTTTGATTCAACTGAGTGTCTCGCTGGGCCATTTTAGAGGGCACTGTAGTGTCAACCACATTGCTCTGCGTCTGGAGTCACGTATAGCCCAGACCAGGAAAGGACGGACGTGGACTATAGGACAGGAATAGCGTAAATTCGTGTGCAAATATCTGCACAGATATGTCCCTTCGCGCTCACAGTGAAATAAAGCAGCACCGATTACAGTTGTCTTAAGGTAGAGTGTACCTTATGAGGATGCCGACACCGACGACACTATAGAGCTATTAATGTTGCAAAATCTTAATTGATAATACAGGTCACATATTCAAAACTAGTTTTGTAAAGACATTTTAATATTGTTGACTTGGACTAGTCAGCAATGCTCGCACGGCAGTTGCAGTTTGTGTCCAGTTGGAAAGCTGTCTGAAAGAACATGCACAACATTGACTTGCTGCTGAGCAGACCATGAGCCTCCTTTTTGAAAATGGTTATCCAGTCCCTCTAAGAGGGGATTAAGCATCATGAGAGTTGGATGGGACTGTGCCCACTTGCATAGCAGGCCGCGTAGGGAGCATTTTCCCTTCCTTAAAGAACAGTAATGACTCAGTTGCAGAATTTTCTCGCACCACTCGCCATTCGGCCCAAGGATGAGCCGAGCCGATCACGTGGAGTTAATACAATTCCTCCAGTCAGTAAATTCAGTTGGGATATCAAGAAAAATATAAGGAATCACCGTGACATATTCAGTGAGCGTGCAGCATAGTGGATAAGGTGTTTATTTATGGTATGTACCAGAATGTTATCAGGAAATTGCAGTTTTGAGGAGATTTGGATTCAAAGTCTAATTTATGTAATATTCGGTCAAATGCTTGGAAGGTTTATCAGCAACAAATGCTTATCAAAGTAAATTAACACAATCGATTTGAAGTCCATCGCCTTAACCTCTCGTCTACCATCTAACACAACTCAGCTTTTACATTTCAGGCTTTTTGCATCCATACAGAAATACGCTGCAACAAGACCCCGTCACGATCTGTCCTGCCCGTGCACCCAGATCAACAATGTTGAAAATGTACAATCAGCTTCTGTAAGCAAACGGCCTTTAGTTACTACAGCATGGTTGTGAAATGTCTCCTCAAAAGATGATGTGCGGGCCCCTTTTAAATAGAACAGACAGTCTGACCACGACGGTTTCAAAACCGACCAATATAGAACCTTCTACAGTTAGACCACATTAGTCGTACTGTGTGCAATTCTGGTCGCTATATTATACAATACCCTAGCAAGGCCCACTGGATAGGATGCAGAGAAGACGGTATACTATCAGGAAATAATCGACAGGCTCAATTTCTTTTGTCGTGAAACGAGAAGTCTGAGGGGTGAACTAAAAGAGCTCTTTAATATCTTGAAAGGTTTTAAAGAAAATCAAAGGGGCAGAAAGCAGATAGTAAGTGCTACAAAGAGGGAGTAAGAAAATAACCGACTGGTGAAATGAACAGACACATAGCAGATGTAATTAACACAGAGAAGTGTGAAGTGATACACGTTGGTGGGATGATGAGAGGCAATATGAAATAACGATACAATTTGAACGGGACCAGATTTATCCATGAACATTTAAATCCCCTATTAACATCTGCCTCTGGAGATCAATGATCCCAAAACCTGTCAGAATGCTCTTCCTGTTTTGTATGAACCAGCTCTAAATCGTACAATTATAAGGATCTGGACGACATGGGAACTTTTCCTTTTTTAATAGCCGAATAGAGTATAAAGACAAGGAAGTTATGCCAAGCAATTAGAAAACACTTATGACGTCTTAGCTGGAATATTGCGTTCACGTCTGGGCAACATGCTTTAGGGAAGAAGTCAAGCCCTTGGAGAGGGTGCAGAATAGATTTACTAGAATACTGCCAGAGTTGGGGACCTCATTTATACGAAGAAAGTGGAGAAGCTGGGATTTTTCTCCTTCGAATAGAAAACGTTAAGAGGCGGTTTATGACATAAGTTCAAAATTATGAAGTGTTTTGAGAGTTAAAATGGAAAAAGCTTCAGAATGTCACATTTAATGTGATACAATCTCAATATGCGCCGAAACTATGATCTTCAATTTATGAAACCGAAGACTTATCACTTGGCCACCACACCCTGATCAACTGCATGACTTGTGTCACATTGCTACCGAATCGCACATCATTTCAATTAGGTTGTTCAAGCACAGATGCATATACAAATAATTGAAGTGGGATAGTGGAACGAGCAAATGACCAGCGTCATTTCGATGAAACTATCATAAAACATTTCATATAATCATGCATTACCGATGGAGAGTACTTGGACCATCGTACTCTTGAACGAGATATCCAATTAGTCCCAGATCTTTCCACAGCGTCCTGCAAAATTCGCCTCTTCAAGCATTTATCCAATTCCATTTTGAGGGTTACTATTGAATCTGCAGTGCTACGGGGAAATGATAGGGAGGTGAGACTCGCTGAGAGTTAGCATGGGCTCGACCGGCCGAATTGCCTTCGTCCATGCTGTAACAATTTAATGAATCCATGACTCTATGACTCACCACCCTTTCAGGCAGTGCATTACAGATCACAACACTCAGAGCTTAAAAACAAACAATTCTCCTCCACTTCCATGTGTTTCCTCTGTTCTCTCTGGCTTTTGCCAGGACTGGATAAATTTGTTTGTGGAGAAAGATTGGGGTTGTTTTCGTCAGAACAGATGAGGATAATTGGTGACATAATTGAGGTGTGTAACATTATGAGGGGCCAGGATAGTGTGCATAAGGAACACACATGCCCCTGAGCAGAGAGGTCAATAATCAGGGGGCATAGATTTAAAATAACTGGTAAAAGAATTACACGGGAGTCGAGGAGAAATGTTTTCGTCCAGAATGAATTTGGGTCTGGAACTCACTGACTGAAAAGTTGGTCGAGACACAATCGCTCATCACAGTTCAGCAGTACTTGCAGATGGATTGAATCGCCCGAATCTGCAACAGATCAAGAGCTGGGACGTGGGATTAGGTTGGATAGATCTTTCGATTGGCGGAGAAAGGATGTGCCGAATGCCCTCCTTCTCTGCGGCAAATTTTTCCAATTCTGTGATTCTAAGAGGTGGGGGAATCCTCTTTCGTGTCCTGCACATATCTGTATCACACCATCGATGGGATCTTGCTGTGTGGTAATTGGCTGCCGTATTGCTCTACAGTCCATCCAGTGGCTACACTTCAAGAAGTACTTCATTTTCTGTAAAGCATTTTAAAAAAAATATTAATTCAGTGGATGTGGGCGTAGCTAGCAAAGGCTGACATTTATTGCCCATCCCTAATTGCGTTTGAGAAGGTAGTGATGAACAAACTTTGTGGTCCACTGCAGTACTTGGATATGCACTTGATGACTACGGTCCAAGAGCTGGAAATTGGATTTGGCAGGGAAGTGCTTTGTCCACAAGCAAGGATGTGATGAGCAAAATGGTTTTCTTCTGTGCTGTAAATTTCTATGGTTCTATGGTCCAGTCACTGAGGTGATGGTACCACGAATGTGTTGCTTTGTAGAAGGTGTTCCAAGATTTTGATCCAGCCACAATAATGGAGAGGCGATATATTTCCTGTTTCATTTTCTGAGGATTTGATACTCGAGCTGGAATATACAATCTTCAGCGATCATGCCCACTTCTGACCTTATGATGGTGGGCAGGTCATTGATGAAGCAGGTGATGATGAACTCCTGCAGCGATATCCTGGGCTGAGATGATTGGCTTCGAACAGCCACAACCATCTTCTTTGAGGCTAGGTATCTCTCCAGCAGTGGAGATTTACCCAGCAATGACTTCAACGGTAGAAACCTCCTTGATGCAACATTCGGTCAAATTCTGCTTTGATATCAAGGACAATCACTCTCGCCTCATTTTAGAATTAATCACTTTTGGCTATATTTGGACCAAGGCTGTAATGATGGCTGGAGGCTGGTGGTACTGTCGGAACACAAACTGAGCAACGGCGAGCAATTGAATAATCCTATGTTAGGGAAAGATGCTACGGGAATGCAAGCTCGTGCTGTTACTGTCTGAAAACAGCGTACAGTTGCAAGATGTATATTTGTAGAATCAGATGGGTCATCGGCCTGAAATCTTACTCCTACCTTCCTCTTCCCACAGACCCTACCAGGGCCTCAAAGCATGGCAAGTTTTAAAATGTCAGTGTTAAAAAAATTCTTTCATTCTATATTTCTTAAAGATTAAGAAGGCACAACAGGCAGCCATATATCCTAGTTTGCTGATGATGCAAATATTGGTGATATAGTAATTAGTGCAGATGTTAGCGTATACTTATAAAGATATATTGATAGATTAAGTGAATGGACAATTCAGTGGCAGATAGTTTCTAAACAGGTAATTGTGTGGTCAGGCATTTTAGATTACATAGTTTAGATCCGAGTACTAATTAAATGGAGCACAGCTCGGAGGGATGGAGTTCCATAGTGGTTTGGAGTCCAAGTGCCCATCCCGCTAATGTGCAGTAGCAAGTTACAAATATAATCGAAACAACTAATGGCATGTTAGGGCTTTATAACTCGGTGTTGGACTATAAAGCAGTGGAAGTTTTTCTTCAACTGTACAGAGATGTAGTTATAATATATCTGGAGTACCCTAAGTTATAGAATATAGTTGATTCATAGAAGTTTACAGCACGGAAGGAGGCAATTTCGGCCCATCCTCTCCGTTCCACGGTTATCCAGCCTAATCCCACTTTCCAGGTCTAGGTCCATAACCCTGCACGTTACGGCACTTCAGTTGCACATCCAAATATTTTTAAAGGTGCTAATGGTTTCTGCCTCTACCACTCTATCAGGCATTGCGTTTTAGACAACCACAACTCTCTGCCTGTGGAAGTGTCCCATCAAATCTCCTGTAAATCTTCTACAATTATTATAAATGTATGCCCCCTGGTTGTTGAGCCCTCTGCTAAGGGAAATAATCCATTTCTTTCCATTATATCTAGTCCCCTTATGGACACGGCCCCTTAGAAATGATAGGTTGGATGTGGAAGGTGTACAGTTCATGTTCACCAGAATGTTACCAGGGTGCCACGAGTTAAATTATGAGGAGAGATTACATAAACTAGACCTGTACCCCCTGGAATATAGAAGGTTAAGTGGTGGATTTCAATGAGGTTTTAAGGTTTTGAAACGAATTGAAAAGATAGATAGAGATAAAGCTTTTTTCACCGTTTGTGGGGGAGTTTACGACAAGGGGACATAATGTTTAAATCAGAGACAGGCCATTTGGCAGAGAAGTTAGGAAAATCTTCTTTACGCAAAGGGTGGTGGATTTATCTTCTGCAAAACAGGATATGCTAGCTCAATTAAAAATGTTAATTTTAGGTCGATAGTTTTTGCTAGACACTGGTTATAATGATGTGGAGCAATGCAGATGGATGGAGTTAAGACAGAGCTCAGTCAAGAATTAACGGAATGTCGAAAAGGCACAAGGGGCAGAATGGCGTCATCCTGTTCCTATGTTCAGTCAATTGGCAGATCAACTATTATAATTAAAGAAACGTTGTCTTGAAGGGTGAATTATAAATATATTATGTGCAGAGATTATGGACCGCTTCCACGCTTTCATAACAAACACGCATTATCTAATTGTCAAACCAGTTGGTTGAACATTTACCAACGTTGGAACCCACGCAGACACACATCAGTTGGATTTTAATTCCAACGCCTTAACAACTCGGCCATCTTGGTCATGTGCTTGAAAATTCGGCAAATCGCTTGCAGACTCAAAATTTAATTTTCAGCGCTAAGCAAATTACACGTCTGCATACTCTGCAAACGTGCGGGCATATATACCTTGTGTTTACCTGTGGACGGTGAAAAGCTGAACCGATAAAGCACAGCACTTCTGCAAATAATGTATTGAACTGATTGTCCGTAATTAGACAACAAACCCCCTTGCTTTAACCCACCGAGCATTTAATCTTCCGGTCAACACTGAACATCTTTGAATGAATAATGTTAAAATCCACGTCAACCACCCAGCATCTGCATGCTCAGATTGAACCAGCGCTTAAAGCGATAACACATAAGCTATGGAGTAAATTGATGTGGGGATTGATGGAGAGAGTGACAGAGAGAAAGTATTATTTGGACGGATAAACAAATCCCCAATGAGAAAAGCTTACAGAAATTGACTGCAACTGAGTTCGACATACAGCGAGACTGACACATGGAAAAAAAGTCAGAGACAGAGAGAAATAGAATGAATCATAGAGAGAGAAAAAGTGAAACAGTACATTTCATGTGGGAAAATCCCTGAGGGCACGGCCGAGAATTAAAACCCTGAACTGAGGTTTACAGGTGAAAACACAATCTCACTGAGAGAGCCGATTGGAGCATCACAGAAGGATACAATGACACACTTTCCCCAGAGCACTGAAAACTGTTTGCCATCAACTATTTACCCAATTCCCTTCTAGAGTTGGTCACCCCGCAGCTTAGGAGTGTGCACGTAGAGTGGGAGTGGTTGATCAGAAGACATCGAAACATAGAAACATAGAAAATACGTGCAGGAGTAGGCCATTCCGCCCTTCGAGCCTGCACCGCCGTTCAATAAGATCATGGCTGATTATTCTCTCATTACCTCTTTCCTGCATACGCTCCATACCTTTTGATGCCCTTAGCCGTAAGCGCCACATCTAACTCCCTCTTGAATATATCCAAAGAACTGGCATCAACAATTCTCTGCGGCAGAAAATTCCACAGGTTAACAACTCGCTGAGTGAAGAAGTTTCAGCTCATCTCAGTCCTATATGGCCTTCCCCTTATCCTAAGACAATGTCCCCTGGTTCTGGACTTCCCCAATATCGGGAACATTCTTCCCGCATTTAACCTGTCCAGTCCCGTCAGAATCTTCTATGTTTCTATGAGAACCCCTCTCATCCTTCTAAACTCCATTGAATGAAAGTCCAGTTGATCCAGTTTCTCTACATATGACAGTCCAGCCATCACTGTAATTAATCTGGTGAAGCTTCGCTGCACTGCCTCAATAGCAAGAACGTCCTTCCTCAGACTAGGAGAACAAAACTGAACACAATATTCCCGGTGAGGACTCACTAAGGCCCTGCAGAACTGCAGTAAGACGTCCCAGCTCGTATACTCAAATCCCCTAGCTATGAAGGCCAACATACCATTTGCCTTCATCACAGCCTGTTGCACCTGCATGCCAACCTTCAGTGACTGATGAACCATGACACCCAGGGCTCATTGCACCTCCCCTTTTCCTACTCTGCTGCAATTCAGATAATATTCTGCCTTCGTGTTTTTGCCCCCAAAATGGATAACCTCACATTTATCCACATTATACTGCATCTGCCATGCATTTTACCACTCACCTAACCTGTCCAAGTCACACTGCAGCCTCGTACCGTCCGTCTCACAGCCCTCACAGCCACGCATTTTAGTGTCTTCTGCAAACTTGGAGATATTACACTCAATTCCTTCATCTAAATCGTTAACGTATATTGAAAAGAGCCGGGGTCCCAGCACTGAGCCCTGCGGCACTCCACTAGTCACTGCCTGCCATTCTGAAAAGGACCGTTTATCCCGACTCTCTGCTTCCTATCTGCCAACCAGTTCTCTATCCAAATCAGTACATTACCCCGAATACCATGTGCTTTGATTTTGCACACCAATCTCTTGCGCGGGACTTAGTCAAAAGCATTTTGGAAATCAAAATACACCACATCCACTGGTTCTCCTTTGTCTACTCTGCTTGTTAC
Organism: Pristiophorus japonicus; assembly: GCF_044704955.1. Taxonomy (NCBI): domain Eukaryota; kingdom Metazoa; phylum Chordata; class Chondrichthyes; family Pristiophoridae; genus Pristiophorus; species Pristiophorus japonicus. The sequence goes on from NW_027252252.1 coordinate 228,260, forward strand.
AATCTCAAAAAATTCCAGAAGATTCGTCAAGCATGATGTCCCTTTCATAAATCCATGCTGACTTGGACCGATCCTGTCACTGCTTTCCAAATGCGTAGCTATTTCATCATTAATGATTGATTCCAACATTTTCCCCACTACCGATGTCAGGCGAACCAATCTCTAATTACCCGTTTTCTCTCTCCCTCCTTTTTTTAAAAAAGTGGTGTTACATTTGCTATCCTCCAGTTCATAGGAACGGATCCAGAGTCGATAGATTGTTGGAAAATGATAACCAATGCATCCACTATTTCTAGTGCCACTTCCTTAAGTACTCTGGGATGCAGACTATCAGGCCCGGGGGATTTATCGGCCTTCAATCCCATCAATTTCCCGAAAACAATTTCCTGCCTAATAAGTATATTCTTCAGTTCCTCCTTCTCACTAGACTGACTGTCCCCGAGTACATTCGGAAGGTTATTTGTGTCTTCCTTCGTGAAGACAGAACCGAAGTATTTGTTCAATTGGTCTGCCATTGCTTTGTTCCCCATTATAAATTCACCTGAATCCGACTGCAAGGGACCTACGTTTGTCTTCACTAATCTTTTTGTCTTCACATATTTATAGAAGCTTTTGCAGTCAGTTTTTTGTTCCCTGCAAGCTTCCTCTCGTACTCTACTTTCCCCTTCTTAATTAAACCCTTAGTCCTCCTCTGTTGAATTCTACATTTATCCCATTCCTCAGGTTTGTTACTTTTTTTAGCCAATTTATTTGCCTCTTGCTTGGTTTTAACACCATCCTTAATTTCCCTTGTTAGCCACGGTCGAGCCACATTCCCCGTTTTATTCTTACTCCCTACAGGGATGTACAGAATAGGAGGACTAGGCAGTTAGTGATCGAGCCCCCGAGTCTATCTCGCTCGTCAACAGTATTATCTTATGAGTACTGGTGTGGAGATAGTGCATCTGGTGATTGCAGCGAGATCCAAATCCACGGCAGCACAGGTGGCTCAGCTGCACAGGGGAGGAGGGAGATGAATGGCAGAGCTATAATGAGAGGGGATCCAATAGTCAGTGTAGCAGACAGGCCTTTCTGCAGCCGCACACGTGACTCCAGGATGGGATGTTGCCTCCCTGGTTCCAGGGTTAAGGACGTCACCGAGCGGCTCAGGACATTCTGATGGAGGAGGGTGATCAGTCAGAGGTTATTGTCCATACTGTTATCAATGGCATGAGTAGAAAGACGGGTGAGCTCCTGTAGGCAGAGTTTAGCGAGCTACGAGAGAGATTAAAAAGCAGGACCTGAAAGGTAGTAATCTCCAGAATACTCCATGTGTCATGAACTCTTGAGTACAGAAATAGGAGGATAGAGCACGTGAATGCATGGCTGGAGAGATAGTACACGAGGGAGGGCTTTAGTTTGCTGAGATATTGGGTCCGCTTCTGGCAGAGTTGAGACCTGTACAAGCCGGACGGATTGCACCTCAACAGAGCCGGGACCAATAAACTCGAGTGGCGGGGAGCAGGGAGTGGGGAGGGGGGGAGGCGGTGGTTGCTCGTGCTGTTGGGGAGGGTTTAACCTAGTTTAGCAGGGGGACGGGAACCTGAAAATAGATTCAATAGGGAGGGGAGTAGTGTTGGAATTAAAAAGCAACAATGTAGAAAGTGAGTTTGTTGGACAGAGGAAACAAGCAGGAGAAAAGGGTAAAAAATCAAATTTCAAGGCTTTTTGTCTGAATGCACGTAGCATTTGTAACAAAACAGATGGGTTGACGGCACAAATAGATACCAATGAGTATGATCTGATAGTCATTACAGAGACGTGGGGGTTGCAAGGTGACCAGGACTGGAAACTAAATATTCAGAGGTATTTGACATTTCAGAAGGAATGACAAAAAGGAAAATGAGGTGTGGTAACACTGTTAATAAAAGATGGGATCAGTGCGTTGGTGACAAACGATATAGGTTCAGAGAATCAAGAGGTTGAATCAGTTTGGGTGGAGATAAGGAACAATAACGGGAAAACGTCGTTGGTGGGCGTAGTGTATAGGCCCCCTAACAGTGGCTACACGGTTGGACGGAGTTTAAATCAAGAAATAATGGAGGCTTGTAAAATAGGAACGGCAATAATCATAGGTGATTTTAACTTTCATATTTACTGGATAAACCTAATTGGTCAGGGTAGCCTTGAGGAGACGTTCATCGATTGTATAAGGGATAGTTTACTTCTACAGTACATGCTACCCCAACCAGGGAGCATGCTATCTTAGATCGAGTACTGTGTAATGAGACAGGATTAATAAATGATCTCATAGAAAAAGATTGTAGAGGACTGAGTGATCATAATATGGTTGAATTTGACATGCAGTTGGAGGGAGAGAAATTTGGTTCTCCAACCAGTGTCCTAAGCTTAAATAAAGGGGACTACAAAGGTATGATAGCAAAGTTGGCTAAAGTAGATTGGGAAAATAGACTAAAGTGTGGGATGGTTCATGAGCAGTCGCAGACATTTAAGGAGATATTTTTAAACTCGGAACAAAAATGTATCCAATGAGAAGGAAAGACTGTAAGAGAAGGGATAACCATCCGTGTCTAACTAAGGAAATAACGGAGGGTATCAAATTGAAATCAAACGCATACAATGTGGCGAAGACTAGTGAGAGACGAGAGCAGCGGATTGGGATTTTTTTTAAACCAGCAGAGAACGATTAAAAACATGATCAAAGAGGGAAGATAGATTATGAAAGTAAACTAGCACGAAATATAACAACAGATAGTGAGAGTTTCTACAGATACATAAAAATGAAAATATTGTATAATATGAATGTTGGTCCCCTGGAGGATGACACTGGGGAATTAATATTGGAGATCAGGGAAATGGCAGAGACGTTAAACAAATATTGTGTATTGGCCTTTACAGTAGATGACACTAAAAACAATCCAATCGTGGATAATCAAGCGGATGTAGGCAGTGATGAACTGAATACTATCACTATCAAGAACGAAGTAGTGCTAGTAAAATAATTGGACTAAAGGCGGACAAATCCCATGGACCTGATGGTTTACATCCTATGGACTTAAGAGAAGTGGCTGCAGAGATAGTGGATGCATTCGTTATAATTTCTCAAAATTTTCTGGATTTGGGGCGGATTGGAAAACCGCAAATGTAACGACCCTATTTAAAAACGAGGCAAGCATAACACAGGGAACTATAGACCAGTTAGCCTAACCTCTGCCGTTGCGAAAATGCTGGAGTCCATTATTAAGGAAGCAGTAGCGGGACACTTGGAAAAGCATGATTCAATCAAGCAGAATCAGCATGGTTTTATGAAAAGGAAGTCATGTTTAACAAATGGCTGGAGTTTTTGAGGATGTAACGAGTGGATAAGGGGGAACCAATGGGTGTGGTGTATTTGGATTTCCAGAAGGCATTCGATAAGGTGCCACATCAGAGGTTACTGCACAAGATAACAGCTTACGGGGTTGGGAGTAATACAAAGATAGAGGCTTTGCTAAATAACAGAAAACACAGCGTCGGGATAAATGCGTAATTTTCCAGTTGGTAAACAGTGACTAGTTGGGTGATGCAGGTATCGGTGCTGGGTCCTCAACTATTGACAGTCTATATTAATGACTTGGATGAAGGGACCGAGTGTAATGGAGCTAAGTTTGCTGATGGTACAAATGTAGGTAGGAAAGTAAATTCTGAGGAGGACACAACAAATCTGCAGAGATATATAGTTAGGCTAATTGAATGGGCAACAATTTGGCAATTGCAATATAAGGTGGGAAAATGTGAGGTTACCTTCTTTGACAGAAATAATAGAAAAGCAAATTATAATTTAAATGGAGAAAACTAGCAAAGTGCTGCAGTACAAGGACAGATGGGGGTCCTTGTGCATGAAACACAAAAATTAGAATGCAGGTACAGCAATTAATCAGAAAGGAAAATGGAATGTGCGTTTATTGCAAGTGAGATAGAGTAGAAAGGCAGATTAGTCCTGCTACAATTGTGCAAGGTATTTGTGAGGCCACACCTGGAGTACTGCGTACAGTTTTAGTCTCCGTATTTAAGGAAGGATAGACTTGCAATGGAGATTGTTCAGAGAAAGTTGACTCAGTTGATTTCGGAAATGAGGAGAGTTGACTTATGAAGATAGTTTGAGTAGGTTGGGACTATCCACAGTGGAGTTCAGAAGAATGAGAGGTAATCTTGTCGGAACTAATAAGATAATGAAGGGGCTCGACAAGGTGGATTCAGAGTGAATTTTGCACTCATAGGGGAAACTAAAACTCGGGGACATAGACTTAGAATAAGGGACCGCCCATTTATAAGAACATAAGAACATACGAAATATGAGCAGGAATAGGACATACGGCCTCTCCAGTCTGCAGCACCATTTAATACGATAATTGCTGATCGGATCATGGACTCAGGTCCACTTCCCTGCCCGCTCCCCATTATCCGGTAATCCGTTATTGGTTAAGAAACTGTCTCTGACTTAAATTTATTCAATGTCCCGGCTTACATAGCTCTCTAAGGCAGCGAAGACCACATATTTACAACCCACTGAGAGCAGAAATTCCTCCTCATCTCAGTTTTAAAAAGTGGGCCCCTTTATCTAAGATGATGCCCCCTAATTCGAGTCTTCCCTACCAATGGAAACCTCTTCTCTGCATCCACCTTGTCAAGCCCCCTCATAAGCTTATACGTTTCGATAAGATCACCTCTCATTCTTCTGAATTCCAGTGAGTAGAGGCCCAAACTCCTTAATATTTCCTCATAAGTCAACCCCCTCATCTCCAGAATCAACCTAGTGAACCTTCTTTGAACTTCCTCCATTTAAATATCGTTTTCATAAATATGGAAACCAAAACTATACACAGTATTCCAGGTGTGGCCTCGCAATACCCGATATAACTGTAGCAAGACTTCCCTGCTGTTATCCTCCATCTCCTTTGCAATAAACGCCATGATTGCACTGGCCTTCCTGATCATTTGCTGCAAATTCATACTGAACTTTTGTGTTTCATGCACAAGTACCCACATTTCCCGCTGTACTGCAGCACGTTGGATTTTTTCTCCATTGAAATAATAGCTTGCTCTTTGCTGTCAAAGTGTTTTCTGTCAAAGTGCATGACCTCACACTTTCCAACATTATACGGATACATTGGTTTTCATCCCACCTTTATATCGTCAGCAAATGTGGCTACGTTACACTTGGTCCTTTCTTCCCAGTCGTTAAAGTAGATTTAAAACTGAGATGAGGAGAAACTTCTTTTCTCAATCGTTGTAAATCTCTGGAATTATCTTCCCTCGAGAGCTGTGGAGGCTGGGCCAATGAATATATTTAAGTCAGAAATCGACACATTTTTTAGCGATAAGGGAGTAAGGGGATATGGGGAGCGGGCAGGGAAGTGGAGCTGAGTCCATGATTAGTTCATTCATAATCTTATTCAATGGCGGAGCAGGCTCGAGGGGCCAAATACTCCTGCCCCGAATTCTTATGTTATTATGTACTCTGTAGCATCTGTAGCAACCAACTGTTCAGGCAATGCAATCAAAATCTTAACTAATTGGTGAAGAATTCAGAAATCTCCTCATCCCAACTCCGATTTATTTGTCAACTAAATTGCTAATTTAAATCTGAGATTGATAGATTTTTGCTAGATAATGGTAGGAATTAATTTGGTGTCAAAGCAGATGGATGAAGTTAAGATATTGGACAAACATTATCTCACCAACTGGCGGAACCGTCTCGAGGGTTGAACGACCCCTGCTCTTATTTTCCGTCAATCGGCAGAGCACCTGTCATAAATGTAGGAACGCTTCATGGAATTGTAAATTATAAATACAGAAACTTCCTTTGCAATGATTATAATATTTTAACAAGTTATCATAATAGACAACTTCTGCTAGTACTGGAGCTCGAACCCAAGCCGACATTCGCACATTTGATTTTCAGTCCAAAACATTAATCACTCAGCCATCCTGACGATTGAAGCAAAAAGTGTAATTTTCGACAATTGAGCAAATGCATTCCACACCAAATACCAATCCATTGATAATGCCAGTGAATTGAAAGCTGCTGTAGAAAAAAAAAACATCAATTAATTTTCAGATTCCTGGCCCTCATTCTCCCTATCACTATGGTCGTCCAGTCCCTCTGGTTATCCATTCCCCACCAGAAAGGCTTGAGGCCCCTCCGCTTCTTCATTGAACGGACGCTCAACCATTTCCCATCCACCATCAATTCATCCGCCTGTCGGAACTTGATTTAAACTGTCATTGGACAACTTCTCCTTTGACTCCACACATTTACTCCACATTAAATGTGTTGCTATGGTATCCCGCATGCGGCCGAGATATGCCTGTATTTCAATGGTATATGTGCAACATTGTTTGTTCTAGTCCTACTCAGGTCCCATCCATCACCTCGTTTTCTGGTGCATTGATGATTTTATCTGTGCCATTTCCAGCTTTCGCAGCGAACTCGAAATTTAGTCAACATTGCTTTAACTTCCCACCCTTCCCTGCTCTTCACATGGCCCATCTCCGACTCTTCCCTTCCCCTCCTCGATTTCGCTGCCTCCATTGCTGGGGATAGTCGGTCGATCAGTATCTACAATAATCCCACTGATTCCCAAATCTACCTTAAATACACTTTTTTCTACTCGCTTTCTGTAAGGACGCTATTCCATTCTCCCAGTTTCTCCATCTCCATTGTATGTGTCCTGGCGATGGCAAAGTCAATACCAGTGCTACCGATATGTAGCTAAATTTTTCTCCAGCAAGAAAAACCCACGACCCGAGTGCACGTGACCCTCGACCTTGTCCTGCCCATTTCCCGCACTTCTGCTCTCATCTCTTCTCCTCCCTCGCAGAACCACGATAGAGTTCCACTTGTGCTTAACATTCACCCCACTAACCGCCACATTCAAAGGATCATCCTCCCCCATTGCTGACACATCCAACGTGGTCCCACCATTAAATATATCTTACCCTCCCCTCTCTTTTCAGCAGTCCAAAGAGACCAGTCTATCCGGCATGCCCTGGTCCACTATCCAATCATCACCAACAACGCTTTCCTTCCCACAGCACCCTCCTGTGCAAGCGCAGGAGAAGCAACACGTGCCCATTTCCTACTCCCTTCCCACAGTCCAGGCCAGTATAGGTGAAACAACGACGTACTTGTACTTCTTTCAACTTAGTATTCTGTATCGACTGAAATCTCCTCTACACTGGGGTGACCAGACACATATTAGGTGAGCACTTTAGCGAGCAGCTCATTTCAGTCCGCAACAAGAACCCCAAGCTTTCGGTCACCTGTCCCGTCCTCCTATACTGTTCCTATGAAACTCAACATTAGCTCGAGGAACAGCAGCTCATCTTTCCATTCGGCACTTTACAGCCTTCCGGACTCAAAGTTGAATTTAACAATTTCAGATTCTAACCACTGCTCCCATTTTTTCGGACAATAGCTGTTAGTAATGATCCTGCGAGTCTCTCTTACCCTTTCTCTAGACACATATTTTTTTCTTGAAGTGTCCCATAACTATGCCCTTTCGCTTTTGTCATAAATTCATTTCTGCTTTCCACCATGTCACAGGCCTTCCTTTTCGTTCTTCCTTCCCCTCCACCTTTCCCTGCTTAAGTACCTGCTTAAACTCTGTTACACCTCCAACTTCTGACAGTTTTGATGAAATATCATCGACGTGAAACATTATCTCTGTTTCTCACTTCATTAATGCTTTTTGTCCTGTTGTATATGTTCAGCAATTTCTGTATATATTTCCTATTCACAGCATCCCCAGTAAGTTGCTTCAGAAAAAATAGCTTCAGTGCTGTGGATGAGAGGTTTCGTTATCAAATGATGATGAAGGTGCCCTGCAAACCGGAAAGTGCAGGTTCAACCCCCGTCCGCACTTTCATACAAGTGCCCTGTTGATCTCCTGTTGTTTTGAGCAGCCCATAATTATCTCAAGTGGTAATTGTTCAGCACGTCCACTGGCCCGAGAGTTTAAAGAGCTGTTGAATGTTTCTGAGTCCATTAATGTTCCCAATGTTTTGCTAAATGTATTAATCTGAAGTCACATGCAGAACATTATTATCCGTTTCCCACAGGACTAAGCGAACCACACCGAGGTAGAGGATGAGTATCCGAAAATGACAGAGAACTGAAGGAGACTTTTCGTCCCATCATGACTGAGCCGGCTTTGTGAAAATGCTATCCAATTAGAACCACTCCCTATACTTTCCACATAGCCCTGCAATTGTTTCCTATCAAATGTTATCCAATTCACTTTTGATGGCAAGCATTTCAAGAAAATGTGATAATTCGCTACAATGTACATTCGTTGAAGAAATAATAACACAAAACTTAAAATGTTCCAACCGTGTCTATTAAGAGAAATTAAAGATAGTATTAGATTCAAGGAAGAGATTAATAATATTGCCAAAAAGAGTCGGAAGCGTGAGCATAAGGGACTTTTTATAATTTAAAAAGCTGTGTGCTGTCAGTCCCGGATCACGCTGTGTCTGTTTAAAAGGGATGCGCTCTCAGTCCGGGATCATTCTGTGTGTGTGGTAAAAGGGACATTCTCTCAGTCCGGGATCATTCTGTGTGTGTGGTAAAAGAGATATTCCCTCAGTCCGGGATCATTCTGTGCGTGTGTAAAATGGATATTTTCTCAGTCCAGGATCATTCTGTGTTTGTGTAAAAGGGATGTGCTCTCAGTCCGGGATCATTCCATGTTTGTGTCTGTTTCAATGGAGCGCGATTACAGTTGTGATTACCGAATATTTAATGTGATGTAATCGAAAGCGCATTTGGTTTACCTGCTTATGTGCGGACCCACTTTGCAATGCTTCTGTTCAGTAATTCTATATATGTTTATCTTTACGTGAAACATATTTTCATCATAATAGTGGCCCTGAAAAAGTTCACAATTGTCTTCACACCAATGCATATCATCGAATCATTGCATTTCTTAGTATGGAAGGAGGCCATTCCGGCCCATCATGTCGACATGTGCCGAACATGAGCTATATAGCCTCATCCCACACTCCAGCTCTTGTTCCGTACTCTTGTAGCTAACGGCACTTTAAGTTCAAATCCAAGTACTTTTTTGAAACGTGGACAGGGAATCTGCCTCGCCCATCCTTTCAGCGGTGTGCTACAGAACACTCTGGGTGAAAATTGTCCCCACAAATCACCTCTCAGCCTCCTACCAATTACAATAAATCCATGCCTCCTCTTTCTGGACTGCTCTGCTAAGGGAAATAACACCTCTACCTTGTCCACTTATAATTGTCTATGCCTGAAAATGGTCTCTCCTCATCCTCCTCTGTTCCACAGAAAACTAACTCAGACTATATAATCTTTCGTCATAGCTCAAATTCAGCGGTCCAGGCATCATTCTCGTAAATCTCCTCTGTATCCTCTCCAATGCAATTACATCTTTCTTGTAATGTGCTGACATTGTACTCTAGCGGTGGCCTAATTAGTGTTGCATACAGTTCAAGCATAACACCCCTGCTCTTGAATACTATGCCTCTGCTGATAAAAGCAAGCAGTCCATATGCCTTAACAACCACATTATCTACCTGGCCTGCAACGTTCAGGGATCTGTGGACCTGCACTCCAAGATCCATTTGTTCCGCTACACTTCTTAGTGTCCTACAATTTATTTTGTATTCTCTTGCCTTATTTTCCCATGAAAGTATATATTAATAATTTGAGACATGACATGAGCTGAGTGTAGCAAGCTAGGGAAAAAGGTGAATATGGACAAGAATTTTCAGGTGATTGACAAAAGAACGACATGCATCAAATATTGAACACACTACCGACGAGGATGGGACTGGACCCACGCGTGCAGAACACAATAGATTCATAGTCCATCGCGTTATCAAGTCTGCCACCTAGGGCTGCAACACGCTCAGCCATCCCGTTTATTGATTTTTGCATCCAAACAGAATTCCCCTGCGACAACGTGCCTTCGCCACTTGTCCTGCCCATGCACCTAAATCGACAATATTGAAAATGTACAATCAGCTTATGTCAGCAAAATGCCTTCCGTTACTTCAGGTGAGGGAATGTCAGAAATCGTCGGTTTTGAGACAGATTCAGAACGGAGAAAAACAAGTTTCGCCCGGTGATTTAAACAACCATGACATTGAAGTAAATCACCTCATTCATTCGTCCTCGCTCCAGTGCCATCACCAGAAAAATGTTGTGGGGAGAATTGTGAGCAAAGTAAAGGAGGGCTATTGATTGTGGAACGCAGAAAAAGCTGGGAGAAAAGGTGGGTTTGAAGGAGTAAATATGTTAATACCGCTAAAAACGTAATATCTGTTTCATTTAGTGAGGATAGATGTTTGGCTGTGTTTTGTCAGAAGGTACTGTCGTGAATAAAAGATATGAAGCGAGATGTGCCATGACTCGGATTCGAACCGAGGTTACTGCGGCCACAACACAGAGTACTAACCACTATACGATCACGGCGCCACACACCAGCTGTCACATCTGTCTTTTGACTGCAGCAAAGTTACAAACGGCGCTGGTCAGAAAATATGTAGTTTTTGTGACGAGGCCAAATTCAACCCCGCCAGAAATTATAGCAGCGCTGGAATGCGACCAAGGCCCCGCACCAACTGGGGCTTAATCCAGAATGGGAACTAGGGCAACTCCAGTTACGTTTAAAACGATTGCAGCTCTGTTCCATGGGAAGAAACTCACCCTTTGTGACTCATGAAGACAGTAAGTACCAGCCCCGCTAGGAGTCAAACGGAGAATCTTTTGTTTACTAGATAGGCGCTTTGACTATTTAAGCCACGGAGTCAAGCCATGCCTTTGATCTATCGCCTCCAGTCACTCATATCGATCAGCCACCTGTCACTTCCATTTAGAGTTTGAGTCCCTTTTGTATTTAAGCATCTCTCTTATCTATTCCGCTATGTGTGCCAATGCTGTCCGTATGTCTCGCTGCATTTATCTCGGTGTCAATCCGTGCGTTAATTCTGAATGGATACCTATGTTTGTCTCTGAAGTGAAATAAATGAACGACGCAGACAATTCCTCCTCTGACACTAGGGAACTAAGGAGCCAAAGTTTATAACAAGATATTGTTCATTGTGATCCAGAAAATACAATATTCCATCTTGAATGATTTAGATTCAGTTCTGTGCGAACGAGATTATGACCCCAACGTGTTTCCAATAAGCCATCTTTTAATTCGATGTCCGAAGCACTACCTTGCCAGCTCAAGGATATTCATAACTAATAAACATAGTAGTCAAGCAGTGAAACGATATTTGCAGAAATTGTTGTGAGACTGCAGAATGCACTAACTCACAGCAGCATATTTAAAACAAAGGTTAAAAACATGCAGCGTGTGGGAGGAAGGGGAGAGAGAGGCCAGAGAGCCATAGCAAAGCCGTACAACAACTTGGGGAGTTATTTCCTTACCACAGCATCATTGCGCATGGAATGGATATTTTACTGTTAAATGTGAATAAAATGCAACGTATGTTTGCAGCTGTTTCTGTGTCTGTCCTGTTACAATCATAAGAAAATAGAAACAGGAGGTGGCCATTCAGCCTGTGAAGCTCGCCCGGACATTTAATTCGATCAAGGCTGGTCTGTGCAATGATTCCTTAAACCTTCATAACCTAGTCCAACAAAAATCTATCAATCACTGGTTTGAAATTGTCAATTGACCCCCAGCATAAACCGATTTTTAGGGGAGGAAGTTCCAGAATTCCACTACCTTCGGTGACAAAATTGATTCCTTTCATCATCCCTGGACGGGTTAGCTCTAATTTTATATGTATCTCCCATTGAATTGGACCCTCCCACTACGGGAAATATTTCTCTCTATCTTTCACCTATTTGTTTGCAGCTCTGACCGAACTCCACACCCCAGTGCATTACCTGTCCCCTAGATCCTGTTCCTCTAATGTTTAGTTGGAGAGAATGCCTCTTTCTCTGCTGATTCTCTGCGCCCTATCTCTACAGTTGAGTTAGTTGCCGATCATTGGCAGCAGGTGGCAGAAGTGAGGGGCATATGGACCCTGACAGAGAATGCTGCTTCGCATGGACTGAATTTTCCCCGCGGGCGCTGGCGGCGATTGGAAAATCTTATTGTGTCACAAAGATAGAATTAAGGAAGCGATGTCTGAAAGTGCCACCATGTAGAGGAAGCATCTCATCATGTGGGGATATTTGAGACACAATAGGATTGTTTCCGTCTGACTCCAGATTATAAGACTGCGTGATCGTATCACATCTGTGTCGCAGTGGCCTTTACACCAGATGTCCGTCCGAATAAATCGAAACCCTTCACATTAAACACTGGCATCTTTTAACGTTTAGAGGACGACTCTCGGAGCGATGTGCCTGGTTCTCTCATTTATGCGTTGTTAAAAAGATGGAGGTTAAATGATTTGCAGAGATACCTTCTAACCATATCAAGTCTTCCATTCACTAACATGAAGCACAGAGTCACTAACTCAGGAACACAATCTGTAATTGGCTGTGTCACAAGCGATAGCGCGTTGAACTATTGAGATAAACATCAAACAATCATTCAAAGGTTGTGGGTTTGCGTTCCACCAGTGTCGTTACTTATTCAAGTTTCGATGAGGAACGTTTACAGCACACACACAAATCGTTCGTTAGTGTGCTTCAGCGAATGGGAATTGCTGGAATAATTCAGTTGGAAGCGCATTTTATTGAAGACGTATAGATCCCGGGCTTCGGAAGTGTTTAGTTATTTAATGTCTCTTTCTTTCATTCGATTCTCGAAGCTGTGCAGCCGGAGAGAAGACAGATGAGGTTTTGCTCCACACATTCACTTCCAGTGTTCTAAACATCAAACCTATCATAAAATTTTAGCCGACAACCTTTGAATGTTTCGATCGAATAGCTTGCTATAGATGGTTATTGCGATACCCATTGCGCCACAGAGCCGCTCTCGAGCACGAACACTTTAGCAGTTTTAATGTGTTTCTTGCAGCAATATTTCCAACATCAGCCTCATTGTTCAAGTCAAAAAAGCGCCGACAATCCTGTAAATGGCAGCGGGAGTCTGATGAGCAGGTTTGCTCCCGTCAAACAGTTCCATTTACCGCCTCTAAATGATCTGTTGCAAACGTTGAACATATGTGATGAACCTTTATCAAAATTCTCAGCAAGATGTTCAGGGGAATCTTTGCTGGGGTTGAATATGATAAGAATATAAGAACATAAGAAATAAGAGCAGGAATAGGCCATACGGCCGCTCGAGCCTGCTCTGCCAAGTAATACGATCATGGCTGATCTGATCTTGGTCTCAGGTCCACTTCTCTACCAGCATAGTCCCTTAATCCCTTATTGGTAAAGAAGCTATCTGTCTCTGTCTTAAATTGATTCAATTTCCCGGCTTCCACAGCTCTCTGATGCAGCGCATTCCACAGATGTACAACCCTCTGAGAGATGAAATTCCTCCTCATTTCAGTATTTAAATGTGCGGCCGCTTATTCTAAGAATTTGCCCCCTAACTCTTGTCTCCCCTTTCAGTGGAAACATCCTCTCTGCATCCACCTTATCAAGCCCCCTCATAATCTTATACGTTTCAATAAGTCCACCTCTCATTCTTCTGAATTCCAATGATTAGAAGCCAAACCTCCTCAACCTTTCCGCACAAGTCAACCCCCTCATTTCCGGAATCAACCTAGTGAACCTTCTCTGAACTGCCTCCAAAGCAAGTATATCTTTCATAAATATGGAAACCAAAACTAGACGCAGTATTCCAGGTGTGGCTTCACCAAAACCCTGTATAACTGTAGCAAGATTTCCCTGCTTTTATACTCCATCCCATTTGCAATAAAGGCCAAGATTGCATTGGCCTTCCTGATCACTTGCTGTACCTGCATACCATTCTTTTGTGTTTCATGCACAAGTACCCCTAGGTCCTGCTGTCCTGCAGCTACTTTTAATTAATAACTTGCTCTTTGATTTTTTTCTGCCAACGTGAATGACGTCACGCTTTCCAACATTATACTCCAAATTTTTGCCCACGCAATTAGCCTATCTATGTCTTTTTGCAGATTTTTTGTATCCTTCTCACACATTGCTTTTCCTCCTATCTTTGTATCGCCAACAAACTTGGCTACATTACACTCGGTCCCTTCTTCCAATCATTATTATAGATTGTTAATAGTTGGGGTCCCAGCACTGATCCCTGCGGCACCCAACTAGTTACTGATTGCCAACCCGAGAATTAACCATTTATCTCGACTCTCTGTTTTCTGTTCGTTAGCCAATCGTTTATCCTTGCTAATATATTACCCCCAATCCCATGAACTTTTGCCTTGTGCAGTAACCTTTTATGTGACACCTTGTCAAATGCCTTCTGGAAGTCAACATCCATTAATTCCACTTTATCCACCCTGTGGGAAGCATGTATAGATAATCCGTGAGTTTACACATCTTCTACTTTGTGCCAAATGCATTGTCAGTGCGTTGAATTCGAGTCTGTTTCTGGACATTTTACTTAACATCAGAGTTACTGATTTATGAATGGTAACGGCCCCGTTCCCTCCTATAAATCTGTAATTCTAAACCGCTGCTGTAAAACTCTCACCGGCACTTTGAACATTGTGGACCTGTGGAAAGCGAAGTGCTCACATGGAAATGCTAATAAGTGGATAAAGTTTGAGAACCCAACAACTATACCTTCAACTCCGCTGCTAATGTCACAAGTAAAACCTTTGGCTTTTAGAGGTGCGACATTTCACGCGCAGGTACTATCATATAAATACTGCACTGTAACCGATCGTGCAATGAAAAACACGTGCAGGTGCTGTGCGCGATCAGTGCTCCCATCATACAGCTGTCTGTTTCACTTGTCTTATAAACAAAAAGACATAGAATAATCGAATTATTCAGCGCAAAATGAGGCTGTTCACCCATCGCATCTGTTGTGGCTCTGTAAATTATGCACATTCCAATTATTTTTCGCCGTAGTACAGCTTTATATTTGTATTGTTTCTGTTTAGTATTTATAATGCAAGAAAGAAATATTCACCTTTGAGTGCGTGCAGTGTACTTTCAGAAGAATTAAATCTGGGCTCAAAGGAAATTGCGAGGAGAGATTACAAAAATCAGCGTTGTATGCCATTGAATTTGTAAGATTACGGTGTGATTTGATTGAAGTTGTCAAGTTATTAAGGGTAACTGATAGTACAAGCGGATAATTTCTCGCACTGCTTGGAGATTCTCGGACTCAACTCTCTTCGGTTTTCCCGCGCAGCTTCAATCCTGTTCACAGCGGGTTCTCCCGCTAGTGAAATCAATTATCAAAATCGTTTATTTTCTTCAATCCGCTCGCCCTGGAAGGATTTTGGAGATTTAAAGACGGGTTCTGAGGAAACTAAAGAATTGGCAATAGATCTAGAATATTGACTGACTTCAAGAAGGCATGCTGGGACGGCTGACCTAATTCGAAAATTGTTCTGCACCTCATAGAAACGTTTAGAATTCTGACGGGTTTTTACAGGTTACATGCAGGAAGAATGTTCCCAATGTTGGGGAAGTCCAGAACCAGGGGTCACAGTCTAAGGATAAGGGGTAAGCCATTTAGTACCGAGATGAGGAGAAATTTCTTCACCCAGAGAGTGGTGAACCTGTAGAATTCACAACCACAGAAAGTAGTTCAGGCCAATTCACTAAATATATTCAAAAGGGAGTTAGATGAAGTCCTTACTACTAAGGGGATTAAGGGGTATGGCGAGAAAGCAAGAAGCGGGTACTGAAGTTGCATGTTCAGCCATGAACTCATTGAATGGCGGTGCAGGCTAGAAAGGCTGAATGGCCTACTCCTGCACCTAGTTTCTATGTTTCTATGTTTCTATGATTGCCTGGAAGTTTCAGACAAGGAAGCCTCGAGCGGCTCACCACCAGCTTCTCAAGGACAATGAGGGATGGGCAATAAAGGCAGGCCTTGTCAGGAATACACACATCCCAGGAACGGAAATAAATCAATATTGCCACGCATGACACCACTTTAAAAAGGGAAATTTGTGATTAAGAATGTGTCTCAATAGATTCCTTACTAAATTGCGGTATTTTTTAGTTTTTTATTTTAATATTGCAACGCCTGAGTTCGTTTAAAAAGAGCAATGAAAAGCAAACTCTGACAGTGGTGGGATTCTAACACAGTCCCGCTTACGAACTGGAGGCTAAATCCAGCGCCTTCGACCGCTCGTGCACGTGACAATGCCAAAGGCAATTCATATAATGCTGGTCACGGATAATTGTAAGTTGGCTCGTTGCTTCATTTGAGTCCAGGGATTTGCATTGAGAAAGAAAGAAATTAAAGAGCTTTCTGAGCTGTATTCACAGGACGAGGTAATTGAGAGGTTAAGGCGTTTGATCGCTAACCGACTGTGCATGGTTTCCAATTCTTTCATTTTTGCATTTAATAATATATCTGTTTGCTCTTTTTAACACATCCAGGACTCCTGCATCTGAGTTCCTTCCTTGCCCAAATCCATTTTGCTGCCTTAATCTATTTGCTGAAAATAGAAAAGTCCTAATTTCCTCCCAAACTGTTGCTTGCACGGAGAGGCTGACATTGTAAGAGATGAACTACGTGAAGTATATATCAAAGTGGACAGTGACGTCCTCGTAAAAGCAATATGTCTCCACCAATGCTGCCTGAGCTGCAGAATATTGCCAGTAGTTTTTGTTTTTACTTTTGTGCTCGAGAAGAGCTCAGAAACGTTACCAGTCAACACAAAACTTGCTTTAAGGGGGCAGCTCCAAGTTAAACGTTTCTGTGCTCTTCTCAAACACGAGATCAAAGTTAACGTTCCTGCACACCAGCTTTAAAGTCAGCCGTTTCCGCTTATATTATCCTGCGCCGCGGGATTCAAAATAAACTTTGCTCATAGTATCAGGGAGTCTTAGATTTTCTTAGTGGGGATTGTAAGGGCAAGGGGAGCTCAGAGGCTGTGTGGGAATTGAAGGGTATCTGAAATTGTATCATGGGATTATCCATGGGATTATGAGGGTTCGCAGCAGATATCAGAACGGGCTACGGACTGTAAAAAGGTTTTTGAGAAATGAAGGGACCTCAGCCGTTATCAAAGCGGGTAAGCAACGCTTAGTAGGTATCAGAAATAGTAAGCCATCCTCTGGATTTATTAAAGACACTCAGGAGTATTGGAGTGAGTAACGAACGTTCGGGATCTATCAGAGAGCGTATGTGAAGCTCAGGATGTATCAGAGAGTCTAGTGTAACACGAGTAGTTATCTTCTGAATATCACATTTTCTAAGTACAAACATGGTTAATTAAAGCAAAAGTTGAAACCGAATGTAACAGGCGATCTGCCGTTTCCCACGGAATGAGATGGTAGATTGAGGCCCGACTGACCATTTGAAGCGCTCAGAAATTCATTGATATCTAACACAGATCCTCCACCCCAATACACTAAATAACAAAATAGATTCCGTTAATTACTTTAGTAAGAAACAGACGAAAATACCGTTATATTTAACACAATAGCAACTCACAAAAAGATGTTTATCTAACATGGAGACACTGAAGTGTATTTAGAACAATCACAGGTAATTGTTTGTTGTAACAGAACTTTAATTGAGTTTTTTTTTAAATAATGATATAAATATGGAAGTTTACGTGTCCCTCTTCAAAATCCGGTGGACATTACTGTGTAATGAATTAACTCCTATCATATAATTTTTTACATGGACTACTGCAACGTTTGAGAACAATGGATTGATTCTCAACAGAATGATCTTAAATAAAGTGGATTACCAAGCTTTGCAGAGTTGGCTAAAGTTGATAGGGAAAATAGATTAAAGTGTAAGAAGGTTGATGAGCAAAGGCGGACATTTATGGAGATATTTCCTAGCTCTCCACTAAAATATATTCCAGTCAGAAGGAAAGACTTTAAGAGAAGCCAGACACAACCGTGGCTAACTAAGGAAGTAAAGGATGGTATCAAATTGAAAACAATGGCATACAATGTAGGCAAGATTAGTGGGAGGTCAGAGTATTTAAAAAAGCTGCAAGGACGACTAAAAAAATAAAGAGAGTATGAATGTAAATTAGCAAGAAATATAAAAGCAAAGAGTAAGAGTTTCTACAGGTATACAAAAATGCAGAGGGTTGGTAAAGTACCTCAGAGGATGAGACTGGGGAATAAATAATGTGGTGCAGGGAAATGGGAGAGACTTTTAACAGATATTCTCTATCGGTCTTCACGTCGGAAGACACTAAAAATATCCCAATAATAGATAATTAAGGGGCTATATTGAGGGAAAATTAATACATTCACTATTACAAAAGAAACAGTGCTCGGTAAAATAATGGATCTAAAGGTGGCCATGTCTATTGGACCTGATGGTCTGCAGCCTCGAGTCTTAAAACAAGAGGCTGCAGAGACATTGTTAGCAATCTACCAAAATTCACTGGATTCTGGAGAGATCCCAGCGAATTGGAAAACTGCAAATGTTAGGCCCCGATATAAAAAGGAAAGATGCAGATAGCAGAAAATTGTAGACGAGATAGCCTAACATCTGCCGTTGGGAAAATGATGGAATTCATTATAAAGGAAGCAGTACAGGATGGTTGCAAAATAATAATGCAGTTAAAAATGGACGGCATGGTTTTATGAAAGGGCAATCATGTTTGACATATTTTCTGTGGCTCTTTGAGGATGTAACGAGCAGGTTGTTCAAGGGGACCAGTGGTTGTGGTATATTTGGATTTACATAAGGCATGAGATAAGATGCCAAGTAAAGCGGTACTGCAAATGATAATACCTTACGTGGTTGGGTTAAAATATTAGCATGCATAGAAGATTGGCTACATAACAGAAACAGAGAGTCTGGATAAATGGGTCATTATCCGCTTGCAAATAGTGACTAGTGAGGTGCCACAGGGATCGGTGCTGGGGCCTCAACTATTTACAATCTACTTCAATGACTTGGATGAAGGGAAAGAGTGTGATGTAGCCAAGTTTGCTGATGAAACACAGATGGGTGGGAAAGCAAATTCTGAGAAGGAAACAAGGAATCTACAAAGGGATATAGACAGTCTAAATGAATGGATAAACATTTCGCAGATGGAGTATAATCAGGAAAATTGTGAAGTTATCCACTTTGTCAGAAAAAATAACAAAGCAAATTATGATTTAAATGTAGAGAGATTACAAGATTCTGAAGTAAATAGGGACCTGAGGGTCCTTGTGCATGAAACAGAAAACAATAGTATGCAGAAGAGCAAGTAATCAGGAATGTTGTACTTTATTGCAAGCGGGGTGGAGTATAAAAGCAGAGGAGTCCTGTTACAACTGTACCGGGTATTGGTGAAACCACACATAGAGTACTGCGTGCAGTTTTGTTCACATTATACAAGGTTCACTGGGTTGATTCCTCAGATAAAGGGGTTGACTTATGATGAAAGTTGAGCAGGTTGGGTCTATTCTCATTGGAGTTTATAAGAAAGCGAGGTGATCTTATTGAAATAAATACGATATTGAGGGAACTCGGTAACGTAGATGCTGATAGGATGTTTCATCGAGTGGGGGAATGTAGAACTAGGGCGGATAGTTTAAGAATATGGAGTCACCCATTAAAACACATTTTTTCTTTCAGAGGGTGGAAGATCTGTGGAATTATCTGCCGCAGAGAGCTGTGAAGGCTGCGTTATTGAATATCTTTAAGATGGAGATAGACAGATATTTGTACGATAAGGGAGCGAAGGGTTATGGGCCCCGAGTAGTGAAGTGGAGCTGAGCCCGAGATCAGATCAGCCATGATATAAAATGGCAGATCAGACTCCCAGGAGCCAAATGGCCGTCTCCTGCTCCTATTTCCTAAGTTTTTATTCCACTGGACCTGTTCTGCTGACCCCAACACAATACATACTTACAACCAATAATACAAATCTGCCATGGACGCAAGGCTACATCGTTTGCTGCAAGGTATAAATCAACTGCACCGAAAAATGACATTAAGCAGAATCGACATAAAATGATTATGTTTCAGGAAATGTTATATGTCAGATGTAGGATTCGAAGCCACGCCTCCAGAAGAGACTGCAATCTGATTGGAGACCCTTAACCCACTACGCAATCCGGACTTCATCATCCATACTTCATTGTCCCTGGATTTACCCCCGAGGTAAATAAAACGTATCATTCACTTCGGCCCTCGCTAATGGTTGCTGGAAATCCGAGTGGCCAGTTTACAATATCCCTGGATTTTATGAACAGTAGTGGTCACAGCACAGATTGCTGTCGAACAGCACCTCCCACGTTTTACTACAATTACACCCTACTGTCTGTTTATTAATCTGTAACTAGCTTGCTATCCATTCTTCTATTTCCTTACTTTCTATCATAGTTTTGCTGCATCTGTCTTTAAAGGGACAACATTTTCGCTTGCCACTCCTATTCTCTTAACATACTCAAATAAACATTTGTTGCTAACTTTTATATTCCTTGCACGTTATTTGACATCTTTTTTGCACTTTTATTACTTTTGGTATCCCTTCAGATTGGTCTTACTTTAAGTTAAAACCTTGATTTCTGACTCCCATATGCCTCTCAAAACTAATCACAATTGCAATCATGTTACCTACATTATTCGCAAGACATTGAGTTTGGTAACTAATTCTGGTCGGTTGATCATCATTAAATCGATGTTGACAGGTTCCCTTTTCGGCTCTAAAACCTATTGTAGAAATTGTCCCATCGACATTTATTGCATTTCCTGCTTAAACTTTTCTGCTTCTCTCAGGCAGTTAAATAAACTTCTCCCATTACCATGAAATAACTTTATTGCAGAGCAAATGTAATATAAATGCGTTACAGACAGAGCGATATCACGATGGATAAAGGAAATGTTTATGTAATTTAGTAAGGCTGAAGGAAGACAAAGTGCCGGTATCTGAAAGGATATATCCCAGAAATCTGAAGCAGATGAGGGAAGAAATTCCCACGGCCCCAGAAACTTTATCTCAGGACTCAAGAGAGCGTGGCTATGTGCTTGCCAACTCGAGTGGACAATGTAGTACCAATGTTTTAACAGGTGGATAAAGCTAATCTGGTTAATTACAGGGCAGTTACCATAACAACTGCAGTATGGAATCTTTCCGAGTCTCTATTTAAAAAAGAATTTTCCCCTTGTTGTGATAAAGCGTTACAGTATAGAGTTTGTCAGTGTAGATTTCATAGGACGTTCGTGCTTTTCAAACCTCATATAATTATTTGAGGAGGTAAAACGAAACACGGTAACTGGGGAAATGCAGTGGCTGTGATGTAATGGAGTTATAAAAAACCTTGGACAAGGTATAACACGCGAGATAGTTGTGGACGATAGACGGTTATGGAATGGTAAACAGGGTAGAAAACTAGAGTAACATTGGGTTTGATGACAGAAAAGAGAATTTAAGAGTTGAGGACAGTTTATCGGGGTGTTTGTTGCTAGTACTGCCCCATGTTTTCAGTCCTGTTGACTGTGTGTATTGACGAATGGAATATAGACTGAATATATAAAGATATAGAGCGTTTAGCGCCGAAAATTGCAGTTAAAACCAATCTGTCAGCCACGAAAACTGAGAGAGCAGCAAGTAACAATTTACCTTTAAAATCACCAGTGAATTTCTATCCTAGTTAAACATTGTTAAAAATGTGACGAATGTACATATACACTTGCACAGATTATATCTAAATATTCCACTCATATTTACACACCGACTGTTTATAATACAGCAGCACTCTCCTACATCCCGACCTCGTTTATATCGAGCCCATCTTCAGGTTGCAGTTTTGACCCAAGGCCACACATTGACCCTTTACTGTACCAGATTCTGTCCGTTCTGTTTTGTATATTCACCATTGGATGTGCTACGGTCCTTCAAATACTCAAAGTCTAAACACTGATCGGTTAACTGTTTCCAGATACGGTCGGTCCTGATTTGAATTTTACGATTGGATATGGTGCAGTCCACTGAAAACAGGCGGCGAAACCGAGCAAGATTTCGGCTCTGGTGGTGAAAGCTGTTTCTGACGGATTGTCGGTCTCCAGCCGGTGGTGGCGATTGGAAGCTCTTGCGTCACACTGAATAAAACTGGAAGTCATCAATATAAGGAAGTCACTCATGAATCCAGCAGGGAGATCAGAATAAAGAAAGGTTAGAATGTGGAACTAGCTACCACAGAGAGTAGTTGAGGTGGATATCAGATTTGTATTTAAGGGGGAACGGTTTACGAACATGAGCGAGATAGCAAGCGAAGGATATGCTGCTAGAATTAGAGGAAGTAGAGTTGGAGAAGGCTCGTGTGGAACATAAACGCCGGAAAAGACCCATTGTGGCGCATGGCCTCTTCATGTCCTGTACAGTCGATGTAAAATATCTGAAAGCTTCATAGATCCGTAACTGCTTTCGGCTCCAACCGTCAATTCAATTATTTTTACAAAAGCCTCTGACTAACTTTGCGTCCTTGACTCTCGACACCTCAGGGGCAAGGACAAACTGCTCCCCCACCGAAACTTCCATCATTTATCAGTTCTACCGGAATACTTATCGCGGGAGCAGCGATTCTTTCATTTTGCGATTTTGAAATACGACAGTGATACAACTCTGTTTCTTTCTTTGGCTTTGTGGTTCGCTATTCTGCCTGTATTAGCGAGAGAGAGAGGGAGAGAGAGAAGGATGCAAATGGAGAGGTAGGCCGAGGGGGCGAGAGGGGCAAAGAGAGGGGCAGAGACACAAAAGGGATTGTAACAAAGAGAGACAGAGAGCGAAAGACAGAGAGAGGGCCAAAGACAGAGACAGAGGCAGAAAGGGAGAGGGACAAAGAGAGAGACAAACATCCTAATCAACCTGTTTAATTGTTATCCCTCGCTGTTTGTAAAGATGATGAAGCAAATGACTTGCATTTTATCGCGCCTTTCACTACTTCGAAATGTCCCAAAACGCAATTGTGTTGCAACTTCCTGTTCCCGCACTGGATTTGGGAAAATATAGCAAATTAGCGACAGTTTCTTTCTCTCTATTTCTCTCTCTCTCCCTCACTTTCACCCCCTCTCTTTCTCTCTCACTCTCTCCCCCCTCACTTTCTCGCTCACTCGCTCTCGCTCGCTCTCGCTTTCTGCCTCTTTGTTTTTCTGTCACACACCTTCACTCTATCCTGATCTCTCTCTCCTTTTTACTTTCGCACCCACCCTCTCTCTCGCTCTCTCACTCACTCTATCCCTTTCTGTATCTGTCATCCTCGCTCTCCCTCACTATCCCTCTCCCTTCTCTCTGTTTGTTTCCCTCTCACTCTCCCTCACTCTCTCCCTTTCTCTCACTCTATATCCCTCTCCCTCACTCTCTCTCTCGCACTGTTTGTTTCTCTTGCTCTCTCTCTCTCTCTGTTTCTCTGTCCCGTTCCCTCCTTCTTTATAACTGAATAGCGACATGCAATCACTGCCCGTCCCGGGGTGAGTTGCGATAGGGAATCACTAGGACACAGGCTCCCTTAGATGGGAAGCCTGACGAAAGAGGCGGACAGTGTGGAAACGGTGAATAATGGCGTCATGTGTTCATTGGTAGTTATTTCTAACATTTTATATTTTATTTGAGATGCTGCACTGTGCAATAACTCGCTATCCCTGCGCATGTTTCCTTCTTTGTCCATCGCTCTCCATCTCTCTCGTGCCTCTGTCTTTTACTGTTTCTAGTCTCTCTGTCTCCCGGTTCCGATTTATGCCGCGTGTTTTGTTTCCCTCCCTGCCGTTTCTCTTTCGCTAGAGCCCTGTAAATGTTTCGCCATCAACTCTTTATCCAATTCCGTTCTGGAATTTGCGATGCCATCTGCGTCACCAACTTTTCAGGCATTGCATTCCAAACCTTAACTTCTCTCTGACTAGTACAACAATTTCCTCATCTCAACTCTGTTTCCTTTGCCATCCAAATTAATTAATTTGAGTCTTAGACTGATAGATGTTATTCTACACAAGGGCAGGAATGGTTTTGGAGTCGAAGCCGGTGGATGAAGTTCAGTTACAGGTCATACATGCTCTTTCTCAATGGCGGAAGCGGCTCGATGGACTGAACAACCTATTCCTGCTCCTATTTTCCGTCAATCGATTGTGCGCCTACTGCAAATGTAGGAGCGCTTCCTGGAAAAATAAAATATAAATACTGAACCATCACTTGCAAAGATTATATTATTTTAACACGTGGTATTCCTTCCTTATAACTGAAGAGCCACATGCAATAACTATCTGTCCCGGGAAGGTACTATGGGAATCACGAGACCAAATTCTCCCTGGAATTTCCCCTTCTTCCCTGGGTAGCCCAGTGAAAGAGGCAGATGCGCGCAATGAGGAAACAGTGAATAATGACGTTTTATGTTCATTGGTGGTCATTTTTATCATTTTATATTGATCTATTTGAGATGCTGCGCTTTTCAATGGCGCGATATGCCTGCAGCTGTTTCTTTCTCTCTCACTCTCTCTTTCTCTCACTGTCTGACTGTTGGTCTTTATCTCTCTCTCTCTGCACCTATTTC
Organism: Pristiophorus japonicus; assembly: GCF_044704955.1. NCBI lineage: Eukaryota > Metazoa > Chordata > Chondrichthyes > Pristiophoridae > Pristiophorus > Pristiophorus japonicus. The sequence goes on from NW_027252252.1 coordinate 252,816, forward strand.
GGCCTCGCATTCTGTTTCTCTCCCTGCCTTGTTACCCTCTCTCTCTCTCTCTCTCTCCCTCTCTCTTTCTCTCTCTGTGTGTCATTATCGTTCTATCCGATTCTGGTTCTCTCCCTGGCTGTGTGTCTGTCCAGCTATCTCTTTTTCTCAACCTAGCAAAATCTGCAGGCATGTGAGGCTGTGCTTGCATGTGTGTGTTTGCTTCTCTGTAGACATGAACTTGATTGGACCTTGAATCTGTTCAGCCATTCGATTAGGTCATGGCTGATTTGTATCTAAACACCATTGTTCCTGTAACATTTAATAACCTCACCTAACAAAAGTCTATGGATCTGAGTTTTGTAATTTCGCTGCTTTGGCTTTTCACTCTCTCTAATTGAATTGCTCCACAGGTCAGGCAGTTGGTGCAGGAAGAGTAGAGCAGTGAAGGTTTTAAATGCTCGGATCGCAAGGAAGTTTAGAGTCGTGTTGCCCCGTGGTCGATTTTAGGATCGCTGCTTTTTTGATGAAGAGTTTTCGGATGATATGAAATAAAATAATGCAGTAAGCCGTGAGGAGGATGTCACAGACTAGAGGAGGACACACACAGATTGGTTAAATTGCCAGGCAAATGGCAGTTGAATATTTAACACAGAGAAATGTGAAGCGATACTTTTTGGTAAGAAAATAAGCAGAGGAACTTAAAAGGACCGATTATTTCCTTTAATATGCTACCTCTTGAGATCACTGACATCGAAACCGTTCAGAATATTCTCCCAGCAATTTATTAACGGGCTCTCAATAATACAATTTTAAAGAGGGTGCAGGAGCAATGCGACCTGGGGGTGTGCGGACACAAATCTTTGAAGCTGTCAGGTCAAATGGAGATGGCTTTTAAAAAAGCATATGGGATCCTTGCCTTTATTAATAGACCAAAGAACTCAAAAGCAAGGAAGTCATGCAAAACGTTTAATAAATATTGGTGAGGCTTCAGCTGGAGTGTTGTGTTCATTTCTAGGCGCCGTGCATATGGAATAAAGTTAAATCCTAGGAGAGGGTATAGGATAGATCTACTGGAATGGGGTAAGTAATGAGGGACCTCATTTATGTGAAGAGACTGGAGAAGCTGCGATTTTTTTCTTTAAAGCAGAGAACGTAGAGGAACATTTACAGAAATGTTCAAACCTATGAATGTTTTTGATTGAGTTAATAGGGATAAATTATTTTTTTTAAGTCACATTAAAGCTGATAACATCTCTCCAACCATAGCTGGGGATGGAAGCCGTGATCTTCTGTTTACGAGTACTATACCTTACCGCTTGCCCACGAGTGCACCCACTGTCATAATTAGATTCGAGCATCCTCGATAGTGAACCTCGAATCATTTCAATTAGGTTGGAATAGCCCAGGCACATATTCACAGAAATAAAGTGGCATAGTGGAGCGGGCAACTGATCCGCCTCATTAACATGAAATATGTCATAAAACTTTTCATAGCATCGTAGATTAATACATCACAGAAGGGAGGGCATTTTACCCATCGTGCTCTTGAAGGATCTTTCCAATTCGACACAGATCTGTCCCCATATCCCTGAAAATTCTTCCTTCCAAGTATTTATCTTTTGTAAGTTGCTATTTGAATCTGCTTCCACCACCCTTTCAGGCAGTGCGTTGCAAATCGTAACAACTCACAGTGTAATAAAAACATTTATCCTGGTCTCCCCTCTGGTTATTTTGGCAATTACCTTCAACCTGTTTCCTCTGTTGTCCTCGTAATGTTGTGGATTTCACTGCAGCCCTGTAGATCATAAGCTTGGTGCTGGATTTGAGGGCCTGAACTTGGAACACTCTCTTCCAAAGGCTGCTGAAGGCTGTGCTGGTGCACTGTTTCCGTTGTTGAACCTCGTCGAAGATGTCTACCCTTGCTGATAACTGGCTCCCGAGGAATGGGAAGATGATCTATTCCATTCTCACACTTTGTGAATTGTATGAAGGCAAAATGCTTCTTTTTCTCAAAGTTTGGCAAATCTTGACAAAATATGGATCTTCTCGTTTCTATGTAATTATTTGATTAACAGGTAGAAAGTGATCATATAAAGAACTATAAAAGGTACGTTTCCAAAATGCACGTGATACATTGCATGAAGGTGGACGTGTGAGATTATAACAAGTGCTTACAATCTGTTAGTAGACGACAGCTGTATTGTTGGTTAATATAAAAATGCTTTCACAAAATGCATATTCAAAACAGATTTAAGATGTAGTGGAATAGTCTTTCATCCCCCGCTTTGAGGTGGTCCATTATCTCGGGAGCCTCCTGTCAACATTGACGCCGAGATGCAATACCACGTCTAGTGCACCAGTGCAGCCTTCGGCTCCCTGAGGAAAAGAGTGTTTGAATTCCAGGCCCTCAAAACTGCCACCAAGCTCATGGTCTGTCGTAAAACCCGCCCTCCTGTATCGTTCAGATACACGGACCATGTACAGTAGACACCTCAAGTAGCTAGAGAAATACCACCAACGTTGTCTCCGCAAGATCCTACAAATCCCCTGGGAGGACAGGCTACGAACATTAACATCCTCGTCCAGGCTAACATCCCCAGCATTGAAGCACTGACCACAATTGACCAGCTCTGCCACCGCTGAAAATTGGCTTTTAAAATTACTGGAAAAAATGCCTCGCTAAATCCGTCCCACTCAACTTACCCAATTGTTTCTCTAGGGCTATGCCTATGTCAGTAGTACAGTCAATGATGCTGGGGCACTATGACAACTGGCAGATATACAAATATGCCTGCATTCCCTTATGGATATCCTTCTTAGAATGATGTACCAGTAAAATATGTCAGCCTTAAGATCTTATTTAAACCCAAAGAAACATCACCGTTTCGTCATGCCTGCCAGATGGTCGCCAGATTTTGTTATGGTTTTTGCACGCTTTCTTAATTGTTTGGCGTGACTCCAATATGGCACAATGTTATTTTATTATGTATTACACAACGGTCAGCAATGATATGTCCTTTGCAGTAGTTTGCACAAAAGAACGAGAATTATATCACCCGTGTCGCCTTGTGTAGTGTAAGCCCTCTTGATAGGAGCCTGAATGAAAGCGTCCACTGCACCAAGGGTATGTTCCACATCACCCCGTCTGAAGTATTTTCTGTTCTTTGCCACTTGGGTTGGACTCACCCCACCTGAGGTATCCTCTGTTCGTTGGCCGTTGCATTGGACTCACCTTGCTTGGGCTATTCTCTGTTCGTTGGCCCTTGTCTTGTCTGCTCGGATCCGGATCCTCCTCCCGTTGACAACTGCTGCTTCGTTCATCTCCAGCGTCAATCCTTGCCCCTGGTGCTCTAAAGCCTAACTCTCGGAAGTAGTCCCTCTTTGATACCACTTTTCAGGGCGGTACCATGATTCGATATTGATAAAGGTACAATTTAGGAGTCTTTCTAAATGCTGGGCTGGCCAATAGGGCGTCGAGGTTCTTTCAGATGAAGGAAAGACGAGTCAGCCCACTCCAAATCCATAACTTCAGTGGCAGGGTGTGATTGACTGGTTCTCACGATGACATATCTTTATTGCTGACCAATCATCGGCATACAAAAGGGGAAGAGTTTTGTTCCTCCATTTTATCTGGCTCTTGCTTTTTGTCAACACCTTTGGCAACAACGTCTGAACATGTTATCGCCTATTCCAGAGATAATATCTGGTCCCAGGCCTCGTATTTCCAGTAACCAATTGTAAAGACAGTGTCTTATGTAGTTTGAAGACCAGTTAATTGATTGTCATGTTGTATTCATTGCATGAAGCCAGAATGCTTCTTTTTCTCAGTTTTTCAATGCATGACAAATTTTAGGCTTTAGGACTACTGTATAATTCAATTAACATGAAAAAGATCATCAAAACAAATTGAAAAAGTTATATATCAAAAATGCACGTGGTACCTTGTATCAAAACGCGTGTGTAAGATTATAACAAGGGTCTACAATTTGTTCGTAGTCGTTAAGTACTTCTCTGGCAATACAAATATGATTAAATAAATACATTTTGAATGCAAATTTAACATTATAGTGATATATTCTTTCACAGATGAGACTTTGTTAAGTTGTGCTGCAGTAAATAGTGCAGACTGAAGCAAGAAACTCCCACTCCAGAGATTTCATCGCACATATCTGGGCTGAAAATCTAGCGCAATATAGAGGGAATGCTGCACTGTCGGCCTTGCCATCTTTCGGATGAATGTTATGCTCTCCAAGGAGGATGTCGACGATCCTATGGCACCATATGGCAGTGGAGTTATCCAGCTATCCAAAGTGATATTTTTCCCTCAATAAAATTCATTACTAACGGAGGTTATCTTGTCATTGTAACATTGTTGTTTGTGGGACCTTGCTATGTGCAAATTCGCTACAGCATTCGCTACAAAAATACAGTGACTACACGTCAAATATTATTTCATTGGCTGTAAAGCGTTTTGGGGCATTCGTTCGATGTGAAAGGCGCTATCGAAATCCAAGTCTTTCTTTTAAAGGCGGGAAATATTGAGTTGGGAGTAATTGACCGGTGGAGCATGTCCGAGCGATTGAATTGCCCACTCATGTCCCTACATTCCTCGGCCTGTATAATATCACAGAACAGATCAAAGTGAAACTACGGCAATGGACAATATTAGAAGATAATGAATGGAGCAGAGTCTCGAATCCCCACCGCAGCCCATAAAATCCATGGGGAGGTACATTTCCAGAGAGATTCTGCTTCATACGTGTCAGAAGCTATTCTAATACTGTACAGGTCCCTTGTTTCAGTCAGCCCTCTGGAAACTGTTTCAACATCATCTGCAACGTTTGAAAATTGTTAATTGCAGTGAACTGAGGCTTATTTCGAGCCCTTGTCTATGGTTACATTTTTCTACCCTAGTTTTTAGATTAATTTTATTCTAGATGTTGGTGCAAAGCCCGACTTTATGCCGTTCTCAAGATATAAATTGCTCAGTCAATTGCAAGCCTCAACTCCGAGATTGAAAGGGATGAGTTTCGAACGCCTTGGTGTAAACAGTGTAAGATGATTGGGAATTCGGGCAATTCAGTTGGTGCATAGACAGGAGTGAGCCGCGTCATATAACAGGAGGAAAACTGAAACTACTTCTGTTGAAGCTGCTGCAGCCATGCCGGCAGAGCCCGGTTTTCTGTACATTGTTAGGTAGAAATTTGAGCAAAATTGTTTTCAAGCTTTTGGGTGAATCACGTCAAACACTTGTATTATTAGTTTGGATATAATCAGTGCAGCACAAACATTACAGTGAAGGGAGTTGACGCGCTGTCAAATGACTGGATGTAATGTCAATGCACCTGATCTTTCATGGTCCCACGGGAAGTGTCCTGCAATAATAAATGAGGTTTTCTCTTAAGCTCTCATCTCACAGTCAGTTGGATCTCTATTTACAGTGCCAAGAGTCATCATCATTGCTCAGACAGAATGAAACGTCCGTACACTGCCTATCCATTTTCCGTGTTACCAACAGTTCTACAGGCAGTAATGGTTTACTATCCGATTATATCAGCCATTGGAATCCCCACTAAGTAATTATATTCCGTTACTAAAGTTATGAATAAAGTTGGGATTAACTCTATTCCTGCTCTTATCTCAGTAACTGTATTTTTGTAACGATCCTTCACAATTCAATTCAGATGCAGACATTCAGTGACAGTATTTCTCGCTCAACCTTCTACAATGACTGATCATTTGATGCCTTTTTAATATTCTTTAAATCCCATAAAAATGCAGATTATTTTCCACATGTCATGTTTTTCAAACTGGTTCTGTTTTAACTGAGAGTCGTGCAGTATATGATTGAACGGACTATTTTAATTCTATTTTTACTGACTCGTCTTCCCTCCCGTAACAGTCGGTAATATCTGACAGATTATATTTTACTGAACATCCAGCGTGTTGTAAAATGCTCCTGTTTGTCACCCATTGACTCCCGCTGGGGAGATGGACACTGACAGCCGATCATGGACATGTACCTGAGAATTCGGACAGTCAGGACCGGGATTTGTTCAGTCCCGTTAATCAGAATCTACCCGCTGTTCTCGGACTGTTTCCAGCAAAATGCCGGATATTATTCCTGGTGATCACAATCCATGCCGAATGTGGGATTGTGCTCAATGCAAGAACACAGACTCTCTCCCTCATCTTCTCCCCTGACCGGTGACCAGTCTGTTCTCAGACTCATCTTCCCTCACCGAGCGGATATTTTCTGCCTTCAGCCGGTGGGAGGCAGCTGTTTCCTGTCACATCCATTCCTACAGCGGTATAATTCAGACCGGGAATACGTGCTGTGAGAGAGCGATTGAAACAAGGTAGCGTTGCTCTATGCAGCTGTCCTGGGTTTGTCCACATTTAAATGTCTGTTTTAGATTCCATCCTCTGCATTTTAACCAAAGCACCGTTGAGATGCCGGGTAATAGTCCCTTTATACAAATCGGACAAATTTATTGTTCAGACCAAACGCTTGCAGGGTGATAGAACATCGACTGTACTCTTAGTAAGCCTGTCCGCTCGGTGATCCATACACATTCATTTTAATTTCGCTTCAGATACTTACAGATAGAGGAATTTCTAGTCACATTTATCCACCCGGTCTCCATATCTCTTCACCTCCTCTTCCTCTAGGCACGTACCCAATCTACTTTGAATTCTGACACAGTTTCTGACTCAACCACTATCCATGTAACTGAACTCCACCGCCTCCCCAATCCATTTATAAAAAACCTTCTCCCGCTCTCTCTTCTCTCTGTTCCATTGTCTTCAATTTCATCTACTTTCTACAGCGCCTCGTTCTGGAACATGCATCGACTGGAATCAGTCTGCTTCTATCCAACTTCTTCCATCCTGTCTGTTAGTGAAAATAAATTCACATAGCCTCTGGTAAAGTAAGAGAGACAACTTTATTGCTCACAGAGCTCTGGGAGAAGAGTTTAGGTCCCGTGACCTGGGGAGCACCTTCTCCCCGAGTGCCTGGTGCTGCGGGGTTATAAGCAGTTTACAGAGGGCGGAATACAAGCATTTAAATTCATTTACATACAGCCAATCAATACATATGGCAATGCAATTCATTTACATACTACCAATCATATTGTTGCACAACTTTTTAGTCCTAGTGAAACCTAGCATGGCACGAATTTTGGGGCCCTTCCTCTGTATCTTCTTTTGTGGTTAGTTATTTTGTTGCAAAGCTTTCTATGAAACAGTGGCCTGCACCTGGCCACGAGTCACTTGTTGCTGCAGAGTTCATATCAGCGGACAGCAGATAGACTTCTTGGTACAAAGTTCATTTAGTGAAAAGGCAGAATGTTGGCTTACACCATCATGCTTTGCAATGTCCGAAAATCCATTGCAACAGTTCCCCCTGTTGGTCGTGGAGGATGTTCACGAAATCCAGATGACCACAATGAAGATGGCTCAGTGCCTATCATGCGGCCTTCGAGGCAAATTACTTCCCTGACATTTCGTATGTACACCTTGCCTGTAGCTCTAGCCTACCTTCATCGGTACTGGTCTGTGCCTGCATCAACCGCTCCATCTTCCTCGGCGTCTCCGCGTGTTCACATCAGATGTTCTATTCCGGTGATCACGCTGGCAACCGGCACTATTCGGGCCATCATGACTTTACAGCAGATATTAAAACATTCGATAATCAAGCAACAAGTAATTATTATTACAAGAAGAATAACTAAGTTGGGTGGCAGTGTGAGCTGCGAGGAGGATGCTATGAGGCTGCAGAACGACTTGGATAGGTTAGGTGAGTGGGCAAAGGCATGGCAGATGAAGTATAATGTGGATAAATGTGAGGTTATAAACTTTGGTGGTAAAAACAGAGAGACAGACTATTATCTGAAATGTGACAGATTAGGAAAAGGGGAGGTTCAAAGAGACCTGGGTGTCATGGTACATCAGTCATTGAAGGTTGGCATGCAGGTACAGCAGGCGGTTAAGAAAGCAAATGGCATGTTGGCCTTCATAGCGAGGGGATTTGAGTACAGGGGCAGGGAGGTGTTGCTACAGTTGTACAGGGCCTTGGTGAGGCCACACCTGGAGTATTGTGTACAGTTTTGGTCTCCTAACCTGAGGAAGGACATTCTTGCTATTGAGGGAGTGCAGCGTAGGTTCACCAGACTGATTCCCGGGATGGCGGGACTGACCTATCAAGAAAGACTGGATCAACTGAGCTTGTATTCACTGGAGTTCAGAGGAATGAGAGGGGACCTCATAGAAACGTTTAAGATTCTGAAGGGGTTAGACAGGTTGGATGCAGGAAGAATGTTCCCAATGTTGGGGAAGTCCAGAACCAGGGGACACAGTCTGAGGATAAGGGGTAAGCCATTTAGGACCGAGATGAGGAGGAACTTCTTCACCCAGAGAGTGGTGAGCCTGTGGAATTCTCCGCCACAGAAAGTTGTTGAGGCCAATTCACTAAATATATTCAAAAAGGAGTTAGATGTAGTCCTTACTAGTAGGGGAATCAAGGGGTATGGCGAGAAAGCAGGAATGTGGTACTGAAGTTGCATGTTCAGCCATGAACTCATTGAATGGCGGTGCAGGCTAGAAGGGCCGAATGGCCTACTCCTGCACCTATTTTCTATGTTTCTATGTTTCTAACTACTCCATGCATTAAATAGGAGCCCCAGGATCCACCTAATAGCCAGTCAAGCCAGCTATTCCCCCTTTTTGTACCTTGTCTGAACTCGTCAAGCTGCTTGCTTATGGCATCAATGGATTGGGTGATATTGTATGATTCATCCGTAACATGCGTTATACATTTGTCTCATATTATTGTGCATACTCCCCCTGTTGGGCTAACTGATAATGTATGGCATAACGGGTCTGCTGCATATACAATCTTAATTCAGACAGCTCCCGTTTGATGGCATGCAATGCCTTAGATGTGCTGTTTCCCAGAATGGTTAATCCACAAAAAAGATAATTCCTATTAGCTTTACAACCGTGACAAAATAGAGTAACGCGATTATATACGCTATCTTAGACATGTTTGTTACGCTCAAACAATACAATATTTACACATTAGCAGTAGCCGTAATTTGGACTTGCTTGCAGTCGTCACCTGTTTGGGGTGCATAAACACTATCCTGGTTACATTATAGTGAATCACATGTCTTTTGTTTGCTCATTAGTTTCTTTGTACAATTTCAACTGGGTCCAATTTTTCCATAGACTCTTACCTCTTTTGTCCATACAGGCACAGGTGTCTCCACTGATTATGACCTCATATGCGCCATTCCATTTAGGTGCAAACCCTGGTTTTTCAGGTAATGTTTTTACCACGACGCCTCGTCCCGCCATCGGGATGTCAGGGAGCCTTTCAAGCTCTTTCTGAGCATCTCTCTCTTCCTGATATTCGCTTACTAATTTACGGATCCCTTTGAGTTAAATGCTTCGTTCCAAAACATACGGTTTAATTTTGTCTTTCAATGGGCCTACGTCGGCCCCACCTGTTATGATGCTTTCTGGTAATTGCATCACCCTTCCTGTCATTAGTTCATGAGGGGTTAATCCGGTTGTCCGGTTTACCGTGGCTCTTAACTTCATTAATATAATAGGCACTTCTGTCCACGTTCTTCCTGACATTTGCATGGCCTTGGCCAGGACGTTCTTAAGGGTACGGTTCAGGCGTTCTACCATTCCAGAACTCTGCTGGTGGTAGGGGATGTGGAATTTTTGTTTTATGCCCATCAGCTGGCATACTGTTTTTACAATCTTCTCGGTGAAGTGGGTGCCTTCGTCGGAATCTATCTGAAGTGGCACTCCCCATTGGGGAATCACCTGCTCGGTCAATATCCTTGCCACTGTTGAGGCAGTGCAATCACGTGTGGGGAAAGCTTCCACCCACCGGGTAAATTGATCAATAATCACTAGGCCATATCTTTTTCCATGGGATGGGGGCAAGTGATCTGTGAAATCAATTTGTAAATGTTCCCATGGCCTCCGCGGACGGGGCTGGTGTCCCATTTTAATTATAATAGGCCTGCCTGGATTATTTTGTGCGCACGTAACGCATCGATGGAAATGTTTGGCAATATCTCTCCCCATCCCCTTCCACCACCAATCTCTCCCAAGACTCCCGGTCATGGCCTCTCGTCCAGAATGGGATAGGCCATGGTGCAACTCCAATAAGGTATTCTGTATGCATTCAGGCGCCATTGCCTTGTCGTTTCGTCTCCAAACGTTATCCTTTCCTTGCGTTGCGCCCTGCTTTGTCCACATACCCCTTTCTTGCTCAGAATTGTCCTGGTGTAGTTTCTCGATATGTATCTGTTCGTCTCGGACACCAGCGGCACTGACTGAGGCTTCCTCAGACTCCTCTTGTTCTAATGCCTCTTGTACAGCTAAGTCCGCAGCTTGATTTCCCTGGTGACTCAGCCAATCTGGATTGGTTAGGTCCGGTTCCCTTTGGTGGGCTTTAATTTTAATGACCGCTACCTGTTTTGGTTTATTACTGGCTGCTAAGAGAGCTTCTATACTCAGCTGATGTTTTATGGTATGTCCGCTGGTTGTGATAAAACCCCTCCTCCCCCATGCTGTCATATAATCGTGCACTACCCCGAATGCATATCTACTGTCCGTATAGATATTAACAATCTTAATCTCTGATAGTTCCAGTGCCCGGGTGATGGCTACCAATTCTGTCACCTGAGCTGCCGACCCCTCATTAATTCGCCCTGATTCGACTGTTTCTAGATCCTGGTTAACTACAGCCCTTCCGGTACAAGGTAGTCCATCTACGTATTTTCGCGAGCCGTCCACAAACAAGGTTTGTTCTGCGGTTTGAAGGGGCGTGTCTTTTATTCTATCCTCTTCAATGTCCATATCCATGTCCCCACAATCGTGGGGCTCTCCCTCTTGCACTAAGCCCTCTGCAGGATTTTCCCCTACATTTCTAATTTTCGTTACTGCTTTTTTGGGTGGCAAGAGGACTACTTCCCACTTTGCCGGTCTCATATTAGAAACGGTTCTCAGTTTTCCTCTGTTTAACATTTCTACCTGCGTGTGTTTGATGTTGAGAATGATGTTTCCGGTCATTACCACGGGCTCGCTTATTTTTACTGCCCAAGCTGCGCAGTCTAGTGCAACTATACATCAGGATAATCCGGTCACCGCCAGATCTTCGGCGGTGGAGTAATAGGCTATTGGTCTCCTTTTATCCCTGTGATCTTGGGTGAACACGGCCGTATAGAACCCACCTTCTTTGTTACAGTGGATGTGGAAATCGTTGCCCATGTCAGGCAGTACCAATCCTGGTGCGGAGACTATTTCTGACTTGACTTCACTATACGACTGTTCTTGATCAGGGCTCCACTCTATAAGGTCTCGGGCCGGTTTTCCTCCCTTTATTAGTCTTTAAATAGGCTCGGTAATCTTTGCAAAATCAGGGATAAAGTTCCGGCTGTAATTAAAGAGACATAGTACCTTCCTCACCCCCCTTACCGTTACTGGTCTAGACATGTCCTTGACAGACTTTTCCTATCCGAGGGCATTTTTTTCAGCCCCTTTGAAAGGCAGTACCCTAGGTACAGGACTTGAGTTTTCACTACCTGGGCTTTCTTGGGGTTGACCTTAAGGCCTGCCATCTCCAAAGCTCGTAACACCAGTATACGGTTGCCTGATGTCCCTCCTTGGTTTCTGAAGCTATTAATATGTCGTCCACATATTGTAAAAGACTATTTCCTGCCGGTACTTCTATTTGCTTTAGTACGTCGCTCATGATTCGGTGGAATATGGCAGGACTATTATGGAATGCTTGTGGTAATCGGGTCCAAGTATATTGTTTATCCTCCACCGTGAAGGCGAATTTCTCTTGTGATTCTGGGTCGAGGGGAAGTGCCCAGAAGCCATTGGCTTTGTCCAGGACTGAAAAGATTTTATGTTCAGGGGGTAATCCATTTAGGATTGTGGAGGGACTGGCCACTATCGGCTGCAGTTTGGGGGTGACCTTATTAAGGGCAGTGTAGTCAATGGTTAGTCGATAACTCCATTCTGGCTTCCCTACTGGCCATGTTGGGGAGTTAGTGGTGCTACAGTTTCTATTAAGATACCTTTTTCCACGAGTTCCTTTACTATTTCTACAACTGCTGTTCTGGCTTCGGGTCTTATAGGGTATTGCCGGTGTGCTTTATGAGATGGTCCAGGGAACTTAGTAGGATCCATGTCCGCCTTTCCGGTATCCAATTTTGTCTGTGCCCAAACCCCGCGCACATATACACAAATGCCGCCATTTCCTCCAGTCTCGGTATGCCAGTTGGTTTTTGTTGCTGTTGCGACACCAAAATTTTCCATATGGTGAGCTATCTGTCCCAAATCTCCCTTACCGCCATCTGCCTTTGGCCATGTTAATTTCCACTCGCCACAATCAATCAGGGCCTGAAATTCCTTCATTACATCATTGCCCAATATTGTTCCCTCACGATTCTTGCATACGTAAAATCTCATGGGTATACATAAATTATCAATTTCCACCACTTGGGTGGTGCTCAGGTAGGACAGTGTTGGCCGTCCATCTATTCTGCTTATTAAAGCCTTTTTGTCGGTTACGGGAAGGTGTAGATTGGTAATGGATATTGCGGCTCCAGTGTGCACTAACATCTCACACTGTCAGCCCCCTACTATTGCAGACTCATAAATCCTTCTCTCCTTTTTACTTTGTACAGGGGCCGCCGGGGATCACAGGTTGACTTTGTACTCCTGCCACTGCTGATATTCCTGTTCTGACAAGGTCCTTGCCTCATTTGGACAGCCATTTTTACCATAGCAGGTCGCTTCTAAATGTCCGTTTTTGCAGCCATATGTGCATAGTTTTTCCATGCATTTCCCCTTACATTCTTCGGCAAAGTGACCCACTTTCCCGCAGTTATGGCATGTCCCCTTTGTCTGTCCTCCCCCTGTCCCTGCTGCAAAAAACCTATCTTGTTTTATCTTTGTTTGGGATTTTTCATCGCCCACTCCCTTGACGCCACTAGCCCACTCGACCAGTTCATCATAATTCTGGGTTACAATTACTCCCATTTTTATAATGGTCTGGTATGCAGCGGATAGTCCGTCCTTGAATGCCTGAATAAATGCTCGGTTGCCGTGGCCCGGTTTTCCATTTCCAGAGCATTTGTGATATACCTGGAATAATCGTTCCCCATACTCTGAGGCTCCTTCCCCCTTCTGTTGTTTGGTTGTAGCAATTTTACTCCAATTAGTCGGGGCATTTCCTAAAATTCGTTGGATCTCGGTTTTAAAAGGGCCAAAGGCCGCCTGTTGACCATCTACTTCGGTGGTTAAAGGTACCGCGTGTGTCCAACGTCCCCCTGAAAAGTCGGCATTGGCTGCTACCGCAGCTCCTCCGGCCACTACTCTCCACCGATCTGCCGGGCAAGCCGCTCGGACTAGTTGGTGTATATCTCTGAGGTATAGCTGGTGGCCCACCCAAACTGTATCCAGCTCTGCCCAGAATTTGGTATTCGCGCACCGGGGTTGTAATTTGCCCAGGGATGCTATTATCTGCTGCCTCTCACCGGGGGTAAATGGTTTATAGATTGCAGTGAGATTTGCTGCGGTTCCTCCCCTGGTGACTAGCCCCGCCGGAAAGGTTTCTAGATCTTCCTGACTCGGGGCTGTTGCCTCACCTTGGTAATCTTCGTAATGGGGCAGTGAGGCTGTTTCTCCTCCCCATTGGGAACGGTTCTGAATCTGTTGTTCTAACGCCAGGCATTTCTTTTCCCATTCCCTACATATTCCATGTGCCTGACTTAATTGTTTACTGTTCTCTTCCATTTTCTCTCTAACGTCCTTTACTTGCTCAATTAATCCTGCTAACTGCTGTAATAGTAATACTCTGGCCTTTTTGCTTTTATCTTTCTTTTGCTTTGCCATCCAATTTCACTGTTGTTCTAATGTCTAGGATAGATACTAACCGTCTTTCTGCATTTTTTTAATTAAGACTTGTTGATCGGTCATGTAAGAGTTAATTAGGGACCCGGGCGGTCCACATTTTACATCCGTTTCCTTACCTGCCATTGAAAGTGTTTACTCTATGTTCCTGTATTCCCCTCCAGTTTATGGAATTTCCATAATTAAATACTCACGGCCACCATTCACCTCGCAGAGACCTCTTGTCTTGCTCGCGAAGATTAACATGTTCCCTTACCACCGGAGTCCGGCACTTGCTTGGAGTGATCAGCTGACTTCCGCATCAATTTCTAGACCACCTTCTATGAACAATGGACTAAAATCATCAACCCCTACATTTCGAATATCACTAATTACTTTACTTTCAGCCTGCGTTGTACGCCACTACAATCTGAATTTCTTAACTCTTATCACATACTATCACATACGATTAAGTTATGTCTCTTTACTTACTTAATCTATTTTAAGCATTTGATACCACTTCGCCGGCAAACCGCTTCCCCCAGTATGATTTCTGGGATGTCAGAAATTGACTACTGTTCCATTCTACTGGGTCATATGACTATCCAGCTCCGCGGTATCCTATTCGTGACGCCAATTTGTTCGTGAAAATAAATTCACATAGACTCTGGTAAAGTAAGAGAGACAACTTTATTGCTAACAGAGCTCTGGGAGATGAGTTTGAGATCCCGCGACCTGTGAAGCAACTTCTCCCCGAGTGCCTGGTGCCACGGGCTTATAAGCAGTTTACAGGGGGCGGAATGCAATCATTTAAATTCATTTACATACAACCAATCAATCCATATGGCAATGCATAAAATTACATTCTCCCAATCATATTTTTGCACAACTTCTTTCGCCCTAATGAAACCTGAGAGCATGGCGCATGTTTGGGGGCCCTTCCTCTTTAACTTCTTTTGTGGTTTGTTATTCTGCTTGTTTGCAAAGCTATCTCTGAAACAGTCCCACTGATAGAGCCGGGCTGGTTAACTCAGTGTCCCACGAATAGAGCCGAGCTGGGTAACTCAGTCCCACTGATAGAGCCATGCTGGCTAACACAGTGTCCCACTGATAGAGCCGGGCTGGGTAACTAAGTTCCACTGATAGAGCTGGGCTGGATAACTCAGTCCCACTGATAGAGCCAGGCTGGGTAACTCAGTGCCCCCCTGATAGTGCCGGGCTGGGTAACTCAGTGTCCCACTAATAGAGCCGGGCTGGGAAACTCAGTCCCACTGATAGAGCCATGCTGGGTAACACAGTGTCCCACTGATTGAGCCGGGCTGGCTAACTCAGTGTCCGACTGATAGAGCCGGGCTGGCTAACTCAGTGTCCCACTGACAGAGCCGGGCTGGGTATTTCAATGTCCCAGTGATAGAGCCGGGCTGGGTATCTCAGTCCCACTGATAGAGCCGTGCTGGGTAACACATTGTCCCACTGATAGAGCCGGGCTGGGTAACACATTGTCCCACTGATAGAGCCGGGCTGGGTAACTCAGTTCCACTGATAGAGCTGGGCTGGGTAACTCAGTCCCACTGATATAGCCGTGCTGGGTAAAACAGTGTGCCACTGATAGAGCCGGGCTGGCTAACTCAGTGTCCTACTGATAGAGCCGGGTTGGGTAACTCAGCCCTACTGATAGAGCCGGGCTGGGTAACTCAGTCCCACTGATATAACCGGGCTGGCTAAATCAGTGTCCCAGTGTTAGATCCCGGCTGGGTATCTCAGTCCCACTGATAGAGCCATGCTGTGTAACACAGTTTCCCACTGATAGTGCCGGGCTGGGTAACTCAGTTCGACGGATAGAGCCGGGCTGGGTATACTGTGTCCCACTGATAGAGCCCTGCTGGATAACTCAGTCCCACTGATAGAGCCAGGCTGGGTAACTCAGTGTCCCCCTGATAGTACCGGGCTGGTTAACTCAGTCCCACTGACAGAGCCGGGCTGGGTAACACAGTGTCCCACTGATAGAGCCGGGCTGGGGAACTGAGTCCAACTGATAGAGCCAGACTGATTAACTCAGTGTCCCACGAATAGAGCCGGGCTGGGAAACTCAGTCCCACTGATAGAGCCATGCTGGGTAACACAGTGTCCCACTGATAGAGCCGGGCTGGCTAACACAGTGTCCCACTGATAGAGCCGGGCTGGTAACTGAGTCCCACTGATAGAGCCAGGCTGGTTAACTCAGTGTCCCACTAATAGAGCCGGGCTGGGAAACTCAGTCCCAATGATAGAGCCATGCTGGGTAACACAGTGTCCCACTGATAGAGCCGGGCTGGGTATCTAGTCCCACTGATAGAGCCGTGCTGTGTAACACATTGTCTCACTGATAGAGCCGTGCTGGGTAACTCAGTCCCACTGATAGAGCCGGGCTGGCTAACTCAGTGTCCCACTGATAGAGCCGGGCTGGGTAACTCAGTCCCACTGATAGAGCCGGGCTGGGTAATTCAATGTCCCAGTGATAGAGCCGGGCTGGGTATCTAGTCCCACTTATGGAGCCGTGCTGGGTAATTCAGTGTCCAGTGATAGAGCTGGGCTGTGTATCTCAGTCCCACTGATAGAGCCGTGCTTGGTAACAGATTGTCTCATTGCTACAGCCGGGCTGGGTAACTCAGTTCCACTGATAGAGCCGTGCTGGGTAACACAGTGTCCCAGTGATAGAGCCGGGCGGGTTACTCAGTTCCACTGATAGAGCCGTGCTGGGTAACTCAGTGTCCCCCTGATAGTGCCGGGATGGGTAACTCAGTCCCACTGATAGAGCTGGGCTGGGTAACTCAGTCCCACTGATAGTTCCGGGCTGGGTAACTCAGTCCCACTGATAGAGCCGGGCTGAAAAGGAAGTGGAAACCATTCCCTCTGGCTCGAGGAGATCAGTATATGCTCAGGTCCCGAACAGTACAACTGCTGAAAGGGAGTATGGCATTTTAAACTCCAATTTTTAAACAAGGGGGAGGTAGACATTTTAAACCATTACAGCCGTCCTCTGAGATGATGAGATCGATGCGGGATTTACCGTGGAGTGAACCAGATAGAGAATAAGGGCGCGAGTTCAATCTCTGGTCTTTGCTGAGTTGGTTTCCCTTCGCTCCGGTTTCGGCGAGGACACTGGACGATCCCAGTGCTGCGGTCTGGAGATGCGAAGATCAGTGAGAGATCCTGCTCCTCGGAGTTACCTGGTGATCTGGGGTACGGCGCTGGCGGGAGATCTCTTCTCTTCACATGTTTATATTAATTTATACACATAAATGTTTATCATTTGAATGAAATCATGAAACCGACAAGTTAAATTCCCACCCGACAGCCCGGAACAGGATTGGTCAGGAAAGTTCCTTAATGTTAAATATCCCACAATAATCAGTGTGCGGATTCACACATGATACAAATCAACGCTAGGTGAGATGGGAGAGACTCCTGGTCCCTTGGAACTGAGCCCCAGCTCAAGCCCATCCCCTCCGGGGAGAAGGACACTGGACGGAGGAAGGAACGGTCTGAGGATGGAACATGTTCAGTGGTAAGAAGTTTGGATCTTTGTCGCTGGAAGCTCAGACGAAAGTGAAAGGATGGTGACCCGAGACATACCCGGTCCGGGACATCCACCTGTTCCCTGTCTCTGAGCTCCGGGAATCTCTGCACGAATGGGGATGGAAGGTGACCCGAGACATACCCCGTCCAGGAGCTCCGCCTCCTCGAATACTGAGCTCAGGGAATCTCTGCACTAATGGGAAGAGAAGATGAGCCAATGCAGACCCGGTCTGGGAGTTCCGCCTCCCCCCACACTGAGCTCCGGGATCTCTGCACTAATGGGAAGGGAAGGTGACCTGATACAGACCCGATCCAGGAGCTCCACCTCCTCCCACACGGAGCTCCGGGAATCCCTGCAGTAATGGGAATTAAAGGTGACCCGATACAGACCCGGTCTGGGAGCTGTGCCTCCTCCCAGTCTCTGAATTGCGGACTCTTGACAAAGGTGCTCCTCCACTTCAGATAAACTCTACAGAAACTCTAGTCATCTATGAAAGATGAAAGGAATGTTATGAAACAGGAAGACAAGAATAACCCATAACTCACAGATCATTGAGTAAATGAGGGAGCGTGAATCTGAGACAGAGAGACAGTGTGAGACTAACAGACACAGGAAGATAAAGAGACAGATAGAAGCAGAGACCAAACACCAAGATCTATAAACCAACAATTTAGTGTTCAACAGATGACAGACGGGGTTCACATTGTTAAATTATAATGATAGGTCACGTAGACGTATCCTTTTTTTATTGAAGATTATTCCCTGATGGTGAATTATTCGACAGATAGAAAAAACCAATAGTTTCACAGATGCGTATTACAGAACAAGGGGAGACAATCTTACAATTAGAGCAGAGCCAGTCAGGTGTGAAGTCAGGGAAGACTTGTTCAAACCAAGGTGGTGAAAATTGGAACTCTCTCCCCAAAACGATAGTGTAGGCTGGGGTTGCAATGACATTTTCAACAGTGTGGTGGATAGATTTGTTAGTTAATGGTATGAGGGTATATGGATCAAAGGCGGATAAAGAGGTGGCCAAGGCAACCTTAGTGTGTGAAACAATCTGGTCCCTCACACACTGAGCCTTGAATTCACACTCTTCAGTTTGTTCTGGACCCTGAGGCTGGTTCCTCAAACACTGATCCTCACATTCACAAAAACTTCAGCTGGGTCTGGATCACTGCACCCTGAGGCTGGTTCCTCACACACTGGGCCTCACATTCACACACACTTCAGCTGGGTCTGGATCACTGGACCCTGAGTCTGCGGGTCCCTTACACAGTGAGCCTCACATTCACACACACTTCAGCTGGGTCTGGATCACTGGACCCTGAGACTTGTCCCTCACACACTGGGCCTCACATTCACACACACTTCAGCTGGGTCTGGATCACTGGACCCTGAGACTGGTCCCTCACACACTGAGCCTTACATTCACACACACTTCAGCTGGGTCTGGATCACTGGACCCTGAGACTGGTCCCTCAAACACTGAGCCTCACATTCACACACACATCAGCTGGGTCTGGATCACTGGACCCTGAGGCTGGTCCCTCACACACTGAGCCTCACATTCACACACTCTTCAGCTGGGTCTGGATCACTGGAACCTGAGGCTGCTGGTCCCTCACACACTGAGCCTCGCATTCACACACTCTTCAGCTTGTTCTGGATTACTGGACCTTGAGACTGGTCACTCACACACTGAGCCTCACATTCACACACTCTTCAGCTTGTTTTGGATTACTGGACCCTGAGGCTGCTGGTCCCTCACACACTGAGCCTCACATTCACACACACTTCAGCTGGGTCTGGATCACTGGACCCTGAGACTGGTCCCTCACACACTGAGCCACACATTCACACACTCTTCAGCTGGGTCTGGATCACTGGTCCCTGAGGCTGCTTCCTCACACACTGAGCCTCACATTCACACACTCTTCAGCTTGTTTTGGATTACTGGACCATGAGACTGCTGCTCCCTCACACACTGAGCCTCACATTCACACACACTTCAGCTGGGTCTGGATCACTGGATCCTGATAGCGGATATGCAGTGAATGAGTTAAGACAATGGCGGGGTTTTCCTGGAAAAATGAGCCTCAGTATGTTTTCGGTGAAGGAGAGCTCGATGAAAGCCACACTATTTTGAGGCTCACATGGTTAGAATCACATTGCTGACACGGTGCCCAATCTGACCTGCGGTCACAGATATCTGATAGCAGGCAATGGCCACCTGGGTTATTTCTTCCTGAGAAGTGTCTGCAGCTGTCCACGCACCGTGCTACTGGTTCTCATTGCCAGTGGTGTTGCTACTCTGCAAACACCATTGTACATAAGCAGGAAAGGGGACTCGCTGCTGGAAACACCACCGTTCACAGACACCAGGACAATGGATTCACGACCAGAATCAACATCACTTCAGTTCCAATAAATGCTACAGAGCCGCAGGTGATGGAGAAGCTGTTCGTAAACTGGAGAAAGTAAAATTTCAAAGGCAATACATGCTGATTGGTATAATGATCTATTTATTATTCTCCAAGCTTTCCACACACACAAACCAACACAGTTATCATTCACTTCCTGATATTCTTTAGCTATTAAATCGAAAGGTGTATTCTCATTTTACACTCCCCTGGAGTAACCCACGTGTTCTGATGTTCATCCGCCAATCAACATTCCATGGTCACAACAGCCTAAACCTCAATGCTGGGACTTGTATCTCTTTGTGTCCAGGAGCATGATTTAATCCAATTAAACTGCTACCTCTATTATAACCCACTGTCTACATAATGCTCTTCTACCTTGTTCACAGACACTTACATAGGAAACCGCAGGCCTTGTCAGATATTGCCCAGTGTTATGTCTGGAGAAGCCTGGGCCTCAGATGTAGCCTGTTGAGGTTCAGGTAAAAATAACTGGGAGTACGATATATGATGTAATGTAGATCAAATGTTGGTAATTGCTCTGAACTTTTCATTGCTGAACTAACTTATATGTTATTCAGAGCGGATATTTCAACCCATTTTTCAGCTCATCTCTCAATTTAGTCTGGGTTACTGCATAAATATGTGTTTGTACAGCAGCTCAAAAGCAGGAGCATATAGCTGGTATAGTCTGCAATAGGCATCTGGGCATTTGAATCTGGAAAAAATACTAATTTGTAATTCGCCTTAATAAGAAAAATATCACATACGCCATCCAGAGCAGTATGAAGTTGCCGGATATAGCGAAGAGTAAGATGATGGATTTTCTTCGGTTCTCCATCTCCTGATCATTGTGATTCACATCATTCTTGCTGCCCCTCAGCCTCCTGCTGACTCTACTGGACGCCAAAATGTATCCAACATTCAGAGCATTGAGCAGCACTATCAGGATTATTGGGAGCAGTGGACTGAAACAGCAGTGAATCCAGACAAATGCTTCCAAAGCCGTTACAGTGTAATACTTTAGTTTTTGATTACAGAACCAGGGTACGTTGTCCACTGTAATGATGGGTTAATATATAAATAACCAGGGGATGTTTTTTTATGCAGAACAGCAGGCACACGGTTCCTATAACCAGGGATGCAGTTGTCTCGGTGCAATACTTTGTCTTCAGCTTCTGGCAACAAATGGTAACAAAACGATCGAATGTGAAAGCGATGGTTAACCAGACAGAAATATCGGTGATTGCACGCATCAGTGCTAGGTGGAAAGAACACACAGGTGTGATGAACAGGAAGGTAGTCGGGAAATAATAATCATTAATCCGAACCAGTATCACATCAGTGATAATGACCAGTGGATCCGCCGCTGCCATGGTCACCAGGTAGCGAGTGATACATCTGGAGAGACCGCACTCTCCCCGGGACAGGATCACTATCGTCACCACGTTAGCTGTAAAAGGGGAAAACACAGGAACAGGGAATTAGCTGTCATGTTACAGCATGGGAGCCAGTTACACAGGATTTGGTGTGAAATGTACTTTATTGCTGGATCTGGGCACTGGAACCGAACTCTTTACCGCTGCTGGAATTGTGTAACAGAAAAGGATTTTAACATACAATTGCAATGTTAAATATCTGTGAGTGTGTGGTAAATGCGTGAAAATAAACGACTTCACAAAGAGTATAGAATATACAAATGGAGTCTGGAAATTTCCTCGGAGCTGTTACCCTTCTGCCACTGAAACTTCGTAGAAAGTGGGGTAGAAATTCACTAGAGATCCGAGTAAACTACTGGCCATTTAAATGTATGAATAAATGGACTGTGTGAGAATGAGTTATGGATAATTGCTAAAAGAAGCAGTTCAGTGACGGGAGAAGAAATGAACAGAAAACTAATTGAAAATAAGTCATGAATGGTCAATTCTAAATTGGGAGATGTTTGGGGAGCGGTGAGAATGAAGCCTGACCGAAATGCAGTGAATGCAAAGGGGAACAACCGAGGGTGAGACAAAGTGCGGGATTTGGTTCCATGGACAGGAAAGGGGAGCGGATACAAGGTGTGGGTACGAAATGGCTCAGAGTTCTCATGTTGTATTCGCAGATTGGAGGCTATGAGTAAAGAGCGTTACACAAACTACTGTCAAACATCATGATAAGAGGGGAGTTGTTATGTTTGAACTCAACCAAGTTGTAACAGTTACGTTTATAATCCACCAGATGAACATTTAATCTGATCAACTGACTTCTTGGCTGGAAGTCGCAGGTCTTTACATTGGCGCCTTGAACAGTGCAACCCCCATCTTGGCAAACTCCAACAATAACCACAAGGGGCAGAAGTTGAGATGTGATCATGAACAAGCAACCTTACCTTGCACCTTCTTCTGTGATCCTAGGAAAAATATACATTCCAAAGTGCTCAGTGGCACAAGTGGAATAATCTTCACCTCGCTTTTGACGCCTCACTAATGCAGCAAACTTCAGAGGGAGTTGTAGGCGGCGATCTTGAGACCGAAGCAATGATAGAGTGCAAGTGAAAATAGAGGCTGCAGTCCAGCCCAGGAGATACCTGCTGATATTCAGCTTCAGAAAGGCTCCGTGGTAAGGTCTTAGCGCCGAATTGGCAGAATCCATCTTTAATATTAATCCAACACATAGCAATATGGAGAATCTGTCTATCTGTTGAGAAAGACTGGCCGAAAGTACATCCCAGCGGATGTGGGACATTATATGTACCTGAGCTTCCAGCGCAATCTATCGACAATGTAAGATATGCTCAGAAGTGTTTGATTCGGATTCCTTTGGTGTGCAGGATAGTGTGACATACAGCAATTTTTCATAATTGATAAACATAAAGAGCTCCATTTGTTCATTTGTAAAGAAATAAAGTCAGACAGAGAGTGAGAGAGAGACTACATTTGCAAAAGAAACATCTACACCAAAGAGATATCATGAGCAAGATAAGGCGGCTGGTGTAGAAATAATTAACTGCATCCCGTTAAACTATGTTCAGACAATACAGTCTTCGCTGGAAATTAAATCACATGAGTATATAAGGTTAATATAGTTAAATATGAGCGTGTGGTATGTGGGGGGGGGGGGGGAGGGTGTAGTTACCATGGATACAGAAGTATAGTGAAAATCTACGGAGAAAGACGGATGAAGTAACTCTGAATCAAACACAAGAGATGGGACGTCCTGTGCTTTTTACACGATGAACAGCTGCAGTCCGTGTGGTGACGCTGCTCCACTGAGTTATTAGGTGGTGAGTTGCATGAAACAATGGCGAAGATATGTGGAGATAATATTTCCGACTGGACTTTGCAAATGGCCAAATCTTTCAATAATTTATGTATCTGAAAGATACAGCCTCATAAAAGTTGCTAAAATCATTTCCCGTATTCATTATTTGTCAAACCACTGAATTAATTCAACAATTGGAACATTATTTCAACAACAACAATAATTTGTATTTATATAGCGCCTTTAACGGTGGAAATCTTCCCGAGGCGCTTCACAGGAGTATTCTAAGACGAAACAAATATATTTGGCACCGAACCATATAAGAACAAATTATGGCAGATTACCAAAAGCTTGGTCAGAGGTAGGTTTTAAGCAGTGTCTTCAAGGAAGCAAGAGAGGTAGAGAGGCGGTGAGGATTTAGGGAGGCTGTTCCAGAGCTCAGGGCTCGGACAGCTGAAGGCACGGCCACCAATGATTGAGCAGTTATAATCAGGGATGTACAAGAGGATTGAATTTGAGGAGCGCAGACATCTTGGGGGGGGGGGTTGCGATGTTAAAGCACATTACAAAGATAGGGAGGGACGAGGCCATGGAGGGATTTGTACAAAGAATGAGAATTTTGAAATCGAGGTGTTGTTGAACCGGGATCAATGTAGGTTAACGAGCACAGGGTTGATGGGTCAGTGGGATTTCGTGCGAGATTGTACATGCACTGGCGAGTTTTGAACGACCTCAAGTTTACATAGGGTTAGAATGTAGGAGATCAGCCAGGAGTGTATTGGAACTGTACAATCTAGAGGTAACAAAGGCATGGATGAGTATTTCAGCAGCAGAGGAGCTGAGGCAGCAGCGGATACGAGCAATATTATGGAGGTTATGCCGCAGATATGTGGCCTGAAGAACATTTCACCTTCTAATAGGATACGTAGATTGCGAACTGTCTGGTGCATCACAGACAGAAGCATGGGAGAGGGATAGAATCCATGGTTAGTGAACAGTTTGTGGTGGGAACAAAGGGAATGTCGTCGGCCTTCCCAATATTTAATTAGAGAAATTTTCTGCTCATCCAACTGGATGTCGGACAAGCAGTCTGCCAATTTAGAGACCTTGGAAGGGTCGAGAGAAGTGGTTGTGTGGTAGAGCTTCGTATCATCAGCGTGCATGTGCGTTGGAGACGGGGGAGATCGCTGAGGCAGACATATAAAAGGCCCAACGTGGCGGCAGTTCGGGGAGTGCGTTTGAGAGGCGTGGCTTGTATAGCTGCTGTGGGGTGAGAAGGCAAAAAAGAAGAAAGAAATCGAAAGGCGACGTCACAGCCAAGGGGGTAAATGATTGGATGGTGATTGGTAAGTAGCTTTCCTTTTCTTTTCTATTTCAGTCAGTAACCTTTAGCATTGTTGTTGCCAAATTAAGTTAATCTAGGGGTTCGGTCATGGCAGGGGAACTCGGACACGTGTTATGCTCCTCCTGTACAATGTGGGAAATCAGTGTGTCCACCTCCAGCTCGTGACAAACCGCGTTGCGGAACTGGAGCTGCGGGTGGATTCACTCTGGAGCATGCACGATGCTGAGAATGATGTGAATAGCATTTTTAGTGAGTTGGTCTTATCGCGGGTAAAGGGGCCAAAGCTCGATAGGGAATGGAAGACCAACAGGAAGAGCAGTACAAGGAATCTAGTACAGGGGTGCCCTGTGTTCGTCCCCTGCTAAACAGATACACCGCTTTGAGTACTGTTAGGGCTGAATGACTCATCAGGGGAGAGCATACTACCGCGGCTGGCTCTGCTGCATAGGAGGGCAGGAGAAAGAGTGGGAGAGTAATATTGATCGGGGAGTCGATTGTAAGGGGAATAGATAGGCATTTCTGCGGCTGCAACCGAGACTTCAGGATGGTATGTTGCCTCCTTGGTGCAAGGTTCAACGATGTTTCGGAGATGGTGCAGGACATTCTGAAAAGGGAGGGTGAACAGCCAGTTGTCGTGGTACACATAGGTACCAACGATATAAGTAAGAAACGGGATGAGGTCCTAACACATTAACTTAAGGAGCTAGGAGTTAAATTAAAAAGCATGACCTCAAAATTAGTAATCTCAGGATTGCTACCACTGCCACGTGCTAGTCAGAGTAGGAATCGCAGGATAGCTCAGATGAATACGTGGTTTGAGGAGTGGTGCAGAAGGGAGGGATTAAAATTCATGGGACATTGGAAACGGTTCTGGGGGAGGTGGGACCAGTACAAACCGAACGGTCTGCACCTGCGCAGGGCTGGAACCAATGTCCTAGGAGGAGTGTTTGCTAGTGCTGTTTGGGAGGAGTTAAACTAATATGGCAGGGGGATGGGAACCTATGCAGGGAGACAGAGGGGAATAAAATGGAGACAGAAGCAAAACATAGAAAGGAGAAGAATAAAAGTGGAGGGCATGGAAACCCAAGGAAAAAAACAAAAAGGGCCACTTTACAGCAGAATTCTAATGGGTCAAAGTGTGTTAAAATGACACGTGTGAAGGCTCTGTGCCTCAATGCGAGGAGCATTTAGAATAAGATGGACGAATTAACTGTGCAGATAGCAGTTAACGGGTATGATGTGATTGGCATCAAGGAGACATGGCTCCAGGGTGACCAAGGCTGGGAACTCAACATCCAGGGGTATTCAGCATTTTGGAAGAATAGACAGAGAGGAAAACGAGGAGGCATGGCGTTGCTGGTTAAAGAGGAAATTAATCCAATCATAAGGAAAGACTTTGGCTTGGATGATGTGGAATCGTTATGGGTGGAGCTGCGGAATACCAACGGGCAGAAAACGCCAATAGGAGTTGTGTACAGGCCAACAAATAGTAGAACAGAGGTTGGGGACAGCATGAAAAAAGAAATAACGGATGTGTGCACGAAAGGTACAGCAGTTATAAGAACATAAGAAATAAAGAACATAAGAACATAACAACATAAGAATATAAGAATTAGGAACAGGAGAAGGCCATCTAGCCCCTCGAGCCTGCTCTGCCATTCAACAAGATCATGGCTGAACTGGCCGTGGAATTAGCTCCACTTACCCGCTCGCTACACGTAACCCTTAATTCCCTTATTGGTTAAAAATCTAACTATCTGTGATTTGAATACATTCAATGAGCTAGCGTCAACTGCTTCCTTGTGCATGGAATTCCACAGATTCACAACGCTCTGGGAGAAGAAATTCCTTCCCAACTCGGTTTTAAATTGGCTCCCCCGAATTTGGAGGCTGTGCCCCCTAGTTCTTGTCTCCCTGACCAGTGGAAACAATGTCTCTGCCTCTATCTTGTCTATCCCTTTCATTATTTTAAATTTTTCTATGAGATCATCCCTCATCCTTCTGAACTCCAACGAGTAAAGACCCAGTCTACTCAATCTATCATCATAAGATAACCCCCCCATCTCCAGAATCAGCCTAGTGAATCGTCTCTGTACCCACTCCAAAGCTAATATACACTTCCTTAAGTAAGGTGACCAAAAATGCACGCAGTACTCCTGGTGCTGCCTTACCAATTCCCTGTACAGTTGCAGCAGGACCTACCTGCTTTTGTACTCCATCCCTCTCGCAATTAAGGCCAGCATTCCATTCGCCTTCCTGATTACCTGCTGCACCATGGGCAACTTTAATTTACATATAGATTGGGCTAACCAAACTGGCAACAATGCGGTGGAGGAGGAATTCCTGAAGTGTCTTAGAGATGGTTTTATTGACCGATATGTGGAGGAGCCAACGAGAGTGCTGGCCATCCTAGACTGAGTGATGTGTAACGAGAAGGAACAAATTAGCAATCTTGTTGTGCGAGGACTCTTGGGAAAGAGTAACCATAATATGGTAGAATTCTTTATTAAGATGGAGAGTTGATTCAGAAACTAGGGTCCTAAACTTAAAGAAAGCTAACTTCGACGGCATGAGGCGTGAATTGGCTAGAATTGACTGGCAAATGTTACTTAAAGGGTTGATGGTGGATAAGCAATGGCAAACATTTATAGATCACATGAATGAACTTCAACAGTTGTAAATACATGTCTGGAGTAAAATAAAAAAGCGAAGATGGCTCAACCGTGGCTAACAAGGGAAATTAAGGACAATGTTTGATCCAAGGAAGAGGCATCTAAATTGGTTTGAAAAAGCAGCAAACCTGAGGACTGGGAGAAATTTAAAATTCAGCAGGGTTTAAATTTAAAAGGGTTCAATTAGGAGAGGGATTATAGAGTACGAGAGGAAGCTTGCCGGGAACAAAAGCTTCTATCGATATGTGAAGAGAAAAAGATTAGTGAAGACGAACATAGTTCACTTGCAGTCGGACTCAGGTGAATTAATAATTGGGAACAAAGAAATGGCAGACCAATTGAACAAATACTTTAGTTGTGTCTTCACGAAGGAAGAAGCAAATGACCTTCCGGATGTACTCGGGGAGCGAGGGTCTAGTGAGAAGGGGAAACTGACAAATATCCTCATTAGGTGGGAAATTGTGTTGGGGAACTTGATGGGATTGAAGGCCGATAAATCCCCGGGGCTGGTTGTCTGCATCCCAGAGTGATTAAGGAGGTGGCCCGAGAAATACTGGATGCATTCGTGATCATTTTCCAACAGTCTATCGACTCTGGATCAGTTCATGTGGACTGGAGGGTAGCTAATGTAACACCACTTTTTAAAAAAGGAGGGAGAGAGAAAACTGGTAATTATAGAGTGGTGAGTCTGACATCAGCAGTGGGGAAAATGTTGGAGTCATTTATTAAGAATGGAATAGCAGCGCATTTGGAGAGCGATGACTGGATTGGTCCAAGTCGGCATGGATTTATGAAAGAGAAATCATGCTTGAAAAATCTTCTGGAATTTTTTGAGGATGTAATTATTAGAGTGGACAATGGAGGACCAGTGGATGTGGTGTATTTAGACTTTCAAAAGGCATTTGACAAAGTCCAACATAAGAGATGGATGTGCAAAATCAAAGCACATGTTATTGGTGCTTATGTACTGGCGTGGATAGAGAATTGGTTGACAGACAGAAAGCAGAGAGTCGGGATAAACGGGTCCTTTTCGGAAGGGGAGGCAGTGACTAGTGGAGTGCCACAGGACTCAGTGCTGGGACCCCAGCTCTTTACATTATACATTAATGATTTGGATGAATGAATTGAGTGTAATATTTCCAAGCTAGTAGATGACACTAAACTGGGTGGTGGTGTGAGCTGTGAGGAGGATGCTAAGAGGCTGTATATTGATTTGGACAGGTTGGGTGAGTGGGCAAATGCATGGCAGGTGCAGTATAATCTGGATAAATGTGAGGTTATTCACTATGGTGGCAGAAACACGAGGGCACAGTATTATCTGAATGGTGGCAGATTAGGAAAAAGGGAGGTGCAACGAGACCTGGGTGTCATGGTTCATCAATCATTGAAACTTGGTATGCTGGTGCAGCAGGTGGTGAAGAAGGCACATGGCATGTTGGCCTTCATAGCGAGTGGATTTGAGTAAAAGAGCAGGGATGTATTACTGTAATTGTACAGGGCCTTGGTGAGGCCATACCTGGAATATTGTGTTCAGTTTTGCTCTCCTAATCCGAGGAAGGATGTTCTTGCTATTGAGGAAGTGTAGCGAAGGTTCACCAGACTGATTCCAGGGATGGCTGGGCTGACATATGAGGAGAGACTGGATCAACTGGTCCTTTCTGCACTGGAGTTTAGAATGATGCGAGGTGATCTAACAGAAATGTGTAAGATTCTGATGGGACGGGACTGGTCAGATGCGGGAAGCATGTTCCTGATGTTGGGGAAGTCAAAAATCAGGGGACACAGTGTTAGAATAAGGGTTACGCCATTTACGACTGAGATGAGGAGGAACTTCTTCACTCAGAGAGTTGCTAACCTATGAAATTCCTACCGCAGAGAGTAGTTGATGCCAGTTCATTTGATATATTCAAGAGGGAGTTAGATATGGCCCTTATGTCTAAAGGAATCAAGGGGTATGGAGAGAAAGCGGGAAAGGGGTACTGACGTGAATGATCAGCCAAGGTCATATTGAATGGTGATGCAGGCTCGAAGGGCCGAATGGACTACACCTGCTACTATTTTCGATGTGTCTATGTTTTCCTCGATAAGCACCATCCATTTTTAAAAGGTTTCCAAACCCGAAATTTAAATCTCCTTTACTTCAGTGAAACTTTCTCGAAATTTAAAATCATTATCAACAGACAGTGTCTTCTATCTCTTTTCCAATAATCACACTTTGAAACAAAGCCAAAATGTTACTTTGGCTATTATTAAAGTTAGGCTTTCATTGGTTAAATATTCTCCAATTAAAACAATATCTTTTGCACAGCCAGTATTAACTAGTATCCAGTAAGTTACATATTTTTCCATTTAAGCTCCACCTCAAGCTCCAGACAGTCCGCGTTGCGGAGTTGGAGCTGAGGGTGGATTCACTCTGGAGCATCCACGATGCTGAGAATGACGTGAGTATCACGTGTAACGAGTTGGTCGTACCACAGGGAAAGGGTCCACAGCCAGATAGGGAATTGAAGACCAACAGGAAGAGCAGTGCAAGGAAGGTAGTGCAGGAGTCCCATGTGGTCATCCCCCTGCAAAACAGATACACTGCTTTGGGTACTGTTGAGGGGGATGACTCATCAGGGGAGGGCAGCAGCAGCCAAGTTCATGGCACCATGGCTGGCTCTGCTGCACAGGACGGCAGGAAAAAGAGTGGGAGAGCAATAGTGATTGGGGATTCAATGGTGAGGGGAATAGATAGGCGTTTCTGCGGCTGCAACCGTGACTCCAGGATAGTATGTTGCCTCCCTGGTGCAAGGGTCAAGGATGTCTCGGAGCGGGTGCAGGACATTCTAAAAAGGGAGGGAGAACAGCCAGTTGTCGTGGTGCACATTGGTACCAGCGACATAGGTAAAAAAAGGGATGAGGTCCTACGAAACGAAATTAAGGAGCTAGGAGCTAAATTAAAAAGTAGGACCTCAAAAGTAGTAATTTCGGGATTGCTATCAGTGCCACGTGATAGTCAGAGTAGGAATCGCAGGATAGTGCAGATGAATACGTCGCTTGAGCAGTGGTACAGCAGGGAGGGATTCAAATTCTGGGGCATTGGAACCGGTTCTGGGGGAGGTGGAACCAGTACAAACTGGACGGTCTGCACCTGGGCAGAACCGGAACCAATGTCCTAGGGGGAGTGTTTGCTAGTGCTGTTGGGGAGGATTTAAACTAATATGGCAGGGGGATGGGAACCAATGCAGGTGACTGACGGAAACAAAAAGGAGGCAAAAGCAAAAGACAGAAAGGAGATGAGGAAAAGTGGAGGGCAGAGAAACCCAAGGCAAAGAACAAAAAGGGCCACTGTACAACAAAATTCTAAAAGGACAAAGTGTATTAAAAAAACAAGCCTGAAGGCTTTGTGTCTTAATGCAAGGAGTATCCGCAATAAAGTGGATGAATTAACTGTGCAAATAGATGGTAACAAATATGATGTGATTGGGATTACGGAGACGTGGCTCCAGGATGATCAGGGCTGGGAACTCAACATCCAGGGGTATTCAACATTCAGGAAAGATAGAATAAAAGGAAATGGAGGTGGGGTAGCATTGCTGGTTAAGGAGCAAATTAAGACAATAGATCGGAAGGACATTAGCTTGGATGATGTGGAATCTATATGGGTCGATCTGCAGAATACCAAAGGGCAAAAAACGTTAGTGGGAGTTGAGTACAGACCTCCAAACAGTAGTAGTGATGTTGGGGAGGGCATCAAACATGAAATTAAGGGTGCGTGCAATAAAGGTGCAGCAGTTATAATGGGTGAATTTAATATGCACATAGATTGGGTTAACCAAACTTGAAGCAATACTTTGGAGGAGGATTTCCTGGAGTGCATAAGGGATGGTTTTTTAGACCAATATGTGGAGGAACCAACTAGGGGGGAGGACATCTTAGACTGGGTGTTGTGTAATGAGAGAGGATTAATTAGCAATCTCGTTGTGCGAGGCCCCTTGGGAAGAGTGACCATAATATGGTGGAATTCTGCATTAGGATGGATAATTAAACAGTTAATTCAGAGACCATGGTCCAGAACTTAAAGAACGGTAACTTTGAAGGTATGAGGCGTGAATCTGCTAGGATAGATTGGCGAATGATACTGAAGGGGTTGACTGTGGATGGGCAATGGCAGACTTTCAGAGACCGCAATGATGAACTACAACAATTGTACATTCCTGTCTGGCGTAAAAATAAAAAAGGGAAGGTGGCTCAACCGTGGCTATCAAGGGAAATCAGGGATAGCATTAAAGCCAAGGAAGTGGCATACAAATTGGCCAGAAATAGCAGCGAACCCGGGGACTGGGAGAAACATAGAAACATAGAAACATAGAAACATAAAAACATAGAAAATAGGTGCAGGAGTAGGCCATTCGGCCCTTCGAGCCTGCACCGCCATTCAACAAGATCATGGCTGATCACCCACCGCAGCACCCCTCCCCCCACGCCCCCTCCACACCCCCCGACCCCCCCAGCCAAAAGGACCACATCCAACTCCCTCCCGAACACATCCAATGAACTGGCATCAACAACTCTCCGCGGCAGGGAACCCCACAGGCCAACAACTCCCCGAGTGAAGAAGTCTCTCCCAATCCCAGCCCCAAACAGCCCACCCCCCAGCAGAGAACTCAGCAGAGGAGGACAAAGGGTTTGATTATGGCAGGGAAAATGGAGTACGAGAAGAAGCTTGCAGGGAACATTAAGACGGATTGCAAAAGTTTCTATAGAAATGTAAAGAGAAAAAGGTTAGTAAAGACAAACGTAGGTCCCCTGCAGTCAGAATCAGGGGAAGTCATAACGGGGAAAAAAAAATGGCGGACCAATTCAACAAGTACTTTGGTTCGGTATTCACTGAGGAGGACACAAACAACCTTCCGGATATAAAAGGGGTCGGAGGGTCTAGTAAGGAGGAGGAACTGAGGGAAATCCTTATTAGTCGGGAAATTGTGTTGGGGAAATTGATGTGATTAAAGGCCGATAATTCCCCAGGGCCTGATGGACTGCATCCCAGAGTACTTAAGGAGGTGGCCTTGGAAATAGTGGATGCATTGACAGCCATTTTCCAACATTCCATTGACTATGGATCAGTTCCTATGGAGTGGAGGGTAGCCAATGTAACCCCACTTTTTAAAAAAGGAGGAAGAGAGAAAACAGGGAATTATAGACCGGTCAGCCTGACATCGGTAGTGGGTAAAATGATGGAATCAATTATTAAGGATATCATAGCATTGCATTTGTAAAGAGGTAATATGATCGGACCAAGTCAGCATGGATTTGCGAAAGGGAAATCAGGCTTGACAAATCTTCTGGAATTTTTTGAGGATGTTTCCAGTAGAGTGGACAAGGGAGAACCAGTTGATGTGGTATATTTGGACTTTCAGAAGGCTTTCGACAAGGTCCCACACAAGAGATTAATGTGCAAAGTTAAAGAACATGGGATTGGGGGTAGAATGCTGACATGGATTGAGAACTGGGTGTCAGACAGGAAGCAAAGATAGGAGTAAATGGGGACTTTTCAGAATGGCAGGCAGTGACTCGTGGGGTACCGCAAGGTTCTGTGCTGGGGCCCCAGCTGTTTACACTGTACATTAATGATTTAGACGAGGAGATTAAATGTAGTATCTCCAAATTTGCGGATGACACTAAGTTGGGTGGCAGTGTGAGCTGCGAGGAGGACGCTATTAGGCTGCAGATTGACTTGGATAGGTTAGTTGAGTGGGCAAATGCATGGCAGATGAAGTATAATGTGGATAAATGTGAGGTTATCCACTTTGGTGGTAAAAACAGAGAGACAGACTATTATCTGAATGGTGACAGATTAGGAAAAGGGGAGGTGCAAAGAGACCTGGGTGTCATGGTACATCAGTCATTGAAGTTTGGCATGCAGGTACAGCAGGCGGTTAAGAAATCAAATGGCATGTTGGCCTTCAAAGCGAGGGGATTTGAGTACAGGGGCAGGGAGGTGTTGCTACAGTTGTACAGGGCCTTGGTGAGGCCACATCTGGAGTATTGTGTGCAGTTTTGGTCTCCTAACCTGAGGAAGGACATTTTTGCTATTGAGGGAGTGCAGCGAAGGTTCACCAGACTGATTCCCGGGATGGCGGGACTGACCGATCAAGAAAGACTGGATAAACTGGGATTGTATTCACTGGAGTTAAGAAGAATGTGAGGGGACCTCATAGAAACGTTTAAAATTCTGACGGGGTTAGACAGGTTAGATGCATGAAGAATGTTACCAATGTTGGGGAAGTCCAGAACCAGGGGACACAGTCTAAGGATAAGGGGGAAGCCATTTAGAACCGAGATGAGGAGACATTTCTTCACCCAGAGAGTGGTGAAGCTGTGGAATTCTCTACCACAGAAAGTTGTTGAGGCCAATTCACTAAATATATTCAAAAAGGAGTTCGATGATGTCCTTACTACTAGGGGAATCAAAGGGTATGGTGAGAAAGCAGGAATGGGGTACTGAAGTTGCATGTTCAGCCAAGAACTCATTGAATGGCGGTGCAGGCTAGAAGGGCCGAATGGCCTACTCCTGCAACTATTTTCTATGTTTCTATGTTTCTAAATCTCTTTTCTTCAAATATTTTACACTGAGGGCTGCGTCTCCACGAATTTGTTAATTTAAACTATATAAGACAATCGCAAACACTTTTTTTCCCCATATAGGCATACATTTAGTTTTTGCAGCTTTAGCTTTTGATAAAATCAAGCTGTCCTTTGTGAACTTAATACAGCTTATATTATGTTTCTTCCACCAACTTAATCAACAGTCAAGAAAGCTTCACGCAAACACGTTCATAAAGACAGACATTCACATCAAATTTGTATTCAATACAGCTTATCCTATGTTTCTTTCCAGGAACTTAAGGCATGCCATTTTCTGTCTAGGTACGTTTACCCCTCTACCAGATTCCATGTACAGTTTCCAAGCCCTTGGACCCATCTAACGTCCTGCCGGGCTAACAACACTGCTTGCCTCCCGAATCTGGTTCCTCCACAATTAAAGTGTTTAGTTTTCATTTTTTCGTCTTTCCTGCTAGCATTTATATGGGGGACCCTTTTGGCCCATATCTCAGAGACCCCCCATGGTCTTCATTTTATCCCATTGGCCAGTTTTTCCTAAATATCCTGCCCACCACCCGCCCTTTTAGGTTGTATTTCTTCTTTTTCAGCCAATACACCTATCCCCTAACTTGGCTTTCTTACATCCGTGGTTCGCTGTAACTTTGTTCTACAGACTACCCCCTTCTAGTTCTTTATACAGATTACCTCCTTCCCCGTCAATGATACAGCTGCAGCTGGTAAAAAAACACACTCGCTGCCATTGCCAGCTGCCACATTATTAAGGTCAGAGGGTCTGCAACCAGCTCGCAGCGCCAATCATTGTTGTAAATGGAAGACCTCTCTTCCTAGAGGCGGACCTCCTGATATAGGCAATCGCCACCTCGCACTCACCTACATATAATGAACACAAAATCAAACAAACGAAAGCATCTGATTCGCTGGTTTTATTATTCTAACATGCTCGGGAAATGTTCTGATGAACACTTCGCACTACAAGAGTTCTACAAGCAGTTATACGATTTATCCATATGTGCAACCCTCCTACAAAACCGATTGGCCTACGGCTCAGACTGGCTCTGAGTGCTTCTCCCCCACCGGTCCATCTCCCATCACATGTCTCCCTTCGAGAATGGCTTCAACTTTGCCTCAGTTTCTCTTGACGTGTTGATTGATCTTGCTTCCCAGGGTATGGCATCTTTCTAGGATTTTGATTCTCCACTGCCCCTGTGTTTTAGTACTGAGTGTATGTTTTCACCTTCTATTTTCTGTGCTTAGGGTCAATGCAATGTTGGCTACTTCTGATGGTTCATTAATCGTCAGGCATTGCTGCACCCCTCTTATTAACCCAATGTAAGCGAATGTATAAGCGTGCTTTACATACATAAGCGAGTTTTACATAATCGGTCAATATTACAATCCATTGCGTAAGACAGAGGAACTCCCGGTTCCTCAGAATCTTCTAATTCCCTGATGCTTCTTACTCAAGTGTACTTTCCCCCCTCTTACAATCCCCCCTCATGGCCATTGGCTGTATCCCCAAGGTATGCCATTTCCCAATTAATTCCTCATGGGTGATTCTCCAGGGCTGTCCTTTCGCTTCGTAGCGCTACCTTCCGAGCTGCAGAAGCTACCTGTTGGCTTCCTCATCAATGTTGTACAAAATAAGTCCTTTCTGCCAGACTTTCTATAATTCCCATTATTCAATGTTTTATGTATAGTTCTGGCTAGGGTCTGCCTCCAATGTCACAATGACGAGTCAAGTTCGTACTGTCTCCATCGTTAGACACTGATCAGGAAACAGGGCCACGTTCTATTGGTCCAAATGATAATGGGGGGCAGAGTCAGATGGGGAGACCAGTGCCTGCAACAGCCACACCAAGGTTTCACAATTTAAAATAACCAGAATTGTAAAACCCGTCATTGTTCCTACACTAAATTAAGATTTATCTGACAATTAAAATATAGCGTCTCATTTCAGTACATGCAGTGCAAGCTCGTTATGACTGTTTTCCTTCAAAGTGGAGCGGTACGAGCGCTGTTTTTATGGGACACGTTAATGATCACCCTGTGAAAACAGTAGACATCAAACACACGGCACAAAGTAGATAAATATTTCTTGATACTTGTTAATTTTCACCACAAAGATCCATTTCCGTCCTAATAGAAAGACGGCTATTGAAAATTGGACCCGGGCTGTAATGGGTCTCTAGTTTTGACAGGAAACATTGCTTTGACTTTTTATTTTTTTAACAATAAATCTCCAAGGAATTTTCATCACCTCCTTCATCTCTATCCTGAATTTAGTTTGTGTAGCTGCATAAATACAAGTATTTGTACATGAACTCAAATACATGAGCATAAAACCAGTTTCAGCGGCAATATACGAAGGGGCGGAAAAATCGCCTCGGTAATGCACGGTGGTTTTCAATTTGGTATTTAAAACAGTAACATTAGTTGTCAGCCACAACAGTATAAAACTGCCTGAAATAGTGAACAATAAAATGATGGATCTCCTTCGGTTCTCCATCTCTGGATCGCTCTGATTCTCACTGCCATGACCCCGGAGTCCCCTGCGGGCTCTAGTGGCCACTAAAATACGCCTAACTATCAAACAATTAAACAGTACTATCAGAGCAAATGCAAGCCAATTAAAACAAGCACTTTGCATCCAGGTCAACACTACACCTAGAGGCGATGAAAAAAATTTCACTCTTGTGCGGCAACCCCACTGAACATTTTTAATTATTCTCTCAGGTCCAAATCCAAACCAGAAAATTAGGCTCTTTAAACTGATCACGACAGAGACAGTTGTTATAACCGCGGCCGCAGTTCTTACTGTGCAATACTTTGCTTTAAACTTCTCGCAGCATATCGATACAAATCGGTCAAATGTGAACGAGACTGTAAACCACACCGACCAATACAAGGCTACACATTGCACGTATATAATCATCTTACAAACAACAGTGTAGGACAGGAATGAATGTGGGAAATGATAACGTAAAATGCGGTTCACTAATATATTGATGATCATGACCAGTAGATCTGCTGTTGCCATGGCCACCATGTAGACAGAGACACATTTGCAAAGGCCGCAATATCCCCTGAGGAGAATCATGATTGTCAGTAGGTTCGCTGTAAGAAAGAGGGACAAGCTGTCAGTAACGGAATAACCCAGGTAAATCTCACAGTATATTGTGGGGCAATGTTCAGATCTGTCCCTACTTTATCGCTAATGTACGCGAGAAGTGAGGACATTTTATTTAAAACATTCAACAAAGAGCGACTAGAAATCCGCCGTCCTACCTGCATAATTCAGTCAAGAATTAAATATAATTCAAGGCAATGAATGGAATACTGAAATAAAACATTCAGCTGAGGAAAAAAGCCAAACGCTGCCAACCGGAGCTGATGCACCTCCCTGAGCTGTAATTATTTCTCAAAATACCTTTCAAGGTCCCGTGCTGGAAGCAGGTAGTTGCAGATCGAGGAAATATCAACTTAATGCAAACAGAAAACAAAGGTGCAAATGGGATGACTATTATCAGCACTGATCAAAACATTCTCTCGTGAACTCTATACTGTTGGAGGGGACGGGGAATCAGCGTCATCCTCCATCAGTATAGGGAGGGAATGCTGAGGGGCCGCTGGAAATGACTTTCCGAACAGAACGGCGCTTCACGGGCCCCGCTGACTGGACGGATTCCCGCTGAAATTCACCAGTTGATCCCGACGAATAAATGACTGCAATTAGGACATTCTCGGATACTGTTACATGTTAATTTCGAGTGAGATAGTGAACAGGTACAAGGCAACATGACATATTGACGTACCGGGAATGCCAAAGGCTGCGAGAATATGGTAGTAAATGTCCCTTATCTGTACAATTGTTGGCCGCACCATTCTTTTGAAGATTTGAGTGGATTTTCTGCGGCTTTACGATTCCAACTGGAGTGTATCTGAGCTCCATCAATGCTCTCCCTTTATAAAACATTCTCCGTCCAAATAACAAAATCCGGTTATATAAGCATTGGCGTTAGTTACAGTCACTTAACAAACAAGTGGAAAAGTACCGCTTCAGTGCAATGGGGACATTGAACAGCTCAGTTCATGAAACTGCTACTGTTAAAATCAATGAACGGAAAGTAATTGCAGAGGGTGCAATTTGTGTATGAGCCGTAAACCCTGATGGGAATAATCCCCCCCCACGCCCCCGCATTTGCAGTAGGTTGTTGGAGCCTCAAAATAATTCGTTACAAACTCAACTCAACGAATACATGATTAAAAACGGTTGTGTACTGTAAGGATGACTGGGAAGGACCATGCTCTAACATTACTGGTGGTGATCCGACATTAACATTACTGGTGGTGATCCTACTCTCACATTACTGGTGGTGATCCTACTCTCACATTACTGGTGGTGATCCTACTCTAACATTACTGGTGGTGAGCCTACTCTAACATTACTGGTGGTGATCCTAGTCTCACATTACTGGTGGTGATCCGACTCGAACATTACTGATGGTGATCCTAATCTAACATTACTGGTGGTGATCCTACTCTCATATTACTGGTGGTGATCCTACTCTCACATTGCCGGTGGTGATCCTACTCTCACATTAATGGTGGGGATCCTACTCTAACATTACTGGTGGTGATCCTACTCTAACATTACTGGTGGTGATCCTACTCTCACATTACTGGTGGTGATCCTATTCTAACATTACTGGTGGTGATCCTACTCTCACATTACTGGTGGTGATCCTACTCTAACATTACTGGTGGTGATCCTACTCTAACATTACTGGTGGTGATCCAACTCTAACATTACTGCTGGTGATCCTACTCTAACATTACTGGTGGTGACCCTACTCTAACATTACTGGTGGTGATCCTACTCTCACGTTACTGGTGGTGCCCCTACTCTAACATTACTGGTGGTGATCCTACTCTCACGTTACTGGTTGTGATCCTACTCTAACATTACTGGTGGTGATCCTACTCTAACATTACTGGTGGTGATCCTACTCTAACATTACTGGTGGTGACCCTACTCTCACATTACTGGTGGTGACCCTACTCTCACATTACTGGTGGTGATCCTACCCTCACATTACTGATGGTGACCCTACTCTAACATTACTGGTGGTGACCCTACTCTCACATTACTGGTGGTGATCCTACTCTTACATTATTGGTGGTGATCCTACTCAAACATTACTGGTGGTGACCCTACTCTAACATTACTGGTGATGATCCTACTCTCACATTACTGGTGGTGATCCTATTCTAACATTACTGGAGGTGATACTACTCTCACATTACTGGTGGTGATCCTACTCTAACATTACTGTTGGTGATCCTACTCTAACATTACTGGTGGTGATCCTACTCTAACATTACTGGTGGTGATCCTATTCTCACATTACTGGTGGTGACCCTCCACTAACATTACTGGCGGTGATACTACTCTAACATTACTGGTGGTGACCCTACTCTCACATTACTGGTGGTGATCCGATTCTAACATTACTGGTGGTGATCCTACTCTAACATTACTGGTGGTGATCCTACTCTCACATTACTGGTGGTGATCCTACACTCACATTACTGGTGGTGATCCTACTCTCACATTACTGGTGGTGATCCTACTCTAACATTACTGGTGGTGATACTACTCTCACATTACTGGTGGTGACCCTACTCTAACATTACTGGTGGTGATCCTACTCTCACATTACTGGTGGTGATCCTACTCTCACATTACTGGTGGTGACCCTACTCTCACATTACTGGTGGTGATCCTACTCTAACATTACTGGTGGTGATCCTACTCTAACATTACTGGTGGTGATCCTACTCTAACATTACTTGTGCTGACCCAAACTAACATTACTGGTGGTGATCCTACTCTAACATTACTGGTGGTGATCCTACTCTAACATTACTGGTGGTGATCCTACTCTCACATTACTGGTGGTGATCCTACTCTAACATTACTGGTGGTGATCCTACTCTAACATTACTTGTGCTGACCCAAACTAACATTACTGGTGGTGATCCTACTCTAACATTACTGGTGGTGATCCTACTCTAACATTACTGGTGGTGATCCTACTCTAACATTACTGGTGGTGATCCTACTCTAACATTACTGGTGGTGATCCTATTCTATCATTACTGGTGGTGATACTACGCTTACATTACTGGTGGTGATCCTACTCTCACATTACTGGTGGTGATCCTATTCTAACATTACTGGTGGTGATCCTACTCTCACATTACTGGTGGTGATCCTACACTCACATTACTGGTGGTGATCCTACTCTCACATTACTGGTGGTGATCCTACTCTCACATTACTGGTGGTGACCCTACTCTCACATTACTGGTGGCGATCCGACTCTCACATTACTGGTGGTGATCCTAATCTCACATGACTGGTGATGACCCTACACTAACATTACTGGTGGTGATACTACTCTAACATTACTGGTGGTGACCCTATTCTAACATTACTGGTGGTGACCCTACTCTCACATTACTGGTGGTGACCCTACTCTCACATTACTGGTGGTGATCCTACTCTCACATTACTGGTGGTGATCCTACTCTTACATTACTGGTGGTGATCCTACTCTAACATTACTGGTGGTGACCCTACTCTAACATTACTGGTGGTGATTCTACTCTCAC
Organism: Pristiophorus japonicus; assembly: GCF_044704955.1. NCBI lineage: Eukaryota > Metazoa > Chordata > Chondrichthyes > Pristiophoridae > Pristiophorus > Pristiophorus japonicus. The sequence goes on from NW_027252252.1 coordinate 293,253, forward strand.
ATTACTGGTGGTGATCCTACTCTTACATTACTGGTGGTGATCCTACTCTAACATTACTGGTGGTGACCCTACTCTAACATTACTGGTGGTGATCCTACTCTAACATTACTGGTGGTGATACTACTATCTCATTACTGGTGGTGACCCTATTCTAACATTACTGGTGGTGACCCTACTCTAACATTACTGGTGGTGACCCGACTCTAACATTACTGGTGGTGACCCTACTCTAACATTACTGGTGGTGACCCTACTCTTACATTACTGGTGGTGATCCTACGCTAACATTACTGGTGGTGATCCTACTCTAACATTACTGGTGGTGACCCTACTCTAACATTACTGGTGGTGACCCTACTCTAACATTACTGGTGGTGATCCTACTCTCACATTACTGGTGGTGATCCTACTCTCACATTACTGGTGGTGATCCTACTCTCATATTACGGGTGGTGATCCTACTCTAACATTACTGGTGGTGATCCGACTCTCACATTACTGGTGGTGATCCTACTCTCACATTACTGGTGGTGATCCTAATCTAACATTACTGGTGGTGATCCTACTCTAACGTTACTGGTGGTGATACTACTCTCACATTACTGGTGGTGACCCTACTCTCACATTACTGGTGGTGATCCTACTCTAACATTACTGGTGGTGATCCTAGTCTCACATTACTGGTGGTGATCCTACTCTAACATTACTGGTGGTGATCCTACTCTCACATTACTGGTGGTGATCCTACTCTCACATTACTGGTGGTGATCCTACACTCACATTACTGGTGGTGATCCTACTCTCACATTACTGGTGGTGATCCTACTCTCACATTACTGGTGGTGACCCTACTCTCACATTACTGGTGGTGATCCGACTCTCACATTACTGGTGGTGATCCTACTCTTACATTACTGGTGGTGATCCTACTCTAACATTACTGGTGGTGACCCTACTCTAACATTACTGGTGGTGATTCTACTCTCACATTACTGGTGGTGATCCTACTCTTACATTACTGGTGGTGATCCTACTCTAACATTACTGGTGGTGACCCTACTCTAACATTACTGGTGGTGATCCTACTCTAACATTACTGGTGGTGATACTACTATCTCATTACTGGTGGTGACCCTATTCTAACATTACTGGTGGTGACCCTACTCTAACATTACTGGTGGTGACCCGACTCTAACATTACTGGTGGTGACCCTACTCTAACATTACTGGTGGTGACCCTACTCTTACATTACTGGTGGTGATCCTACGCTAACATTACTGGTGGTGATCCTACTCTAACATTACTGGTGGTGACCCTACTCTAACATTACTGGTGGTGACCCTACTCTAACATTACTGGTGGTGATCCTACTCTCACATTACTGGTGGTGATCCTACTCTCACATTACTGGTGGTGATCCTACTCTCATATTACGGGTGGTGATCCTACTCTAACATTACTGGTGGTGATCCGACTCTCACATTACTGGTGGTGATCCTACTCTCACATTACTGGTGGTGATCCTAATCTAACATTACTGGTGGTGATCCTACTCTAACGTTACTGGTGGTGATACTACTCTCACATTACTGGTGGTGACCCTACTCTCACATTACTGGTGGTGATCCTACTCTAACATTACTGGTGGTGATCCTAGTCTCACATTACTGGTGGTGATCCTACTCTAACATTACTGGTGGTGATCCTACTCTCACATTACTGGTGGTGATCCTACTCTCACATTACTGGTGGTGATCCTACACTCACATTACTGGTGGTGATCCTACTCTCACATTACTGGTGGTGATCCTACTCTCACATTACTGGTGGTGACCCTACTCTCACATTACTGGTGGTGATCCGACTCTCACATTACTGGTGGTGACCCTACTCTCACATTACTGGTGGTGATCCTACACTCACATTACTGGTGGTGATCCTACTCTCACATTACTGGTGGTGATCCTACTCTAACATTACTGGTGGTGATCCTACTCTCACATTACTGGTGGTGACCCTACTCTAACATTACTGGTGGTGATCCTACTCTCACATTACTGGTGGTGATCCTACTCTCACATTACTGGTGTTGATCCTACTCTCACATTACTGGTGGTGATCCTACTCTCACATTACTGGTGGTGATCCTACTCTCACATTACTGGTGGTGACCCTACTCTCACATTACTGGTGGTGATCCTACTCTAACATTACTGGTGGTGATCCTACTCTAACATTACTGGTGGTGATCCTACTCTAACATTACTTGTGCTGACCCAAACTAACATTACTGGTGGTGATCCTACTCTAACATTACTGGTGGTGATCCTACTCTAACATTACTGGTGGTGATCCTACTCTCACATTACTGGTGGTGATCCTACTCTAACATTACCTGTGCTGACCCAAACTAACATTACTGGTGGTGATCCTACTCTAACATTACTGGTGGTGATCCTACTCTAACATTACTGGTGGTGATCCTAGTCTCACATTACTGGTGGTGATCCTACTCTAACATTACTGGTGGTGATCCTACTCTCACATTACTGGTGGTGATCCTACTCTCACATTACTGGTGGTGATCCTACACTCACATTACTGGTGGTGATCCTACTCTCACATTACTGGTGGTGATCCTACTCTCACATTACTGGTGGTGACCCTACTCTCACATTACTGGTGGTGATCCGACTCTCACATTACTGGTGGTGACCCTACTCTCACATTACTGGTGGTGATCCTACACTCACATTACTGGTGGTGATCCTACTCTCACATTACTGGTGGTGATCCTACTCTAACATTACTGGTGGTGATCCTACTCTCACATTACTGGTGGTGACCCTACTCTAACATTACTGGTGGTGATCCTACTCTCACATTACTGGTGGTGATCCTACTCTCACATTACTGGTGTTGCTCCTACTCTCACATTACTGGTGGTGATCCTACTCTCACATTACTGGTGGTGATCCTACTCTCACATTACTGGTGGTGACCCTACTCTCACATTACTGGTGGTGATCCTACTCTAACATTACTGGTGGTGATCCTACTCTAACATTACTGGTGGTGATCCTACTCTAACATTACTTGTGCTGACCCAAACTAACATTACTGGTGGTGATCCTACTCTAACATTACTGGTGGTGATCCTACTCTAACATTACTGGTGGTGATCCTACTCTCACATTACTGGTGGTGATCCTACTCTAACATTACTTCTGCTGACCCAAACTAACATTACTGGTGGTGATCCTACTCTAACATTACTGGTGGTGATCCTACTCTAACATTACTGGTGGTGATCCTACTCTAACATTACTCGTGGTGATCCTACTCTCACATTACTGGTGGTGATCCTACTCTCACATTACTGGTATTGATCCTACTCTCACATTACTGGTGGTGATCCTACTCTCACATTACTGGTGGTGATCCTACTCTCACATTACTGGTGGTGACCCTACTCTCACATTACTGGTGGTGATCCTACTCTCACATTACTGGTATTGATCCTACTCTCACATTACTGGTGGTGATCCTACTCTCACATTACTGGTGGTGATCCGACTCTCACATTACTGGTGTTGATCCTACTCTCACATTACTGGTGGTGATCCTACTCTAACATTACTGTTGGTGATCCTACTCTCACATTACTGGTGGTGACCCTACTCTCACATTACTGGTGGTGATCCTACTCTCACATTACTGGTGGTGATCTACTCTCACATGACTGGTGGTGATCCTACTCTAACATTACTGATGGTGACCCTACTCTCACATTATTGGTGGTGATCCTACTATCACATTACTGGTGGTGATCCTATTCTAACATTACTGGTGGTGATCCTACTCTCACATTACTGGTGGTGATCCTAATCTAACATTACTGGTGGTGACACTATTCTAACATTACTGGTGGTGATCCTACTCTAACATTACTGGTGGTGATCCTACTCGAACATTACTGGTGGTGATCCTACTCTCACATTACTGGTGGTGACCTTACACTAACATTACTGGTGGTGATACTACTCTCACATTACTGGTGGTGATCCTACTCGAACATTACTGCTGGTGATCCTACTCCAACATTAATGGTGGTGATCCTACTCTCACATTACTGGTGGTGATCCTACTCGAACATTACTGATTGTGATCCTACTCTAACATTACTGGTGGTGATCCTACTCTAACATTATTGGTGGTGATCCTACTCTAACATTACTGGTGGTGATCCTACTCTAACATTACTGGTGGTGATCCTATTCTAACATTACTGGTGGTGATCCTACTCTCACATTACTGGTGGTGACCCTACTCTAACATTACTGGTGGTGACCCTATTCTAACATTACTGGTGGTGACCCTACTCTAAGATTACTGGTGGTGATCCTACTCTAACATTACTGGTGGTGATCCTACTCTCACATTACTGGTGGTGATCCTACTCTAACATTACTGGTGGTGACCCTACTCTCACATTACTGGTGGTGATCCTACTCTCATATTACTGGTGGTGACCTACTCTCACATTACTGGTGGTGATCCTACTCTAACATTACTGGTGGTGATCCTACTCTCACATTACTGGTGGTGATCCTACTCTCACATTACTGGTGGTGACCCTACGCAAACATTACTGGTGGTGACCCTACTCTCACATTACTGGTGGTGATCCTACTCTCACATTACTTTTGGTGATCCTATTCTAACATTCCTGGTGGTGATCCTACTCTAACATTACTGGTGGTGATCCTACTCTCACATTACTGGTGGTGATCCTACTCTAACATTACTGGTGGTGATCCTACTCTCACATTACTGGTGGTGATCCTACTCTAACATTACTGGTGGTGATCCTACTCTAACATTACTGGTGGTGATCCTAATCTCACATGGCTGGTGATGACCCTACACTAACATTACTGGTGGTGAACCTACTCTAACATTACTTGTGCTGACCCAAACTAACATTACTGGTGGTGATCCTACTCTAACATTACTGGTGGTGATCCTACTCTAACATTACTGGTGGTGACCCGACTCTAACATTACTGGTGGTGACCCTACTCTAACATTACTGGTGGTGACCCTACTCTAACATTACTGGTGGTGATCCTACGCTAACATTACTGGTGGTGATCCTACTCTAACATTACTGGTGGTGAACCTACTCTAACATTACTGGTGGTGACCCTACTCTAACATTACTGGTGGTGACCCTACTCTAACATTACTGGTGGTGATCCTACTCTCACATTACTGGTGGTGATCCTACTCTCACATTACTGGTGGTGATCCTACTCTCATATTACGGGTGGTGATCCTACTCTCACATTACTGGTGGTGATCCGACTCTCACATTACTGGTGGTGATCCTACTCTCACATTACTGGTGGTGATCCTACTCTAACATTACTGGTGGTGATCCTAATCTCACATGGCTGGTGATGACCCTACACTAACATTACTGGTGGTGAACCTACTCTAACATTACTTGTGCTGACCCAAACTAACATTACTGGTGGTGATCCTACTCTAACATTACTGGTGGTGATCCTACTCTAACATTACTGGTGGTGACCCGACTCTAACATTACTGGTGGTGACCCTACTCTAACATTACTGGTGGTGACCCTACTCTAACATTACTGGTGGTGATCCTACGCTAACATTACTGGTGGTGATCCTACTCTAACATTACTGGTGGTGAACCTACTCTAACATTACTGGTGGTGACCCTACTCTAACATTACTGGTGGTGACCCTACTCTAACATTACTGGTGGTGATCCTACTCTCACATTACTGGTGGTGATCCGACTCTCACATTACTGGTGGTGATCCTACTCTCACATTACTGGTGGTGATCCTACTCTAACATTACTGGTGGTGATCCTACACTAACATTACTGGTGGTGATCCAACTCTAACATTACTGCTGGTGATCCTACTCTAACATTACTGGTGGTGACCCTACTCTAACATTACTGGTGGTGATCCTACTCTCACGTTACTGGTGGTGACCCTACTCTAACATTACTGGTGGTGATCCTACTCTCACGTTACTGGTTGTGATCCTACTCTAACATTACTGGTGGTGATCCTACTCTAACATTACTGGTGGTGATCCTACTCTAACATTACTGGTGGTGACCCTACTCTCACATTACTGGTGGTGACCCTACTCTCACATTACTGGTGGTGATCCTACCCTCACATTACTGATGGTGACCCTACTCTAACATTACTGGTGGTGACCCTACTCTCACATTACTGGTGGTGATCCTACTCTTACATTATTGGTGGTGATCCTACTCAAACATTACTGGTGGTGACCCTTCTCTAACATTACTGGTGATGATCCTACTCTCACATTACTGGTGGTGATCCTATTCTAACATTACTGGAGGTGATACTACTCTCACATTACTGGTGGTGATCCTACTCTAACATTACTTGTGCTGACCCAAACTAACATTACTGGTGGTGATCCTACTCTAACATTACTGGTGGTGATCCTACTCTAACATTACTGGTGGTGATCCTACTCTCACATTACTGGTGGTGATCCTACTCTAACATTACTGGTGGTGATCCTACTCTAACATTACTTGTGCTGACCCAAACTAACATTACTGGTGGTGATCCTACTCTAACATTACTGGTGGTGATCCTACTCTAACATTACTGGTGGTGATCCTACTCTAACATTACTGGTGGTGATCCTATTCTATCATTACTGGTGGTGATACTACGCTTACATTACTGGTGGTGATCCTACTCTCACATTACTGGTGGTGATCCTATTCTAACATTACTGGTGGTGATCCTACTCTCACATTACTGGTGGTGATCCTACACTCACATTACTGGTGGTGATCCTACTCTCACATTACTGGTGGTGATCCTACTCTCACATTACTGGTGGTGACCCTACTCTCACATTACTGGTGGCGATCCGACTCTCACATTACTGGTGGTGATCCTAATCTCACATGACTGGTGATGACCCTACACTAACATTACTGGTGGTGATACTACTCTAACATTACTGGTGGTGACCCTATTCTAACATTACTGGTGGTGAGCCTACTCTCACATTACTGGTGGTGACCCTACTCTAACATTACTGGTGGTGATCCTACTCTAACATTACTGGTGGTGACCCTACTCTAACATTACTGGTGGTGATCCTACTCTAACATTACTGGTGGTGATACTACTATCTCATTACTGGTGGTGACCCTATTCTAACATTACTGGTGGTGACCCTACTCTAACATTACTGGTGGTGACCCGACTCTAACATTACTGGTGGTGACCCTACTCTAACATTACTGGTGGTGACCCTACTCTTACATTACTGGTGGTGATCCTACGCTAACATTACTGGTGGTGATCCTACTCTAACATTACTGGTGGTGACCCTACTCTAACATTACTGGTGGTGACCCTACTCTAACATTACTGGTGGTGATCCTACTCTCACATTACTGGTGGTGATCCTACTCTCACATTACTGGTGGTGATCCTACTCTCATATTACGGGTGGTGATCCTACTCTAACATTACTGGTGGTGATCCGACTCTCACATTACTGGTGGTGATCCTACTCTCACATTACTGGTGGTGATCCTAATCTAACATTACTGGTGGTGATCCTACTCTAACGTTACTGGTGGTGATACTACTCTCACATTACTGGTGGTGACCCTACTCTCACATTACTGGTGGTGATCCTACTCTAACATTACTGGTGGTGATCCTAGTCTCACATTACTGGTGGTGATCCTACTCTAACATTACTGGTGGTGATCCTACTCTCACATTACTGGTGGTGATCCTACTCTCACATTACTGGTGGTGATCCTACACTCACATTACTGGTGGTGATCCTACTCTCACATTACTGGTGGTGATCCTACTCTCACATTACTGGTGGTGACCCTACTCTCACATTACTGGTGGTGATCCGACTCTCACATTACTGGTGGTGACACTACTCTCACATTACTGGTGGTGATCCTACTCTAACTTTACTGGTGGTGATCCTACTCTCACATTACTGGTGGTGATCCTACTCTCACATTACTGGTGGTGATCCTACTCTAACATTACTGGTGGTGATCCTACTCTCACATTACTGGTGGTGACCCTACTCTAACATTACTGGTGGTGATCCTACTCTCACATTACTGGTGGTGATCCTACTCTCACATTACTGGTGTTGATCCTACTCTCACATTAATGGTGGTGATCCTACTCTCACATTACTGGTGGTGATCCTACTCTCACATTACTGGTGGTGACCCTACTCTCACATTACTGGTGGTGATCCTACTCTAACATTACTGGTGGTGATCCTACTCTAACATTACTGGTGGTGATCCTACTCTAACATTACTTGTGCTGACCCAAACTAACATTACTGGTGGTGATCCTACTCTAACATTACTGGTGGTGATCCTACTCTAACATTACTGGTGGTGATCCTACTCTCACATTACTGGTGGTGATCCTACTCTAACATTACTTGTGCTGACCCAAACTAACATTACTGGTGGTGATCCTACTCTAACATTACTGGTGGTGATCCTACTCTAACATTACTGGTGGTGATCCTACTCTAACATTACTCGTGGTGATCCTACTCTCACATTACTGGTGGTGATCCTACTCTCACATTACTGGTATTGATCCTACTCTCACATTACTGGTGGTGATCCTACTCTCACATTACTGGTGGTGATCCTACTCTCACATTACTGGTGGTGACCCTACTCTCACATTACTGGTGGTGATCCTACTCTCACATTACTGGTATTGATCCTACTCTCACATTACTGGTGGTGATCCTACTCTCACATTACTGGTGGTGATCCGACTCTCACATTACTGGTGTTGATCCTACTCTCACATTACTGGTGGTGATCCTACTCTAACATTACTGTTGGTGATCCTACTCTCACATTACTGGTGGTGACCCTACTCTCACATTACTGGTGGTGATCCTACTCTCACATTACTGGTGGTGATCTACTCTCACATGACTGGTGGTGATCCTACTCTAACATTACTGATGGTGACCCTACTCTCACATTATTGGTGGTGATCCTACTATCACATTACTGGTGGTGATCCTATTCTAACATTACTGGTGGTGATCCTACTCTCACATTACTGGTGGTGATCCTAATCTAACATTACTGGTGGTGACACTATTCTAACATTACTGGTGGTGATCCTACTCTAACATTACTGGTGGTGATCCTACTCGAACATTACTGGTGGTGATCCTACTCTCACATTCCTGGTGGTGACCTTACACTAACATTACTGGTGGTGATACTACTCTCACATTACTGGTGGTGATCCTACTCGAACATTACTGCTGGTGATCCTACTCTAACATTAATGGTGGTGATCCTACTCTCACATTACTGGTGGTGATCCTACTCGAACATTACTGATTGTGAACCTACTCTAACATTACTGGTGGTGATCCTACTCTAACATTATTGGTGGTGATCCTACTCTAACATTACTGGTGGTGATCCTACTCTAACATTACTGGTGGTGATCCTATTCTAACATTACTGGTGGTGATCCTACTCTCACATTACTGGTGGTGACCCTACTCTAACATTACTGGTGGTGACCCTATTCTAACATTACTGGTGGTGACCCTACTCTAAGATTACTGGTGGTGATCCTACTCTAACATTACTGGTGGTGATCCTACTCTCACATTACTGGTGGTGATCCTACTCTAACATTACTGGTGGTGACCCTACTCTCACATTACTGGTGGTGATCCTACTCTCATATTACTGGTGGTGATCCTACTCTCACATTACTGGTGGTGATCCTACTCTAACATTACTGGTGGTGATCCTACTCTCACATTACTGGTGGTGATCCTACTCTCACATTACTATTGGTGACCCTACGCAAACATTACTGGTGGTGACCCTACTCTCACATTACTGGTGGTGATCCTACTCTAACATTACTGGTGGTGATCCTACTCTAACATTACTGGTGGTGATCCTACTCTCACATTACTGGTGGTGATCCTACTCTAACATTACTGGTGGTGATCCTACTCTAACATTACTTGTGCTGACCCAAACTAACATTACTGGTGGTGATCCTACTCTAACATTACTGGTGGTGATCCTACTCTAACATTACTGGTGGTGATCCTACTCTAACATTACTGGTGGTGATCCTATTCTATCATTACTGGTGGTGATACTACGCTTACATTACCGTTGGTGATCCTACTCTCACATTACTGGTGGTGATCCTCTTCTAACATTACTGGTGGTGATCCTACTCTCACATTACTGGTGGTGATCCTACACTCACATTACTGGTGGTGATCCTACTCTCACATTACTGGTGGTGATCCTACTCTCACATTACTGGTGGTGACCCTACTCTCACATTACTGGTGGCGATCCGACTCTCACATTACTGGTGGTGATCCTAATCTCACATGACTGGTGATGACCCTACACTAACATTACTGGTGGTGATACTACTCTAACATTACTGGTGGTGACCCTATTCTAACATTACTGGTGGTGACCCTACTCTCACATTACTGGTGGTGACCCTACTCTAACATTACTGGTGGTGATCCTACTCTAACATTACTGGTGGTGACCCTACTCTAACATTACTGGTGGTGATCCTACTCTAACATTACTGGTGGTGATACTACTATCTCATTACTGGTGGTGACCCTATTCTAACATTACTGGTGGTGACCCTACTCTAACATTACTGGTGGTGACCCGACTCTAACATTACTGGTGGTGACCCTACTCTAACATTACTGGTGGTGACCCTACTCTTACATTACTGGTGGTGATCCTACGCTAACATTACTGGTGGTGATCCTACTCTAACATTACTGGTGGTGACCCTACTCTAACATTACTGGTGGTGATCCTACTCTAACATTACTGGTGGTGACCCTACTCTAACATTACTGGTGGTGATCCTACTCTAACATTACTGGTGGTGATACTACTATCTCATTACTGGTGGTGACCCTATTCTAACATTACTGGTGGTGACCCTACTCTAACATTACTGGTGGTGACCCGACTCTAACATTACTGGTGGTGACCCTACTCTCACATTACTGGTGGTGATCCTACTCTCACATTACTGGTGGTGATCCTACTCTCATATTACGGGTGGTGATCCTACTCTAACATTACTGGTGGTGATCCGACTCTCACATTACTGGTGGTGATCCTACTCTCACATTACTGGTGGTGATCCTAATCTAACATTACTGGTGGTGATCCTACTCTAACGTTACTGGTGGTGATACTACTCTCACATTACTGGTGGTGATCCTACTCTCACATTACTGGTGGTGATCCTACTCTCACATTACTGGTGGTGATCCTACACTCACATTACTGGTGGTGATCCTACTCTCACATTACTGGTGGTGATCCTACTCTCACATTACTGGTGGTGATCCTATTCTAACATTACTGGTGGTGATCCTACTCTCACATTACTGGTGGTGATCCTAATCTAACATTACTGGTGGTGACACTATTCTAACATTACTGGTGGTGATCCTACTCTAACATTACTGGTGGTGATCCTACTCGAACATTACTGGTGGTGATCCTACTCTCACATTCCTGGTGGTGACCTTACACTAACATTACTGGTGGTGATACTACTCTCACATTACTGGTGGTGATCCTACTCGAACATTACTGCTGGTGATCCTACTCTAACATTAATGGTGGTGATCCTACTCTCACATTACTGGTGGTGATCCTACTCGAACATTACTGATTGTGAACCTACTCTAACATTACTGGTGGTGATCCTACTCTAACATTATTGGTGGTGATCCTACTCTAACATTACTGGTGGTGATCCTACTCTAACATTACTGGTGGTGATCCTATTCTAACATTACTGGTGGTGATCCTACTCTCACATTACTGGTGGTGACCCTACTCTAACATTACTGGTGGTGACCCTATTCTAACATTACTGGTGGTGACCCTACTCTAAGATTACTGGTGGTGATCCTACTCTAACATTACTGGTGGTGATCCTACTCTCACATTACTGGTGGTGATCCTACTCTAACATTACTGGTGGTGACCCTACTCTCACATTACTGGTGGTGATCCTACTCTCATATTACTGGTGGTGATCCTACTCTCACATTACTGGTGGTGATCCTACTCTAACATTACTGGTGGTGATCCTACTCTCACATTACTGGTGGTGATCCTACTCTCACATTACTATTGGTGACCCTACGCAAACATTACTGGTGGTGACCCTACTCTCACATTACTGGTGGTGATCCTACTCTAACATTACTGGTGGTGATCCTACTCTAACATTACTGGTGGTGATCCTACTCTCACATTACTGGTGGTGATCCTACTCTAACATTACTGGTGGTGATCCTACTCTAACATTACTTGTGCTGACCCAAACTAACATTACTGGTGGTGATCCTACTCTAACATTACTGGTGGTGATCCTACTCTAACATTACTGGTGGTGATCCTACTCTAACATTACTGGTGGTGATCCTATTCTATCATTACTGGTGGTGATACTACGCTTACATTACTGGTGGTGATCCTACTCTCACATTACTGGTGGTGATCCTATTCTAACATTACTGGTGGTGATCCTACTCTCACATTACTGGTGGTGATCCTACACTCACATTACTGGTGGTGATCCTACTCTCACATTACTGGTGGTGATCCTACTCTCACATTACTGGTGGTGACCCTACTCTCACATTACTGGTGGCGATCCGACTCTCACATTACTGGTGGTGATCCTAATCTCACATGACTGGTGATGACCCTACACTAACATTACTGGTGGTGATACTACTCTAACATTACTGGTGGTGACCCTATTCTAACATTACTGGTGGTGACCCTACTCTCACATTACTGGTGGTGACCCTACTCTAACATTACTGGTGGTGATCCTACTCTAACATTACTGGTGGTGACCCTACTCTAACATTACTGGTGGTGATCCTACTCTAACATTACTGGTGGTGATACTACTATCTCATTACTGGTGGTGACCCTATTCTAACATTACTGGTGGTGACCCTACTCTAACATTACTGGTGGTGACCCGACTCTAACATTACTGGTGGTGACCCTACTCTAACATTACTGGTGGTGACCCTACTCTTACATTACTGGTGGTGATCCTACGCTAACATTACTGGTGGTGATCCTACTCTAACATTACTGGTGGTGACCCTACTCTAACATTACTGGTGGTGACCCTACTCTAACATTACTGGTGGTGATCCTACTCTCACATTACTGGTGGTGATCCTACTCTCACATTACTGGTGGTGATCCTACTCTCATATTACGGGTGGTGATCCTACTCTAACATTACTGGTGGTGATCCGACTCTCACATTACTGGTGGTGATCCTACTCTCACATTACTGGTGGTGATCCTAATCTAACATTACTGGTGGTGATCCTACTCTAACGTTACTGTTGGTGATACTACTCTCACATTACTGGTGGTGACCCTACTCTCACATTACTGGTGGTGATCCTACTCTAACATTACTGGTGGTGATCCTAGTCTCACATTACTGGTGGTGATCCTACTCTAACATTACTGGTGGTGATCCTACTCTCACATTACTGGTGGTGATCCTACTCTCACATTACTGGTGGTGATCCTACACTCACATTACTGGTGGTGATCCTACTCTCACATTACTGGTGGTGATCCTACTCTCACATTACTGGTGGTGACCCTACTCTCACATTACTGGTGGTGATCCTACTCTCACATTACTGGTGGTGATCCTACTCTCACATTACTGGTGGTGATCCTACTCTAACATTATTGGTGGTGATCCTACTCTCACATTACTGGTGGTGACCCTACTCTAACATTACTGGTGGTGATCCTACTCTCACATTACTGGTGGTGATCCTACTCTCACATTACTGGTGTTGATCCTACTCTCACATTAATGGTGGTGATCCTACTCTCACATTACTGGTGGTGATCCTACTCTCACATTACTGGTGGTGACCCTACTCTCACATTACTGGTGGTGATCCTACTCTAACATTACTGGTGGTGATCCTACTCTAACATTACTGGTGGTGATCCTACTCTAACATTACTTGTGCTGACCCAAACTAACATTACTGGTGGTGATCCTACTCTAACATTACTGGTGGTGATCCTACTCTAACATTACTGGTGGTGATCCTACTCTCACATTACTGGTGGTGCTCCTACTCTAACATTACTTGTGCTGACCCAAACTAACATTACTGGTGGTGATCCTACTCTAACATTACTGGTGGTGATCCTACTCTAACATTACTGGTGGTGATCCTACTCTAACATTACTCGTGGTGATCCTACTCTCACATTACTGGTGGTGATCCTACTCTCACATTACTGGTATTGATCCTACTCTCACATTACTGGTGGTGATCCTACTCTCACATTACTGGTGGTGATCCTACTCTCACATTACTGGTGGTGACCCTACTCTCACATTACTGGTGGTGATCCTACTCTCACATTACTGGTATTGATCCTACTCTCACATTACTGGTGGTGATCCTACTCTCACATTACTGGTGGTGATCCGACTCTCACATTACTGGTGTTGATCCTACTCTCACATTACTGGTGGTGATCCTACTCTAACATTACTGTTGGTGATCCTACTCTCACATTACTGGTGGTGACCCTACTCTCACATTACTGGTGGTGATCCTACTCTCACATTACTGGTGGTGATCTACTCTCACATGACTGGTGGTGATCCTACTCTAACATTACTGATGGTGACCCTACTCTCACATTATTGGTGGTGATCCTACTATCACATTACTGGTGGTGATCCTATTCTAACATTACTGGTGGTGATCCTACTCTCACATTACTGGTGGTGATCCTAATCTAACATTACTGGTGGTGACACTATTCTAACATTACTGGTGGTGATCCTACTCTAACATTACTGGTGGTGATCCTACTCGAACATTACTGGTGGTGATCCTACTCTCACATTCCTGGTGGTGACCTTACACTAACATTACTGGTGGTGATACTACTCTCACATTACTGGTGGTGATCCTACTCGAACATTACTGCTGGTGATCCTACTCTAACATTAATGGTGGTGATCCTACTCTCACATTACTGGTGGTGATCCTACTCGAACATTACTGATTGTGAACCTACTCTAACATTACTGGTGGTGATCCTACTCTAACATTATTGGTGGTGATCCTACTCTAACATTACTGGTGGTGATCCTACTCTAACATTACTGGTGGTGATCCTATTCTAACATTACTGGTGGTGATCCTACTCTCACATTACTGGTGGTGACCCTACTCTAACATTACTGGTGGTGACCCTATTCTAACATTACTGGTGGTGACCCTACTCTAAGATTACTGGTGGTGATCCTACTCTAACATTACTGGTGGTGACCCTACTCTCACATTACTGGTGGTGATCCTACTCTAACATTACTGGTGGTGACCCTACTCTCACATTACTGGTGGTGATCCTACTCTCATATTACTGGTGGTGATCCTACTCTCACATTACTGGTGGTGATCCTACTCTAACATTACTGGTGGTGATCCTACTCTCACATTACTGGTGGTGATCCTACTCTCACATTACTATTGGTGACCCTACGCAAACATTACTGGTGGTGACCCTACTCTCACATTACTGGTGGTGATCCTACTCTCACATTACTTTTGGTGATCCTATTCTAACATTCCTGGTGGTGATCCTACTCTAACATTACTGGTGGTGATCCTACTCTCACATTACTGGTGGTGATCCTACTCTAACATTACTGGTGGTGATCCTACTCTCACATTACTGGTGGTGATCCTACTCTAACATTACTGGTGGTGATCCTACTCTAACATTACTGGTGGTGATCCTAATCTCACATGGCTGGTGATGACCCTACACTAACATTACTGGTGGTGAACCTACTCTAACATTACTTGTGCTGACCCAAACTAACATTACTGGTGGTGATCCTACTCTAACATTACTGGTGGTGATCCTACTCTAACATTACTGGTGGTGACCCGACTCTAACATTACTGGTGGTGACCCTACTCTAACATTACTGGTGGTGACCCTACTCTAACATTACTGGTGGTGATCCTACGCTAACATTACTGGTGGTGATCCTACTCTAACATTACTGGTGGTGAACCTACTCTAACATTACTGGTGGTGACCCTACTCTAACATTACTGGTGGTGACCCTACTCTAACATTACTGGTGGTGATCCTACTCTCACATTACTGGTGGTGATCCTACTCTCACATTACTGGTGGTGATCCTACTCTCATATTACGGGTGGTGATCCTACTCTCACATTACTGGTGGTGATCCGACTCTCACATTACTGGTGGTGATCCTACTCTCACATTACTGGTGGTGATCCTACTCTAACATTACTGGTGGTGATCCTACACTAACATTACTGGTGGTGATCCTACTCTCACATTACTGGTGGTGATCCTATTCTAACATTACTGGTGGTGATCCTACTCTCACATTACTGGTGGTGATCCTACTCTAACATTACTGGTGGTGATCCTACTCTAACATTACTGGTGGTGAACCTACTCTAACATTACTTGTGCTGACCCAAACTAACATTACTGGTGGTGATTCTACTTTAACATTACTGGTGGTGATCCTACTCTAACATTACTGGTGGTGATCCTACTCTAACATTACTGGTGGTGATCCTATTCTAACATTACTGGTGGTGATACTACGCCAACATTACTGGTGGTGATCCTACTCTCACATTACTGGTGGTGATCCTATTCTAACATTACTGGTGGTGATCCTACTCTCACATTAGTGGTGGTGATCCTACACTCACATTACTGGTGGTGATACTACTCTCACGTTACTGGTGGTGATCCTACTCTAACATTACTGGTGGTGATCCTACTCTCACATTACTGGTGGTGACCCTACTCTAACATTACTGGTGGTGATCCTACTCTCACATTACTGGTGGTGATCCTACTCTAACATTACTGGTGGTGATCCTACTCTCACATTACTGGTGGTGATCCTACTCTCACATTACTGGTGTTGATCCTACTCTCACATTACTGGTGGTGATTCTACTCTCACATTACTGGTGGTGACCCTACTCTCACATTACTGGTGGTGATCCTACTCTCAGATTACTGGTGTTGATCCTACTCTCACATTATTGGTGGTGATCCTACTCTCACATTACTGGTGGTGATCCGACTCTCACATTACTGGTGTTGATCCTACTCTCACATTACTGGTGGTGATCCTACTCTAACATTACTGTTGGTGATCCTACTCTCACATTAATGGTGGTGACCATACTCTCACATTACTGGTGGTGATCCTACTCTCACATTACTCGTGGTGATCTACTCTCACATTACTGGTGGTGATCCTACTCTAACATTACTGATGGTGATCCTACTCTCACATTATTGGTGGTGATCCTACTATCACATTACTGGTGGTTATCCTATTTTAACATTACTGGTGGTGATCCTACACTCACATTACTGGTGGTGATCCTAATCTAACATTACTGGTTGTGACACTACTCTAACATTACTGGTGGTGATCCTACTCTAACATTACTGGTGGTGATCCTACGTGAACATTACTGGTGGTGATCCTACTCTCACATTATTGGTGGTGACCCTACACTAACATTACTGGTGGTGATACTGCTCTCACATTACTGGTGGTGATCCTACTCGAACATTACTGCTGGTGATCCTACTCTAACATTAATGGTGGTGATCCTACTCTCACATTACTGGGGGTGATCCTACTCGAACATTACTGATGGTGATCCTACTCTAACATTACTGGTGGTGACCCTACTCTAACATTACTCGTGGTGAACCTACTCTAACATTACTGGTCGTGATTCTACTCTAACATTACTTGTGCTGACCCAAACTAACATTACTGGTGGTGATCCTACTCTAACATTACTGGTGGTGATCCTACTCTAACATTACTGGTGGTGATCCGACTCTCACATTACTGGTGGTGATCCTACTCTCACATTACTGGTGGTGATCCTACTCTAACATTACTGGTGGTGATCCTACTCTAACATTACTGGTGGTAATCCTACTCTCACATTACTGGTGGTGATCCTATTCTAACATTACTGGTGGTGATCCTACTCTCACATTACTGGTGGTGATCCGACTCTAACATTACTGGTGGTGATCCTACTCTAACATTACTGGTGGTGATTCTACTCTAACATTACTTGTGCTGACCCAAACTAACATTACTGGTGGTGATCCTACTCTCACATTACTGGTCGTGATCCTACTCTAACATTACTGGTGGTGATCCTACTCTAACATTACAGGTGGTGATTCTACTCTGACATTACTTGTGCTGACCCAAACTAACATTACTGGTGGTGATCCTACTCTAACATTACTGGTGGTGATCCTACTCTAACATTACTGGTGGTGATCCTACTCTAACATTACTGGTGGTGATCCTATTCTAACATTACTGGTGGTGATACTACGCTAACATTACTGGTGGTGATCCTACTCTCACATTACTGGTGGTGATCCTATTCTAACATTACTCGTGGTGATCCTACTCTCACATTAGTGGTGGTGATCCTACACTCACATTACTGGTGGTGATCCTACTCTCACGTTACTGGTGGTGATCCTACTCTAACATTACTGGTGGTGATCCTACTCTCACATTACTGGTGGTGACCCTACTCTAACATTACTGGTGGTGACCTACTCTCACATTACTGGTGGTGATCCTACTCTAACATTACTGGTGGTGATCCTACTCTCACATTACTGGTGGTGATCCTACTCTCACATTACTGGTGTTGATCCTACTCTCACATTACTGGTGGTGATTCTACTCTCACATTACTGGTGGTGACCCTACTCTCACATTACTGGTGGTGATCCTACTCTTAGATTACTGGTGTTGATCCTACTCTCACATTACTGGTGGTGATCCTATTCTAACATTACTGGTGGTGATCCTACTCTAACATTACTGGTGGTGATTCTACTCTAACATTACTTGTGCTGACCCAAACTAACATTACTGGTGGTGATCCTACTCTCACATTACTGGTGGTGATCCTACTCTAACATTACTGGTGGTGATCCTACTCTAACATTAATGGTGGTGATTCTACTCTAACATTACTTTTGCTGACCCAAACTAACATTACTGGTGGTGATCCTACTCTAACATTACTGGTGGTGATCCTACTCTAACATTACTGGTGGTGATCCTACTCTAACATTACTGGTGGTGATCCTATTCTAACATTACTGATGGTGATCCTACTCCAACATTACTGGTGGTGATCCTACTCTCTCATTACTGGTGGTGATCCTATTCTAACATTACTGGTGGTGATCCTACTCTCACATTACTGGTGGTGATCCGACTCTCACATTACTGGTGTTGATCCTACTCTCACATTACTGGTGGTGATCCTACTCTAACATTACTGTTGGTGATCCTACTCTCACATTAATGGTGGTGACCCTACTCTCACATTACTGGTGGTGATCCTACTCTCACATTACTGGTGGTGATCTACTCTAACATTACTGATGGTGATCCTACTCTAACATTACTGATGGTGATCCTACTCTCACATTATTGGTGGTGATCCTACACTCACATTACTGGTGGTGATCCTAATCTAACATTACTGGTTGTGACACTACTCTAACATTACTGGTGGTGATCCTACTCTAACATTACTGGTGGTGATCCTACGTGAACATTACTGGTGGTGATCCTACTCTAACATTACTGGTGGTGACCCTAATCTAACATTATTGGTGGTGATCCTACACTAATATTACTGGTGGTGATCCTACACTAACATTACTGGTGGTGATCCTACTCTCACATTACTGGTGGTGATCCTATTCTAACATTACTGGTGGTGATCCTACTCTCACATTACTGGTGGTGATCCTACTCTCACATTACTGGTGGTGACCCTACTCTAACATTACTGGTGGTGACCCTACTCTAACATTACTGGTGGTGACCCTACTCTCACATTAATGGTGGTGATCCTACTCTCACATTACTGGTGGTGATCCTATTCTAACATTACTGGAGGTGACCCTACTCTAACATTACTGGTGGTGACCCTACTCTCACATTAATGGTGGTGATCCTACTCTCACATTACTGGTGGTGATCCTATTCTAACATTACTGGTGGTGATCCTACTCTCACTTTACTGGTGGTGATCCTACTCTAACATTACTGGTGGTGACCCTACTCTAACATTACTGGTGGTGATCCTACTCTAACATTACTGGTGGTGATCCTACTCTCACATTACTGGTGGTGATCCTACTCTCATATTATTGGTGGTGACCCTACTCTAACATTACTGGTGGTGACCCTACTCTAACTTTACTGGTGGTGACCCTACTCTCACATTACTGGTGGTGAACCTACTGTAACATTACTGGTGGTGACCCTACTCGAACATTACTGGTGGTGATCCGCCTCGAACATTACTGGTGGTGATCCTACTCTAACATTACTGGTGGTGATCCTAATCTAACATTACTGGTGGTGATCCTACTCTAACATTACTGGTGGTGACCCCACTCTAACATTACTGGTGGTGACCCTACTCTCACATTAC
This sequence comes from Pristiophorus japonicus, assembly GCF_044704955.1. Taxonomy (NCBI): domain Eukaryota; kingdom Metazoa; phylum Chordata; class Chondrichthyes; family Pristiophoridae; genus Pristiophorus; species Pristiophorus japonicus. The sequence goes on from NW_027252252.1 coordinate 314,056, forward strand.
TGGTGGTGACCCCACTCTAACATTACTGGTGGTGATCCTACTCTAACATTACTGGTGGTGATCCTACTCTCACATTACTGGTGGTGATCCTTCTCTAACATTACTGGTGGTGATACTACTCTAACATTACTGTTGGTGATCCTACTCTAACATTACTGGTGGTGATCCTACTCTAACATTATTGGTGGTAATCCTACTCTAACATTACTGGTGGTGACCCTACTCTAACATTACTGGTGGTGATCCTACTCTAACATTACTGGTGGTGATCCTACTCGAACATTACTGGTGGTGATCCTACTCTAACATTACTGGTGGTGCCCCTACTCTAACGTTACTGGTGGTGATCCTACTCTAACGTTACTGGTGGTGATCCTACTCTAACATTACTGGTGGTGATGCTACTCTCACATTACTGGTGGTGATCCTACTCTAACGTTACTGGTGGTGATCCTACTCTAACATTACTGGTGGTGATCCTACTCTCACATTACTTGTGGTGATCCTACTCTCACATTACTGGTGCTGATCCTACTCTCACTTTACTGGTGGTGACCCTACTCTCACATTACTGATGGTGATCCTACTCTCACATTACTGCTGGTGATCCTACTCTAACATTACTGGTGGTGACCCTACTCTCACATTACTGGTGGTGATCCTACTCTCACATTACTGGTGGTGATCCTACTCTAACATTACTGGTGGTGATCCTACTCTAACTTTATCGGTGGTGATCCTACTCTCACATTACTGGTGGTGATCCTACTCTAAAATTACTGGTGGTGATCCTACTCTAACATTACTGGTGGTGATCCTACTCTCACATTACTAGTGGTGATCCTACTCTCACATTACTGGTGGTGACCCTACTCTAACATTACTGGTGGTGATCCTACTCTCACATTACTGGTGGTGATCCTACTCTCACATTACTGGTGGTGACCCTATACTCACATTACTGGTGCTGATCCTACTCTCACATTACTGGTGGTGATCCTACTCTAACATTACTGGTGGTGATCCTACTCTAACATTACTGGTGGTGACCCTACTCTAACATTACTGGTGGTGATCCTACTCTCACATTACTGGTGGTGACCCTACTCTCACATTACTGGTGGTGATCCTACTCTCACATTACTGGTGGTGACCCTACTCTAACATTACTGGTGGTGATCCTACTCTAACATTACTGGTGTTGATCCTACTCTAACATTACTGGTGGTGACCCTACTCTCACATTACTGATGGTGATCCTACTCTCACATTACTGGTGGAGATCCTACTCTCACATTACTGGTGTTGATCCTACTCTAACATTACTGGTGGTGAACCTATCTCACATTACTGGTGGTGATCCTATTCTAACATTACTGGTAGTGATCCTACTCTCACATTACTGGTGGTGATCCTACTCTAACATTATTGGTGGTGATCCTACTCTCACATTGCTTGTGGTGATCCTATTCTAACATTACTGGTGGTGATCCTACTCTCACATTACTGGTGGTGATCCTACTCTAACATTACTGGTGGTGACGCTACTCTAACATTACTGGTGGTGATCCTACTCTAACATTACTGGTGGTGATCCTACTCTCACATTACTGGTGGTGAACCTACACTAACATTACTGGTGGTGATACTACTCTCACATTACTGGTGGTGATCCTACTCTAACATTACTGCTGGTGATCCTACTCTAATATTACTGGTGGTGATCCTACTCTCACATTACTGGTGGTGATCCTACTCGAACATTACTGATGGTGATCCTACTCTAACATTACTGGTGGTGACCCTACTCTAACATTACTCGTGGTGACCCTACTCTAACATTACTGGTGGTGACCGTACTCTAACATTACTGGTGATGATCCTACTCTAACATTACTGGTGGTGATCCTACTCTAACATTACTGGTGGTGATCCTACTCTAACATTACTGGTGGTGATCCTACTCTCACATTACTGGTGGTGATCCTACTCCAACATTACTGGTGGTGATCCTACTCTCACATTACTGGTGGTGATCCTACTCTCACATTACTGGTGGTGAGCCTACTCTAACATTACTGGTGGTGACCCTACTCTAACATTAATGGTGGTGACCCTACTCTCACATTACTGGTGGTGATCCTATTCTAACATTACTGGTGGTGATCCTACTCTCACATTACTGGTGGTGATCCTACTCTCACATTACTGGTGGTGATCCTACTCTAACATTACTGGTGGTGACCCTACTCTAACATTACTGGTGGTGATCCTACTCTAACATTACTGGTGGTGATCCTACTCTCACATTACTGGTGGTGATCCTACTCTAACATTACTGGTGGTGATCCTACTCTCACATTACTGGTGGTGATCCTAAACTCACATTGCTGGTGGTGATCCTACTCTCATATTATTGGTGGTGACCCTACTCTAACATTACTGGTGGTGACCCTACTCTAACATTACTGGTGGTGATCCTACTCTAACATTACTGGTGGTGATCCTACTCTAACATTACTGGTGGTGATCCTACTCTCACATTACTGGTGGTGATCCTACTCTAACATTACTGGTGGTGATCCTACTCTAACATTACTGGTAGTGATCCTACTCTCACATTACTGGTGGTGATCCTACTCTCATATTATTGGTGGTGACCCTCCTCTAACATTACTGGTGGTGACCCTACTCTAACATTACTGGTGGTGACCCTACTCTCACATTACTGGTGGTGAACCTACTGTAACATTACTGGTGGTGACCCTACTCGAACATTACTGGTGGTGATCCGACTCGAACATTACTGGTGGTGATCCTACTCTAACATTACTGGTGGTGATCCTACTCTAACATTACTGGTGGTGACCCTACTCTCACATTACTGGTGGTGACCCCACTCTAACATTACTGGTGGTGATCCTACTCTAACATTACTGGTGGTGATCCTACTCTCACATTACTGGTGGTGATCCTACTCTAACATTACTGGTGGTGATACTACTCTAACATTACTGGTGGTGATCCTACTCTAACATTACTGGTGGTGATCCTACTCGAACATTTCTGGTGGTGATCCTACTCTAACATTACTGGTGGTGACCCTACTCTAACTTTACTGGTGGTGATCCTACTCTAACATTACTGATGGTGATTCTACTCTAACATTACTGGTGGTGATCCTACTCTCACATTACTGGTGGTGATCCTGCTCTAACGTTACTGGTGGTGATCCTACTCTAACATTACTGATGGTGATACTGCTCTAACATTACTGGTGGTGATCCTACTCTCACATTACTGGTGGTGACCCTACTCTCACATTACTGATGGTGATCCTACTCTCACGTTACTGGTGGTGATCCTACTCTCACATTACTGGGGTTCATCCTACTCTAACATTACTGGTGGTGATCCTACTCTCACATTACTGGTGGTGATCCTACTCTAACATTACTGGTGGTGATCCTACTCTCACATTACTGGTGGTGATCCTACTCTCACGTTACTGGTGGTGATCCTACTCTCACATTACTGATGGTGATCCTACTCTCACGTTACTGGTGGTGATCCTACTCTCACATTACTGGTGTTCATCCTACTCTAACATTACTGGTGGTGATCCTACTCTCACATTACTGGTGGTGATCCTACTCTAACATTACTGGTGGTGATCCTACTCTCACATTACTGGTGGTGATCCTACTCTCACATTACTGGTGGTGATCCTACTCTAACATTACTGGTGGTGATCCTACGCTCACATTACTGGTGGTGACCCTACTCTAACATTACTGGTGGTGATCCTACTCTAACATTACTGGTGGTGATCCTACGCTCACATTACTGGTGGTGACCCTACTCTCACATTACTGGTGGTGATCCTACTCTCACATTACTGGTGGTAATACTACTCTAACATTACTGGTGGTGACCCTACTCAAACATTACTGGTGATGATCCTACTCTAACATTACTGGTGGGGATCCTACTCTCACATTACTGGTGGTGACCCTACTCTCACATTACTGGTGGTGATCCTACTCTCACATTACTGGTGGTGATACTACTCTAACATTACAGGTGGTGATCCTACTCTAACATTACTGGTGGGGATCCTACTCCAACATTACTGGTGGTGATCCTACTCTCACATTACTGGTGGTGACCCTACTCTCACATTACTGGTGGTGATCCTACTCTAACATTACTGGTGTTGATCCTACTCTAACATTACTGGTGGTGATCCTACTCGAACATTACTGGTGGTGATCCTACTGTAACATTACTGGTGGTGATCCTACTCTAACATTACTGGTGGTGATCCTACTCTCACATTACTGGTGGTGATCCTACTCTCACATTACTGGTGGTGAACCTACTCTAACATTACTGGTGGTGATCCTATTCCAACATTACTGGTGGTAATCCTACTCTAACATTACTGGTGGTGATCCTACTCGAACATTACTGGTGGTGATTCTACTCGAACATTACTGGTGGTGATCCTACTCGAACATTACTGGTGGTGACCCTACTCTAACATTACTGGTGGTGACCCTACTATCACATTACTGGTGGTGATACTATTCTAACATTACTGGTGGTGATCCTACTCTAACATTACTGGTGGTGATCCTACTCTCACATTACTGGTGGTGATACTATTCTAACATTACTTGTGGTGATCCTACTCTCACATTACTGGTGGTGATCCTACACTAACATTACTGGTGGTGATCCTACTCTCACATTACTGGTGGTGATACTATTCTAACATTACTGGTGGTAATCCTATTCTAACATTACTGGTGGTGATCCTACTCGAACATTACTGGTGGTGATCCTACTGTAACATTACTGGTGGTGATCCTACTCTAACATTACTGGTGGTGATCCTACTCTCACATTACTGGTGGTGATCCTACTCTCACATTACTGGTGGTGAACCTACTCTAACATTACTGGTGGTGATCCTATTCTAACATTACTGGTGGTAATCCTACTCTAACATTACTGGTGGTGATCCTACTCGAACATTACTGGTGGTGATTCTACTCGAACATTACTGGTGGTGATCGTACTCGAACATTACTGGTGGTGATCCTACTCGAACATTACTGGTGTTGACCCTACTCTCACATTACTGGTGGTGACCCTACTCTAACATGACTGGTGGTGATCCTACTCTAACATTACTGGTGGTGATCCTACTTGAACATTACTGGTGGTGATCCGACTCTAACATTACTGGTGGTGACCCTACTCTCACGTTACTGGTGGTGATCGTACTCTAACAACACTGGTGATGATCCTCCTCTAACAATACTGGTGGTGATATTATTCTAACATTATTGTGGTGATCCTACTCTCCCATTACTGGTGGTGACCCTACTCTAACATTATTGGTGGTGACCCTACTCTAACATTACTGTTGTTGATCCTATCCTAACATTGCCGATGGTGACACTGCTCTAACATTACTGTTGGTGACCCTACTCTAACATTACTGTTGTTGATCCTATCCTAACATTGCCGATGGTGACACTACTCTAACATTACTGGTGGTGACCCTACTCTCACATTTCTGGTGGTGATCCTACTCTCACAATACTTGCGGTGACCCTACTCTAACGTTACTCGTGGTGATCCTACTCTAACATTACTGGTGGAATCATCCGAGTGAACCTTCTTGGAATTGCCTGCAAAGCAAGTATATCATGTCATAAATATGGAAAACAAAACGGCACGCAGTATTCCAGGTGTGGCCTCACCAATACCTTGTATAGCTGTAGCAAGACTTCCCTGCTTTTATACTCCAACCCCTTTGCAATAAATGCCAAGATTCCATTGGCCACCTGATTACTTGCTGTACCTGCATACTGTCCGTTTTTTGTTTCATGCACAAGTACTCCCAGGTCCCGCTATACTGCAGCACTTTGCAATCTTTCTGCATTTAAGTAATAAATTCCTCTTTGATTTTTTTCTGTCAAAGTGCACGACCTCACATTTTCCAACATTATACTCCATCTGTCAAATTTTTCCCACTCACTTAACCGGTCTATGTCCTTTTGCAGATATTTTGTGGCCTCCTCATACATTGCTTTTCCTCCCACCTTTTATTCGTCAGCAAACTTGGCTACGTTACACTCAGTCCCTTCATCCAAGTCGTTAATAGAGATTGTAAATAGTTGGGGTCCCAGCAGAAATCCCTGCGGCACGCCACTAGTTACTGGTTGACAACCAGAGAATGAACCATTTATCCCAACTCTCTCTTCTCCATTAGTTAGCCAATCCTCTATCCATGTTAATAAAATATCACCAACCCAGTGAACTTTGATCTTATGTGGCACTTATACTATGTGGCACCTTATCAAATGCCTTCTGGTAGTCCAAATATACCACATCCACTGGTTCTCCTTTATCCACCCTGTTCGTTACATTCTCAAAGAATTCCAGCAAATTTGTAAAATATGACTTCCTCTTTCATAAATCCATGCTGACTTTGCCTGACCGAATTTTGCTTTTCCAAATTGCTTCTTTAATAATGGACTCCAACATTTTCCCATCCACAGATGTTAGGCTAACTCGTCTATAGTTTCCTGGTTTTTGCCTGCCTCCTTTTTTAAATAGGGCGTCACGTTTGCAGTTTTCCAGTCTGCTGGGACATCGCCAGAATCCAGGGAATTTTGGTAAATTACAACCAATGCATCCACTATCCCTGCAGTTACTTCTCTTAAGAACCTAGAATGCAAGCCATCCGGTCCAGGGGATTTATTGCCTTTAGTCCCATTATCTTACTGAAGTAACACCTCCTTTGTGATTGTGATTGCGGTAAGTTCCTCCCTCCTATAGACACTTGACTATCCATTGGAATAAAGTTAGTGTCCTCTACCATAAAGACATGCTCACCGCTCTGCTCCACCTCACAATCAACAAGCTCCCCGCTGGAGTGGAAATAAACTACAGAATCAGTGGGAAGCTACTTAACACATGCCGCCTCCAGGCCAGGTCCAAGATCACCCCAACCTCTGTCGTGAGCTGCAGTATATGGACGACTCCTGCGTCTGCGCACATATTGAGGCTGAACTCCAGGATATAATCTGTGTATTCACTGAGGCATATGAAAGCATCGGCCTTAAACTTAACATCCGGAAGACAATGGTCTTCCACCAGCCTGTCACCGCCGCAAAGCACTGTCCTCCAATCATCAAGATACACAGCGCGGCCCTCGACCACGTGGATCATTTGCTATATCTCGGGAGCCTCATCAACAAAGGCAGACATTGATGTGGAGATTCAACATCGCCTCCAGTGCGCCAGTGCAGTCTTCGGCCATTTGAGGAAAAGTGTGTTTGAAGACCAGGCCCTTAAATCTACCACCAAGCTCATGGTCTGCAGGGCTGTAGTAATACCCGCCCTCCTGTATGGATTTGAGGCATGGACGATGCATAGAAGGCACCTCAAGTCGCTGGAAGTATATCACCAACGATGTCTCCGCAAGATCCTGCAAATCCCCTGGGAGGACAGGCGCACTATCAGTGTCCTCAACCAGGCTACTATCCCCAGTATTGAAGCACTGACCACACTCGATCAGATTCGCTGGGCAGGCCACAAAGTTCGCATGCCAGATACGAGACTCCTGAAGCAAATGCTTTATGCGGAGCTCCTTCATGGTAAACGAGTCAAAGGTGGGCAACGGAAACGTTATAAGAACATCCTCAACGCCTCCCTGGTAGAGTGTGACTTCACCACTGACACCTGGGTGACCCTGGGCAAAGACCGCCCAAGGAAGAGAGTGCATCGGGGAGGGCGTTGAGCTCTTCGATTCTCAATGTAAAGAGCGTGAAGAGGTCAAGCGCAGGCAGTGGAAGGAGCGCATGGCAAACCAGCCCCACCCACCCCTTCCCTTGACGAATGTCTGTCCCATCTGTAACAGTGTCTGAGGCTCTCGTATCGGACTGTTCAGCCATCAAATAACTCACTTTGGGAGTGGAAGCTAGTCTTCCTCGAGTCCGAGGGACTGCCTATGATGACGAAAGATGGATACAAAATATTTGTTCAGAGTTTCTGCCATTTCTATGTTCCCCTTTACTACTTCCCCGGTCTCGTCCTCTAAGGGACCAACATTTACTTTAGCCCCTCTTTTCCTTTTTATATACCTATAGAAACTCTTGCTATCTGTTTTGATATGTGTGTTGAGGTTTAATCTGTGCCTCTTAGTTTCTGCTTTGTTAGTCTGGGATTTTATCTGTACCTGTTTGTTCCTACTACTTGATTGTGTGTTTTCGACAGTACCTGTCAGTTCCTGAGTGTGGAATTTACTCTGTATCTGCCCGTCTCTGGTATGTTAACGTGAGAATCAATTTTATTTTTTACCTGTAATTCTCTGATATGTGAGTGAAGATTTTGAATTCTACATATATTTTTCTGATTTGTGGGTGTGGGTTTTACTCTGCCCCTATCAGTTTCTGCGATGCAAGTAACAATTTTACTTACTGCCTTTCAGTTTTCTGACATGTACACATGGGATTTACACTTTACCTGTCACTCTCCGGTATGTAAGTGGGGATTTTATTCTGTTACTGTCACTTTCATATATGTGGGTGTGTGTTGTATACTGTATCAGTCAGTCTATGGTACGAGAATGTGGGTTTTATTCTGCACCTGTCATCTTCTGGTATGTTCGGAGGTTAAATACTGAATCTGTCAGATTCTGAAACATGAATATGGCTTTTGCTCTCTACCCATTAGCTTCTGATATGCAAGTTTGGTTTATACTACCTGTTTGACATTTTTTCTGATGATTGTGCGTTTTATGCTCTACCTGCCAGTTTCTGGCAAGTGAGTGTGGGTGTTTAATGTACCTGTCAGTGTGATCTGTTTCAATGGTGAAACAGCATCTGACTCCACTGCTCCATGTGGCTGTAAGATTCACAATGTAACTCTGCCACTTCGGATCACTGTGGGACTGACAGCTTCTGCTGCCTGTGACAATAGGATTGAGATCAGTTCTGTGTCACTGCGCTCTGTGAGTGATCATCTACTTACTGTGTGGGAGAAGGAGCTGCCTGCACTGTTCCTTGTGTTCCAGGTGGAGGAAAGATCACATTTGTTCTGGCTGGTTGAAGAATTTTGATCTGAGAATAATAATACGAGAACATTATTAATTCTAGGATATGGATGCGGGGGAGAATATTATGTATCTGAGGGAGCGACAATGTATCTCTCGATCACCAACAACACGGTTCTGGAGAACTTAGCTCACCGAAACAATATAACCCGTCTTTAAAATATCTTCTCCCACACTACTCTCCTCGTACCTGCAATAGATGCACTTTGTGAAACTCCCGACATCTTCACTGTCAAGCTGTGTTTCTACTGCTCCCTGTCCAAGAACAATAGACACGGTGAGATTGGAACTGAATCAGGAACATTCACGACTGATTTGGGAAAAGAAAGCAGCAATGATTTGAAAGAGCGAGGTGGTTTACTTTCTCTGTTACCTTACACTGACGACACACAGCCCGAGAATGGCCTCTCACTTCTCGCACTCACATAATGTTCCGGAAGTAGTTCCTGCTCCAATCTGCCTCTAACACACAGCCCGCGATGGAAAAAAACGAGGAATGTTCACGACTGATTTGGAGAGAGAAAGCAGCAATAATTGTAAGTAGCAAATTCTGACCATTCTGTCTCCCTTACCCTGGACACACACTGTCCATACACAGCCCGTGAATGGCCTCTCCCTTCCCCCACTCACACCACGGACTGACACTTGTTCTTGCTCCACTCTGCCTCTTACACACAGCCCCAGACTTCCCCTGACCTCGCCCCGGATTCAGTGCCGATCTCGGGAGAATGCGATTACTCGGGTGGGTGCAGGAGCCAGAGAAAATGCAGGAGCCACAGCAGAGGATACGGCAGCAATCACATGGATCGAATTCAAAGAGCCAAATTCAAGATCGGATTGTTTTGGCCGTTTTCTTTCCTTCTTTCTTCGTTGTTGCTTCTACACCAGAGAGTAAGATTGCAGGCTAGCGAGCTCAAGAAGATAGCAGCAGAGCTCTGCAAAGAACAAAGGCAAGCAGTACAACTAAAATGGCGGCGCCCAAGTGAAGCCTCGTGGGGATCACAAGATGGCGTCTTAAAAGGGAAATGCACACGGGAGCCTTTAAAGGGCCTTACACCATTGGCGGAGCCCATAAAAAAATTTTGTTAGGCAAGAGCGAGTCCAAATGTGTAATGTGAGTTGTATGATGATGTGATTTAGGATAAGAAGTGATATTTTGATGCTGAATGGTTACTGTGTTTAAAATGATGGATATGAATCATTTACGAAAATAGTTAATACCACGAGATACAAGTAAAAGGGCTAATGGATCCGTGACTAACATGCCTAAGGAGCCAATGTGATTTTCGATTTTACGTGATTCATGCAAGGATTCAGCGGCTGCAGATGAGCCACCAAGGCAACTACTGAGAACAGAGGCAATGCGACAGTTGCGATACCCTGTTTCAGTGCAGCCCATACCTCGGGCGAAAAGGGGCAGTACTCTGACATCGTACCTCACCCAGTGGAGCTGGGATTAAATAACTGTTCAGTGCACCTGAAACCTTTTGACATACCATCTGCACAACTTATCATACAAATGTACTGTCTATGTATACCTGATTTCTGGTGAAGGTTACTTCATCACCCATGTAAGGACTGCAAATTCCACATGCTTGCACCGGATCGGAAGCATAATCTCCACATGGGGGGAAAGTGGATGGACATGGACTCACACTCACAAACCAACCAGGACAAACAAGGTCGAGGTTTCCAGCAATGGTTTTTGGAACTGGCGGCGGGGGGTGGGGGGGGGGGGGGCGGGAAGGGGCGGCGGCGGTGAAATGTTTTGTGTTGTCCAGATACATTAAATGTATAAGTACAATGGTGCGCCACAGAGGGCGCTGTGCTGGGAGACCTGAAAGTGCCTGCAAGACAGAGTATAAAAGGATGCCCACCACACCTGGGAGGCACTCTGGAGTTACACAATAAAGGACTAAGGTCACAGCAGTTACTACAACACCAGACCGTGTGTAGTCAGTGATTTGAGTGCTACAAACATCACAAATTCAATCTGTAAAAATCAAAGTGCACTTTTCCCCATTTACTTTTATCAGAATCTGAGCAAAGGAACTGGGCCTGGGGGGAAGGACGGAGAATTATTAAAGCTGGGAGCCTTTTCCCTTGGAGATGCTCAATTTGGAATAATTCCGTGCAGGGTGTTGCTCTCCATGAGCCCGTCTTCACAAAGCAATCCTGCAGCAACATCGGAGGGGTGAGGGAGTGGGAGTGTTTGCTGGGACCGTGCAGGAGTTAATATCTGACAGGAACTGTCCGAGATCAGTTTAATTAGAGTAAAACTCTCGGTCACTGAGAGTAATAGCGAACGGCCCTGAGCTGCAAGATTGCAGAGATGACAACGGGCGAGCGAGGGTTAAATGTGTTATATTGTTGCTCTCACTCTGACACTGTCCTGCAGTGTGCGATTAATAATGTGTCTGTCTCTGGTACAATATCAGTGAGAGGAGAGACTGCATCTTCTGTCTCGCCAATGGGAACTTTCAGCATAAAACAGGACTTCAGAGGTCAGTCTGGAGCTGATACTGTGCATGGCTTTCTGTGTCTCACCGCAGTATCTTGTCTCTCGCTCAGGCCTCTTCCATCTCTCTGTTGCTATCCGCTCTCTCTTGTACTGGTTGTGAAAGCGGATACTGTTTATAGCGTGATGTGGAAACACTGTTGGAGGTGCAAGTCTGATAATGTCTCTGTTTCTCTCCCTGGTGCAATACGTGAAGGTGTGGCGCTGTTACTGAGCGTATTATAGAGACACTGATACAATGTGTAAGACTGATACTGTATCTGTCTCTCTGTCTTTTCCGCTGGTGCTATACATGAATGTGTGGTACTATCCCTGATGTAATATAGGGACATTGTTTGGGACAGAGACAGAGATAGCGATAGTCTGTCTGACTCTCTGTCGCTCACTATGATAGCCATCTCTGGGTGTTGAGTATGGGATGTCACCATCATAGACAGTCCCTCGGATCGAGGAATACTTGCTTCCACTCTAGAAATGAGTCCTTGGGTGGCTGAACAGTCCAATACGAGAACCACAGTCCCTGACACATATGGGACAGATAGTCGTTGAGGGTAAGGGTGGGTGGGATTGCTTTGCCGCACGCTCTTTCTGCTGCCTGTGCTTGATTTCTGCATGCTCTTAGAGATGAGACTCGAGGTGCTCAGTGCCCTCCTAAATGCACTTCCTCCACTTAGGGCGGTCTTTGGCCAGGGACTGCCAGGTGTCATTGGCGATATTGCACTTTATCAGGGAGGTTTGAAGTTGACCTTGTAATGTTTCCTCTGCCCACCTTTGGCTCATTTGTTGTGAAGGAGTTCCGAGTAGAGCACTTGCTTTGGGAGTCTTGTGCCTGGAATGCGAACAATGTGGCCTGCCCAGCGGAGCTGGGCAAGTGTGGTCAGTGCTTCAAATGCTGGGAATGTTGGCCTGGTCGAGGACACGTTGGTACGTCTGTCCTCCCAGGTGTTTTGTAGGATCTTGCAGTAAGGGATGGATAGGACACCAGTTATTCAAATGTCCCTCATTTTCGGAGAAGAGAGAGACAAAGAGAGGCTGCAGGGGTGGTGTGCACATCATCTGTACTTTCATGTTCGTCAAACATATTTCTGAATTCGAACAAAAGAACATAAGAACATAAGAATTTGGAACAGGAGTAGGCCATCGAGCCCCTCGAGCCTGCTCCGCCATTCAAGAAGATCATGGCTGATCTGGCCGTGGACTAAGCTCCACTTACCGCCCGCTCCCCGTAACCCTTAATTCCCTTATTGGTTAAAAATCTATCTATTTGTGATTTGAATACATTCAATGAGCTAGCCTCAACTGCTTCCTTGGGCAGAGAATTCAACAGATTCACAACCCTCTGGGAGAAGAAATTCCTTCTCAACTCGGTTTTAAATTGGCTCCCCCGTATTTTGAGGCTGTGCCCCCGAGTTCAATTCTCCCCGACCAGAGGAAACAACCTCTCTGCCACAATCTTGTTTATCCCTTTCATTATTTTAAATGTTTCTATAAGATCACCCCTCATCCTTCTGAACTCCAACGAGTAAAGACCCAGTCTACTCAATCTCTCATCAGAAGGTAACACCCTCATCTCCAGAATCAGCCTAGTGAATCGTCTCTGTACCCCCTCCAAAGCTAGTATATCCTTCCTGAAGTAAAGTGACCAAAACTGCCCTCAGTACTCCAGGTGCGGCCTCACAAATACCCTGTACAGTTGCAGCAGGACCTCCCTGCTTTTGTGTTCCATCCCTCTCGCAATGAAGGCCAACATTCCATTCGCCTTCCTGATTACCTGCTGCACCTGCAAATTAACTTTTTGGGATTCATGCACAAGGGCCCCAGGTCCCTCTGCACCGCAGCATGTTGTAATTTCTCGCCATTTAAATAATATTCCCTTTTACTGTTTTTTTTTCCAAGGTGGATGACCTTACATTTTCCGACATTGTATTCCATCTGCCAAAGCTTAGCCCATTTGCTTAATCTCTTTGCAGCCTCTCTGTATCCTCTACACAACCCACTTTCCCAGTAATCTTTGTGTCAGCTGCAAATGTTGTTACACTACACTCTGTCCCCTCTTCCAGGTCATCTATGTATATTGTAAACATTTGTGGTACCAGCATCGATCCCTGTAACACACCACTAACCACTGATTTCGAACCCGAAAAGGAACCATTTATCCCGACTCTCTGCTTTCTGTTAGCCAGACAATTCTCGATCCATGCTAATACATTTCCTTTGACTCCGCGTACCTTTATCTTCTGCAGTAACCTTTTGTGTGGCACCTTATCGAATGCCTTTTGGAAATCTAAATACACCACATCCATCGGCACACCTCTATCCACCATGCTCGTTATATCCTCAAAGTATTCCAGTAAATTAGTTAAACATGATTTCCCCTTAATGAATCCATGTTGCGTCTGCTTGATTTTACTATTCCTATCTAGATGTCCTGCTATTTCTTACTTAATGAAAGCTTCAAGCATTTTCCCCTCTACACATGTTAAACTAACCGGTCTATAGTTACCTGCCTTTTGTCTGCCCGCTTTTTTAAACAGAGGCAATACATTAGCTGTTTTTCAATCCACTGGTACTTCCCCAGAGTCCAGAGAATTTTGGTAGATTATAACAAATGCAATTGCTATAACTTCCGCCATCTCTTGTAATATCCTGGGATGCATTTCATCAAGACCAGGGGACTTGTCTACCTTGAGTCCCATTCGCCTGTCCAGCACTACCCCTCTAGTCATAGTGATTGTCTCAAGGTCCTCCCTTCCCACATTTCCGTGACCAGCAATTATTGGCATGGTTTTTGTGTCTTCCACTGTGAAAACTGAAGCAAAATAATTGTTTAAGGTCTCAGCCATTTGCACATTTCCATTATTAAATCCCCCTTCTCAACTTCTAAGGAACCAACATTCACTTTAGTCACTCTCTTCCATTTTATAGATCGGTAAAAGCTTTTACGATCTGTTTTTATGTTTTGCGCAAGTTTTCCTTTGAAATCTATCTTTCCTTTCTTTATTGCTTTTTCAGTTATTCTTTGCTGTTGTTTAAAATGTTCCCAATCCTCTAGTTTCCCACTAACCTTGGCCACCTGATACGCATTGGTTTTTAATTTGATACTCTCCTTTATTTCCTTGGTTATCCATTGCTGGTTATCCCTTCTCTTACCACCCTTCTTTTTCACAGGAATATATTTTTATTGAGCACTATGAAAGAGCTCCTTAAAAGTCCTCCACTGTTCCTCAATTGTGCCACCGTTTAGTCTGTGTTCCCAGTCTACTTTAGCCAACTCTGCACTCATCCCACTGTAGTCCCCTTTGTTTAAGCATAGTACGTTCGTTTGAGACAGTACTTCCTCACCCTCAATCTGTATTACAAATTCAACAATACTGTGATCACTCATTCCGAGAGGATCTTTTACTAGGAGATCGTTTATTATTCCTGTCTCATTACACAGGACCAAATCTAAGATAGCTTGCTCCCTTGTAGGTTCTGTTACATACTGTTCTAAGAATCAATCCCGTATGCATTCTATGAATTCCTCCTCAAAGCTACCCCGTGCGATTTGATTTGACCAATCGATAGGTAGGTTAAAATGACCCATTATTACTGCCGTTCCTTTTTCACATGCCTCCATTATTACCTTGATTATTGCCCGACCCACCGTGAAGTTATTATTTGGGGGCCTATAAACTTCGCCCACCAGTTCTTTTTCCCCTTACTATCTCTAATAAACTCCCACAATGTTTCAACATTTTGTTCATTCGAGCTAATATCGTCTCTCACAACTGCCCTGATATCATCCTTTATTAACAGAGCTACACCACCTCATTTTCTTTCTTGTCTATCTTTCCGAATTGTCAGATATCCCTGTATGTTTAATTCCCAGTCTTGGCCACCCTTAATCACGTTTCTGTAATGGCCACCAAATCATACCCATTTGTAATGATTTGTGCCGTCAACTCACTTACTTTATTTCGAATGCTGCGTGTGTTTCGGTCGAGTGTTTTAATACTAGTTTTTCAACCATGATTTTTAGTTTTGACCCCTCCTGCAGCCGCTTTATATTCATACATATTGTCCCTTCCTATCACCTTGTGGTTTACACTTATCCCAGTGCTACTCTGCTCTGTTGCCTCCTGCCTTTTGCATTAATTCTTGGAGTCCTGTTCATCTGAGCTCTCACCCACTCTCACTAGCTCAGGGCCTCTCCTGGGTTCTGAATACTCCTCGCATTGAGGCACCGAGCTTTCATGCTTGCCTTTTTATTACACTTTGGCCCTTTAGAATTTTGCTGTACAGTGGCCCTTTTTGTTTTTTGCCTTGGATTTCTCTGCCCTCTACTTTTACTCATCTGCTTTCTGTCTTTTGCTTCTGTCTCCATTTTGTTCCCCTCTGTCTCCCTGCATTGGTTCCTATCCCCCTGCCATATTAGTTTAACTCCTCCCCAACAGCACTAGCAAACACTCCCCCAAGGACATTGGTTCTGATCCTGCCCAGGTGCAGACCGTCCAGTTTGTACTGGTCCCACCTCCCCCAGAACCGGTTCCAATGCCCAGGAATTTGAATCACTCCCTGCTGCACCACTGCTCAAGCCACGTATTCATCTGCGCTATCCTGCGATTCCTATTCTGACTAGCACGTGGCACTGGTAGCAATCGCGAGATTACTAATTCAGCTCCTTGCTCCTTAAATTCGTCTCGTAGGGCCTCAACCCTTTTTCTACCTATATCGTTTGTACAAATGTGCACCACGACAACTGGCTGTTCACCCTCCCTTTTCAGAATGTTCTGCACCCGCTCCAAGACATCCTTGACCTTTGCTCCAGGGAGGCAACATATCATCCTGGAGTCTCAGTTGCGGCTGCAGAAACGCATATCTATTCCCCTTACAATTGTATCCCCTATCACTATCGCTCTCCCGCACTTTTTCCTGCCCTCTTGTGCAGCAGAGACAGCCACCGTGCCATGAACTTGGTTGCTGCTCCCCTGATGAGTCATCCCGCTCAACTTTACTCAAAGTGGTGTATTTGTTTTGCAGGGGGATGACCGCAGGGGACCCCTGCACTACCTTCCTTGCACTGCTCTTCCTGCTGGTCTTCCATTCCCTATCTGGTTGTCGACCCTTCACCTGCTGTAAGACTAACTCGCTACACATGCTACTCACGTCATTCTCAGCATCGTGGATGCTCCAGAGTAAATCCACCCTCAGCTCCAATTCCGCAACGCGGACCATCAGGAGCTGGATGCGGATACAGTTTCCGCACACATAGTCGTCAGGGACGCCGGAAGTTTTCCTATGTTCCCACATGGTACAGGAGGAGCATATCACGTGACCGAGCTCTCCTGCCATGACTGAACCCTTAGATACACTTAAATTGGCAACAATAATGCTAAAGTTTACTCACTGTTATAGAAGAGAAAAAATAAAAAGTACTCAACAATCACTTACCCCCTTGGCTGTGACGTTTCCTTTCTGTTTCTTTATACTCCTTTTTTGCCTTCTCCCTGTAGCTGCACAAGCTGGGCCTTCTCCTCCAAGCTGCCCGAACTCCTGAACTTGCGGCCTTTTTATAGGCCTCCGACTCCGGACTGTCGCCTCCTCCTCGACACTATACCAACTTAAAGCAGTTATGGGTTAAGCCAGCCAGAGCTGTGATTGGCTCCTGCCCTCGAATCTGGGAACAGACACTGTGTGGAGCGCCGGCCTCAGAGTGTTTAACGTTTACTGAGCTGGGAAACTACAACTGACCCGAGAATCGGCAGCACAGCCGAGCAGAGAAGTAAACCTGTGCTGGGAACTATAAATCTGGGAACAGTTTGTGTGTGAATGTGCAGATTTCAACATTGTGTGAGCGAGTGTGTGTTAAAGGGGCGGGTGGGTTAGACCAATGTAACTGTGTTTGTGTGTCCGTTCTCATCGCCGGATTTCAGGGACCCTCTTGTGTAAAATTCAAAGATTTCCCTGTCACAGGATCGCACTGCTGCCCTGCTGTGGTTCCCCACTCCAAGCCAGCCTGTCTAAGTTGGGCGAACAGATCCTCAAGGTTGTGGCCGATGGCAGCGATCGCAAGGGGATGGCCCTGGGCGCGATCAAGGAGGCTCTGGCGGCCGAAGGCGGCGATGTGGAGAAGCGCGGGTCTCAGATCAGGTTCAGTATCAAGAGGAATGTGACCAATGGTTCCCTGAAGCAGATCAAGGGCACGGGCGCCTCGGGCTCCTTCAAAGTCGCAAAGGAGGAACCCAAGGGGAATTGGAAATGGAGGTGAAGAAAGCAGCAGCCAAGTAACCTGCAACAAAGCAATCGGCATAAGAGACAGCGAAAGCGCCGGCTGGGAAGAAGGCGGCAGCGAAGAAGCCCAAGAGCCCCAAGAAGGCCACAGGCGGAAAAGTGAAGGTGGCCAAAAAGGTGGAGAAACCGAGTGCCAAGGCCACGCCCAAATCAGCAAAGACCAAGAAAGCAGCGGCCAAAAAGTAAAGAAAAAGGACAACTTGTAAACATCTGAACCCAAAGGCTCTTCTCAGAGCCACCCACGCGTCTCAGAAAAGATCTGATCCCAGAATCAAATAATCACTGTGTTTCTAGAATGAAAATTATCCCATCATCACTGGAGATTCGTTACAATTGGCTGCACCCACCCCTCCTCAGTGTCTGCACCACCCCTCCGCCAATATCCTGCTTATAGAAACATAGAAACATAGAAACATAGAAAATAGGTTCAGGAGCAGGCTATTCAGCCCTTCTAGCCTGCACCGCCATTCAATGAGTTCATGGCTGAACATGAAACTTCAGTACCCCCTTCCTGCTTTCTCGCCATAACCCTTGATCCCCCGAGTAGTAAGGACTTCATCTAACTCCCTTTTGAATATATTTAGTGAATTGGCCTCAACTACTTTCTGTGGTAGAGAATTCCACAGGTTCACCACTCTCTGGGTGAAGAAGTTTCTCCTCATCTCGGTCCTAAATGGCTTACCACTTATCCTCAGACTGTGACCCCTGGTTCTGGACTTCCCCAACATTGGGAACATTCTTCCTGCATCTAACCTGTCTAAACCCGTCAGAATTTTAAACGTTTCCATGAGGTCCCCACTCATTCTTCTCAACTCCAGTGAATACAAGCCCAGTTGATCCAATCTTTCTTGATAGGTCAGTCCCACCATCCCGGGAATCAGTCTGGTGAATCTTCGCTGCACTCCCTCAAGAGCAAGAATGACCTTCCTCAAGTTAGGAAACCAAAACTGTACACAATACTCCAGGTGTGGCCTCACCAAGGCCCTGTACAACTGTAGCAACACCTCCCTGCCCCTGTACTCTAATCCCCTCGCTATGAAGGTTGCTTTCTTAACCGCCTGCTGTACCTGTATGCCAACCTTCAATGACTGGGAATGTCTGAGGCTCATTTCTTGTCAGCAAACTCCCAGGTTAATTGCAGATATTTAATATTAAATTAGAACTGGGACAACTGAGATCCATAGAACAGTAACCAGCCCTTTCACAGATACTGAGGTTGGCTCTGAAAACATTCGTTCTGTTATTAGATTAAATCCTGTCCGCTTTACTTGCTCTTGGACACACTGATGGTTTTCTTGGGCAGCAACACAGCCTGGATATTAGGCAGCACCCCGCCCTGAGCGATGGTCACCTTTCCCAGTAGCTTGTTGAGCTCCTGGTCGTTGCGGATAGCCAGCTGCAGGTCTCTGGGGATGGTGCGGATCTTCTTAATGTCGCGATCCGCGTTGCCGGCCAGCTCCAGGATATCAGCCGGTCAGATACTCGAGCACAGCAGCCATGTAGACCGGGGCTCCGGCACCCACACGCTCAGTGTAGTTCGCCTTCCGCAGGAGCCTGTGAACACGGCCCACAGGGAATTGCAGTCCGGCCCGAGAGGAGCGAGACTTGGCCTTGGCCCGAGCTTTGCTGCCGGTTTTTCCTCTTTTTATTGTTTAAAAAAATATACTTTATTCATGTAAAATGTTCACGATGCATTGGAAAATAGCTCAGTACATTTGGATGCGGTCAACAATTAAATACAAATAATTTGGATGCTGACAGCAGTTCCATACAATACACTTGCGTACATTTCATTCCAAGGTACACTTTAGTAGAATCCGCAAATCACCTTACATGTAGCACTGTACCCAGAAGGATGTTACATGGAGCAGATAAGAACAGCTTTATAGTACATTCCAGGATACATTTCAATACCGATCATGAATCACGTTACATGTAGCACTATGCAGATGAAAGCAGTAATCCGAACGGGTGACGATACATTTACATTTCTTTCCAAGTTACTAAACAGTTCAGAAAATGTCATTATACATTGCACAGCACAGGTGTTTTTCACTACATGGTGCTCTTCCAGACATTTCCACAATCCACACGTTCAGAGAAAGAATGAGAAACTGCCCACATCTGCCTTTTGTGTACCTTCTGGAGGAATGCAAGGAGTGAACATGTGATTGGTCGCTCTGTGGTGAATTTCATGGGTCACAATCTGTTTTGCCCGCCAATCAAAGTTAGGCGGAAATTAATTCAAAAACTCCAGCAAGAATTTTTAAAATAGCGGATTATGTTAATAAATTTACCATTAGTCAAAGATTTGCCAACACGTTTTAATTCCTTTTCTCTGATTCTATTTTTCCCTTGCAAGTTCCAAACTGTTACAATCAGCATTAAATTCGGGTACTGTTTCAAACTGTCTGTAATGGGCGATAATCAATCTCCACTGATTCTGTAACGAGACACATTCCAATTCAATCTTTGTCAAAGTTGGGTTTCATAGATTATCGATCGATCCACCGCAGAGGCGGCAGTGAGACCAGAACTGGGATTCCCTCTGCGAAAGGAGAAGAGGGACAGAATGCCCCGGTTCTGTTCTCTGTGAGAACTCCCATTCTGTGTTGTTACACTGCGGGGAGTGTCGGGTTAATAAACGGACTGACCCGCAACAGGAATTGAAAAATAAAGTTGAAAAGGGCCTGCGAGAGAGAATGTGTTACTGAAATCTGAGTCTCAGCCCCTAAACAAACTTTTAATTCGGCAGGCGGTGTACATGAACGGGTCTGAGAGCAAAGGGAAAGAGCGACCAGGGACCGTGTTTGTAGTTTGTGGGCGGGTAATTCCAGCGACACTGAGGTCGAACCGGACAATGAAGCTGCTTGTCGGATAATTCAAAACGAAATCTACAGCTGGAACTGCAAAAGTTTTCACCCACTTGTTCAGGAAATAATTAGTAATGTTAGTCTAAAGGTTGATGGGTTTGTGCAGCTCTTTCAGAGAGGCTGTGGATGGCTCTTAAAAGAGCCGTTGTGTTTGGGTTTGCTCTCCCAGGACAGCGCGCAGTTTTACTTGGAGCTGGTGCACTTGGTCACCACCTTTGTCCCTTCCGACACGGCGCTTGGCAAGCTCCCCGGGCAGCAGCAGGCGCACGGCGGTCTGGATCTCCCGGGAGCTGATGGTGCGGCACTTGTTGTAATGGGCCAGGCGGTCCAAAATATCGTTCACAACCGAGTTCATGATGCCCATGGCCTTGGAGGAGATGCCGGTGTCGGGTTGAACCTGCTTCATCACTTTGTAGATTTAGATGGAATAACTCTCCTTCCTCCACTTTCTGCGCTTCTTGCCGCCCTTCGGTGATGTTTTCTTGATGACTTTCTTGGCGGTAACTGTTCACTTTCCGTCAGCTATCGGCTGATTCAGTCCGGCGCAGATTTGAGGAAACTCTACTCCAAGCCCGCATTATATGGGCAGCCCCGCACTCCGCCCACAGCCCTATGCTAATGAGGGATGGATGGCAATGATTGTGATTGGTTCATTGGCCGCTTGTCAATATCCATTGTTCTGCAGCTATTTTTGATCGGGAAGCACTTGAGAGCGAATCAGTGACTTTGCCGTTTCAGCCTGTCTTCTGAAGCGCCGCATGGACCCACTCCGACTGTCAATGAGGTGATGGGACGTTAGTGTTGCCAGGCTGCGGGTGGCCTCTATTTCTCTCTAGTTGGTCTCTTTAAACATCCAATCAGATTTGTTGCTTGCCACAATCACAAATTCTTGAATGAGGTCATCAGTTTCAACCCTTCCTCATTTATACTTTGCATCTATTCTGCACTCAGGCAAAAATCTTACCAGGAAGGTTCGTTATTGTTTTAGTCTATATTGAATAAACTGAACAGCAAACTCGCTGTTCTGTTTGTCGATCTATATTTTTACATGTTCAACAGACATTGACCAGTTTATAACTGAGATCGATTGAGGGTCACTTCTGGTCAGGAAACTCCCAGCTTATCAACCGGAGGGATTTAAAATTAAGCAGAGAAATAAAGACTTGGATTTATATTGTGCCTTTCAGCACCATCGGTCTTATGAACGTGTTTTGCAGCCAATGAAGTACTTTTTGAAGTCGACACTCGTAATGTCGGAAAGTCGGCAGACATTTCGCGCACAGCAAGCTCCCACAAACAGCAATGTGATAATGACCAGATAAGCTGTTGTGTTATGTTGATCGAGGGATATGTTTTGGCCAGAATACCGTGGATAACTCATCTTCTCTTCTTCAAAATAATGGCCGTGGGATCTATTACGTCCACCTGAGAGAGCAGACGGGGCCTCGGTTTAATGTCTCTTCCTATAGATAGCACCTCCGACAGTACAGCACTCCCTCATCACTGCACTGGTGTGTCAGCCGAGATTTTGTGCTCAAGTCCCTGGAGTGGGGACTTGACCACAACCTAACTCAGAAGCGAGAGTGTCACCAACTGAAGCACCGCTGATAAGGTTGTGATCAATCGATCAGTTTCTTCAAACAGTAAGCAATCCTTTCACAGATAGAGTGGGTGGCTCTGAAAGGAACCAATATGTTATTTGATTAAACCTTGAACACTTTACTTACTCTTTCTGAGCCCAGCATTTGGAGTCTTGGCTGTTCAGCCATGATCCTATTGATTTCTGGAGCAGGATCTTCAGAAGGCATTCGATAAGATGCCACATAAGCGGTTACCTGCACAATATAAAAGTTCACGGAGTTGGGGGTAATATATTAGCATGGATAGAGGATTGGCTAACTAACAGACAACAGAGAGTCGGGATAAATGGATAATTTCCCGGTTGGCAAATTGTAATTAATGGGGTGCCGCAGGAATCGGTGCATGGGCCTCAACTATTTACAAAGTTTATTAATGACTTGGATGAAGGAACCAAGTGTAATGTAGGCAAATTTTCTGATGATACAAAGATGGGTGGGAAAGCAAATTGTGAGGAGGGCACAAAGAATCTGCAAAGGGAGTATAATGTGGGAAAATGTGAGGTTATTCATTTCGGCAGAAAAAACAGTAAAGCAAAGTATTACTTAAAGGGAGAAACGTTGCAAAATGCTGTAGTACAGAGGGACCTTTGGGTCCTTGAGCATGACATACAAGTTATTATGCAGGTACAGCAAGTAATCAAGAAAGCAAATAGAATGTTGGCCTTTATTACA
The DNA here is from genome assembly GCF_044704955.1 of Pristiophorus japonicus. Taxonomy (NCBI): domain Eukaryota; kingdom Metazoa; phylum Chordata; class Chondrichthyes; family Pristiophoridae; genus Pristiophorus; species Pristiophorus japonicus. Next base: position 337,165 of record NW_027252252.1, read on the forward strand.
AGGGGGAAGGAATATAAAATCAGAGAAGTCCTGCTACAACCTTACAGGGTATTAGTGAGGCAACAACTAGAGTACTGCATTCATTTTTGATCTTCATATTTAAAGAAGGTTATACTTGCATTGGAGACAGTTCAGAGCAAGTTCACTCTGATGATTGCGGAGATGAGGGGATTGACATGAAGAAAGGTTGGGCCTGTAGTCATTGGAGTTCAAAATGATGAGTGGTGATCTTATCGAAATGTATAAGATAATGAGGGGCTTCGACAAGCATAATGCGGAAAGGATATTTCCACTCATAGGGAAAACTAGAACTAGGAGCATAGTCTCAGAATAAGGGCCGCCCATTTAAAACTGAGGTGAGGAGAAATTTCTTCACTCAGAAGGTTGTAAATCTGTGGAATTCTCTGCCCCAGACAGCTGTGAAGGCTGAGTCATTGAATATAATTAAGGCGGAGATAGACATATTTTTGAGCGATAAGGGAATAAAGGGTTACGGGGAGCGGGCAGGGAAGAGGAGCTGAGTCCATGATCTGATCAGCCATGATCTTATTAAATGGCAGAGCAGGTGCGAGGGACCAAATGGCCTACTCCTGCTCCTATTTCTTATGTTCTAGGCCAAGATCTGTTAGAGCAGCAGCTTGTGCGGCACCTTAGCAAAAACGATTAGGAAGACTGGACAGGGGAGGGTGATGGGCATCTGCTTCAGTCTGGGACAACGGAGGGTGAGGGGAGATCTGGTTCTGGATCAGTCTGGGACAAGGGACCTGAGGGGGATCTGGTTCTGGATCAGTGTTGAACAGGCGAGGGTGAAGAGGGAGTCTTGTTCAGTCTGGACAGGGAAGGGTGAGGGTGGGGGGGTGGTTCTAGTTCTGTCTGGTACAGGAGAGGGTGGGGTGGAGCGGTCTGGTTCTGGGTCAGTCTGGGACCGGGACAATTGAGGGAGACGTTATCTGCTCCAGTCCTGTAGAGTGTCTGCTAAGTGGAGCACATTTCCTGATTGTATGCTGGGAATTGAAGATGAATGCTTTGTATTTCTGCACCCAGCCAGAGTCAGCATCTTCAGGGGAGGAGAGCTGCTGTGGCTAAATGTAACTCCCCGCAGCTCAGTGACAGTGGAGCTAACATGGGGGATCTGGCAGGGGGAGGGGGCAGAGGGATCGCTGGCCCCGTGTCTGGACCCAGTGTCGCAGCTCTGTCGGCCAAAGCTCCCCTCTTGTAGAGACCAGTGTCCCAGATCTGTGGGTTAAAGCTCTGGCATCTGCCGGGGGGGGGGGGCCGGTGCAGAGGGATCGCTCCCCCGTGTGGAGACCCAGTGTCCCAGGTCTGGGGGCTTCTCCAAGGTCTGTGAGGTCCCACGTGGTGTATGTGGCTTCTCGGGCTGCAGCGCAGAATGTGGGAATTCATCTTCAATATGATTCAGGATTCATGACCGGAATGTTTGGAGAAGTTCCCCTTCTGTCTGCGGACCCTCCAGCTGCGACTCCCCCAGAAACAGTACAGATCGCGCAGCCCCTATATTGTGCAGTATGTTCAGTGTCTGTCCCTGAGCTGCCCCAGGGAGGGGGCAGTGTGTGATATCACTGTGGGGTGCAGTATGTTCAGTGTCTGACCCTGAGCTACCCCAGGGAGGGGGCAGTATGATAACCCTGTGGTGTGCAGTATGTTCAGTGTCTGACCCTGAGCTGCCCCAGGGAGGGGACAGTGTGTAATGTCCCTGTGGGGTGCAGTATGTTCAGTGTCTGACCCTGAGCTACCCCAGGGAGGGGGCAGTGTGTGATGTCCCTATAGTGTGCAGTATGTTCAGTGTCTGACCCTGAGCTGCCCCAGGGAGGGGGCAGTGTGTGATAACCCTGTGGTGTGCAGTATATTCAGTGTCTGACCTTGAACTACCGCAGGGAAGGGGCAGTGTGTGATGTCCCTGCTGGGTGCAGTATGTTCAGTGTCTGACCTTGAGCTACCCCAGGGAAGGGGCAGTGTGTGATGTCCCTGTGGGATGCAGTATGTTCAGTGTCTGACCTTGAGCTGCCCCAGGGAGGGGGCAGTGTGTGATGTCCCTGTGGGGTGCAGTATGTTCAGTGTCTGACCCTGAGCTGCCCCAGGGAGGGGGCAGTGTGTGATGTCCATGTGTGGTGCAGTATGTTCAGTGTCTGACCCTGAGCTGCCCCAGGGAGGGGGCAGTGTGTGATGACCTTGTGGGGTGCGGTATGTTCAGTGTCTGACCCTGAGCTGCCCCAGGGAGGGGGCAGTGTGTGATAACCCTATGGGGCGCAGTATGTTCAGTGTCTGACCCTGATCTGCTCTCATTCCTCCTGCTCTCGGGGGCAGTCACACTCCTCTCAGTCTGAGTTCTTCGGAGGGACAGCGTCATCTACTGGTGGTATTTCAAGGCACATCACATCTGGCTCCGTTTCAGAGAAATCCAAAACCAACTTGCAAATTCAATTATTTTTATCATCAATTGTTTAGCTCCATGGTGTTGCAGCTTTCTGTATTTGAATAAAACCCTTCTGATATTTTGTATTGGTCTTCAACTTAGAAGATACTAAATACATCCCAATAATATATAATCAAGGGGCTATCGGGAAGGGGAAACTTAAAACTATCACTGACACGAAAGAAAAAGTACACTGTGAAATAATGGGACTAAAGATGGACAAGTCCCCTGGACCAAAGCTGGACAAGTCCCCTGGACCTGATAGCCTACGTCCTAGGCTCTTAAAAGAAGTGGCTGCAGAGATAGTGGATGCGTTGGGTGAAATCTGCAAAAACTCCCTGGATTGTGGAGGGGTCCCAGCAGTTTGGAAAAACACAAATGTAACATCGCTATTTAAAAATGAGGGAGACAGAAAAGAGGAAACTATAGACTAGTTAGCCTAACTGCTGTTGTTGGGAAAAAGTTGGACTCCATTAGTAAGCAGGGCATTTGGAAAATCATAATACAGTCAGGCAGAGTCAGCATGGTTTTATGAAAGGGAAATCACGTTTGACAAATTTGCTGGAGTTCTTTGAGAATATAATGAGCAAGGTTGATAAGAGAGAACCAGTGGATGTAGTGTATTTAGATTTCTAGAAGGCATTCGATAAGGTACCATGTACCTGTACAAGATAAAAGTTCACGGATTTGAGGGTAATATATTAGCACGAATAGAGGATTGGTTAACTAACAGAAGACAGAATGTCGGGATAAATGGGCAATTTTCCAGTTGGCAAATGGTGAGTCATGGCGTGCCGTAGGGATTGGCCTCAACTATTTTCAATCTATATTAATGATTTGGATGAAGGGACAGAGCGTAATGGAGCCAAATTTGATGATGATACAAAGATGGATAGGAAAGCAATTGGAGGAGGACACAAATAATCTGCAATGAAATGTAGACAAACTAAGTGAGTGGATTAATATTTGGCAGATTGAGTATAATGTCGGAAAATGTGAGGTTATCCACTATTGCAGGAAAAAAACCAATTTATTACTGAAATGAAGAGGTGTTACAAAATGCTGCAGTGCAGAGGGATCTGGGTGTCCTTATGTTTGAAACAGAAAACGTTAATGTGCATGTACAGCAAGTAATTATAAAGCCAATAGAAATGTTGGCCTTTATTGCAAGAGGGATGGAGTATAAAAGCAGGGAAGTCTTGCTACAACAGTACAGGGTATTGGTGAGGCCACACCTGGAGTACTGCATGCAGTTTTGATCTCCGTATTTAAGGAGGGATAGACTTGCATTGGAGACAGTTCAGAGAAGCTTCACTAGTTTGATTCCTGAGATGAAGGGGTTGACTTATGTAGTTAGGTTGAGCAGGTTGAGCCTATTCTCGTTTAGAAGAATGAGAGGTGATCCTATTGAAATATATGATACTGAGGGGACTCAACAAGGTAGATGCAGAGAGGATGTTTCCACTCGTGGGGGAATCTAGAACTAGGGGTCATAGTTTATGAATAAGGGGTAGCCTATTTACATAAGATCAGAAATAGGAACAGGAGTAGGCCAAACGGCCCGTCGAGCCTGCTTTGCCATTCAATAAGATCATGGTTGATCTGATCATTGACTCAGCTCCACTTCCCTGCTTGCTCTCCACAACCCCTTATCGTTTAAGAAACTGTCTATTTCTGTCTTAAATTTATTCAATGTACCAGCTTCCACTGCTCTCTGACGCAGTGAATTCCGCAGATTTACAACCCTCAGAGAAGAAATTTCTCCTCATATCAATTTTAAATGGGTGGTCGCTTATTCGAAGATCATGCCCTCTATTTCTAGTCTCCCCCATCAGTGGAAACATCCTCTCTGCATTCACTTTGTCATGCCCCCTCATAATCTTGTATGGTTCGATAAGATCACCTGTCATTCTTCTGAATTTCAATCTAATTAACCTTTCGTAATAAGTCAACCCCTCATCCCCTCAATCAACCTAGTGAAGCTTTGATTTAGAACCGAAATGATGAGAAATTTCTTCTGAGGGTCTAAATCTTTGGAATTCTCTACCCCGAGAGCTGTGGAGGCTGGGTCATTGAATATATTTAAGGTGGAGATATCCAGATTTTTGAGCGATAAAAGAGTGAAGGGTTATGGAGGGCGGGGAGGGAAGTGCTGTTGTACCCACGATCAGATCAGCCATGATCTTATTGAATGGCAGAGCAGGTTCGACTGGCCAATGGCCTACTCTTCTCCTATTTCTTATGTTTTTTAAAGGGTGAATTATAGATGCAAATACAATCAGCGTTATTTTGTTTCTGACCATTTTCCCGTTGATTAATTGGGCAAATAACGCGAATATTAAACTCCAGCCCAGTTATAGGAGGAATCAATATCAGCAGAAAGCAAGCCCAACTGTCAGAATAGATACGATTCAGTCTGAGACAACAGCAGAATCCAAACCCTGCAGTCACTTGTGAACTCGTTGTGTCAGCAGGGTGGATGACTGAGTGAATCCCTTCCCACACTTGGCGAGGTGAACGGCCTCTCCCCAGTGTGAACTCGCTGGTGCATCAGCAGGTGGGATGTCCGAGTGAATCCCTTCCCACACTCAGAGCAGGTGAACAGCCTCTCCCCAGTGTGAACTTGCTGGTGTCTCAGCAGGTTCGATGACTGAGTGAATCCCTTCCCACACTCAGAGCAGGTGAATGGCCTCTCCCCAGTGTGAACTCTCTGGTGCATCAGCAGGTGGGATGTCAGAGTGAATCCCTTCCCACACTCAGAGCAGATGAACAGCCTCTCTCCAGTGTGAACTCGCTGGTGAGTTACAAGGTGGGATGATGCAGTGAATCCCTTCCCACACTCGGTGCAGGTGAATGGCCTCTTCCCAGTGTGAACTCGCTGGTGTGTCAGCAGATAGGATGATACAGTGAATCCCTTCCCACACACAGAGCAGGTGAATGGCCTCTCCCCAATGTGAACTCGCTGGTGAGTTACAAGGTGGGATGATGTAGTGAATCCCTTCCCACACTCGGTGCAGCTGAACGCCTCTCCCCAGTGTGAACTCGCTGGTGTCTCAGCAGGTCGGATGATATAGAGAATCCCTTCCCACACTCGGAGCAGGTGAACGGCCTCTCTCCAGTGTGAACTCGCTGGTGTCTCATCAGGTAGGATGAGGCAGTGAATCACTTCCCACACTCGGAGCAGGTGAACGGCCTCTCCCCAGTGTGACAGCGCCGATGAACTTCGGTTTCTCCATGCTGCGGGTCTCCTTGTTTCTCTCCAGGTTGGACGACCAGTTGAAGCCTGGTGCACACACAGAACACGTGTACGGGTTCTCCCCGCTGTCAAAGCTGTGATGTTTTTTCAGGCTGTACATCTGGTTAAAACTTTTTCCACAGTCAGTGCACTGCAACACTCTCACTCGGGTGTGTTGTCTCGTGCTTTTCCAGGATCACTGATGTTTGAAATCTGTTCCCACAGACAGAACAGACAAACTTTTCTCCATCCAAATTCAAAGGCTGATGATATTCAGGTCCTGATGAATCGAGCGATTCCACCAGATCTTGACGTGATGTTTGTTTTGTGTTTCCCGTCTGCAAATCCTCCCCTTCTGATACCCTGGAAAAGGAGTTTACAAAATTCATTACTGCAAGTACAGGACAGAAATTCAGAACAGACTAATCAAGATTTTATGGAAAATTCTTTCCTCTCTTGTTCCTCCAAAGCTTTAAGTTCCCACCCCATACACTCTTCCCCATCCTTGTCCTGAAATTGAAACACATCGCACGTCTGAAGGCAGCTTGTCCTATGCACCTAATTATCATCACCATCTCTGGCTGGGTTCAGTTCTACACTCACTGGTTCCCCTCCCTCTCCTCCCCTGAAGGTGCTGACTCTGGCTGGGTTCAGTTCTACAATCACTGGTTCCCCTCCGTCTCCTCCCCTGAAGATGCTGACTCTGGCTGGGTTCAGTTCTACAATCACTGGTTCCCCTCCCTCTCCTCCCCTGAAGGTGCTGACTCTGGCTGGGTTCAGTTCTACAATCACTGGTTCCCCTCCGTCTCCTCCCCTGAAGATGCTGACTCTGGCTGGGTTCAGTTCTACAATCACTGGTTACCCTCCCTCTCCTCCCCTGAAGGTGCTGACTCTGGCTGGGTTCAGTTCTAGACTCACTGGTTCCCCTCCCTCCCGCTCAATCCCAGAGGGTGCTGACTCTGGCTGGATTCAGTTAACAAAAGAACATAAGAAATAAGAGCAGGAGTAGTCGATTTGACTCTTCGGGCCTGCTCCCCCATTCAGTAAGATCATGGCTGATCTGATCATGGGCTCAGCTCCAGTTCCCTGCCCGTTCCCCATAACCCTTTACTGCCTTATCACTCAAAAATCTGTCTTTCTGCCTTAAAATATATTCAATGACCGAGCCTCCACAGCTCGCTGGGGCAGAGAATTCCATAGATTTACAAACCTCAGAGAAGAAAATTCTCCTCAACTCAGTTTTTAATGGGCAGCCCTTACTTTAAGGCTTGTAAAAAGGGAACAGCAATAATCATGGGTGATTTAATCTCCATATTGATTGGAAGTATCAAATTGGTCAGGGTAGCCTTGAGGAGGAGTTCATAGAGTGCAGAAGGGACAGTTTCGTTGAGCAGTTTGTAACGGAACCAACTAGGGGGCAGGCTATCTTAAATCTGGTTCTGTGTAATGAGACAGGATTAATAAACAATCTCCAAGGTAAAGGGTTCCCTCGGAATGAGTGATCATAGTATGATTGAATTTCAAATTCAGATGGAGGGTGAGAAAGTTGGATCTCTAAAAAGCGTACTCAGCTTGAATAAAGGAGACTATGAGGGCAGAGTTGGGTAAAGTGAACTGGGAAAATAGATTAAAGTGTAGGACGGTTGATGAACAGTGGTGTACAATTAAGGAGATATTGCACAACTCTCAAGAAAAATATAATCCAGTGAGGAGGAAAGGGTATAAGAGAAAAGATAACTATCCATGGCTATATAAGAAATAAAGGACAATATCCAATTAAAAACAAGGGCATACAAAGTGGCCAAAACTAGTGGGAGGACAGAAGACTGGTAAGCTTTTAAACGCCATCAAAGAACGACTGAAAAAATGATTAAGAAAAGGAAGATAGACTATGAAAGTAAACTAGCGCAAAATATAAAAACAGATAGCAAGAGTTTCTATAGGTATATAAAATGGAAAAGGGTGGCTAAAGTAAACGTTGGTCCCTTAGAGGACGAGACCGGGGAATTAATAATGTGGGATATGGAGATGGCAGAAACTCTGAACAAATATTTTGTATCAGTCTTTATGGTAGACGACACTAACAATATTCCGACAGTGGATAGTGAAGGGGCTATGGAGAGGCGGGGAGGCGGGGGAGAAGGAACTTAACACAATCACAATCACTAAGGAGGTGGTACTCAGTAAAACATAAAAATAGGTGCAGGAGTAGGCCATTCGGCCCTTCGAGCCTGCACCGCCATTCAATGTGTTCATGGCTGAACATGCAACTTCAGTACCCCATTCTCGCCATAACACTTGATCCCCCGAGTAGTAAGGACTAAATCTAACTCCTTTTGGAATATATTTAGTGAATTGGCCTCAACAACTTTCTGTGGTAGATTTCCACAGGTTCACCACTCTCTGGATGAAGAAGTTTCTCCTCATCTCGGTCCGAAATGGCTGACCCCTTATTCTTCGACTATGACCCCTGGTTCTGAACTTCACCAATATTGGGTAAGATAATGGGACTAAAGCTAAATAAATCCCTTGGACTTGATGGCTTGCATTCTAGGGTCTTGAGAAATAACGGCAGCGATTGTGGATGAATTGGTTGTAATTTACCAAAACTTCATGGATTCTGGAGAGGTCCCAGCAGATCGAAAAACTGCAAATGTAACTCCACTATTTAAAAAAGGAGGCAGACAAAAAGCAGGAAACTGGAGACCAGTTAGCCTAACATCTGTAGTTGGGAAAATATTAGAGTCCATTATTAAAGAAGCAGTAGCAGGACATTTTGTAAAGCAAAATTCGGTCAGGCAAAGTCACCATGGATTTATGAAGGGGAGATCATGTTGGACAAATTTGCTGGAGTGCTTTGAGGATGTAACGAACAGGATGGATAAAGGGGAACCAGTGGATGTGGTGTATTTGAACTTTCAGAAGGCATTTGACAAGTCGCCACATAAAAGGTTACTGCACAAGATAAAAGTTCATGGGGGGGTGAGGGTAATATATTGAATGGATAGAGGATCGGCTAACGAACAGACAACAGAGAGTCAATCTCTGTTTGGCAACCAATCACTAGTGGGGTGCCACAGGGATCAGTGCTGGGACCCCAACTATTTACAATATATATGCACGATTTGGAGGATGGGACCGAGTGTAACGTAGTCACGTTTGCTGACGATACAAAGATGGGAGCAAAAGCAATGTGTGAGGAAGACACAAAAAATCTGCAAAAGGACATGGTCAGGCTAAGTGAGTTGGCAAAAATTTGGCAGATGGATAAGAATGATGGAAAGTATGAGGTCATGTACTTTGGCAGAAATAAATCAAAGAGCAAGTTATTATTCAAATGGAGAAAGATTGCAAAGTGTCACAGTACAGTGGGACCTGGGGGTACTTATGCATGAAAAACAAAAGGATAGTATAAAGGTACAGCAATTGAACAGGAAAGCCTTTATTGCAAAGGGGACGGAGTATAAAAGCAGGGAAGTCATAGTACAGCTATATAAGGTATTGGTGAGGCCACACCTGGAATACTGTGTGCAGTTTTGGTTTCAATGTTTAATAAAGGATATTCCTGCTTTGGAGGCAGTTCAGGGAAGGTTCACTCGGATGATTCCGGGGATGAGGGGGTTGACTTATGCGGAAAGGTTGAGTAGGTTGGGCATCTACTCATTGGAATTCAGAAGAATGAGGTGATCTTATCGAAACATATAAGATTATGAAGAGGCATGACAAGGTGGATGCAGAGAGGATGTTTGCCTTCCAGATCACTTGCTGTATCTGCAGACTAACTTTTTGTGTTTCGTGTAGGTCCCTCTGTACTGCAGCACTTTGCAATTTTTCTCCATTTAAATTATAATTTGCAGTATTTTGCTTCTGCCAAAGTGGATAACCTCATATTTTCCCACCTTATACTACATCTGCCAAATTTGTGCCCACTTGCTTAGCCTGTCTATATCTCTTTGCAGATGTTTTGTGTCCTCCTCACAGTTTGCTATCCCATCCATCTTTGTATCATCAGCAAACTTGGTTACATTATACTCTGCCCCTGCATCAAAGTCATTAATATAGATTGTAAAAAGTTGAAGACTCAGCACCGATCCCTGCAGCACCCCACTAGTCCATGTTTGCCAATCAGAAAATGACCCATTCATCCTGACTCTCCTTTTACTGTTCTTTAGCCAATCCTCTATCCATGCTAATATATTATCCCCAACCTCATAAACTTCTATCTTATACAGTAACCTCTTAACACCTTGTCGAATGCCTTCTGGAAATAATCCAAATAAACCACAACCACTGGTTCCCCCTTATCCACCCTGCCCGTTACATTCTCAAAGAGTTTCAGCAAATTTGTCAAACATAATTTCCCATTCATAAAACCATGTTGAATTATGCTGCTCCAAATGGCCTGCAACTGCTTCCTTAATAATAGATGTTGGATAGATACTGTCTCTCGCATTCTCTCACACTATGTGACAGGTAAGTGTTGGATAGATACTGTCTTTCTCATTCTCTGACACTATGTGACTGGTGAGTGTTGGATAGATACTGTCTCTCACATTCTCTGACACTATGTGACAGGTAAGTGTTGGATAGATACTGTCTCTCGCATTCTCTCACACTATGTGACAGGTGAGTGTTGGATAGATACTGCCTCTCACATTCTCTCACACTATGTGACTGGTGAGTGTTGGATAGATACTGCCTCGCGCATTCTCTCACACTATGTGACAGGTGAGTCTTGGATAGATACTGCCTCTCTCATTCTCTGACACTATGTGACAGGTGAGTGTTGGATAGATACTGTCTCTGTCATTCTCTGACACTATGTGACAGGTAAGTGTTGGATCGATACTGCCTCTCGCATTCTCTCACACTATGTGACAGGTGAGTGTTGGATAGATACTGCCTCTCTCATTCTCTGACACTATGTGACAGGTGAGTGTTGGATAGATACTGCCTCTCTCATTCTCTCATACTATGTGACAGATGAGTGTTGGATAGATACTGCCTCTCTCATTCTCTCACACTATGTGACAGGTGAGTGTTGGATAGATACTGCTTCTCACATTCTCTCACACTATGTGACTGGAGAGTGTTGATAGATACTGCCTCTCACATTCTCTCACACAATGTGACTGGTGAGTGTTGGATAGATACTGCCTCTCACATTCTCTCACACTATGTTACAGGTGAGTGTTGGATAGATACTGTCTCTCTCATCCTCTCACACTATGTGACAGGTGAGTGTTGGATAGGTACTGCCTCTCACATTCTCTCACACTATGTGACAGGTGAGTGTTGGATAGATACTGCCTCTCACATTCTCTGATACTATGGGCCCAAGTTTCCACACGATAAAAAACGGACGCCCCTCCGAGCTGGGCGCCTGTTTTTCGCGCCTAAAACGGCACCGGAAAAAAAACTCGCGATTCTGGAGAGTCCTGCAGCTCCTTGTCTGTTTGGCGTGGCGCCCAGGGGGGCGGAGCCTACACTCGCGCCGATTATGTAAGTGGGAGGGGGCGGGTACTATTTAAATTAGTTTTTTTCCTGCCGGCAACGCTGCACGTGCGTGTTGGAGCGTTCGCGCACGCGCAGTGTGAAGGAAACATTGGCACTCGGCCATTTTTGTAGTTCTTTGCAGCTGTTTAATTTTGAACATTTTTCAATAAAACCGCATTGCCATCAGCACATCAGCACTGAGGCTTCCTGCTTACTGCCCCTCCCTCCCTCCTGTTCGCGGGAACGACGCTGAGCTGAGTGTAAGGCTTCCACCTCAAGTGGAAGGCTGCTTGCTGCCTGGTTACTGCCTGCTGCCTGGTGACTGCCTGCCCCTCCCTCCCTTTCGCGGGAACGACGCCACATCGCTGAGCTGACTGGAAGCACTTTCACACAGGTAAGAAGATGGTTTATTTAATATTTTCTTTGCTTATAAATGTTTATGCAGGTTGGATTTATCTGTATAATATTTGTAGAAATATAAATAAGGATTTGTTGTAGAATTTAATGACTTCCCTTCCCCCGCCTCCCCCCCCCTCCCCTGACCTCATTTTGGGTGCCTACTTTGTAACCTGCGCCTGATTTTTTAATGTGTTTTTTCAGTTCTACAAAAATCTTCACTTGCTCCATTCTAAATTAGTTTGGAGTACGTTTTCACTGTGGAAACTTTGAAATCAGGCGTCAGTGGCCAGACACGCCCCCTTTTGAAGAAACAATTCCGTTCCAAAGTAGAACTGTTCTACCTGACTAGAACTGCAGAAAAAAAAATGTGGAGAATTACGATTTCTAAGATAGTCCATTCTCCACCAGTTGCTCCTAAAAATCAGGCGCAAATCATGTGGAAACTTGGGCCCTATATGACAGGTGAGTGTTGGATAGATACTGCCTCTGCCATTTTCTGACACGATGTGACAGGTGAGTGTTGGATAGATACTGCCTCTCTCATTCTCTGACACTATGTGACAGGTGAGAGTTGGATAGATACTGCCTCTCTCATTCTCTGACACTATGTGACAGGTGACTGTTGGATAGATACTGCCTCTCTCATTCTCTGACAGTATGTGACAGGTGAGTGTTGGATAGATACTGCCTCTCTCATTCTCTGACACTATGTGACAGGTGAGTGTTGGATCGATACTGCCTCTCTCATTCTCTGACACTATGTGACAGGTGAGTGTTGGACAGATACTGTCACTTTCAATCTCCGGTGCAGTATCAGCGTGGGACTGATCAGTGATTATAGGATAGATACTTACACTTTCACTCTCTGATCTATTGACAGGTATATATAGAGTTAATATTGTTGGTGTCTGGTACGCGAGTGTGGATTGGACTTTCTATCTGTCCATCTCTGGTATGTGAATGAGGATTTTCCTCTATATATCAGTATCTGATACGAAACTGTGTTTTTTATTCTGTACCTGTCAATTTCTGGTAATTGCCTGTGGGTTTCATTCTGTAACTTTCCATTCCTGGTGTGTTAGTGTGTGTTTTATGCTGTATCTGTCCATCTCTATTATGTGAATGTGAGCTCTACTCCATACCCATCATTCTCCAGTATGTTAGTATTGTTTAACTGTGTACCACCAATTCCTGATAGAGTGTCCGTTTTACTTTCTAACTGTCAATTTGTGTTATGTAGGCGAATGTTTATGCTGAATCTCTCGATCTCTGGTATGAGTGTGGGCCTTTCTCTGTATCTCTCCATTTCTGTATTGGGAGACTGGGTTTTATTCTGTACTTGTCAAGTCCTGATATGTGATTGTGGGCCTTACTCTCTACCTGCCAGTTTCTGCTTAATTGAGAGTGAACTTTCCTTTGTACCTGACAGTTTCTGGTATGGAAGAGTGGTCTTTACCCTGTACCTGTCAATTACTGGTAAGTGAGTAAGGGCATTTCACTGTGTCTGTCAATTTTAGTTATGGCAATATAGATTTTAATACGTTAGTCTCTGATGTGTGAGTGTGGGTTTTACACTGCGTCTCTCAGTCTTTGATATGCAAGTGTGTGTATTTTTCTGTACCTGTCAGGTTTCGGTAAATGTGTTGAGGTTTAATCTGTGCCTCTCAGTTTCTGCTGTTAATCAGGGATTAATCTGTACCTATTTGTTCCTGCTACTTGATTGTATATTTTAGACTGTGTAAATTCCTGGATTCTTTTACCTCGATCTGGTTCAGTAAAGTTACTGAGTCGAATAGCTCTTGTGCTTTGAACAAAGCAATCTTTATTACCGGCCAGTAAGACCTATCAGACAGAAGATATACTCTCTGGATGGAGCGTACAACACTCCGTAAAGCGTAAAGTGTCAACAGTTATACAGTTTTGAAATCAGATAACAAAATACAATTAGATTAACATTCTAACTCAGCCACTCATTAGTCAATCTATATGAGATGTTTTTATGAAAGCTCAAGCATTGCCTCTAAATGTTTCAGTCTAGTGGTGTGACTATTAACTGAGACCTTGCAATTCTGCAGATTTATTTCATGTTACAATTAGATATTATTGGCAGGATTTAGTGACTTGAAACCTTGAGAAAGACTGTTAGCTATGCTGATGTTGCACTATTTGCAATCTGACATTCTCCCAGCTATTCTTCCATGGCTTATACATTTTCATATATCCCGTTTACTTTACTGTCCTTAATTCCATATATTCCGTTCAGATATCCACAACTGTACCTGACAATTCCTGCTTAGTGAGTGTAGAATTTACTCTGTATTTGCTAGTCTCTGGTATGTGAACACGAGAATCAATGTTACATATCAGAGAAATAAAGTTAAAAAGTGAGTGAAGATTTTGCCTTCTACCTGTCATTTTTCTGATGTGGGTGTGGGATTTACTCTGCCTCTATCAGTTTCTGCAAGTAACAATTTTACTTACTGCCTTTCAGTTTTCCGACATGTGCCCATGCGATTTACACTTTACCTGTCATTCTCTGGTATGCAAGTGTGAATTTTATTCGGTTACTGTCACCTTCATATATGTGGGTGTGTGTACTGTATCTGTCAGTCTATGGTACGGGAATGTGGGGTATATTCTGCACCTGTCATCTTCTGGTATGTTCGGGGGGTTAAATACTGAATCAGTCAGATTCTGAAACATGAATATGGCTTTTGCTCTGTACCCATCAGCTTCTGATATTCGAGTGTGGTTTATACTCTGTTTTATTCTCCACCTGCCAGTTTCTGGCAAGTGAGTGTGGGTGTTTAATGTACCTGTCAGTGTGATCTGTTTCAATGGTGAAACAGCATCTGACTCCACTGCTCCATGTGGCTTTAAGATTCACAATGTAACTCTGCCACTTCGGATCACTGTGGGACTGACAGCTCCTTTTCAAGTGGCAAAAAGATATGATAATGATGTGCAAAGTGCACTCCAATGTGTCGTTATTGCACAACGTCACATGGTTAAGGAGTTGGGCCCGCAACATTACGTCAAGCAATGAAACTATGTCAGACGAATTAAATTAAATGCATCTCTGTGGTATGGATGTAAAAATGCCATCGTAATCACTGGTCGGGGGATTATGGACCACTTTTGGTCAATGCGTGTAGTTAAGCATTCTAAGAGCACCATGGATCATTTGCAACGACTACACTCTACATGTACACCTGTGCTTACATCCCCACCCATATTAAATCTCACACTACACGTCCGGTATGTGGACAAGCCGTCTGACACTTGTAATATAACAACAATTAAAGCAAATCTGAAAACGTCAGTGAGACAAAGGCGTGATATATTAGGTGGTGTAGGAACAGGAATAGGAGCATTAAACTCTATGGATATTGAGACCTTACAAAACAAAATACAAAAGGTAGGGAGACTCACTGGAGATGCAATTCGATTGCGAAATGCATGTGACAGAGGTCTCACAGAACAGATGTTTTCTAGTTGGCTGTCGGATGTAATGCGATGGGAACACAGATAAAACTACTCAAGAGATAGGGAGTATCACCAGGCGACAACAAGAATTAGGCCATCACACACAATGCACGTTTGAAGTAGAAACCGGCAACAATTAAGGGCAGAGTTAGAACATATTGCCATGTCAGGCATGAAGATAATTGGAGCAAAATATTCCACTTTGGCAACAGAAACCTGGGGGTAAAACCTATTATGCAACATACACAATGTGATGACCAGGGGTGTAACTTTACCATGAGAATAGTCAATATCACAAAAACCAACATTCGATGCCAGTTTATAGTGCTTCCCCACCTGTATGGCCAAAATCTATGGGTACCCGAGTTCAAGGGTGGATAGATCGATGCTAGCAATACAACTCACCAAGCTCAAGATTGTCAAATATGACCTTTAGGTATGGTGTGTCCTTTGCACACACCTGTGTTTGAATCAAGCTTCCTACAGCAGGTACATGTATTTGGACCCTTGTAAAATTGTATCATTGCACGGTACATGAAATCGGACAGAATCATGATTGTATTTCTAGTGTCTATCCCATTTATCTTAACGGCACCCGTAAAGATCCTCCTCTAAATGCTTGCTTTAAAGATATGTATACCATATATGAACTTAATTCTAAAAGGTCATATCGATTGGGACGATGGAAAAATGTTGTGCGCCATCACACCTCCCACTGTAGACCAAACTCATTCAGCTCAATTTCTAAAAGATAATCAAAAGGTCACTGACGAATTGAGCAAACGAGGGCATACTCTTCATACTCTGCAAGTTGCTATGAGATAGTGAAGGCGCCTTGGTCAGAGTTGCGACAACAGTCACTGACCTTACGGTACACCATTGCTGGGACATCTTTTACGGTTGTTCCCTAAAAACATGCATCGCTTTGAAGCTGTTAATACTTCCTATCGTTGTTTTACTCGTCGCGTTATTACTGATATTACTGCTTGTATGTATTCTTTGGTGTAGATTGCGGGCATTGTTTGCGTATACTCAACGTGTAACTGATGCATTACGCCTTCAACTTGATTATATCACTTAGAATGTCGAAATATCAAAGGTGGATTGTATTGTAAAGGGTTAATCACATAGGGTAAGTTATGATACTTAGTCATTTACAGTGTGTTTCTGCTTCATGCCTCGTGGATTGTTGTTGATGCAGAGAGAGAGAGACCGAAGTTGAGGTGCACACCGGCTTGGTTATGGAACAGTCGGCGCCTCGAGATCGCATGCTTTGTGGACGAGCATCTGGGGCCTTGCAGATTAGGAGTTGGTCATAAGCCACATGTTTGTTCAATAGTATGTTTGTTCAATAGTACAAAGGAACGGACTGTCCAGTAGCTCTTTGAACTTCACCTTGGACCGTGATTCGCGAGCGGTGCCGGGACCCCCAAGGCTCCTGACTAGCCGTCGTTGCGGAGTTCCCGACGGGCAGTAGGCTGTGAGCTTTGTTGCATCTCATCATACTTCTCTTTCCTTCGTAAACTGTATCATGTTTCTTTTCTCTCAGTAAACGGTATTTTATCTTTACTTCATTTGTCTTGTCTCTTATTTAACATTCATCCAGATCCCAAACCTGGGTCTATTATTATCGATCCAAAACAGGGCCATTCTAACTCCCCCTTGAATATATCTAACAGACTGGCATCAATAACTCTCTGCGATAGAGAATTCCACCGGTTCACAACTCTCTGAGTGAAGAAGTTTCTCCTCATCTCGGTCCTAAATGACCTACCCCTGATACTTAGACTGTGACCCCCTGGTTCTGGATTTCCCCAACATCGGGAACATTCTTCCTGCATCTAACCTGTTCAATGCCGTCAGAATTTTATATGTTTCTATGAGATCCCTTCTCATTTTTCTAAACTCCAGTGAATACAGGCCAAGCCGATCCAGTTTCTCCTCATATGACAGTCCTACCATCTCGGGATTCAGTCTGATGAACCTTCGCTGCACTCCCTCAATAGCAAGAACGTCCTTCCTCAGATGAGGAGACCAAAACTGAACACAATATTCCAGGTGAGGCCTCATTAAGGCCCTGTACAACTGCAGTAAGAACTCCCTGCTCCTATACTCAAATCTCCGAGCTATGAAGGCCAATATGTCATTTAACACCTTCACCACCTGCTGTACCGGCATGCTAACCTTCAATGACTGATGTACCATGACACCCAGGTCTTATTAAACCTCCCCTTTTTGGAACCTGCCGCCATTCAGATAATATTCTGCCTTCATGTTTTTGCCAAAATGGATAACCTCACATTTATACACATTTTACAGCATCTGCCATGCATTTGCCCACTCACCTAACCTGTCCAAGTCAACCTGCAGCCTCTTCTCATCCTTCTCACAGCTCACACCCCACCCAGCTTAGCGTCATCTGCAAACTTGGAGATATTACACTCAATTCCTTCATCTAAATCATTGATGTATATTGTAACAAGCTGGGGTCCCAGCACTGAGCCCTGCAGTACCCACTAGTCACTGCCTACCATTCTGAAAAGGACCCGACCTCTGCTTCCTGTCTGGAACCAGTTCTCTTTGCACATCAGTACATTATCGTCAATACCATGTGCTTTAATTTTGCACACCAATCTCTTGCGTGGGACCTTGTCAAAAGCTTTTTGAAAGTCCAAATATACCACATTCAGATTCTCCCTTGTCCACTCTACTAGTTACATCCTCAAAAAATTCTAGAAGATTTGTCAAGCATGATTTCCCTTTCATAAATCCATGCTGACTTGGAACGATTATGAGGGAGTTAGATATGGCCCTTATGGATAAAGGTATCAAGGGGTATGGAGAGAAAACAGGAAAGGACTACTGAGGGAATGATCAGCCATTATCTTATTGAATGGCGGTGCAGGCTCGAAGGGCCGAATGGCCAACTCCTGCACATATTTTCTATGTTTCAATAATATCACCCAATTCTCCTAAACTCCAATGTGTTTAGTTAATACAGAGTAAAGCTCTCTTTTCACTGTCCCATCAAACACTCCCAGGGCAGGTACAAGGGTGAGATACAGAGTAAAGCTCCCTCCACACTTTCCCATCAAACACTCCCAGGACAGGTACAGGGGGTTAGATACAGAGTAAAGCTCCCTCTACACTGTCCATCAAACACTCCCAGGGCAGGTACAGGGTGTTAGATACAGAGTACAGCTCCCTCTGCACTGTCCCATCAAACACTCCCAGGACAGGTACAGGGGTTAGATACAGAGAAAAGCTCCCTCGACACTGTCCCATCAAACACTCCCAGGACAGGTACAGGGGATTAGATAAAGAGTGAAGCTCCCTCGACACTGTCCCATCAAACACTCCCAGGACAGGTACAGGGGTTAGATAAAGAGTGAAGCTCCCTCGACACTGTCCCATCAAACACTCCCAGGACAGGTACAGCACGGGTTAGATACAGAGTAAAGCTCCCTCTACACTGTCCCATCAAACACTCCCAGGACAGGTACAGGGGGTTCGATACAGAGTAAAGGTCCCTCTACACTGTCCATCAAACACTCCCAGGGCAGGTAAAGGGGGTTAGATACAGAGTAAAGCTCCCTCTACACTGTCCATCAAACACTCCCAGGGCAGGTACAGGGGGTTAGATACAGAGTAAAGCTCCCTCTACACTGTCCCATCAAACACTCCCAGGACAGGTACAGGGGTTAGATACAGAGAAAAGCTCCCATACACTGTCCCATCAAACACTCCCAGGACAGGTACAGGGGATTAGATAAAGAGTGAAGCTCCCTCGACACTGTCCCATCAAACACTCCCAGGACAGGTACAGGGGTTAGATAAAGAGTGAAGCTACCTCGACACTGTCCCATCATCACTCCCAGGACAGGTACAGCACGGGTTAGATACAGAGTAAAGCTCCCTCTACACTGTCCCATCTAACACTCCCAGGACAGGTACAGGGGGTTAGATACAGAGTAAAGGTCCCTCTACACTGTCCATCAAACACTCCCAGGGCAGGTACAGGGGGTTAGATACAGGGTAAAGCTCCCTCTACACTGTCCATCAAACACTCCAGGGACAGGTACAGGGGTTAGATAAAGAGTGAAGCTCCCTCGACACTGTCCCATCAAACACTCCCAGGACAGGTACAGCACGGGTTAGATACAGAGTAAAGCTCCCTCTACACTGTCCCATCAAACACTCCCAGGACAGGTACAGGGGGTTAGATACAGAGTAAAGCTCCCTCTACACTGTCCATCAAACACTCCCAGGACAGCTACAGGGGGTTAGATACAGAGTAAAGCTCCCTCGACACTGTCCCATCAAACACTCCCAGGGCAGGTACAGGGGATTAGATAAAGAGTGAAGCTCCCTCGACACTGTCCCATCAAACACCCCCAGGACAGGTACAGGGGTTAGATAAGGAGTGAAGCTCCCTCGACACTGTCCCATCAAACACTCCCAGGACAGGTACAGGGGTTAGATAAGGAGTGAAGCTCCCTCGACACTGTCGCATCAAACACTCCCAGGGCAGGGACAGCTGGAGGATCCGCTCCTATTCTGGGCCACGCACTTTACTCACAGACCGGCCCCCGGCTCCCTCTCACTGGGGGACACTGACCCTCAGCCCCCTCTCCTACCCCCTACCCCCTGGGACACTCATCCTCAGCCCCCTCACTCACCCCCAACCCCGGAGGACACTGACCCTCAGCCCCCTCTTCTACCCCCCAACCCCCGGGACACTGACCCCCAGCCCTCTCTCTTAACCCCGACCCCCGGGGACACTCACCCTCAGCCTCCTCTCCTGCCCCCGAACCCCGGGGACACTCACCCTCAGCCCCCTCTCCTGCCCCCGAACCCCGGGGACACTCACCCTCAGCCCCCTCTCTCTTAACCCCGAACCCCGGGGACACCCACCCTCAGCCCCCTCTCCTACACCCGACCCCCGGGAACACTCACCTTCAGCCCCCTCTCCTGCCCCCGACCCCCCGGGGACACTCACCCTCAGCCCCCTCTCCTGCCCCCGAACCCCAGTGGACAATCTCCCTCAGCCCCCTCTCCTACACCCGACCCCCGGGAACACTCACCCTCAGCCCCCTCTCCTACACCCGACACCCGGGAACACTCACCCTCAGCCCCCTCTCCTACACCCGACCCCCGGGAACACTCACCCTCAGCCCCCTCTCCTACCCCCGACCCCCGGAGGACAATCTCCCTCAGCCCCCTCTCTCACAGCCGAACCCCGACCGACACCCACCCTCAGCCCCCTCTCCTACCCTCGACCCCCAGATGACACCCACTCTCAGCCGCCTCTCCTACCCCCGATGTACACTCACCCTCAGCACCCTCTGCTACCACCGACCCCCGGGGGAACACTGACCCTCAGCCCCCTCTCACACCACCAAACCCGGGGGAACACTGACCCTCAGCCCCCTCTCACACCACCAACCCCGGGGGAACACTGACCCTCAGCCCCCTCTCACACCACCAAACCCGGGGGAACACTGACCCTCAGCCCCCTCTCCTACCCCCGACCCCCGGTGGACACTCACTCTCAGCGCCCTCTCCTACCCCCGACCCCCGGGGACACTGACCCTCATCCCCCTCCCCGACCCCCGCCAAGGGGACACCTCCCCTCAGCCCCCTCACCTAACCAAACCACCGGGGGACATTCACCCACAGCCCCCTCTCCTACCACCGACCGCCGGGACACTGACGCTCAGCCCCCTCTCTCACCCCCGACCCCCGGGGTACACCTACCCTCAGCCCCCTCTCCTACACCCGACCCCCAGGACACTGACCCTCAGCCCCCTCTCTCACCCCCGATCCCCAGGGGACTCTCTCCCTCAGCCCCCTCTCCTAACCCCGACCCCCGGGGGACACTCACTCTCAGCCCCGTCTCCTACCACCGACCCCCGGGGGACACTGACCCTCAGCCCCCTCTCTCATCCCCGACACCCGGGGGACACTGATCCTCAGCCCCCTCTCCTACCCTCGACCCCCGGGGACACTGATCCTCAGCACCCTCTCTCACCCCCGACCTCCGGGGACACACCCTCATCTTCCTCTCCGACCCCAGATCCCCGGGGAAACTCACCCTCAGCCCTCTCTCCTAACCCCGACCCCCTCAGCCCCCTCTCTCACCCCCGACCCCCGGGGACACACCTTCAGCTCCCTCTCCTACCGCAGATCCCCGGGGGACACTCTACCTCAGCCCCCTATCCTGCCACCGACCTCCAGGGGACACTCTCCCTCAGCCCCCTCTCCTGCCACCGATCCCCGGGGGACATGACCCTCAGCCCCCTCTCCTACCCCCGACCCCCCGGGACACTAAACCTCAGCACCCTCTCCTACCCCCGACCCCGGGGACACTGACCCTCAGCCCCCTCTCCTATCCCCGACCCCGGGGACACTGACCCCCAGCCCCCTCTCCTAACCCCGACCCCGGGGAAACTCACCCTCAGCCACCTATCCTACACCCGACCCTCGGGACACTGAGCTTCAGCCCCCTCACCTATCCCCGGGGGACACTGACCCTCAGCCCCCTCTCTCACCCCCGACACCCGGGGGACACTCACCCTCGGCCCCCTCTCTCACCCCCGACCCCCTGGGACACTGACCCTCATCCCGCTCTCCTACCCCCAGCCCCCAGGGGACACTGACCCTCAGCCCCCTGTCTCAACACCGACCCCCGGGAGACACTGACCCTCATCCCCCTCTCCTACCCCCGACCCCCGGGACACTGACCCTCAGCCCCCTCTCCTACCCCTGGGACACTGACCCTCAGCACCATCTCCTGCCCCCGACCAGCCGGGACACTGACCCTCAGCCCCCTCTCCTAGCCCCGGTGGACAATCACCCTCAGCCCGCTCTCCTACACCCGACCCCCGGGACACAGACCATCAGTCCCCTCTCCTACCCCCGACCCCCGGGGGATACCCACATTCAGCTCCCTCTCCTACCCCCAACCCCGGGGGACACTGACCCTCAGCACCCTCTCCTACCCCCGGGGACACCCACCCTCAGCCCCCTCTCATACCCCCGACTCCCGGGGGACACCCACCCTCAGCCCCCTCTCCTATCCCGACCACCGGGGGACACTCACACTCAGACCCCTCTCCAACCCCCGACCCCCAGGGTACACCCACCCTTAGCCCCCTCTCCTACCCACGACCACCGGGGGACACTCACCATCAGCCCCCTCTCCTACCCCCGACCCCCGGGACACTGACCCTCAGCCCCCTCTCCTTCCCCCGGGACGCTCACCCTCAGCCCCCTCTCTCACACCCGACCCCTGGGGGACACTGACCCTCAGCCCCCTCTCCTACCCCCGACACACTGACCATCAGCACCCTCTCCTACCCCCGGGACACTGACCCTCAGCCCCCTCTCCTACCCCCGACCCTCGGGGGACACCCACCCTCAGCTCTCTCGCCTACCCCCGACCACCAGGGACACTGAACCTCAGCTCCCTCTCCTACCCCCGGGGGACACTCACCCTCAGCACCCTCTCCGACCCCCGACCCCCCGGGGACACTCACCCTCAGCCCCCTCTCCTACACCCGGGGACACTCACCCTCAGCCCCCTCTCGTACCCACGACCCACGGGAACACTGACCCTCAGCCCCCTCTCCTACCCCCGGGGAACCTCACCCTCAGCCCCTATCCTACCCCCGACCCCGGGGACACTGACCCTCAGCCCCCTCCCCCATCCCCGACCCCCGGGGGAGATTCACCCTCAGCCCCCTCTCCTACACCCGACCCCCGGGGACACTGACCCTCAGTCCCCTCTCCTATCCCCGGGGAAACTAATACTCAGCCTCCTCTCCTACCCCCGACTCCCGGGGGATACTCACCCTCAGCCCCATCTTTCACCCCCGTCCCCCGGGACACTGAACCTCAGTCCCCTCTCCTACCCCTGACCCCGGGGAAACTCACCCTCTGCCCCCTCTCCTACTTCCGACCGCCGGCGGACACCGTTAGCCCCCTCTCGTAACCTCGATCCCCGGGACACTGACCCTCAGTCCTCACTCCTACCCCCGACCCCGGGGGACACTGACCCTCAGCACTCTCTCCTACCCCCGGGGTCACCCACCCTCAGCCCCCTCTCCTACCCCCGACGTACACCCACCCTTAGCCCCCTCTCTCACCCCCGACCCAGGGGGACATCCACCCTCAGCCCCCTCTCCTACCCCCGGGGACACTGACCCTCAGCCCCCTCTCCTAGACCCGACCCCCGGGGGACACTGACCCTCAGCCCCTCACTCACTCCCGGCCCCCTGGGGACACTGACCCTTAGCCCCTTCTCTCACCCCCGACCCCCGGGGACACACCCTCAGCTCCCTCTCCTACGCCAGATCCCCGCGGACACTCACCCTCAGCCCCCTCTCCTAACCCCGACCCCCCGGTGACACCCACTCTCAGCCCCCTCTCCTACCCCCGATGGACACTCACCCTCAGCCCCCTCTGCTACCACTGACCCCCGCGGGACCCTGACCCTCAGCCCCTCTGTCACCACCAACCCCGGGGGAACACTGACCCTCAGCCCACTCTCCAACCCCCAACCCCCGGGGACACTGATCCTCAGCCGCCTCTCTCACCCCCGACCCCCGGGGACACACCTTCAGCTCCCTCTCCTACCCCAGATTCCAGGGGACACTCACCCTCAGCCCCCTCTCTTATCCTCGACCACCGGGGGAAACCTACCCTCAGCCCCCGCTCCTACACCCGACCCCCAGGACACTGACCCTCAGCCCCGTCTCTCACCCCCGACCCCCGATGGACACTCTCCCTCAGCCCCCTATCCTGCCACCGACCTCCGGGGGACACTCACCCTCAGCCCCGTCTCCTACCACCGACCCCCGGGGGACACTGACCCTCAGCCCCCTCTCCTACCCCCGACCCCCGGGGACACTGATCCTCAGCCCCCTCTCCTATACCCGACCCCGAATACACTGACCGTCAGCTCCCTCTCCTACCCCCGGGGGACACTGACCCTCAGCCACCTCTCCTACCCCCGACCCCGGGGACACTGACCCTCAGCTCCCTCTCCTACCCCCGGGGGACACTGACCCTCAGCCACCTCTCCTACCCCCGACCCCGGGGACACTGACCCTCAGCCCGCTCTCTTACCCCCGACCCCGGGGACACTGACCCTCAGCCCCCTCTCCTACCCCCGACCCCTGGGACACTGACCCTCAGCCCCCTCTCCTACCCCAGGGACACTGACCCTCAGCCCCCTCTCCTACCCCCGGGGACACTGACCCTCAGCACCCACTCTCACCCCCGACCCCCGGGGAACACTCACCCTCAGCCCCCTCTCATAGCCCAGACCCCCGGGGGATACTGACCCTCATCCCCCTCTCCAACACCCGACCCCCGGGGGACTCTCACGCTCAGCCCCCTCTCCTACCCCAGACCCCCGGGGGACACAGACCCTCATCACCCTCTCCTTCCCCCGACCCCCGAGATACTGACCCTCAGCCCCCTCTCCTACCCCTGGGACACTGACCCTCAGCACCCTCTCCTGCCCCCGACCACCGGGGACACTGACCCTCAGCCCCCTCTCCTACCTCCGGGGGACACTCACCCTCAGCCCGCTCTCCTACACCCGACCCCCGTGACACTGACCATCAGTCCCCTCTCCTACCCCCGGCCCCCGGGGGATACCCACACTCAGCTCCGTCTCCTCCCCCCAACCCCGGGGTTCACTAACCCTCAGCACCCACTCCTACCCCCGGGGACACCCACCCTCAGCCCCCTCTCATAACCCCGACTCCCGGGGGACACCCACCCTCAGCCCCCTCTGCTACTCCCGACCACCGGGGGACACTCACAATCAGCCCCCTCTCCTACCACCGACCCCCGGGGGACACTCACCCTCAGCCCCCTATCCTACCTCGACCCCCGGGACACTGACCCTCCGCCCCCTCTCCTTCCCCCGGGACTCTAACCCTCAGCCCCCTCTCTCACACCCGACCCCCAGGGGACACTGACCCTCAGCCCCCTCTCCTACCTAGGGGGACACTGACCCTCAGCCCCCTCTCCTACCCCCGACCCTCGGTGGACACCCACCCTCAGCTCCCTCGACTACCCCCGACCACCACGGACACTGAACCTCAGCCCCCTCTCCTACCCCCGGGTGACACTCACCCTCAGCCCCATCTCCGACTCCCGACCCCCCGGGGACACTCACCCTCAGCCCCCTCTCCTCCCCACGTGGACACTGACCTTCAGCCCCCTCTCCTACACCCGGGGACACTCGTCCTCAGCCCCCTCTCCTCCCCACGTGGACACTGACCCTCAGCCCCCTCTCCTACCCACGACCACCGGGGACACTGACCCCCA
Organism: Pristiophorus japonicus; assembly: GCF_044704955.1. Lineage (NCBI taxonomy): Eukaryota > Metazoa > Chordata > Chondrichthyes > Pristiophoridae > Pristiophorus > Pristiophorus japonicus. The sequence continues at coordinate 362,559 of NW_027252252.1, forward strand.
GCCCCCCCTCCTACCCCCGATCCCCGGGGACACTGACGCTAAGCCCCCTCTCCTATCCCCGGGGACACTCACCCTCAGCCCCCTCTCATACCCCCGGGGCCAGGGGACACTGTCCCTCAGCTCCCTCTCCTACCCCCGGCCCCCGGGGGATACTGACCCTCAGCCCTCTCTCCTACCCCCGACCCCTGGGACACTGACCCTCAGCCCCCTCTCCCAAACCTGGGACACTGACCCTCAGCCCCCTCTCTCACCCCCGACCCCCGGGGGACACTGACCCTCAGCCCCCTCTCCTACCCCCGACCCCCGGGACACTGACACTCAGACACCTCTCCCAACCCTGTGACACTGACACTCAGCCCCCTCTCCTGCCCCCGACCACCGGGGACACTGACCCTCAGCCCACTCTTCTACCCACGGGGGACACTGACACTCAGCCCCCTCTTCTACCCACGGGGGACACTGACACTCAGCCCCCTCTCCTACCCCCGAACCCCAGGGACACTGACGCTCAGCCCCCTCTCCTACCCCCGACCCCCGGGACACTGACCCTCAGCCCCCTCTCCTACCCCCGACCCCGGGGAAACTCACCCCCCAGCCGACTCTCCTACCTCCGACCCCCGGGGGACACCCTCAGCCCCCACTTGTACTCCCTGGGAACACTGACCCTCAACCCACTCTCCTGCCCCCGACCACCGGGACACTGACCGTCAGTGCCCTCTCCTATCCCCAGGGACAGTCACCCTCAGCCCACTCTCATACCCCCGACTCCCGGGGGACACACACCCTCAGCCCCCATTCCTACTACCGACAACCGGGGGACACTCACCCTCAGCCCCCTCTCCGACCCCCGACGTACAACCACCCTTAGCCCCCTCTCTCACCCCCGACCCCCGGGGACACCCACCCTCAGCCCCCTCTCCTACCCCCGACCCCCGGGGACACTGACCCTCACCCCCTCTCCTATACCCAACCCTCGGGACACTGACGCTAAGCCCCCTCTCCTATCCCCGGGGACACTCACCCTCAGCCCCCCCTCCTACCCCCGACCCCCGGGGACACTGTCCCTCAGCTCCCTCTCCTACCCCCGGCCCCCGGGGGATACTGACCCTCAGCCCCCTCTCCTACCCCCGACCCCTGGGACACTGACCCTCAGCCCCCTCTCCCAAACCTGGGACACTGACCCTCAGCCCCCTCTCTCACCCCCGACCCCCGGGGGACACTGACCCTCAGCCCTCTCTCCTACCCCCGACCCCCGGGGGACACTGACCCTCAGCCCCCTCTCCTACCCCCGACCCCCGGGACACTGACCCTCAGCCCCCTCTTCTACCCACGGTGGACACTGACACTCAGCCCCCTCTCCTACACCCGAACCCCGGGGGACACTGACCCTCAGCCCCCTCTCCTACCCCCGACCCCCGGGACACTGACACTCAGCTCCCTCTCCCAACCCTGTGACACTGACACTCAGCCCCCTCTCCTGCCCCCGACCACCGGGGACACTGACCCTCAGCCCCCTCTTCTACCCACGGGGAACACTGACACTCAGCCCCCTCTCCTACACCCGAACCCCGGGGACACTGACCCTCAGCCCCCTCTCCTACCCCCGACCCCCGGGACACTGACCCTCAGCCCCCTCTCCTACCCCCGACCCCGGGGAAACTCAGCCCCCAGCCGACTCTCCTACCTCCGACCCCCGGGACACTGACCCTCAGTCCCCACTCCTACTCACTGGGAACAATGATCCTCAACCCACTCTCCTGCCCCCGAGCACCGGGACACTGACCGTCAGTGCCCTCTCCTATCCCCAGGGACAGTCACCCTCAGCCCACTCTCATACCCCCGACTCCCGGGGGACACACACCCTCAGCCCCCACTCCTACCACCGACAACCGGGGGACACTCACTCTCAGCCCCCACTCCTACCACCGACAACCAGGGGACACTCACCCTCAGCCCCCTCTCCGACCCCCGACGTACAACCACCCTTAGCCCCCTCTCTCACCCCCGACCCCCGGGGACACCCACCCTCAGCCCCCTCTCCTACCCCCGACCACCGGGGACACTGACCCTCAGCCGCCTCTCCTAGACCCAACCCACGTGACACTGACCCACAGCCACCTCACAAACCCCCAGGGACACTGAACCTCAGCACTCTCTCCGACCCACGACCCCCGGGGACACTGACCCTCACCCCCTCTCCTAGACCCAACCCTCGGGACACTGACCCTCAGCCCCCTCACCAACCCCCGACCTCCGGGGACACTGACCCTCACCCCCTCTCCTAGACCCAACCCTCGGGACACTGACCCTCAGCCCCCTCTCCTACCCCCGACCCCGGGGGCCACTGGCCCTCAGCACCCTCTCCTACACCTGACCCTCGGGACACTGACCCTCAGCCCCCTCACCTACCCCCGGGAAACTCACCCTTGGCTCCCTCTCTCACCCCCGACCCCCGGGGGAGACTCACACTCAGCCCGCCCTCCTACCCCCGGCCCCCAGGGGACACTGACCCTCAGCCCCCTCTCCTACCCCGACCCCCGGGGGATACTAACCCTCAGCCCCCTCTCCTACCCCCGACCCCTGGGACACTGACCCTCAGCCCCCTCTCCCAACCCTGGGACACTGACCCTCAGCCCCCTCTCTCACCCCCGACCCCCGGGGGACACTGACCCTCAGCCCCCTCTCCTACCCCCGACCCCGGGGACACTGACCCTCAGCCCGCTCTCCGAACCCTGTGACACTGACACTCAGCCCCCTCTCCTAGCCCCGAACCCCGGGGACACTGACACTCAGCCTCCTCTCCTACCCCTGACCCCCGGGGAACACTTACCCTCAGCCCCCTCTCCTACCCACGACCCCCAGGACACTGACCCTCAGCCCTCTCTCCTTCCCCCGATCCCGGGGAAACTCATCCCCCAGCCCCCTCTCCTACCTCCGATCCCCGGGGGACACCCTCAGCCCCCACTCCTACCCCCGACCCCCGGGACACTGACCCTCAGTCCCCTCTCCTCACCCCGACCACATAGGGACACTCACCCTCAGGCCCCTCTCCTACCCAAGACGTACACCCACCCATAGCCCCCTCTCTCACCCCCGATCCCCAGGGACACCCAGCCTCAGCCCCCTCGACTACCCCCGACCACCGGGGACACTGACCCTCAGCCCCCTCTCCTACCCCCGACCCCCGGCGACACTGACCCTCAGCCCACTCTCATACCCCTGACCCCCGGGGACAACCACCCTCAGCCCCCTCGACTACCCCCGACCACCCGGGACACTGACCCTCAACCCCCCCTCCTATCCCCGACCCCCAGGGACACTAACGCTCAGCCCCCTCTCCTATCCCCGTACGACACACACCCTCAGCCCCCTCTCCTAACCCCGACCACCGAGGGACACTCACCCTCAGCCCCCTCTCCGACCCACGAAGTACACTCACTCTTAGCCCACTCTCTCACCCCCGACCCCCGGGGACACTCACCCTCAGCCCTCTCGACTACCCCCAACCACCGGGGATACTGACCCTCAGCCCACTCTGCTACCCCCGACACCCGGGGACACTGACCCTCTGCCGCCTCTCCTACCCCGACCCCGAGGAAACTCAACCCCCAGGTCCCTCTCCTACCTCCGACCCCCGGGGTCACCCTCAGCCCCCACTCCTACCCCCGGGGGACACTGACCCTCAGCCCACTCTCCTACCACCGACCCCCGGGGGACACTGACCCTCAGCCCACTCTCCTACCTCCGATCCCCGGGGCACTGACCCACAGTCCCCTCTCCTACCCCCGTCCCCCGGGGGACACTCACCCTCAGCCCACTCTCATACCCCTGACGCCCGGGGGACACCCACCCTCATCCCCCTCTCCTAACCCCGACCACATAGGGACACTCACCCTCAGCCCCCTCTCCTACCCCCGACGTACACCCACCCTTAGCCCCCTCTCTCACCCCCGACCCCCGGGGACAGACACCCTCAGCCCCCTCGACTACCCCCGACCACCGGGGACACTGACCCTCAGCCCCCTCTCCTACCCCCGACCCCCGGGGACACCCACCCTCAGCCCCCTCGACTACCCCCGACCCCCGGGGACACTGACCCTCAGCCCACTCTCATACCCCTGACCCCCGGGGACACCCACCCTCAGCCCCCTCGACTACCCCCGACCCCCGGGGACACTGACCCTCAGCCCACTCTCATACCCCTGACCCCCGGGGACACCCACCCTCAGCCCCCTCGACTACCCCCGACCCCGGGGGACACTGACCCTCAGCCCCCTCTCCTACCCCCGACCCCCGGGGACACTGACCCTCAGCCCCCTCTCCGACCCACGACCCCCGGGGGACATACACCCTCAGCCACCTCTCCTACCCCCGACCACCGAGGGACACTCACCCTCAGCCCCCTCTCCTACCCACGACGTACACTCACTCTTAGCCCCCTCTCTCACCCCCGACCCCCGGGGACACTCACCCTCAGCCCTCTCGACTACCCCCAACCACCGGGGATACTGACCCCCAGCCCCCTCTGCTACCCACGACCCCCGGGGACACTGACACTCAGCCCCCTCTCCTAGATCCTACACTCGGGACACTGACCCTCAGCCACCTCAGCAACCCCCGGAGACACTGAACCTCAGCCCCCTCTCCTAACCCCGACTCCCGGGGACACTGACCCTTAGCCCCCTCTCCTAGATCCAACCCTCGGGACACTGACCCTCAGCCCCCTCACTAACCCCCGACTGCCTGGGACACTGAACCACAGCCCCCTCTACTACCCCCGACCCCGGGGGAACACTCACCCTCAGCTCCCTCTCCTACACCCGACCCTCGGGACACTGACCCTCAGCCCCCTCACCTACCCTCGGGGGACACTGGCCCTCAGCCCTCTCTCTCACCCCCAACCCCCGGGGGACACTCACACTCGGCCCCCTCTCTCACCCCCGACCAACGGGGACACTCACCCTCAGCCCCCTCTCCTATCCCCGACCCCCGGGACAGTGACCCTCAGCCACCTCTCCTACCACCGATCCCGGGGAAACTCACCACCCAGCCCCCTCTCCTACCTCCGACACCCGGGGGACACCCTCAGCCCCCACTCCTACCCCCTGGGATCACTGACCCTCAACCCACTCTCCTAACCCCGAACCCCGGGGGACACTGACCCTCAGCCCACTCTCCTACCTCCGACCCCCGGGACACTGACCCTCAGTCCCCACTCCTACCCCCGTCCCCCGGGGGACATACACCCTCAGCCCACTCTCATACCCCTGACCCCCGAAGGACACCCACCCTCAGCCCCCTTTCCTAACCCCGACCACATAGAGACACTCACCCTCAGCCCCCTCGCCTACCCCCGACGTACACCCACCCTTAGCCCCCTCTCTCACCCCTGACCCCCGGGGACACTCAACCTCAGCACTCTCGACTACCCCCGACCACCGGGGACACTGACCCTCAGCCCCCTCTGCTACCCTCGACCCCCAGGGACACTGACCCTAAGCCTCCTCTCCTACCCCGACCCCGGGGAAACTCACCCCCCAGCCCCCTCTGCTACCCCCGACCCCCAGGGACACTGACACTCAGCCCCCACTCCTAGATCCTAAACTCGGGACACTGACCCTCAGCCACCTCAGCAACCCCCGGAGACACTGAACCTCAGCCCCCTCTCCTACCCCCGACCCCCGGGGACACTGAACCTCAGTCCCCCTCTCCTAGATCCAACCCTCGGGACACTGACCCTCAGCCCCCTCACCAACCCCCGACTGCCTGGGACACTGAACCTCAGCCCCCTCTCCTACCCCCGACCCCGGGGGGACACTCACCCTCAGCCACCTCTCCTACACCCGACCCTCGGGACACTGACCCTCAGCCCCCTCACCTACCCTCGGGGGACACTGACCCTCAGCCCTCTCTCTCACCCCCAACCCCCGGGGACACTCACCCTCGGCCCCCTCTCTCACCCCCGACCACCGGGGACACTCACCCTCAGCCCCCTCTCCTAACCCCGACCCCCGGGGACATTGACCCTCAGCCCACTCTCCTACCCCCGACCCCCGGGGGACACTGACCCTCAGCCCCCTCTCCTATCCCCGACCCCCGGGACACTGACCCTCAGCCCACTCTCCTACCCCTGACCCCCGGGGGACACTGACCCTCAGCTCCCTCTCCAATCCCCGACCCCCGGGACACTGACCCTCAGCCCCCTCTCCTACCCCCGACCCCGGGGAAACTCAACCCCAGCCCCCTCTCCTACCTGCGACACCCGGGGGACACCCTCAGCCCCCACTCCTCCCTCCGACCCCCGGGGGACACCCTCAGCCCCCACTCCTACCCCCTGGGAACACTGACCCTCAACCCACTCTCCTACCCCGACCCCCGGGACACTGACCCTCAGACCCCTCTCCTACCCCCGACCCCGGGGGGACACTGACCCTCAGCACCCTCTCCTACACCCGACCCTCGGTACACTGACCCTCAGCCACCTCACCTACCCCCGGGGGACACTCACCCTTGGCCCCCTCTCTCACCCCCGACCCCCAGGGGACACTCACACTCAGCCCCCTCTCCTACCCCCGGCCCCCAGGGGACACTGTCCCTCAGCCCCCTCTCCTACCCCCGACCCCCGGGGGACACTGTCCCTCAGCCCCCTCTCCTACCCCCGGCCCCCGGGGGATACTGACCCTCAGCCCCCTCTCCTAACCTCGACCCCTGGGACACTGACCCTCAGCCCCCTCTCCTACCCCCGGCCCCCGGGGGATACTGACCCTCAGCCCACTCTCCTACCCCCGACCCCTGGGACACTGACCCTCAGCCCCCTCTCCCAACCCTTTGACACTGACACTCAGCCCCCTCTCCTGCCCCTGACCACCGGGGACAGTGACCCTCAGCCCCCTCTCCTACCCACGGGGGACACTGACCCTCAGCCCACTCTCCTACCCCCGACCCCTGGGACACTGACCCTCAGCCCCCTCTCCCAACCCTTTGACACTGACACTCAGCCCCCTCTCCTGCCCCTGAACACCGGGGACACTGACCCTCAGCCTCCTCTCCTACCCCCGACCCCCGGGGAACACTGACCCTCAGCCCCCTCTCCTACCCCCGACCCCGGGGAAACTCACCCCCCCAGCCCCCTCTCCTACCTCCGACCCCCACTCCTACCCCCTGGGAACACTGACCCTCAACCCAGTCTCCTACCCCCGACCCCCGGGGGACACTCACCCTCAGCCCACTCTCATACCCCTGACGCCCGGGGGACACCCACCCTCAGCCTCCTCTCCTAACCCCGACCACATAGGGACACTCACCCTCAGCCCCCTCTCCTACCCCCGACGTCCACCCACCCTTAGCCCCCTCTCTCACCCCCGACCCCCGGTGACACCCACCCTCAGCCCCCTCGACTAGCCCCGACCGCCGGGGACACTGACCCTCAGGCCCCTCAACTACCCCCGACCCCCGGGGACACAGACCCTCAGTCCCCCTCTCCTAGATCCAACCCTCGGGACACTGACCCTCAGCCCCCTCACCAACCCCCGTCTGCCTGGGACAATGAACCTCAGCCCCATCTCCTACCCCCGACCCCGGGGGGACACTCACCCTCAGCCACCTCTCCTACACCCGACCCTCGGGACACTGACCCTCAGCCCCCTCACCTACCCTCGGGGGACACTGACCCTCAGCCCTCTCTCTCACCCCAACCCCCGGGGACACTCACCCTCGGCCCCCTCTCTCACCCCCGACCACCGGGGACACACACCCTCAGCCCCCTCTCCTAACCCCGACCCCCGGGGACACTGACCCTCAGCCCACTCTCCTACCCCCGACCCCCGGGACACTGACCCTCAGCCCCCTCTCCTACCCCCGACCCCGGGGAAACTCAACCCCAGCCCCCTCTCCTACCTGCGACACCCGGGGGACACCCTCAGCCCCCACTCCTACCCCCTGGGAACACTGACCCTCAACCCACTCTGCTACCCCCGACCCCCGGGGGACACTGATCCTCAGACCACTCACCTAGCTCCGACCCCCGGGACACTGACCCTCAGACCCCTCTCCTACCCCCGACCCCGGGGGGACACTGAACCTCAGCACCCTCTCCTACACCCGACCCTCGGGACACTGACCCTCAGCCACCTCACCTGCCCCCGGGGGACACTCACCCTTGGCCCCCTCTCTCACCCCCGACCCCCAGGGGACACTCACACTCAGCCCCCTCTCCTACCCCCGGCCCCCAGGGGACACTGTCCCTCAGCCCCCTCTCCTACCCCCGGCCCCCGGGGGATACTGACCCTCAGCCCCCTCTCCTAACCCCGACCCCTGGGACACAAACCCTCAACCCCCTCTCCCAACCCTTTGACACTGACACTCAGCCCCCTCTCCTGCCCCTGACCACCGGGGACAGTGACCCTCAGCCCCCTCTCCTACCCACGGGGGACACTGACCCTCAGCCCCCTCTCCTACCCCCGAACACCGGGGACACTGACCCTCAGCCTCCTCTCCTACCCCCGACCACCGGGGAACACTGACCCTCAGCCCTATCTCCTACCCCCTACCCCCGGGAAACTCACCCCCCCAGCCCCCTCTCCTACCTCCGACCCCCACTCCTACCCCCTGGGAACACTGACCCTCAACCCAGTCTCCTACCCCCGACCCCCGGGGGACACTCACCCTCAGCCCACTCTCATACCCCTGACGCCCGGGGGACACCCACCCTCAGCCTCCTCTCCTAACCCCGACCACATAGGGACACTCACCCTCAGCCCCCTCTCCTACCCCCGACGTCCACCCACCCTTAAGCCCCCTCTCTCACCCCCGACCCCCGGTGACACCCACCCTCAGCCCCCTCGACTACCCCCGACCACCGGGGACACTGACCCTCAGCCCCCTCTCCTACCCCCGACCCCCGGGGACACAGACCCTCAGCCCACTCTCATACCCCTGACCCCCGGGGACACCCACCTTCAGCCCCCTCGACTACCCCCGACCACCGGGGACACTGACCCTCAACCCCCCCTCCTACCCCCGACCCCCGGGGACACTGACGCTCAGCCCCCTCTCCTAACCCCGACCACATAGGGACACTCACCCTCAGTCCCCTCTCCGACCCACGACGTACACTCACTCTTAGCCCCCTCTCTCACCCCCGACCCCCGGGGACAATGACCCTCAGCCCCCTCTCCTACCCCCGAGCCCCGGGGACACTGACCCTCAGCCCCCTCTCCTAGATCCAACCCTCGGGACACTGACGCTCAGCCCCCTCTCCTAACCCCGACCACATAGGGACACTCACCCTCAGTCCCCTCTCCGACCCACGACGTACACTCACTCTTAGCCCCCTCCCTCACCCCCGACCCCCGGGGACACTGACCCTCAGCCCCCTCTCCTACCCCCGACCCCCGGGGACACTGACCCTCAGCCCCCTCTCCTAGATCCAACCCTCGGGACACTGACCCTCAGCCCCCTCTCCTATCCCCGACCCCCGGGGACACTGACCCTCAGCCCCCTCTCCTAGATCCAACCCTCGGGACACTGACCCTTAACCCCCTCACCAACCCGCGACCCCTGGGACACTGACCCTCAGCCCCCTCACCAACCCGCGACCCCTGGGACACTGAACCTCAGCCCTCTCTCTCACCCCCAACCCCCCGAGGACACATACCCTCGGCCCCCTCTCTCACCCCCGACCCCCGGGGACACTGACCCTCAGCCGAATCTCCTACCCCCGGGGGACACTGACCCTCAGCCCCCTCTCCTACACCCGACCCCTGGGGGACACTGACCCTCATCCCCCTCTCCTACCCCCGGGGACACTGACCCTCAGCCCCCTCTCCTACCCCCGACCCCCGGGACACTGACCCTCAGCCCCTTCTCCTATCCCCGGGGACACTAACCCTCAGCCCCCTCTCCTACCCCCGACCCCCGGGGCCACTCACCCTCGGCCCCCTCTCTCATAACCGACACCTGGGGGACACTCACGCTCAGCCCCCTCTCCTACACCAGGCCCCCAGGGGACACTGATCCTCAGCCCCCTCTTCTATCTATGACCCCCCGGGATCACTGACCCTCAGCCCCCTCTCCTACCCCCGACCCCGGGGAAACTCAACCCCCAGCCCCCTCTCCTACCCCCGACCCCCGGGTGACACTGACCCTCAGCCCACTCTCCTACCCCCGAACCCCGGGGCAAACTGATCCTCAGACCCGTCTCTCACCCCCGACCCCCGGGGACACCCATCCTCAGCCTCCTCGACTACCCCCGACCCCCGGGACACTGACCGTCAGTCCCCTCTCCTACCCCCGACCCCCGGGGACACTGACCCTCAGCCCCCTCTCCAACACCCGACCTTCGGGACACTGACCCTCAGCCCCCTCTCCTACCCCCGACCCCCGGGGGACACTGACCCTCAGCCCCCTCTCCAACACCGACCCCCGGGGACACTGACACTCAGCCCCGTCTCCAACACCCGACATTCGGGACACTGACCCTCAGCCCCCTCTCCAACACCGACCCCCGGGGACACTGACACTCAGCCCCCTCTCCTACCCCCGACCCCCGGGGGACACTGACCCTCAGCCCCCTCTCCAACACCGACCCCCGGGCACACTGACACTCAGCCCCCTCTCCTAGACCCAACCCTCAGGACACTGAACTTCAGCCACCTCAACAACCCCCGGAGACACTGAACCTCAGCCCCCACTCCTGCCCCCGACCCCCAGGGACACTGACCCTCAGCCCCCTCTCCTAGAACCAACCCTCGGGACACTAACCCTCAGCCTCCTCTCCTACCCCCGACCCCCGGGGGACACTGACACTCAGCCCCCTCTCCTACCCCCGACCCCGGGACACTGACCCTCAGCCCCCTCTCCGACCCCCGACCCCGGGGAAATTTACCCCCCCAGCTCCCTCTCCTACCTCCGACCCCCGGGGGACACCATCAGCCCCCACTCCTACCCCCTGGGAACACTGACCCTCAACCCACACTCCTATCCCCGTCCCCCGGTGGACCCTCACCCTCAGCCCACTCTCATACCCCTGACCAGGGGGACACCCACCTTCAGCCCCCTCTCCTAACACCGACCACATAGGGACACTCACCCTCAGCCCCCTCTCCTACCCCCGACGTACCCCCACCCTTAGCCCCCTCTCTCACCCCCGACCCCCGGGGACACACACCCTCATCCCCCTCGACTACCCCCGACCACCGGGGACACTGACCCTCAGCCCCCTCTCCTACCCCCGACCCCCGGGGACACTGACCTCAGCCCACTCTCATACCCCTGACCCCCGGGGACACCAACCCTCAGCCCCCTCGACTACCCCCGACCACCGGGGACACTGACCCTCAGCCCCCCCTCCTACACCCGACCCCCAGGGACACTGACGCTCAGCCCCCTCTCCTACCCCCGACCACCGGGGGAGACTCACCCTCAGCCCCCTCTCTGACCCACGACGTACACTCACTCTTAGCCCCCTCTCTCACCCTCGACCCCCGGGGACACTCACCCTCAGCCCACTCTCATAACCCCGACCCCCGGGGGACACACACCCTCAGCCCCCTCTCCTACCCCCGACCACCGGGGGAGACTCACCCTCAGTCCCCTCTCTGACCCACGACGTACACTCACTCTTAGCCCCCTCTCTCACCCCCGACCCCCGGGGACACTCACCCTCAGCCCTCTCGACTACCCCCAACCACCCGGGATACTGACCCTCAGCCCTCTCTGCTACCACCGACCCCCGGGGACACTGACACTCAGCCCCCTCTCCTAGACACAACCCTCGGGACACTGACCCTCAGCCACCTCAGCAACCCCCGGAGACACTGAACCTCAGCCCCCTCTCCTACCCCCGACCCCCGGGGACACTGTCACTCAGCCCCCTCTCTTAGATCCAACCCTCGGGACACTGACCCTCAGCCCCCTCACCAACCCCCGACTGCCTGGGACACTGAACCTCAGCCCCCTCTCCTACCCCCGACCCCGGGGGGACACTCACCCTCAGCCACCTCTCCTACACCCGACCCACGGGACACTGACCCTCAGCCCCCTCACCTACCCTCGGGGGACACTGACCCTCAGCCCTCTCTCTCACCCCCAACCCCCGGGGGACACTCACCCTCGGCCCCCTCTCTCACCCCCGACCAACGGGGACACTGACCCTCAGCCCCCTCTCCTACCTCCTACACCCGGGGGACACCCTCAGCCCCCACTCCTACCCCCTGGGAACACTGAACCTCAACCCACTCTCCTACCCCCGACCCCCGGGGGACACTGACCCTCAGCCCACTCTCCTACCCCCGACCCCCGGGGGACACTGATCCTCAGACCACTCTCCTAGCTCCGACCCCCGGGACACTGACCCTCAGCCCCCTCTCCTACCCCCGACCCCGGGGGGACACTGACCCTCAGCATCTTCTCCTACACCCGACCCTCGGGACACTGACCCTCAGCCCCCTCACCTACCCCCGGGGGACACTCACCCTTGGCCCCCTCTCTCACACCCGACCCCCAGGGGACACTCACACTCAGCCCCCTCTCCTACCCCCGGCCCCCAGGGGACACTGTCCCTCAGCCCCCTCTCCTACCCCCGGCCCCCGGGGGATACTGACCCTCAGCCCACTCTCCTACCCCCGACCCCTGGGACACTGACCATCAGCCCCCTCTCCCAACCCTGTGACACTGACACTCAGCCCCCTCTCCTGCCCCCGACCACCGGGGACAGTGACCCTCAGCCCCCTCTCCTACCCCCGAACCCCGGGGACACTGACCCTCAGCATCCTCTCCTACACCCGATCCTCGGGACACTGACCCTCAGCCCCCTCACCTACCCCCGGGGGACACTCACCCTTGGCCCCCTCTCTCACCCCCGACCCCCAGGGGACACTCATACTCAGCCCCCTCTCCTACCCCCGGCCCCCAGGGGACACTGTCCCTCAGCCCCCTCTCCTACCCCCGACCCCTGGGACACTGACCCTCAGCCCCCTCTCCCAACCCTGTGACACTGACACTCAGCCCCCTCTCCTGCCCCCGACCACCGGGGACAGTGACCCTCAGCCCCCTCTCCTACCCCCGACCACCGGGGGACACTCACCCTCAGTCCCCTCTCCGACCCATGACGTACACTCACTCTTAGCCCCCTCTCTCACCCCCGAGCCCCGGGGACACTCACCCTCAGCCCTCTCGACTACACCCGACCACCGGGGACACTGACCCTCAGCCCCCCCTCCTAGATCCAACCCTCGGGACACTGACCCTCAGCCACCTCAGCAACCCCCGGAGACACTGAACCTCAGCCCCCTCTCCTACCCCAGACCCCCGGGGACACTGACCCTCAGCCCCCTCTCCTAGATCCATCCCTCGGGACACTCACCCTCAGCACCCTCTCCTAACCCCGACCCCCGGGGTCACTGACCCTCAGCCCACTCTCCTACCCCCGACGCGGGGGTACACTCACCCTCAGCCCCCTCTCCTACACCCGACCCTCGGGACACTGACCCTCAGCACCCTCTCCTAACCCCGACCCCCGGGGACACTGACCCTCAGCCGAATCTCCTACCCCCGGGGGACACTGACCCTCATCCCCCTCTCCTACCCCCGACCCCTGGGACACTGACCCTCAGCCCCTTCTCCTATCCCCGGGGACACAAACCCTCAGCCCCCTCTCTCATAACCGACACCCGGGGGACACTCACGCTCAGCCCCATCTCCTGCCCCCGACCCCCGGGGGACACTCACCCTGAGCCCCCTCTCCTACACCCGACCCCCGGGGGACACTCACGCTCAGCCCCCTCTCCTACACCAGGCCCCCAGGGTACACTGATCCTCAGCCCCCTCTTCTATCCCTGACCCCCCGGGATCACTGACCCTCAGCCCCCTCTCCTACCCCCGACCCCGGGGAAACTCTACCCCCAGCCCCCTCTCCTACCCCCGACCCCCGGGTGACACTGACCCTCAGCCCACTCTCCTACCCCCGACCCCCGGGGCAAACTGATCCTCAGACCCGTCTCTCACCCCCGACCCCCGGGGACACCCACCCTCAGCCTCCTCGACTACCCCCGACCCCCGGGACACTGACCCTCAGTCCCCTCTCCTACCCCCGACCCCCGGGGACACTGACCCTCAGCCCCCTCTCCGAGCCCCAACCCTCTGGACACTGACCCTCAGTCCCCTCACCAACCCCCGACCCCCGGGGACACTGAACCTCATCCCCCTCTCCTACCCCCGACCCCTGGGGGACACTCACCCTCAGCCGCCTCTCCTACACCTGACCCTCGGGATACTGAACCTCAGCCCCCTCACCTACCCCCGGGGTTCACTCACCCTCAGCCCGCTCTCCTACCCCCGACCCCCAGGGGACACTCACGCTCAGCACCCTCTCCTAACCCCGGCCCCCGGGGTACAATGACCCTCAGCCCCCTCTCCAACACCCGACCTTCGGGACACTGACCCTCAGCCCCCTCTCCAACACCCGACCTTCGGGACACTGACCCTCAGCCCCCTCTCCAACACCGACCCCCGGGGACACTGACACTCAGCCCCCTCTCCTACCCCCGACCCTCGGGACACTGACCCTCAGCCCCTTCTCCTATCCACGGGGACACTAACCCTCAGCCCCCTCTCCTAGACCCAACCCTCAGGACACTGACCTTCAGCCACCTCAACAACCCCCGGAGACACTGAACCTCAGCCCCCACTCCTAGCCCGACCCCCAGGGACACTGACCCTCAGCCCCCTCTCCTAGAACCAACCCTCGGGACACTAACCCTCAGCCTCCTCTCCTACCCCCGACCCCCGGGGGACACTGACCCTCAGCCCCCTCTCCTACCCCCGACCCCCGGGACACTGACCCTCAGCCCCCTCTCCAACACCGACCCCCGGGGACACTGACACTCAGCCCCCTCTCCTACCCCCGACCCTCGGGACACTGACCCTAAGCCCCTTCTCCTATCCACGGGGACACTAAACGTCAGCCCCCTCTCCTAGACCCAACCCTCAGGACACTGACCTTCAGCCACCTCAACAACCCCCGGAGACACTGAACCTCAGCCCCCACTCCTACCCCCGACCCCCAGGGACACTGACCCTCAGCCCCCTCTCCTAGAACCAACTCTCGGGAAACTAACCCTCAGCCTCCTCTCCTACCCCCGACCCCCGGGACACTGACCCTCAGCCCTCTCTCCTACCCCCGACCCCGGGGAAATTTACACCCCCAGCCCCCTCTCCTACCTCCAACCCCCGGGGGACACCCTCAGCCCCCACTCCTACCCCCTGGGAACAATGACCCTCAACCCACACTCCTACCCCAGACCCCCGGGGGACACTGATCCTCAGCCCCCTCTTCTACCTCCGACCCCCGGGTACACCCTCAGCCCCCACTCCTACCTCCTGGGAACAATGACCCTCAACCCACACTCCTACCCCAGACCCCCGGGGGACACTGATCCTCAGCCCACTCTCCTACCTCCGATCCCCGGGACACTGACCCTCAGTCCCCTCTCCTACCCCCGTCCCCCGGTTGACACTCACCCTCAGGCCCCTCTCCTACCCCCGACGTACCCCCACCCTTAGCCCCCTCTCTCACACCCGACCCCCGGGGACACCCACCCTATTCCCCCTCGACTACCCCCGACCACCGGGGACACTGACGCTCAGCCCTCTCTCCTACCCCCGACCCCCGGGGACACTGACCCTCAGCCCACTCTCAAACCCCTGACCCCCGGCGACACCCACCCTCAGCCCCCTCGACTACCCCCGACCACCGGGGACACTGACCCTCAGCCCCCCCTCCTGCACCCGACCACCGGGGACACTGAACCTCAGCCCCCCCTCCTGCACCCGACCCCCAGGGACACTGACCCTCAGCCCCCCCTCCTGCTCCCGACCCCCGGGGACACTCACCCTCAGCCCACTCTCCTACCCCCGACCACCGGGGACACTCACCCTCAGCCCCCTCTCTGACCCACGACGTACACTCACTCTTAGCCCCCTCTCTCACCCTCGACCCCCGGGGACACTCACCCTCAGCCCTCTCGACTACCCCCAACCACCGGGGATACTGACCCTCAGCCCCCTCTGCTACCCCCAACCAC
This sequence comes from Pristiophorus japonicus, assembly GCF_044704955.1. Classification (NCBI taxonomy): domain Eukaryota; kingdom Metazoa; phylum Chordata; class Chondrichthyes; family Pristiophoridae; genus Pristiophorus; species Pristiophorus japonicus. The sequence goes on from NW_027252252.1 coordinate 378,641, forward strand.
CGGGGATACTGACCCTCAGCCCCCTCTGCTACCCGCGACCCCCGGGGACACTGACCCTCAGCTCCCTCTCCTACCCCCGGCCCCCGGGGGACACTGACACTCAGCCCACTCTCCTACCCCCGACCCCCGGGGGACACTGACACTCAGCCCTCTCTCTCACCCCCGACCCCCGGGGGACACTCACCCTCGGCCCCCTCTCTCACCCCCGACCCCCGGGGGACACTCACGCTCAGCCCCCTCTCCTACCCCCGACCCCCGGGACACTGACCCTCAGCCCCCTCTCCTACCCCCGACCCCCGGGACACTGACCCTCAGCCCACTCTCCTAAACCCGAGCCTCGGGACACTCACCCTCAGCCCCCTCTCCTAACCACGGGGGACACTGACCCTCTGCCCCGTCTCCTACACCCGACCCCTGGGGGACACTGACCCTCATCCCCCTCTCCTACCCCCGGGGACACTGACTCTCAGCCCCCTCTCCTACCCCCGACCCCCGGGACACTGACCCTCGGCCCCTCTCCTATCCCCGGTGACAATAACCCTCAGCCCCCTCTCCTACTCCCGACCCCCGGGGGACACTCACCCTCGGCCCCCTCTCTCACCACCGACACCCGGGGGACACTCACCCTCAGCCCCCTCTCCTACCCCCGACCCCCGGGGGACACTCACGTTCAGCCCCCTCTCCTACCCCCGGCTCCCGGGGGACACTGACCTTCAGCCCCCTCTCCTACCCCCGACCCCCCGGGATCACTGACCCTCAGCCCTCATCTCCTACACGCGACCGCGGGGAAACTCAACCTCCAGCCCCCTCTCCTAACTCCGACCCCGGGGGGACAACCTTAGCCCCCTCTCCTACCCACGGGGGACACTGACCCTCAGCCCACTCTCCTACCACTGACCCCCGGGGGACACTGACCCTCAGCCCAATCTCCAACCACCGACACCAGGGGGACACGGACCCTCAGCCCCCTCTCCTACACCCGACCCTGGGGAAACTCACCCCACAGCCCCCTTTCCTACCCCCGACCCCCGGGTGACACTGGCCCTCAGCCCACTCTCCTACCCCCGACCCCTGGGGGACACTGATCCTCAGACCCGTCTCTCACCTCCGACCCCCGGGGACACCCACCCTCAGCCCCCTCGACTACCCCCGACCCCCGGGACACTGACCCTCAGTCCCCTCTCCTACCCCCGACCCCCGGGGACACTGACCCTCAGCCCCCTCTCCGAGACCCAATCCTCTGAACACTGACCCTCAGCCACCTCACCAACCCAAGACCCCCGGGGACACTGAAACTCATCCCCCTCTCCTACCCCCGACCCCTGGGGGACAATCACCCTCAGCCGCCTCTCCTACACCTGACCCTCGGGATACTGACCCTCAGCCCCTTCACCTACCCCCTGGGGACACTCACCCTCAGTCCCATCTCCTACCCCCGACTCCCGGGGGACACTCACCCTCAGCCCCCTCTCCTACCCACGGGGGACACTGACCCTCAGCCCCCTCTCCTACCCCCGACCCCCGGGGGATACTGACCCTCAGCCCCCTCACCAACACCGACCCCCGGGAACACTGACACTAAGCCCCCTATCCTACCCGCGACCCCCGGGGGACACTCACCCTCAGCCTCCTCTCCTACCCCCGACCCCCGGGGCACACTCACGCTCAGCCCCCTCTCCTACCCCCGGGGGACACTGACCCTCAGCCCCTATCCTACACCCGACCCTCGGGTCACTCACCCTCAGCCCCCTCTCCTACCCACTGGGGACACTGACCCTCAGCCCCCTCTCCCACACCCGACCCCCGGGGACACTGACCCTCAGCCCCCTCTCCTACCCCCGACCCCCGGGACACTGACCCTCAGCCACCCTTCCTATCCCCGAGGACACTAACCCTCAGCCCCCTCACCTACCCCCGACCCTCGGGGGACACTCACCCTCAGCCCCCTCTCTCACCCCCGACCCCCGGGGGACACTGACTCTCAGCCCTCACTCCTACCCCCGACCCCCGGGGGACACTGACCCTCAGCCCACTCTCCTACCCCCGACCCCGGGGGACACTGATCCTCAGCCCCCTCTCTCACCCCCGACCCGCGGGGACACCCACCCTCAGCCCCCTCGAGAAACCTCGACCCCAGGGACACTGACCCTCAGTCCCCTCTCCTACCCCCGACCCCCGGGGACACTGACCCTCAGCCCACTCTCCGAGACCCAACCCTCTGGACACTGACCCTCAGCCCCCTCACCAACTCCCGACCCCCGGGGACACGGAACTTCAACCCCCTCTCCTACCCCCGACCCCCGGGGGACACTCACCCTCAGCCGCCTCTCCTACACCTGACCCTCGGTACACTGACCCTCAGCCCCCTCACCTACCCCCGGGGGACACTGACCCTCAGCTCTCTCTCTCACCCCCAACCCCCGGGTGACACTCACGCTCAGCCCCCTCTCCTACCCCCGACCCTCGGGACACTCACCCTCAGCCCCCTCTCCTACCCACGGGGGACACTCACACTCAGCCCCCTCTCCTGCCCCCGACCCCCGGGGACACTGACCCTCAGCCCCCTCTCCTACCCCAGACCCCTGGGACACTGACCCTCAGCCCCCTCTCCTACCCACGGGGGACACTGACCCTCAGCCCACTCTCCTACACCTGACCCTCGGGACACTCACCCTCAGCCCCCTCTCCTACCCCCGACCCCCGGGGACACTGACCCTCAGCCCACTCTCCTACCCCCGACCCCCGGGGACACCCACCGTCAGCCCCCACGACTACCCCCGACCCCCGGGACACTGACCCTCAGTCCCGTCTCCTACCCCCGACCCCCGGGGACACTGACCCTCAGCCCTCTCTCCGAGACCCAACCCTCTGGACACTGACTCTCAGCACCCTCACCAACTCCCGACCCCCGGGGACACTCACCCTCGGCCCCCTCTCTCACCCAGACCCCTGGGGGACACTCACGCTCAGCCCCCTCTCCTGCCCCCGACCCCCGGGACACTGACCCTCAACCCCCTCTCCTACCCCCGTGAGACACTGACCCTCAGCCCCCTCTCCAACACCCGACCCTCGGGACACTCACCCTCAGCCCCCTCTCCTACCCACGGGGGACACTGACCCTCAGCCTCCTCTCCTACACCCAACCCGCGGGACACTCACCCTCAGCCCCCTCTCCTACCCACGGGGACACTGACACTCAGCCCCCTCTCCTACCCCCGACCCCCGGGGACACGGACCCTCAGCACCCTCTCCTACCCCAGATCCCCGGGACACTGACCATCAGCCCCCTCTCCTACCCCCGACCCCCGGGGACACTGACCCTCAGCCCCCTCTCCTACCCCCGGGGGACACTGACCCTCAGCACACTCTCCTATCCCCGACCTCCGGGGACACTGAACCTCAGCCCCCTCTCCTATCCCCGGGGGACACTGACCCCCAGCCCCCTCTCCTACCCCCGACCCCCGGGGACACTGACCCTCAGCCCCCTCTCCTAACCCCGACCCCCGGGACACTGACCCTCAGCCCCCTCTCATACCGCCGAACCCGAGGGACACTCACCCTCAGACCCCTCTCTCACCCCCGACCCCCGGGACACTGACCCTCAGCCCCCTCTCATACCGCCGAACCCGAGGGACACTCACCCTCAGACACCTCTCTCACCCCCGACCCCCGGGACACTGACCCTCAGCCCCCTCTCCTATCCCGACCCCGGGGGACACCCTCAGCCCCCTCTCCTAACCCCGACCCCCGGGGGACACTGACCCTCAGCCCAATCTCCAACCACCGACACCAGGGGGACACGGACCCTCAGCCCCCTCTCCTACACCCGACCCTGGGGAAACTCACCCCACAGCCCCCTCTCCTACCCCCGACCCCCGGGTGACACTGGCCCTCAGCCCACTCTCCTACCCCCGACCCCTGGGGGACACTGATCCTCAGACCAGTCTCTCACCTCCGACCCCCGGGGACACCCACCCTCAGCCCCCTCGACTATCCCCGACCCCCGGGACACTGACCCTCAGTCCCCTCTCCAACCCCCGACCCCCGGGGACACTGACCCTCAGCCCCCTCTCCGAGACCCAATCCTCTGAACACTGACCCTCAGCCACCTCACCAACCCAAGACCCCCGGGGACACTGAAACTCATCCCCCTCTCCTACCCCCGACCCCCGGGGGACACTCACCCTCAGCCGCCTCTCCTACACCTGACCCTCGGGATACTGACCCTCAGCCCCTTCACCTACCTCCTGGGGACACTCACCCTCTGTCCCATCTCCTACCCCCGACTCCCGGGGGACACTCACCCTCAGCCCCCTCTCCTACCCACGGGGGACACTGACCCTCAGCCCCCTCTCCTACCCCCGACCCCCGGGGGACACTGACCCTCAGCCCCCTCACCAACACCGACCCCCGGGAACACTGACACTAAGCCCCCTATCCTACCCCCGACCCCCGGGGGACACTCACCCTCAGCCTCCTCTCCTACCCCCGACCCCCGGGGCACACTCACGCTCAGCCCCCTTTCCTACCCCCGGGGGACACTGACCCTCAGCCCCCTATCCTACACCCGACCCTCGGGTCACTCACCCTCAGCCCCCTCTCCTACCCACGGGGGACACTGACCCTCAGCCCCCTCTCCTACCCCCGACCCCCGGGGGACACTGACCCTCAGCCCCCTCACCAACACCGACCCCCGGGAACACTGACACTAAGCCCCCTATCCTTCCCCCGACCCCCGGGGGACACTCACCCTCAGCCTCCTCTCCTACCCCCGACCCCCGGGGCACACTCACGCTCAGCCCCCTCTCCTACCCCCGGGGGACACTGACCCTCAGCCCCCTATCCTACACCCGACCCTCGGGTCACTCTCCCTCAGCCCCCTCTCCTACCCACGGGGGACACTGACCCTCAGCCCCCTCTCCCACACCCGACCCCCGGGGACACTGACCCTCAGCCCCCTCTCCTACCCCCGACCCCCGGGACACTGACCCTCAGCCACCCTTCCTATCCCCGAGGACACTAACCCTCAGCCCCCTCACCTACCCCCGACCCCCGGGGAACACTCACCCTCAGCCCCCTCTCTCACCCCCGACCCCCGGGGGACACTGACTCTCAGCCCTCACTCCTACCCCCGACCCCCGGGGGACACTGACCCTCAGCCCACTCTCCTACCCCCGACCCCGGGGGACACTGATCCTCAGCCCCCTCTCTCACCCCCGACCCGCGGGGACACCCACCCTCAGCCCCCTCGAGAAACCTCGACCCCAGGGACACTGACCCTCAGTCCCCTCTCCTACCCCCGACCCCCGGGGACACTGACCCTCAGCCCACTCTCCGAGATCCAACCCTCTGGACACTGACCCTCAGCCCCCTCACCAACTCCCGACCCCCGGGGACACTGAACTTCAACCCCCTCTCCTACCCCCGACCCCCGGGGGACACTCACCCTCAGCCGCCTCTCCTACACCTGACCCTCGGTACACTGACCCTCAGCCCCCTCTCCTACCCACGGGGGACACTCACACTCAGCCCCCTCTCCTGCCCCCGACCCCCCTGGACACTGACCCTCAGCCCCCTCTCCTACCCCAGACCCCTGGGACACTGACCCTCAGCCCCCTCTCCTACCCACGGGGGACACTGACCCTCAGCCCACTCTCCTACACCTGACCGTCGGGACACTCACCCTCAGCCCCCTCTCCTACCCCCGACCCCCGGGGACACTGACCCTCAGCCCACTCTCCTACCCCCGACCCCCGGGGACACCCACCGTCAGCCCCCTCGACTACCCCCGACCACCGGGACACTGACCCTCAGTCCCGTCTCCTACCCCCGACCCCCTGGGACACTGACCCTCAGCCCTCTCTCCGAGACCCAACCCTCTGGACACTGACTCTCAGCACCCTCACCAACTCCCGACCCACGGGGACACTCACCCTCGGCCCCCTCTCTCACCCCCGACCCCTGGGGGACACTCACGCTCAGCCCCCTCTCCTGCCCCCGACCCCCGGGACACTGACCCTCAGCCCCCTCTCCTAACCCCGGGGGACACTGACCCTCAGCACACTCTCCTAGCCCCGACCTCCGGGGACACTGAACCTCAGCCCCCTCTCCTATCCCCGGGGGACACTGACCCCCAGCCCCCTCTCCTACCCCCGACCCCCGGGGACACTGACCCTCAGCCCTCTCTCCGAGACCCAACCCTCTGGACACTGACTCTCAGCCCCCTCTCCTACCCCCGACCCCCGGGGACACGGACCCTCAGCACGCTCTCCTACCCCAGACCCCCGGGACACTGACCATCAGCCCCCTCTCCTACCCCCGACCCCCGGGGACACTGACCCTCAGCCCCCTCTCCTACCCCCGGGGGACACTGACCCTCAGCACACTCTCCTACCCCCGACCTCCGGGGACACTGAACCTCAGCCCCCTCTCCCACACCCGACCCCCAGGGGACACTGACCCCCAGCCCCCTCTCCTACCCCCGACCCCCGGGGACACTGACCCTCAGCCCCCTCTCCTAACCCCGACCCCCGGGACACTGACCCTCAGCCCCCTCTCATACCGCCGAACCCGAGGGACACTCACCCTCAGACCCCTCTCTCACCCCCGACCCCCGGGACACTGACCCTCAGCCCCCTCTCCTATCCCGAACCCGGGGGACAACCTCAGCCCCCTCTCCTAACCCCGACCCCCGGGGGACACTGACCCTCAGACCCCTCTCTCACCCCCGACCCCCGGGACACTAACCCTCAGCCCACTCTCCTATCCCGACCCCAGGGGACACCCTCAGCCCACTCTCCTACCCCCGACCCCCGGGGGACACTGACCTTCAGCGCCCTCTCCTACCCCCGGGTCACTGACCCTCAGCCCCCTCTCCTAACCCCGACCCCCGGGACACTGACCCTCAGCCCCCTCTCATACCGCCGAACCCGAGGGACACTCACCCTCAGACCCCTCTCTCACCCCCGACCCCCGGGACACTGACCCTCAGCCCCCTCTCCTATCCCGACCCCGGGGGACACCCTCAGCCCCCTCTCCTAACCCCGACCCCCGGGGGACACTGACCCTCAGCCCAATCTCCTACCACCGACACCCGGGGGACACTGACCCTCAGCCCACTCTCCTACCCCCGACCCCCGGGGGACACTGACCCTCAGCCCAATCTCCAACCACCGACACCAGGGGGACACGGACCCTCAGCCCCCTCTCCTACACCCGACCCTGGGGAAACTCACCCCACAGCCCCCTCTCCTACCCCCGACCCCCGCGTGACACTGGCCCTCAGCCCACTCTCCTACCCCCGACCCCTGGGGGACACTGATCCTCAGACCAGTCTCTCACCTCCGACCCCCGGGGACACCCACCCTCAGCCCCCTCGACTATCCCCGACCCCCGGGACACTGACCCTCAGTCCCCTCTCCAACCCCCGACCCCCGGGGACACTGACCCTCAGCCCCCTCTCCGAGACCCAATCCTCTGAACACTGACCCTCAGCCACCTCACCAACCCAAGACCCCCGGGGACACTGAAACTCATCCCCCTCTCCTACCCCCGACCCCCGGGGGACACTCACCCTCAGCCGCCTCTCCTACACCTGACCCTCGGGATACTGACCCTCAGCCCCTTCACCTACCCCCTGGGGACACTCACCCTCTGTCCCATCTCCTACCCCCGACTCCCGGGGGACACTCACCCTCAGCCCCCTCTCCTACCCACGGGGGACACTGACCCTCAGCCCCCTCTCCTACCCCCGACCCCCGGGGGACACTGACCCTCAGCCCCCTCACCAACACCGACCCCCGGGAACACTGACACTAAGCCCCCTATCCTACCTCCGACCCCCGGGGGACACTCACCCTCAGCCTCCTCTCCTACCCCCGACCCCCGGGGCACACTCACGCTCAGCCCCCTCTCCTACACCCGGGGGACACTGACCCTCAGCCCCCTATCCTACACCCGACCCTCGGGTCACTCACCCTCAGCCCCCTCTCCTACCCACGGGGGACACTGACCCTCAGCCCCCTCTCCTACCCCCGACCCCCGGGGGACACTGACCCTCAGCCCCCTCACCAACACCGACCCCCGGGAACACTGACACTAAGCCCCCTATCCTACCCCCGACCCCCGGGGGACACTCACCCTCAGCCCCCTCTCCTACCCCCGACCCCCGGGACACTGACCCTCAGCCACCCTTCCTATCCCCGAGGACACTAACCCTCAGCCCCCTCACCTACCCCCGACCCCCGGGGGACACTCACCCTCAGCCCCCTCTCTCACCCCCGACCCCCGGGGGACACTGACTCTCAGCCCTCACTCCTACCCCCGACCCCCGGTGGACACTGACCCTCAGCCCACTCTCCTACCCTCGACCCCGGGGGACACTGATCCTCAGCCCCCTCTCTCACCCCCGACCCGCGGGGACACCCTCCCTCAGCCCCCTCGAGAAACCTCGACCCCAGGGACACTGACCCTCAGTCCCCTCTCCGACCCCCGACCCCCGGGGACACTGACCCTCAGCCCACTCTCCGAGATCCAACCCTCTGGACACTGACCCTCAGCCCCCTCACCAACTCCCGACCCCCGGGGACACTGAACTTCAACCCCCTCTCCTACCCCCGACCCCCGGGGGACACTCACCCTCAGCCGCCTCTCCTACACCTGACCCTCGGTACACTGACCCTCAGCCCCCTCACCTACCCCCGGGGGACACTGACCCTCAGCTCTCTCTCTCACCCCCAACCCCCGGGGGACACTCACGCTCAGCCCCCTCTCCTACCCCCGACCCTCGGGACACTCACCCTCAGCCCCCTCTCCTACCCACGGGGGACACTCACACTCAGCCCCCTCTCCTGCCCCCGACCCCCGTGGACACTGACCCTCAGCCCCCTCTCCTACCCCAGACCCCTGGGACACTGACCCTCAGCCCCCTCTCCTACCCACGGGGGACACTGACCCTCAGCCCACTCTCCTACACCTGACCGTCGGGACACTCACCCTCAGCCCTCTCTCCTACCCCCGACCCCCGGGGACACTGACCCTCAGCCCACTCTCCTACCCCCGACCCCCGGGGACACCCACCGTCAGCCCCCTCGACTACCCCCGACCCCCGGGACACTGACCCTCAGTCCCGTCTCCTACCCCCGACCCCCGGGGACACTGACCCTCAGCCCTCTCTCCGAGACCCAACCCTCTGGACACTGACTCTCAGCACCCTCACCAACTCCCGACCCCCGGGGACACTCACCCTCGGCCCCCTCTCTCACCCCCGACCCCTGGGGGACACTCACGCTCAGCCCCCTCTCCTGCCCCCGACCCCCGGGACACTGACCCTCAGCCCCCTCTCCTAACCCCGGGGGACACTGACCCTCAGCACACTCTCCTACCCCCGACCTCCGGGGACACTGAACCTCAGCCCCCTCTCCTATCCCCGGGGGACACTGACCCCCAGCCCCCTCTCCTACCCCCGACCCCCGGGGACACTGACCCTCAGCCCTCTCTCCGAGACCCAACCCTCTGGACACTGACTCTCAGCCCCCTCTCCTACCCCCGACCCCCGGGGACACGGACCCTCAGCACCCTCTCCTACCCCAGACCCCCGGGACACTGACCATCAGCCCCCTCTCCTACCCCCGACCCCCGGGGACACTGACCCTCAGCCCCCTCTCCTACCCCCGGGGGACACTGACCCTCAGCACACTCTCCTACCCCCGACCTCCGGGGACACTGAACCTCAGCCCCCTCTCCCACACCCGACCCCCAGGGGACACTGACCCCCAGCCCCCTCTCCTACCCCCGACCCCCGGGGACACTGACCCTCAGCCCCCTCTCCTAACCCCGACCCCCGGGACACTGACCCTCAGCCCCCTCTCATACCGCCGAACCCGAGGGACACTCACCCTCAGACCCCTCTCTCACCCCCGACCCCCGGGACACTGACCCTCAGCCCCCTCTCCTATCCCGACCCCGGGGGACACCCTCAGCCCCCTCTCCTAACCCCGACCCCCGGGGGACACTGACCCTCAGACCCCTCTCTCACCCCCGACCCCCGGGACACTAACCCTCAGCCCACTCTCCTATCCCGACCCCGGGGGACACCCTCAGCCCACTCTCCTACCCCCGACCCCCGGGGGACACTGACCTTCAGCGCCCTCTCCTACCCCTGGGTCACTGACCCTCAGCACCCTCTCCTACCCCCGACCCCCGGGACACTGACCCTCAGCCCCCTCTCTGACCCCCGGGGGACACTGACCCCCAGCCCCCTCTCCTACCCCCGACCCCCGGGGACACTGACCCTCAGCCCTCTCTCCGAGACCCAACCCTCTGGACACTGACTCTCAGCACCCTCACCAACTCCCGATCCCCGGGGACACTCACCTCGGCCCCCTCTCTCACCCCCGACCCCTGGGGGACACTCACGCTCAGCCCCCTCTCCTGCCCCCGACCCACGGGACACTGACCCTCAGCCCCCTCTCCTACCCTCGGGGGACACTGACCCTCAGCACACTCTCCTACCCCCGACCTCCGGGGACACTGAACCTCAGCCCCCTCTCCTATCCCCGGGGGACACTGACCCCCAGCCCCCTCTCCTACCCCCGACCCCCGGGGACACTGACCCTCAGCCCTCTCTCCGAGACCCAACCCTCTGGACACTGACTCTCAGCCCCCTCTCCTACCCCCGACCCCCGGGGACACGGACCCTCAGCACCCTCTCCTACCCCAGACCCCCGGGACACTGACCATCAGCCCCCTCTCCTACCCCCGACCCCCGGGGACACTGACCCTCAGCCCCCTCTCCTACCCCCGGGGGACACTGACCCTCAGCACACTCTCCTACCCCCGACCTCCGGGGACACTGAACCTCAGCCCCCTCTCCTATCCCCGGGGGACACTGACCCCCAGCCCCCTCTCCGACCCCCGACCCCCGGGGACACTGACCCTCAGCCCCCTCTCCTAACCCCGACCCCCGGGACACTGACCCTCAGCCCCCTCTCATACCGCCGAACCCGAGGGACACTCACCCTCAGACCCCTCTCTCACCCCCGACCCCCGGGACACTGACCCTCAGCCCCCTCTCCTATCCCGACCCCGGGGGACACCCTCAGCCCCCTCTCCTAACCCCGACCCCCGGGGGACGCTGACCCTCAGACCCCTCTCTCACCCCCGACCCCCGGGACACTAACCCTCAGCCCACTCTCCTATCCCGACCCCGGGGGACACCCTCAGCCCACTCTCCTACCCCCGACCCCCGGGGGACACTGACCTTCAGCGCCCTCTCCTACCCCTGGGTCACTGACCCTCAGCACCCTCTCCTACCCCCGACCCCCGGGACACTGACCCTCAGCCCCCTCTCTGACCCCCGGGGGACACTGACCCCCAGCCCCCTCTCCTACCCCCGACCCCCGGGGACACTGACCCTCAGCCCTCTCTCCGAGACCCAACCCTCTGGACACTGACTCTCAGCACCCTCACCAACTCCCGACCCCCGGGGACACTCACCTCGGCCCCCTCTCTCACCCCCGACCCCTGGGGGACACTCACGCTCAGCCCCCTCTCCTGCCCCCGACCCACGGGACACTGACCCTCAGCCCCCTCTCCTACCCTCGGGGGACACTGACCCTCAGCACACTCTCCTACCCCCGACCTCCGGGGACACTGAACCTCAGCCCCCTCTCCTATCCCCGGGGGACACTGACCCCCAGCCCCCTCTCCTACCCCCGACCCCCGGGGACACTGACCCTCAGCCCTCTCTCCGAGACCCAACCCTCTGGACACTGACTCTCAGCCCCCTCTCCTACCCCCGACCCCCGGGGACACGGACCCTCAGCACCCTCCCCTACCCCAGACCCCCGGGACACTGACCATCAGCCCCCTCTCCTACCCCCGACCCCCGGGGACACTGACCCTCAGCCCCCTCTCCTACCCCCGGGGGACACTGACCCTCAGCACACTCTCCTACCCCCGACCTCCGGGGACACTGAACCTCAGCCCCCTCTCCTATCCCCGGGGGACACTGACCCCCAGCCCCCTCTCCGACCCCCGACCCCCGGGGACACTGACCCTCAGCCCCCTCTCCTAACCCCGACCCCCGGGACACTGACCCTCAGCCACCTCTCATACCGCCGAACCCGAGGGACACTCACCCTCAGACCCCTCTCTCACCCCCGACCCCCGGGACACTGACCCTCAGCCCCCTCTCCTATCCCGACCCCGGGGGACACCCTCAGCCCCCTCTCCTAACACCGACCCCCGGGGGACACTGACCCTCAGCCCAATCTCCTACCACCGACACCCGGGGGACACTGACCCTCAGCCCACTCTCCTACCCCCGACCCCCGGGGGACACTGACCCTCAGCCCAATCTCCAACCACCGACACCAGGGGGACACGGACCCTCAGCCCCCTCTCCTACACCCGACCCTGGGGAAACTCACCCCACAGCCCCCTCTCCTACCCCCGACCCCCGGGTGACACTGGCCCTCAGCCCACTCTCCTACCCCCGACCCCTGGGGGACACTGATCCTCAGACCCGTCTCTCACCTCCGACCCCCGGGGACACCCACCCTCAGCCCCCTCGACTACCCCCGACCCCCGGGACACTGACCCTCAGTCCCCTCTCCTACCCCCGACCCCCGGGGACACTGACCCTCAGCCCCCTCTCCGAGACCCAATCCTCTGAACACTGACCCTCAGCCACCTCACCAACCCAAGACCCCCGGGGACACTGAAACTCATCCCCCTCTCCTACCCCCGACCCCCAGGGGACACTCACCCTCAGCCGCCTCTCCTACACCAGACCCTCGGGATACTGACCCTCAGCCCCTTCACCTACCCCCTGGGGACACTCACCCTCAGTCCCATCTCCTACCCCCGACTCCCGGGGGACACTCACCCTCAGCCCCCTCTCCTACCCACGGGGGACACTGACCCTCAGCACCCTCTCCTACCCCCGACCCCCGGGGGACACTGACCCTCAGCCCCCTCACCAACACCGACCCCCGGGAACACTGACACTAAGCCCCCTATCCTACCCCCGACCCCCGGGGGACACTCACCCTCAGCCTCCTCTCCTACCCCCGACCCCCGGGGCACACTCACGCTCAGCCCCCTCTCCTACCCCCGGGGGACACTGACCCTCAGCCCCCTATCCTGCACCCGACCCTCGGGTCACTCACCCTCAGCCCCCTCTCCCACACCCGACCCCCGGGGACACTGACCCTCAGCCCCCTCTCCTACCCCCGACCCCCGGGACACTGACCCTCAGCCACCCTTCCTATCCCCGAGGACACTAACCCTCAGCCCCCTCACCTACCCCCGACCCCCGGGGGACACTCACCCTCAGCCCCCTCTCTCACCCCCGACCCCCGGGGGACACTGACCCTCAGCCCACTCTCCTACCCCCGACCCCGGGGGACACTGATCCTCAGCCCCCTCTCTCACCCCCGACCCGCGGGGACACCCACCCTCAGCCCCCTCGAGAAACCTCGACCCCAGGGACACTGACCCTCAGTCCCCTCTCCTACCCCCGACCCCCGGGGACACTGACCCTCAGCCCACTCTCCGAGACCCAACCCTCTGGACACTGACCCTCAGCCCCCTCACCAACTCCCGACCCCCGGGGACACTGAACTTCAACCCTCTCTCCTACCCCCGACTCCCGGGGGACACTCACCCTCAGCCGCCTCTCCTACACCTGACCCTCGGTACACTGACCCTCAGCCCCCTCACCTACCCCCGGGGGACACTGACCCTCAGCTCTCTCTCTCACCCCCAACCCGCGGGACACTCACCCTCAGCCCCCTCTCCTACCCACGGGGACACTGACACTCAGCCCCCTCTCCTACCCCCGACCCCCGGGGACACGGACCCTCAGCACCCTCTCCTACCCCAGACCCCCGGGACACTGACCATCAGCCCCCTCTCCTACCCCCGACCCCCGGGGGACACTGACCCCCAGCCCCCTCTCCGACCCCCGACCCCCGGGGACACTGACCCTCAGCCCCCTCTCCTAACCCCGACCCCCGGGACACTGACCCTCAGCCCCCTCTCATACCGCCGAACCCGAGGGACACTCACCCTCAGACCCCTCTCTCACCCCCGACCCCCGGGACACTGACCCTCAGCCCCCTCTCCTATCCCGACCCCGGGGGACACCCTCAGCCCCCTCTCCTAACCCCGACCCCCGGGGGACACTGACCCTCAGACCCCTCTCTCACCCCCGACCCCCGGGACACTAACCCTCAGCCCACTCTCCTATCCCGACCCCGGGGGACACCCTCAGCCCACTCTCCTACCCCCGACCCCCGGGGGACACTGACCTTCAGCGCCCTCTCCTACCCCTGGGTCACTGACCCTCAGCACCCTCTCCTACCCCCGACCCCCGGGACACTGACCCTCAGCCCCCTCTCTGACCCCCGGGGGACACTGACCCCCAGCCCCCTCTCCTACCCCCGACCCCCGGGGACACTGACCCTCAGCCCTCTCTCCGAGACCCAACCCTCTGGACACTGACTCTCAGCACCCTCACCAACTCCCGACCCCCGGGGACACTCACCTCGGCCCCCTCTCTCACCCCCGACCCCTGGGGGACACTCACGCTCAGCCCCCTCTCCTGCCCCCGACCCACGGGACACTGACCCTCAGCCCCCTCTCCTACCCTCGGGGGACACTGACCCTCAGCACACTCTCCTACCCCCGACCTCCGGGGACACTGAACCTCAGCCCCCTCTCCTATCCCCGGGGGACACTGACCCCCAGCCCCCTCTCCTACCCCCGACCCCCGGGGACACTGACCCTCAGCCCTCTCTCCGAGACCCAACCCTCTGGACACTGACTCTCAGCCCCCTCTCCTACCCCCGACCCCCGGGGACACGGACCCTCAGCACCCTCTCCTACCCCAGACCCCCGGGACACTGACCATCAGCCCCCTCTCCTACCCCCGACCCCCGGGGACACTGACCCTCAGCCCCCTCTCCTACCCCCGGGGGACACTGACCCTCAGCACACTCTCCTACCCCCGACCTCCGGGGACACTGAACCTCAGCCCCCTCTCCTATCCCCGGGGGACACTGACCCCCAGCCCCCTCTCCGACCCCCGACCCCCGGGGACACTGACCCTCAGCCCCCTCTCCTAACCCCGACCCCCGGGACACTGACCCTCAGCCACCTCTCATACCGCCGAACCCGAGGGACACTCACCCTCAGACCCCTCTCTCACCCCCGACCCCCGGGACACTGACCCTCAGCCCCCTCTCCTATCCCGACCCCGGGGGACACCCTCAGCCCCCTCTCCTAACACCGACCCCCGGGGGACACTGACCCTCAGCCCAATCTCCTACCACCGACACCCGGGGGACACTGACCCTCAGCCCACTCTCCTACCCCCGACCCCCGGGGGACACTGACCCTCAGCCCAATCTCCAACCACCGACACCAGGGGGACACGGACCCTCAGCCCCCTCTCCTACACCCGACCCTGGGGAAACTCACCCCACAGCCCCCTCTCCTACCCCCGACCCCCGGGTGACACTGGCCCTCAGCCCACTCTCCTACCCCCGACCCCTGGGGGACACTGATCCTCAGACCCGTCTCTCACCTCCGACCCCCGGGGACACCCACCCTCAGCCCCCTCGACTACCCCCGACCCCCGGGACACTGACCCTCAGTCCCCTCTCCTACCCCCGACCCCCGGGGACACTGACCCTCAGCCCCCTCTCCGAGACCCAATCCTCTGAACACTGACCCTCAGCCACCTCACCAACCCAAGACCCCCGGGGACACTGAAACTCATCCCCCTCTCCTACCCCCGACCCCCAGGGGACACTCACCCTCAGCCGCCTCTCCTACACCAGACCCTCGGGATACTGACCCTCAGCCCCTTCACCTACCCCCTGGGGACACTCACCCTCAGTCCCATCTCCTACCCCCGACTCCCGGGGGACACTCACCCTCAGCCCCCTCTCCTACCCACGGGGGACACTGACCCTCAGCACCCTCTCCTACCCCCGACCCCCGGGGGACACTGACCCTCAGCCCCCTCACCAACACCGACCCCCGGGAACACTGACACTAAGCCCCCTATCCTACCCCCGACCCCCGGGGGACACTCACCCTCAGCCTCCTCTCCTACCCCCGACCCCCGGGGCACACTCACGCTCAGCCCCCTCTCCTACCCCCGGGGGACACTGACCCTCAGCCCCCTATCCTGCACCCGACCCTCGGGTCACTCACCCTCAGCCCCCTCTCCCACACCCGACCCCCGGGGACACTGACCCTCAGCCCCCTCTCCTACCCCCGACCCCCGGGACACTGACCCTCAGCCACCCTTCCTATCCCCGAGGACACTAACCCTCAGCCCCCTCACCTACCCCCGACCCCCGGGGGACACTCACCCTCAGCCCCCTCTCTCACCCCCGACCCCCGGGGGACACTGACCCTCAGCCCACTCTCCTACCCCCGACCCCGGGGGACACTGATCCTCAGCCCCCTCTCTCACCCCCGACCCGCGGGGACACCCACCCTCAGCCCCCTCGAGAAACCTCGACCCCAGGGACACTGACCCTCAGTCCCCTCTCCTACCCCCGACCCCCGGGGACACTGACCCTCAGCCCACTCTCCGAGACCCAACCCTCTGGACACTGACCCTCAGCCCCCTCACCAACTCCCGACCCCCGGGGACACTGAACTTCAACCCTCTCTCCTACCCCCGACTCCCGGGGGACACTCACCCTCAGCCGCCTCTCCTACACCTGACCCTCGGTACACTGACCCTCAGCCCCCTCACCTACCCCCGGGGGACACTGACCCTCAGCTCTCTCTCTCACCCCCAACCCGCGGGACACTCACCCTCAGCCCCCTCTCCTACCCACGGGGACACTGACACTCAGCCCCCTCTCCTACCCCCGACCCCCGGGGACACGGACCCTCAGCACCCTCTCCTACCCCAGACCCCCGGGACACTGACCATCAGCCCCCTCTCCTACCCCCGACCCCCGGGGGACACTGACCCCCAGCCCCCTCTCCGACCCCCGACCCCCGGGGACACTGACCCTCAGCCCCCTCTCCTAACCCCGACCCCCGGGACACTGACCCTCAGCCCCCTCTCATACCGCCGAACCCGAGGGACACTCACCCTCAGACCCCTCTCTCACCCCCGACCCCCGGGACACTGACCCTCAGCCCCCTCTCCTATCCCGACCCCGGGGGACACCCTCAGCCCCCTCTCCTAACCCCGACCCCCGGGGGACACTGACCCTCAGACCCCTCTCTCACCCCCGACCCCCGGGACACTAACCCTCAGCCCACTCTCCTATCCCGACCCCGGGGGACACCCTCAGCCCACTCTCCTACCCCCGACCCCCGGGGGACACTGACCTTCAGCGCCCTCTCCTACCCCTGGGTCACTGACCCTCAGCACCCTCTTCTACCCCCGACCCCCGGGACACTGACCCTCAGCCCCCTCTCTGACCCCCGGGGGACACTGACCCCCAGCCCCCTCTCCTACCCCCGACCCCCGGGGACACTGACCCTCAGCCCTCTCTCCGAGACCCAACCCTCTGGACACTGACTCTCAGCACCCTCACCAACTCCCGACCCCCGGGGACACTCACCTCGGCCCCCTCTCTCACCCCCGACCCCTGGGGGACACTCACGCTCAGCCCCCTCTCCTGCCCCCGACCCACGGGACACTGACCCTCAGCCCCCTCTCCTACCCTCGGGGGACACTGACCCTCAGCACACTCTCCTACCCCCGACCTCCGGGGACACTGAACCTCAGCCCCCTCTCCTATCCCCGGGGGACACTGACCCCCAGCCCCCTCTCCTACCCCCGACCCCCGGGGACACTGACCCTCAGCCCTCTCTCCGAGACCCAACCCTCTGGACACTGACTCTCAGCCCCCTCTCCTACCCCCGACCCCCGGGGACACGGACCCTCAGCACCCTCTCCTACCCCAGACCCCCGGGACACTGACCATCAGCCCCCTCTCCTACCCCCGACCCCCGGGGACACTGACCCTCAGCCCCCTCTCCTACCCCCGGGGGACACTGACCCTCAGCACACTCTCCTACCCCCGACCTCCGGGGACACTGAACCTCAGCCCCCTCTCCTATCCCCGGGGGACACTGACCCCCAGCCCCCTCTCCGACCCCCGACCCCCGGGGACACTGACCCTCAGCCCCCTCTCCTAACCCCGACCCCCGGGACACTGACCCTCAGCCACCTCTCATACCGCCGAACCCGAGGGACACTCACCCTCAGACCCCTCTCTCACCCCCGACCCCCGGGACACTGACCCTCAGCCCCCTCTCCTATCCCGACCCCGGGGGACACCCTCAGCCCCCTCTCCTAACACCGACCCCCGGGGGACACTGACCCTCAGCCCAATCTCCTACCACCGACACCCGGGGGACACTGACCCTCAGCCCACTCTCCTACCCCCGACCCCCGGGGGACACTGACCCTCAGCCCAATCTCCAACCACCGACACCAGGGGGACACGGACCCTCAGCCCCCTCTCCTACACCCGACCCTGGGGAAACTCACCCCACAGCCCCCTCTCCTACCCCCGACCCCCGGGTGACACTGGCCCTCAGCCCACTCTCCTACCCCCGACCCCTGGGGGACACTGATCCTCAGACCCGTCTCTCACCTCCGACCCCCGGGGACACCCACCCTCAGCCCCCTCGACTACCCCCGACCCCCGGGACACTGACCCTCAGTCCCCTCTCCTACCCCCGACCCCCGGGGACACTGACCCTCAGCCCCCTCTCCGAGACCCAATCCTCTGAACACTGACCCTCAGCCACCTCACCAACCCAAGACCCCCGGGGACACTGAAACTCATCCCCCTCTCCTACCCCCGACCCCCAGGGGACACTCACCCTCAGCCGCCTCTCCTACACCAGACCCTCGGGATACTGACCCTCAGCCCCTTCACCTACCCCCTGGGGACACTCACCCTCAGTCCCATCTCCTACCCCCGACTCCCGGGGGACACTCACCCTCAGCCCCCTCTCCTACCCACGGGGGACACTGACCCTCAGCACCCTCTCCTACCCCCGACCCCCGGGGGACACTGACCCTCAGCCCCCTCACCAACACCGACCCCCGGGAACACTGACACTAAGCCCCCTATCCTACCCCCGACCCCCGGGGGACACTCACCCTCAGCCTCCTCTCCTACCCCCGACCCCCGGGGCACACTCACGCTCAGCCCCCTCTCCTACCCCCGGGGGACACTGACCCTCAGCCCCCTATCCTGCACCCGACCCTCGGGTCACTCACCCTCAGCCCCCTCTCCCACACCCGACCCCCGGGGACACTGACCCTCAGCCCCCTCTCCTACCCCCGACCCCCGGGACACTGACCCTCAGCCACCCTTCCTATCCCCGAGGACACTAACCCTCAGCCCCCTCACCTACCCCCGACCCCCGGGGGACACTCACCCTCAGCCCCCTCTCTCACCCCCGACCCCCGGGGGACACTGACCCTCAGCCCACTCTCCTACCCCCGACCCCGGGGGACACTGATCCTCAGCCCCCTCTCTCACCCCCGACCCGCGGGGACACCCACCCTCAGCCCCCTCGAGAAACCTCGACCCCAGGGACACTGACCCTCAGTCCCCTCTCCTACCCCCGACCCCCGGGGACACTGACCCTCAGCCCACTCTCCGAGACCCAACCCTCTGGACACTGACCCTCAGCCCCCTCACCAACTCCCGACCCCCGGGGACACTGAACTTCAACCCTCTCTCCTACCCCCGACTCCCGGGGGACACTCACCCTCAGCCGCCTCTCCTACACCTGACCCTCGGTACACTGACCCTCAGCCCCCTCACCTACCCCCGGGGGACACTGACCCTCAGCCCCCTCACCTACCCCCGGGGGACACTGACCCTCAGCTCTCTCTCTCACCCCCAACCCGCGGGACACTCACCCTCAGCCCCCTCTCCTACCCACGGGGACACTGACACTCAGCCCCCTCTCCTACCCCCGACCCCCGGGGACACGGACCCTCAGCACCCTCTCCTACCCCAGACCCCCGGGACACTGACCATCAGCCCCCTCTCCTACCCCCGACCCCCGGGGACACTGACCCTCAGCCCCCTCTCCTACCCCCGGGGGACACTGACCCTCAGCACACTCTCCTACCCCCGACCTCCGGGGACACTGAACCTCAGCCCCCTCTCCTATCCCCGGGGGACACTGACCCCCAGCCCCCTCTCCTACCCCCGACCCCCGGGGACACTGACCCTCAGCCCCCTCTCCTAACCCCGACCCCCGGGACACTGACCCTCAGCCCCCTCTCATAACGCCGAACCCGAGGGACACTCACCCTCAGACCCCTCTCTCACCCCCGACCCCCGGGACACTGACCCTCAGCCCCCTCTCCTATCCCGACCCCGGGGGACACCCTCAGCCCCCTCTCCTAACCCCGACCCCCGGGGGACACTGACCCTCAGACCCCTCTCTCACCCCCGACCCCCGGGACACTGACCCTCAGCCCACTCTCCTATCCCGACCCCGGGGGACACCCTCAGCCCACTCTCCTACCCCCGACCCCCGGGGGACACTGACCTTCAGCGCCCTCTCCTACCCCCGGGTCAATGACCCTCAGCACCCTCTCCTACCCCCGACCCCCGGGACACTGACCCTCAGCCCCCTCTCTGACCCCCGGGGGACACTGACCCTCAGCCCCTTCTCCTACACCCGACCCTCGGGGGACACTGACCCTCAGCCCCCTCTCATACCTCCGGGGGACATTCACCCTCAGCCCCCTCTCCTACCCACGACCCCCGGGGACACTGACCCTCAGCACCCTCTCCTACCCCCGACCCCCGGGTACACTGATCCTCAGCCCCCTCTCCTTCCCCCGACCCCCGGGACACTGACCCTCAGCCCCCTCTCCTACACACGGGGACACTGACCCTCAGCCCCCTCTCCTACTCCCGACCCCCGGGGGACACTGACCCTCAGCCCCCTCTCCAACACCGACCCCCGGGGACACTGACCCTCAGCCCCCTCTCCTACCCCCGACTCCCGGGACACTGACCCTCAGCCCCCTCTCCGATCCCCGAGGACACTAACCCTCAGCCCCCTCTCCTGCCCCCGACCCCCGGGGACACTGACGCTCAGCCCCCTCTCCTACCCACGGGGGACACTGACCCTCAGCCCCCTCTCCTACCCCCGACCCCCGGGGACACTGACCCTCAGCCACCTCTCCTACCCCCGACCACCGGGACACTGACCCTCAGCCCCCTCTCCTATCCCCGGGGACACTAACACTCAGCCCCCTCTCCTACCCCCGACCCCCGGGGGACACTGACTCTCAGCGCTCTCTCCTACCCCCGACCCCGGGGACACCCACCCTCAGCCCCCTCGACTACCGCCGACCCCCGGGACACTGACCCGCAGTCCCCTCTCATACCCCCGACCCCCGGGGGACACTCACCCTCAGCCCCCTCTCTCAACCCCGACACCCGGGGGACACTGACTCTCAGCCCACTCTCCTACCCCCGACCCCCGGGGGACACTGACCCTCAGCCCCCTCTCCTACCCCCGACCCCCGGGACACTGACCCTCAGCCACCCTTCCTATCCCCGAGGACACTAACCCTCAGCCCCCTCACCTACCCCCGACCCCCGGGGGACACTCACCCTCAGCCCCCTCTCTCACCCCCGACCCCCGGGGGTCATTGATCCTCAGCCCCCTCTCTCACCCCCGACCCGCGGGGACACCCACCCTCAGCCCCCTCGAGAAACCTCGACCCCAGGGACACTGACCCTCAGTCCCCTCTCCTACCCCCGACCCCCGGGGACACTGACCCTCAGCCCACTCTCCGAGACCCAACCCTCTGGACACTGACCCTCAGCCCCCTCACCAACTCCCGACCCCCGGGGACACTGAACTTCAACCCCCTCTCCTACCCCCGACCCCCGGGGGACACTCACCCTCAGCCGCCTCTCCTACACCTGACCCTCGGTACACTGACCCTCAGCCCCCTCACCTACCCCCGGGGGACACTGACCCTCAGCTCTCTCTCTCACCCCCAACCCCCGGGGGACACTCACGCTCAGCCCCCTCTCCTACCCCCGACCCTCGGGACACTCACCCTCAGCCCCCTCTCCTACCCACGGGGGACACTCACACTCAGCCCCCTCTCCTGCCCCCGACCCCCGGGGACACTGACCCTCAGCCCCCTCTCCTACCCCAGACCCCTGGGACACTGACCCTCAGCCCCCTCTCCTACCCACGGGGGACACTGACCCTCAGCCCACTCTCCTACACCTGACCCTCGGGACACTCACCCTCAGCCCCCTCTCCTACCCCCGACCCCCGGGGATACTGACCCTCAGCCCACTCTCCTACCCCCGACCCCCGGGGACACCCACCGTCAGCCCACTCGACTACCCCCGACCCCCGGGACACTGACCCTCAGTCCCGTCTCCTACCCCCGACCCCCGGGGACACTGACCCTCAGCCCTAGCTCCGAGACCCAACCCTCTGGACACTGACTCTCAGCACCCTCACCAACTCCCGACCCCCGGGGACACTCACCCCCGACCCCTGGGGGACACTCACGCTCAGCCCCCTCTCCTGCCCCCGACCCCCGGGACACTGACCCTCAGCCCCCTCTCCTACCCCCGTGAGACACTGACCCTCAGCCCCCTCTCCAACACCCGACCCTCGGGACACTCACACTCAGCCCCCTCTCCTACCCACGGGGGACACTGACCCTCAGCCTCCTCTCCTACACCCAACCCGCGGGACACTCACCCTCAGCCCCCTCTCCTACCCACGGGGACACTGACACTCAGCCCCCTCTCCTACCCCCGACCCCCGGGGACACGGACCCTCGGCACCCTCTCCTACCCCAGACCCCCGGGACAATGACCATCAGCCCCCTCTCCTACCCCCGACCCCCGGGGACACTGACCCTCAGCCCCCTCTCCTACCCCCGGGGGACACTGACCCTCAGCACACTCTCCTACCCCCGACCTCCGGGGACACTGAACCTCAGCCCCCTCTCCTATCCCCGGGGGACACTGACCCCCAGCCCCCTCTCCTACCCCCGACCCGCGGGGACACTGACCCTCAGCCCCCTCTCCTAACCCCGACCCCCGGGACACTGACCCTCAGCCCCCTCTCATACCGCCGAACCCGAGGGACACTCACCCTCAGACCCCTCTCTCACCCCCGACCCCCGGGACACTGACCCTCAGCCCCCTCTCCTATCCCGACCCCGGGGGACACCCTCAGCCCCCTCTCCTAACCCCGACCCCCGGGGGACACTGACCCTCAGCTCTCTCTCTCACCCCCAACCCCCGGGGGACACTCACGCTCAGCCCCCTCTCCTACCCCCGACCCTCGGGACACTCACCCTCAGCCCCCTCTCCTACCCACGGGGGACACTCACACTCAGCCCCCTCGCCTGCCCCCGACCCCCGGGGACACTGACCCTCAGCCCCCTCTCCTACCCCAGACCCCTGGGACACTGACCCTCAGCCCCCTCTCCTACCCACGGGGGACACTGACCCTCAGCCCACTCTCCTACAACTGACCCTCGGGACACTCACCCTCAGCCCCCTCTCCTACCCCCGACCCCCGGGGATACTGACCCTCAGCCCACTCTCCTACCCGCGACCCCCGGGGACACACACCGTCAGCCCCCTCGACTACCCCCGACCCCCGGGACACTGACCCTCAGTCCCGTCTCCTACCCCCGACCCCCGGGGACACTGACCCTCAGCCCTAGCTCCGAGACCCAACCCTCTGGACACTGACTCTCAGCACCCTCACCAACTCCCGACCCCCGGGGACACTCACCCTCGGCCCCCTCTCTCACCCCCGACCCCTGGGGGACACTCACGCTCAGCCCCCTCTCCTGCCCCCGACCCCCGGGTCACTGACCCTCAGCCCCCTCTCCTACCCCCGTGAGACACTGACACTCAGCCCCCTCTCCAACACCCGACCCTCGGGACACTCACACTCAGCCCCCTCTCCTACCCACGGGGGACACTGACCCTCAGCCTCCTCTCCTACACCCAACCCGCGGGACACTCACCCTCAGCCCCCTCTCCTACCCACGGGGACACTGACACTCAGCCCCCTCTCCGACCCCCGACCCCCGGGGACACGGACCCTCGGCACCCTCTCCTACCCCAGACCCCCGGGACACTGACCATCAGCCCCCTCTCCTACCCCCGACCCCCGGGGACACTGACCCTCAGCCCCCTCTCCTACCCCCGGGGGACACTGACCCTCAGCACACTCTCCTACCCCCGACCTCCGGGGACACTGAACCTCAGCCCCCTCTCCTATCCCCGGGGGACACTGACCCCCAGCCCCCTCTCCTACCCCCGACCCCCGGGGACACTGACCCTCAGCCCCCTCTCCTAACCCCGACCCCCGGGACACTGACCCTCAGCCCCCTCTCATACCGCCGAACCCGAGGGACACTCACCCTCAGACCCCTCTCTCACCCCCGACCCCCGGGACACTGACCCTCAGCCCCCTCTCCTATCCCGACCCCGGGGGACACCCTCAGCCCCCTCTCCTAACCCCGACCCCCGGGGGACACTGACCCTCAGACCCCTCTCTCACCCCCGACCCCCGGGACACTGACCCTCAGCCCACTCTCCTATCCCGACCCCGGGGGACACCCTCAGCCCACTCTCCTACCCCCGACCCCCGGGGGACACTGACCTTCAGCGCCCTCTCCTACCCCCGGGTCACTGACCCTCAGCACCCTCTGCTACCCCCGACCCCCGGGACACTGACCCTCAGCCCCCTCTCTGACCCTCGGGGGACACTGACCCTCAGCCCCCTCTCATACCTCCGGGGGACATTCACCCTCAGCCCCCTCTCCTACCCACGACCCCCGGGGACACTGACCCTCAGCACCCTCTCCTACCCCCGACCCCCGGGTACACTGATCCTCAGCCCCCTCTCCTTCCCCCGACCCCCGGGACACTGACCCTCAGCCCACTCTCCTACACACGGGGACACTGACCCTCAGCCCCCTCTCCTACTCCCGACCCCTGGGGGACACTGACCCTCAGCCCCCTCTCCAACACCGACCCCCGGGGACACTGACCCTCAGCCCCCTCTCCTACCCCCGACTCCCGGGACACTGACCCTCAGCCCCCTCTCCTATCCCCGGGGACACTAACCCTCAGCCCCCTCTCCTGCCCCCGACCTGCGGGGACACTGACGCTCAGCCCCCTCTCCTACCCACGGGGGACACTGACCCTCAGCCCCCTCTCCTACCCCCGACCCCCGGGGACACTGACCCTCAGCCACCTCTCCTACCCCCGACCACCGGGACACTGACCCTCAGCCCCCTCTCCTATCCCCGGGGACACTAACACTCAGCCCCCTCTCCTACCCCCGACCCCGGGGACACCCACCCTCAGCCCCCTCGACTACCGCCGACCCCCGGGACACTGACCCGCAGTCCCCTCTCATACCCCCGACCCCCGGGGGACACTCACCCTCAGCCCCCTCTCTCAACACCGACACCCGGGGGACACTGACTCTCAGCCCACTCTCTCAACCCCGACACCCGGGGGACACTGACTCTCAGCCCCCTCTCTCAACCCCGACCCCCGGGGGACACTGACCCTCAGCCCCCTCTCCTACCCCCGACCCCCGGGACACTGACCCTCAGCCCCCTCGACTAACCCCGACCCCCGGGACACTGACCCTCACTCCTCTCTCCTACTCCCGACCCCCGGGGACACTGACCCTCAGCCCCCTCTCCGAGACCCAACCCTTTGGACACTGACCCTCAGTCCCCTCTCCAACCCCCGACCCCCGGGACACTGACGCTCAGCCCCCTCACCTACCCCCGGGGGACATCTGACCCTCAGCCCTCTCTCTCACCCCCGACCCCCGGGGGACACTCACCCTAGGCCCCCTCTCTCACCCCCGACCCCCGGGGGACACTCACACTCAGCCCCCTCTCCTAACCCCGACCCCTTGGACATTGACCCTCAGCCCCCTCTCCTACCCCCGACCCCTGTGACACTGACCCTCAGCACCCTCTCCTGCCCCCGACCACCGGGGACACTGACACTCAGCCCCCTCTCCTACCCCAGACCCCCGGGGATACTGACCCTCAGCCCACTCTCCTATCCCCGGGGGACACTGACTCTCAGCCCTCTCTCCTACGCCCGAGCCTCGGGACACTCACCCTCAGCACCCTCTTCTAAGCACGGGGGACACTGACCCTCAGCCCCCTCTCCTACACCCGACCCCTGGAGGACACTGACCCTCATCCCCCTCTCCTACCCCCGGGGACACTGAACCTCAGCCCCCTCTCCTACCCCCGGCCCCCGGGTTCACTGACCCTCAGCCCCCTCTCCTATCCCCGGGGACACTAACCCTCAGCCCCCTCTCCTACCCCCGACCCCCGGGGGACACTCACCCTCGGCCCCCTCTCTCACCACCGACACCCGGGAGACACACACGCTCAGCCCCATCTCCTACCCCATACCCCCGGGGGACACTCACCCTCAGTCCTCTCCCTACCCTCGACCACGGGGGGACACTGACCCTCACCCCCTCTCCGACTCCCGGGGGACACTGACCCTCAGCCCCCTCTCCTACACCCGACCCTCGGGGGACACTGACCCTCAGCCCCCTCTCCTTCCCCCGACCCCCGGGACACTGACCCTCAGCCCCCTCTCCTACCCACGGGGGACACTGACTCTCAGCCTCCTCTCCTACCCCCGACCCCCGGGGGACACGGACCCTCAGCACCCTCTCCAACACCGACCCCCGGGGACACTGACCCTTAGCCCCCTCTCCAACACACGACCCCCGGGTACACTGATCCTCAGCCCCCTCTCCTATCCCCGACTCCCGGGACACTGACCCTCAGCCCCCTCTCCTATCCCCGGGGACACTAACCCTCAGCCCCCGCTCCTACCCCCGACCCCCGGGTACACTGATCCTCAGCCCCCTATCCTATCCCCGACTCCCGGGACACTGACCCTCAGCCCCCTCTCCTATCCCCGGGGACACTAACCCTCAGCCCTCTCTCCTGCCCCCGACCCCCGGGGGACACTGACACTCAGCCCCCTCTCCTACCCCCGACCCCCGGGGACACTGACCCTCAGCCCCCTATCCTACCCCCGGGGGACACTGACCCTCAGCCCCCTATCCTACCCCCGGGGGACACTGACCCTCAGCCCCCCCCTCCTACACCCGACCCTCGGGACACTCACCCTCAGCCCCCTCTCCTACCCACAGGGGACACTGACCCTCAGCCCCCTCTCCTACCCCCGACTTCCGGGGACACTGACCCTCAGCCACCTCTCCTACCCCCGACCCCCGGGACACTGAACCTCAGCCCCCTCTCCAAACCCCGGGGACACTAACACTCAGCCCTCTCTCCTACCCCCGACCCCGGGGACACCCATGCTCAGACCCCTCGACTACCCCCGACCCCCGGGACACTGACCCTCAGTCCCCTCTCCTACGCCCGACCCCCGGGGACACTGACCCTCAGCCCACTCTCCGAGACCCAACCCTCTGGACACTGACCCTCAGCCGCCTCAGCAACTCCCGACCCCCGGGGACACTGATCCTCAGCCCCCTCTCTCACCCCCGACCCCCGGGGACACCCACCCTCAGCCCCCTCGTCTAACCCCGACCCCGGGACACTGACCCTCAGTCCCCTCTCCTACCCCCGACCCCCGGGGACACTGACCCTCAGCCCCCTCTCCGAGACCCAAACCTTTGGACACTGACCCTCAGTCCCCTCTCCTACCCCCGACCCCCGGGACACTGACGCTCAGCCCCCTCACCTTCCCCCGGGGGACACTGACCCTCAGCCCTCTCTCTCACCCCCGATCCCCGGGGGTCATATAAACATAGAAACATAGAAAATAGGTGCAGGAGCAGGCCATTCAGCCCTTCTAGCCTGCACCGCCATTCAATGAGTTCATGGCTGAACATGAAACTTCAGTACCCCCTTCCTGCTTTCTCGCCATAACCCTTGATCCCCCGAGTAGTAAGGACTTCATCTAACTCCCTTTTGAATGTATTTAGTGAATTGGCCTCAACTACTTTCTGTGGTAGAGAATTCCACAGGTTCACCACTCTCTGGGTGAAGAAGTTTCTCCTCATCTCGGTCCTAAATGGCTTACCCCTTTTCCTCAGACTGACCCCTGGTTCTGGACTTCCCCAACATTGGGAACATTCTTTCTGCATCTAACCTGTCTAAATCCGTCAGAATTTTAAACGTTTCTATGAGGTCCCCTCTCATTCTTCTGAACTCTAGTGAATACAAGCCCAGTTGTTCCAATCTTTCTTGATAGGTCAGTCCCGCCATCCCGGGAATCAGTCTGGTGAACCTTCGCTGCACTCCCTCAATAGCAAGAATGTCCTTCCTCAAGTTAGGAGACCAAAACTGTACACAATACTCCAGGTGTGGCCTCACCAAGGCCCTGTACAACTGTAGCAACACCTCCCTGCCCCTGTATTCAAATCCGCTCGCTATGAAGGCCAACATGCCATTTGCTTTCTTAACCGCCTGCTTTACCTGCATGCTAACCTTCAATGACTGATGTACCATGACACCCAGGTCTCGTTGCACCTTCCCTTTTCCTAATCTGTCACCATTCAGATAATAGTCTGTCTCTCTGTTTTTACCACCAAAGTGGATAACCTCACATTTATCCACATTATACTTCATCTGCCATGCATTTGCCCACTCACCTAACCTATTCAAGTCACTCTGCAGCCTAATAGCATCCTCCTCGCAGCTCACA
Organism: Pristiophorus japonicus; assembly: GCF_044704955.1. Taxonomy (NCBI): domain Eukaryota; kingdom Metazoa; phylum Chordata; class Chondrichthyes; family Pristiophoridae; genus Pristiophorus; species Pristiophorus japonicus. The sequence continues at coordinate 407,416 of NW_027252252.1, forward strand.
CTGCCACCCAACTTAGTATCATCCGCCAATTTGGAGATACTGCATTTAATCCCCTCGTCTAAATCATTAATGTACAAGGTAAACAGCTGGGGCCCCAGCACAGAACCTTGCGGCACTCCACTAGTCACTGCCTGCCATTCTGAAAAGTACCCGTTTACTCCTACTCTTTGCTTCCTGTCTGACAACCAGTTCTCAATCCACGTCAACACACTACCCCCAATCCCATGTGCTTTAACTTTGCACATTAATCTCTTGTGTGGGACCTTGTCGAAAGCCTTCTGAAAGTCAAAATATACCACATCAACTGGTTCTCCTTTGTCCACTTTACTGGAAACATCCTCAAAAATTCCAGAAGATTTGTCAAGCATGATTTCCCTTTCACAAATCCATGCTGACTTGGACCTATCATGTCACCATTTTCCAGATGCACTGCTATGACATCCTTAATAATTGATTCCATCATTTTACCCACTACTGAGGTCAGGCTGACCGGTCTATAATTCCCTGCTTTCTCTCTCCCTCCTTTTTTTAAAAAGTGGGTTTACATTGGCTACCCTCCACTCCATAGGAACTGATCCAGAGTCAATGGAATGTTGGAAAATGACTGTCAATGCATCCGCTATTTCCAAGGCCACCTCCTTAAGTACTCTGGGATGCAGTCCATCAGGCCCTGGGGATTTATCGGCCTTCAATCCCATCAATTTCCCCAACACAATTTCCCGACCAATAAAGATTTTCCTCAGTTCCCCCTCCTTACTAGACCCTCTGACCCCATTTATATCCGGAAGGTTGTTTGTATCCTCCTTAGTGAATACCGAACCAAAGTACTTGTTCAATTGGTCTGCCATTTCTTTGTTCCCCGTTATGACTTCCCCTGATTCTGACTGCAGGGGACCTACGTTTGTCTTCACCAACCTTTTTCTCTTTACATACCTATAGAAACTTTTGCAATCCGCCTTAATGTTCCCTGCAAGCTTCTTCTCGTACTCCATTTTCCCTGCTCTAATCAAACCCTTTGTCCTCCTCTGCTGAGTTCTAAATTTCTCCCAGTCCCCAGGTTCGCTGCTATTTCTGGCCAATTTGTATGCCACTTCCTTGGCTTTAATACTATCCCTGATTTCCCTAGATAGCCACGGTTGAGCCACCTTCTCTTTTTTATTTTTACGCCAGACAGGAATGTACAATTGTTGTAGTTCATCCATGCGGTCTCTAAATGTCTGCCATTGCCCATCCACAGTCAACCCCCTAAGTATCATTCGCCAATCTATCCTAGCCAATTCACGCCTCATACCTTCAAAGTTACCATTCTTTAAGTTCTGGACCATGGTCTCTGAAATTACTGTTTCATTCTCCATCCTAATGCAGAATTCCACCATATTATGATCACTCTTCCCCAAGGGGCCTCGCACAATGAGATTGCTAATTAATCCTCTCTCATTACACAACACCCAGTCTAAGATGGCCTCCCCCCTAGTTGGTTCCTCAACATATTGGTCTAGAAAACCATCCCTTATGCACTCCAGGAAATCCTCCTCCACCGTATTGCTTCCAGTTTGGCTAGCCCAATCTATGTGCATATTAAAGTCACCCATTATAACTGCTACACCTTTATTGCATGCACCCCTAATTTCCTGTTTGATGCCCTCCCCAACATCCCTATTACTGTTTGGAGGTCTGTACACAACTCCTACTAACGTTTTTTGCCCTTTGGTGTTCTGCAACTCTACCCATATAGATTCCACATCATCCAAGCTAATGTCTTTCCTAACTATTGCATTAAACTCCTCTTTAACCAGCAATGCTACCCCATTTCCTTTTCCTTTTATTCTATCCTTCCTGAATGTTGAATACCCCTGAATGTTGAGTTCCCAGCCCTGATCATCCTGGAGCCACGTCTCCGTAATCCCAATCACATCATATTTGTTAACATCTATTTGCACAATTAATTCATCCACCTTATTGCGGATACTCCTTGCATTAAGACACAAAGCCTTCAGGCTTGTTTTATTAACACCCTTTGTCCTTTTAGAAGTTTGCTGTACAGTGGCCCTTTTTGTTCTTTGCCTTGGGTTTCTCTGCCCTCCACTTTTCCTCATCTCCTTTCTGTCTTTTGCTTTTGCCTCCTTTTTGTTTCCCTCTGTCTCCCTGCATTGGTTCCCATCCCCCTGCCATATTAGTTTAAATCCTCCCCAACAGCACTAGCAAACACTCCCCCTAGGACATTGGTTCCGGTCCTGCCCAGGTGCAGACCGTCCGGTTTGTACTGGTCCCACCTCCCCCAGAACCGGTCCCAATGCCCCAGGAATTTGAATCCCTCCCTGCTGCACCACTGCTCAAGCCACGTATTCATCTGCGCTTTCCTGCGATTCCTACTCTGACTATCACGTGGCACTGGTAGCAATCCCGAGATTACTACTTTTGAGGTCCTACTTTTTAATTTAGCTCCTAGCTCCTTAAATTCGTTTCGTAGGACCTCATCCCTTTTTTTTACCTATGTCGTTGGTACCAATGTGCACCACGACAACTGGCTGTTCTCCCTCCCATTTCAGAATGTCCTGCACCCGCTCCGAGACATCCTTGACCCTTGCACCAGGGAGGCAACATACCATCATGGAGTCTCGGTTGAGGCCGCAGAAACTCCTATCTATTCCCCTCACAATTGAATCCCCTATCACTATCGCTGTCCCACTCTTTTTCCTGCCCTCCTGTGCAGCAGAGCCAGCCACGGTGCCATGAACTTGGCTGCTGCTGCTCTCCCCTGATGAGTCATTCCCCTCCACAGTACTCAAAGCGGTGTATCTGTTTTGCAGGGGGATGACCACAGGGGACCCCTGCACTACCTTCCTTGCACTACTCTTCCTGCTGGTCTTCCATTCCCTATCTGGCTGTGGACCCTTTCCCTGCGGTAAGACCAACTCACTACACGTGATACTCACGTCATTCTCAGCATCGTGGATGCGCCAGAGTAAATCCACCCTCAGCTCCAATTCCGTAACGCGGACCGTCAGGAGCCGGAGGTGGACACACTTACCGCACACGTTGTCGTCAGGGACACCGGAAGTGTCCCTGAGTTCCCACATGGTACAGGAGGAGCATAACACCCGACCGAGCTCTCCTGCCATGTCTTAACCCTTAGATATACTTAAACTGGTAATAACAATGTTAAAAGTTACTGACCAATATAAGAAGAAAAAGAAAAACTACTCACCAATCACCAGCCAATCACTTACCCCCTAGGCTGTGACGTCACCTTTGTATCTTTGCCTTCTCCCTGTAGCTGCACCGGCACGCCTCTCGCCGACCCCGGTCTCGCGCTGCTCCGAGCTCCCGCCTCCTCGACTGACTGCTCGAACTGCCCGACTCCCGCTGCCCTTTATAAGCCTCTCGCCGACCCCGGACTCGCGCTGCTCCGAGCTCCCGCCTCCTCGACTGACTGCTCGAACTGCTCGACTCCCGCCGGCCTTTATCGGCCTCTCGCCGACCCCGGTCTCGCGCTGCTCCGAGCTCCCGCCTCCTTGACTGACTGAAGAAATTAAAGAGCAGGCATGGTCAGGGTATGGGCAGTGGGCCCAGGTAACTTTAAACTAGCAGTCAATTCATAACTAGAGCTAAAATGTACCCATTATTAGAGCCAGGGTAACATAAACAATGGCAGAGAGAAGATTGGAGGAGAACAGGCAAAGGATAGCCAAGGATAGAGTTGCACAGCAAAGGAGCTCTGTAGGGAACTGGCAGCCCAATAGTCATCTCAACAGAGGTCTATTCACCAAGGGAAGGGAATGAAGATAAGACAAACATACCTCTATGGGGGACAGGGCTAGGATTTTCACAAGGGTTTAATGGAGGAATGCTTCTCCACTGTGATCGGGGCTCTGGATTATTCTTAATAGGTCTTGCTGTAGCTTTTCAGCTGCTCAATAACATTTTGGAGTCAGTGCAATTTTAACTGGGGGTTCAGTTTGATCAGCAGCTATTTGATTCAAGTTTATTGTAGATGAAAATAAAAGTAAAATGCATGTACAAAGTTCTTTTATTATGATGACCTATTTCTATACAGAAATGAATCACCCTTGAAGAATATAATCATAGCCCAACCCAATTCTCCTCTAAGCTATCCTATCCAAGGAGTTGAAGTACTGCCTCTACAGTCGATCATCATCCCAGGTTAGATTATCAATTTAATTTTCAGTAACGCAATGAACATTATTCATTTTATTGTTTCATTTCATATAAAACATAATCTCTTCCTCCAGGTTTAGGTGTGCATGCATCAAAAAGACAGGACTATATGGTATGTAAAATCTTACATTTCTCCTTTTCCTCCAAGTATTTCCTCCCCTGTGGGCGCTGACTCCGACCGGGCTACTGTTCCTCAGCTGCTGGTAGCTCTCCTGCACCTTATTGAAGGTGCCATTCTGTACATGCGAGTCCAGATGATGATTGCCAGCGGGATATTGAGTGTCAGCTTGGCTCTGTGGTTGCACTCTTACCTCGGAGTCAGGAGGTCGTGGATTCCAGCCCCATTCCGGAATCTGAGTAGATAATCTAGGTTAATGTTTCAGTGCTGTGCTGACTGGTCGGAGGCACTGCCTTTTGGATGAGATGAGATTCTAGTCCTGTTAAGCCAGTCATTTTTCAGTGAAAGAAAATTGAATTATTCAATAATTTGAATTCATCATATAAAATAGAGTAAGAAGTGGGAATTTAGTGCTAAAGAATTTAAAGTACACTATATTCGAAGTGTCACCAGCACTATTCACTTTTGTATTGCTGCCTGACCAGGCTAAATTGTTGGATTAATAGGTGATCCCAGTTTATCCTCAATGATTCGGCTTCATAATCCCAATGTGGGAGCAGAGAGCTTTAATGAGACAAGATGAGAAACCTCAATACATTCAGTACTTAAATTACAGTCAAAACATTGGTCCAGAAATTGCGGTCGGAGGCTTGCCAGGGGCAGATGCCTCCGATCGCAATAATTTCTATGAAAGTACCCGATGATCCCGGAGGTTCGGCGCCTTGCGGTCCTGGGGCTCTGCGCGAAGGCCAGTGTAGAGGCCCACGTATCTCAGGATTGTACAGGTTTCATACGGATCTCTGGGATCATGTGGGTGGCCCAATCCATCAGAGTGGGGGATCCTCATTCATACTTGTAGTAATTCCATATGTACGGAGCTGCCATAAGTATGAATGGGAATACCCCCAAAAACACAAACACTGAAATTACATTTTAAAAACACATTACATATTTAAAATTAATTTAAATACTATTTTATTAAATCATTTATACAAAAATGTTTTTTTTAATTTTAAATGTTTTAACAGGGCTAAAAATAAACTTACCTTAATGGACAGGGTTTTTAATTTATAAATGAGTGGTAACATTTTACTTTTCTATTTTTTAAAACTCTTCCGCTGGTCAAAGCAGATCTTATGCCTGCTTTTACCAGCTTAAGAATTTGAAGGACATTCATTCGGCCTGCGGAGGCTTTTTTCCTTCGCAAGCGTGCGGTCTGTCAAAAGAGTGCCAGGTTTAGCTGCATGCGCTTCGCATGTGCCTAAACCCGCAACTTGAGGGTACCCCACGTCCCCCGTGCGCACTTCATACGTGCCCATGGGGAGTGCAAGTTCAGGCCCAATATCCCCTGTCCGGAGCTCCGGACAGCACCGCAGTTCGTTCCCAGTCCTCTCTTCAGTTCTTCTGCTGTGTTGAGTTCTGCTGGGCTGGTCAGCTCTTTTGGACTTCTTTATACATCTTTTGGGTTATTGAATCCTTTAACCCTATTACAGGATAAGCTGGGATGAGTCATTTCTGTAAGTTAGATAAGCCCGGTGTGAAGTTGTTCGCCACCAGTTCTCATAATACAATTAGTGGGCCTGTAATTACATCTGCGCCTACCTTTATCTATACTGCAGATTCTTACACAATTCTACACAATATTTTATGATATTTGTATGAGGTAAAATGATCTATTTTCTTCTTACATAGATTAAACTGAAAGTTACGCAAGGTGTATTTAATACAATTGCTACAGTCCCTGAGATGTGTTCAAAGGATTAGGCGAGAAAGAATTGACAGTGGCAAGCTCAAGTTTGGAACTCATCAATGCGATACTCAAATATGTTACTTACACAAGCAAAAGGTATCATATTAATACAGCTGATATAGGTAAGTGCAGCATGCCATGTTTTATTTTTTAATGTCGTTTTGAATTACCTTTCAACTCAACCTGAACATGAAATAAATCCCCTTTCTTGGTAGCTTATTCGAGATCTTCCTTCATGATGTAGACATTAAAAAGAAAAAGATTCTGAAATGTAGTTTTTGGCTCCCTACACCAGGAGACATTCCCATCGAATAAAATGAGAGCACTTCCCAGAACGCAAACTTGGTGTCCCTATTCCAACCCCAGGTCTGCTCCACCAAGACTGTTTTATTCCAGCTCCATGAGATTGCCGGTCTCCACACCTGCCTCAGCTTAACTACTGCTGGAAACCCTTACCAAGCCATTGTTGCTAGACTTGACTACTCCAAAAGCTCTTCTGGCCAGATTCTCATCTTCCACCCTCCATAAACTTGAGCTCATTCAAAATACTGCTGCCCATATCCTAAGTTGCACTAAGTGCCCTTCTTCCATGAGCTGACCTACATCGACTCCCAGTCTCTCAATGCCTCGATTTTAAAATTCTCATCCTAGTTTTTGAATCTCTCCATGGCCTGGCCCTTCCCTATCTCTGTAACCCCCTCCAGCCCCACAATTCTCCGTGATCTCTGCACTCCTCCAACTTTGGCCTCTTGCGCAACCTGATTTTAATTGCTCCACTATTGGTGACTTTGCTTTCACCTCTCTGGGCTCTAAGCTCTCGATTCTACTCCCTAAACTTTTCCAACTCTCTCTCCTTCTTGAAGGCGCTCCTTTAAAACTACTTGTTTGGCCACATTTTTGGTCACCAATCTTAAAATCTCCTTATGTGCCTCGGTGTCATATTTTGTTTGTTAACGCTCCTGCGAAGCACCTTGGGACCTTTTACTATGTTAACGACGCTATATAAATGCAAGTTGTTGTTGTGATACATTTTGACCATAAAACTAGAGATTCAAGAGCGCTGTGAGGTTTCACTTTCTGAGCATTCTTTTTGTTTTCACTCCACACCCTTGGCGCAACACTGAATGTCCCCCTCCAGTGGGGAATCATGGGTGCAATCCCACATACCCTACTACTCTAATCCATCAAGTTGGAAAATCTGATTTTAAAGACAGTTCACATCAACTGGGACCAGCAAAGTCTTTCTTATTACAGCCTTTTCTTTGAGCTCCTCTACGAATGATCTAATGGGGGGATTGACCGGAACCAGCAGGATGGTTGTAATAATGGGTTTAACAATAAGAGTCCTCACTGCTTTTCACAAACATAATTAAATATTGCGTCTATCCCATAAATGGCTTCAGCTATTTTTGGAAATAATCAGTCAGTGAAATTTCATAAATTTGCTGGACAGGAAATGTGTTGTACTTTACAAATTGTTCTTTTTATAAAGTGTCTTTTCAGTTTGAAGAACATACTGCTGTATTTCCAATCATTATCAGGCAGTCCCCAACGCCACGCTTATATGATCTCGGGCCAGGTAACTTCAGTTGGAATTTGGGTTACAAATCAGAGATTTGATCAGTACACTTGAATAAAATTTGTTTCTTCAACGAACTGAGATTTTTATTTTCCTTATTCCAGACAGTAACATCAATGCCTTGGTTACCATAACAACAAAGACGTTCTTAAGATATCATAAGCTTTGAATCATGATAGATAGCGTTCGGAGATTTAACCAAACATGACAATAATCATTGCAGATGACAGTGACATTATTGAAAAAATTGACGGACCACATATCGAGCATTACACAATGCCATTCGCAAAAGTACAGTAAAGATTCCAGTACTCAATTTATGTACTATACAGGCTTTAAACCAACATTCGTGGGGGAATCTATAACTAGGGGGCATTGTTTCAGAATAAGGGGTCGCCCAATTAAAACGGAAATGAGGAGGAATTTCCTCTCTCAGAGAGTCGTGAATCTTTGAAATTCTCTGCCCCAGAGAGCTGTGGAGGCTGGGTCATTGAATATATTTAAGGTGGAGATAGACAGCTTTTTGAACGATAGGGGTGTCAAGGGTTATGGGGAGTGGGCAGGGAAGTGGACTTGAGGCCAGGATAAGATCAGCCATGGTCTTATTGAATGGCAGAGCAGGCTCGATGGGCCAAATGGCCTAATCCTGCACCTATTTCTTATGCTCTATGTTTTTTTTAGATTTCAAAGCACAATTAGGTAAATTGGATTGATATGGTATCATTACTGCTTTCTAGCCTTTGTAACCCACGTACTGTCAATCTCAATGTTGACAGTTCCAATGTAGTCTGAAAATATTATGCAAAAACAAAATCCGGGCTAATGTAATTTTCGAAAAATATGTTTGCCTGGTTTTGATTTAAGAAGAGTTCATATTCCTGTGGCATTAAGGTGCATTGTGTATTTTCTCTATTATTTATTGTCTCCTTACTGTCGAAGCTCCTTCAGGTGAATTGTCGTCTTTCTACTTTGTTCTCTGTTAACTCATATGTCAGGTTTCCCTTCCAGTCCACATTTTGGACAGCGTCCTTTAGAAGTAAAGATTGAGAGATGTACAAGCCTTTTAGTTGAATCAAAGGAACGGGAGGGAACGAGGAAGGAAGAAAACACTAGGAAACAAAGTAATCTTTCTGCCATTGCTCTCATGTGACTTTAAATAGGCATGACCATTGGTGTAACATTATTGAGACCAAACCAATTTCAAAGAAACCAAATTGTCCACACTTACTGATCTTGAACATCTTGGAATTGTTTTCTTCTCAGGGATGGTTTGCTGGAAGAAACTTGGCAGCTTCTCAGGTCACAACTAAATACATGCTTTGGGTGGATGACGATTTTTTATTCACAAAAGAAACAAAATTGGAAAAGCTAGTAGATGTAATGGAAAACACAAACTTGGATGTGGTAAGTATGGAACTGAAGAAAAGTGGAGACGTTTGTTTCAGATACTTCAATCTGTTGAATATTCCAGTTTGAAACATTCCCTAAATGAATCTTCACTTGCATAGAAGATACAGCTATTGATGTTATGTTCAACTAATGGAGAAGCAACAAAAATGATTTGCAGCTATTAACTTGTAGTGCGAAGTCATTCCTAGAATAATCTGTGAAAATAATTTTATAGCGTGGTGTCTGTATTGCATGATGCTAAATCAATTCAAAGTCGGATTATGATTCATTTCAATGGAACCAACTCATCATCTCGATTTAGAAAACAGCTGACTGAAGCTGCCTGAATTCTCCATCAGCTGTTCGCACTGTTAACAACTACGGCAGTCGAAAAGTGGAGACTTTAGGCAGCTTCGATCAGCTGTTCATGCAGTATGTTAAACAGATTAACGGGGTGGACAGCACTCAGCTCCTAAGATTTGCCTCGAAAATTGGAGGTGTTAGCGCTGGCCGTTATGGCCCATTTTGGTGAAATAAATGGCGGCCGCCTCTCTTCTGGCGGGTTCCACAGTGGCCGCCATTTTCAGCAGGTCGGCAATGCTACCAAGACCTGCAGCCTCAGAGTAGGGTAACTACCTTCTAACTAGCTCTTAACTATGTCAATTGGCTCGCCTACCGCTTGATGTCGGGTCTGTGAAGCGCAGGCAAACCTGGCATTTGGGAAACTGACACAGAGGCGGGTTCACACCGAGATCTCAACCCGCTGTCAATCTTTATATTTTGATAGCGGATCCACCTCCAAACCCACCCTCTGAGCGCTGGCAAAATCCCAGCCTGGGTGTGCAATGCTTGCCTGATGCCCGATCTACCATTTGCGCGTTTGCTGCTCCACTTGTCAGCCTGTGTTAATTACGAACAGTTGACCAAGCGTTCACAAGCAGCAAAGAACCTGCAAGAGCATGATTTAAAGTGATCATCAGCAACAACTTGCAGCTAGCATGCTTTTCCAACTTGACTGGCTTTGTAGAACTTTCTATAAATCTTGCAGCTTTCTAAACTTGTTTCAAGTTCCTAAGGTGACAGGGCGTGTTGGTGCAAGTGGAGAATGCCTTCATTCTTCTTTAAATGCATTTGCTTACACCACTTGTGCGCAGTCATGGGGGCTCTACTTGCAGTCCCCCTCACGTTCGAGTATCTTCAGAAGACGGAACGGAGGCAGCAAAGAGGAGAAGAAGCGCACAGAAGGAGAAGGAGGAGGGCCAGGAGAGCTCTCAACAGGAGGCCTTACCCACCCAAGTTTTTCAGAGAGCACTTCTCTTATCTCACTGAAGCGAGGAGCAGTGTATTTAGAAGTTCTGCTTCACCAAGGAGGTGGTCACATAAGTCTGCCTGCTTCTGCAACCAGACCTGCAGCCTCAGAGTAGGGTGATCACGGCTCTTTCAGTGGCCCTCAATTTCTTCACCAGCTGATCCTTCCAGTCTAAAGCAGGAGATATAGCTAACATCGCCCAGTTCGCCATCGATCACTGCATCCGGGAGGTCACAGAGGCTCTCTACACCTGGAGAAGGGACTATATTGTCTTCTCTGAACAAAGAGAAGCAGGATAAGCGTGCATGTGGCTTTGCTAGGATAGCGGTCTTCCCCATGGTGCAGGACGCTATCGACTGCACCCGCGTGGCTTTGCGGGCTCTGTATGCCAATCCTGAGATCTTCCATAACTGCAAAGGCCACCACTCACTTAATGTGTAGTTGTTGTGCGACCACACCCAGCACATGCTGATGATCAATGCTAGCTATCCCGGCTGCAATCATGATGCCTTCATCCTGTGATAATCTAGTGTGGCAGAAATCTTACAGTCACCATATCAACCAGTGGGTGGCTGCTCGGAGACAAGGGCTATCTGCTCTACACCTGGCTGAAGAATCCCCTCTGCAGCCCCATCACTCATACCCAGCACTCTTACAATCAGAGCCATGCTGCCACCAGGAACATTATCATGCAGACCACTGGGCTGCTGAAGCAATGGTTCTGCTGCCTTGACCACTCGGGAGGAGCCCTCCAGTACTTGCGGGAGCCGGCGTCCCATTTCATGGTGATCTGCTGCATGATTCACAATTTGGCTATCATGAGGGCACAGCAGGGATTGCAGGACCACCTCAGGAGGAGGAGGAGGAGGGAGAGGAGGAGGAGCAAGAAGAAGATAAGGAGGATGAGGAGGAAGGGTGGAGGCGGGCAGCTGTCCGTGAACACCTCAATGAATGGAACACCGGATCCCAATTGCTCACCACATCCCCATTATACCAGCCCTCTGTTTCGGAGCATCATAGCATCCTCCTGGGCACAAAGCTGAAAGGAGAGCCTCCACAAAACAAACATTTCAAACAAACTGAATAAATTTACATTCAATTTACAGTACAGTCCCTTAGTAACTGTCCTTCAGCGCCCTTTCCTGCTCCCACAGTGGCTGCGGCATGGGTGGTGGAAGGCTGCGGAGTTTCCATGGGGAAGACTGCAGATGGCCATGCAGGACACCATCGACCAGCTGTGGACCTAGAAGGCCCAGCTGTAAACTGCACCACCACATCATGGACGGCAGAAGTCTGGGCTGGCTGAATGACAGGCAGCAGCAAGAATAATGTGGCAGTTGTGGAAGTAGGTCAATCTGAAAGAGGACAGCAGGTTCCTGCTCCACAGACCCACTGCTAATCCCCCAGGGCGGCGCCTCAGCATTCTTAGCAATCTATTGGAGTGGTGAAAAGCAAGATATCCATGCATACACCATCAGCAGCTTGTAAGTAGGAAGAGATTCTTGTATAAGGAGTAAGTTGAAACACCTGTTAACTCATCCTTTTTCGGTGTGGAAGCAAGTCATCCTCGTTTTGTGGGACCGCCTATGATGATGATGATGATGGATACATTAACGTCCCAACAGCTCATTGACTGCAGGAGTGGGACCGTGCGGCGCTGCAGAAGACATGTCAAAAAGGCAAAGTCACTGATTCCGTCTCATGTGCTGCTCCGATCAAGAATAGCAAAACACACGAGAAATGCTTCAATAATGGTTACACCTTATCTCCACATTTGCTAAACAGTTGGCTGGTTGGTTTATGAGTATGATTGTAGCTTTGGGATTTTTACTTGAAATTTGCGAGAGTTTATGGGTTCAAATCCCGCATGAGCCCTCAATTTGCTGCAAATTTTGAATTTGCGTCAAACTTTTGCAAAGAAGGACTTGCATTTCTGCAGTGCCTGTCAGGAACTCGTGACGCCCCAAAGGTCTTTACAGCCATGGAGTTACCTTTGAAGTGTTGCCATGTGAGGAAAGATGTGCCCAAATCACCACACACGAACCTCAACTCTTTGCGAAGGAGTTCATAGAATCATAGAAGTTTACAGCACAGAAGGAGGCCATTTCGGTCCATCGTGTCCACGCCAGCCAACAAGAGACTATCCAGCCTAATCCCACTTTCCAGCTCTAGGTCCATAACCCTGCAGGTTACAGCACTTCAGGTGCACATCCAAGCACTTTTTAAATGTGGTGAGGGTTTCTGCCTCTACCACCTTTTCAGGCAGTGAGTTCCAGACCCCCACCACCCTCTGCGTGAAGAAATTTCTTCTCTAAACTTTCTACCAATTACTTTAAATTTGTGCCTCCTGGTTGTTGACCCCTCTGCTAAGGGAAATAGGCCCTTTCTATCCACTATATCTAGGCCCCTCATAATTTTATACAGCTCAATGAGGTCTCCCCTCAGCCTTCTCTGTTCCAGGGAAAACAAACCCAGCCTATCGAATCTGTCCTCATCGATAAGATTCTCCACTCCCGGCAACATCTTCTTAAGTCTCCTCTGTACCCTCTTCAGTGCAATCACGTACTTCCTGTAATACAGCGACGAGAACTGCACGCAGTGCTCCAGCTGTGGCCTAACCAGTGTTTTATACAGTACAAGTATAAATCCCCACCCCATCTCGTGTAATCTATGCCTCGGCTAATAAAGGCAAGCATTCCATATTCCTTCTTAACCACCTTATCTACCTGGCCTGCTACTTTCAGGGATCTGTGGACATGCACTCCCTGGATTCTGTGAGGACCCAGCTGATTGGAAAACAGCAAATATAACGCCCCTATTTAAAAAAGGAGGCAGACAAAAAGCAGGAAACTATAGACCAGTTCGTCTAACATCTGTGGTTGGGAAAAAGCTTTCATGTGTGAGGCGAACGTGGTAACTGCGACACTGCGGAAACATCTCCACTTTCAGCACCAGGTCAGACGGAAATGTTAAGCGAGCAGGTGAACTGCTGAATCCCAGTTTTAAGGAGTTGGTCGTGGTGTCAAACAATGAGTTTCGCTTAATGATTAAAAATAAGAAATGTCAGAAGTTGGATTCAAACCCACACCTCCAGAGAAAACTGCGATCTAATCACAGCACCTTAGACCGCTCGGCGGTGTGTGTGGCCACCTGCAAGTTGATTTTGAACTTTTGTGTCCTGTCACAAAATTAAATGAGGGCAGCAGGCGTATCTCTGCCTGACACCAGGGAAACAATGTGACAGACCTTGGAACAAGGGTCTGGTTATTGCCAAACAGCAAAGAAAATATTAATTCTGAAAGAACAGTGGCCCCAACGTGATTTGAACACGCAACCTTCTGATCTTGAGTCAGACGCGCTACCATTGCGCCATGAGGCCTACACAATGTGTTTGAGATGTTCCTCTATATGAAGCTTTCACAACACAAGGGGCTTTAAAATCCCCGCCCATTCCCACCAGGTGTCAGAAGCAACACTCACCTGCCAGTCACCGTATGTTTTTTTCAACTTTTGTGTTGCGTTCACGGAAAAGCATCATTAATTAACCCGTCACCTTCATTTGCACAATGAAAGAAATGCTAACTGAGGGACAGTCGATACTTCAATCATTTGTCCTGTGCTTTGGGGAGCGGGCAGGGAAGTGGACCTGAGTCCATGATCGCATCGGCCATGATCGTATTAAAAGGCGGAGCAGGCTCAAGGGGCGTATGACCGACTCCTGCTCCTATTTCTTTTGTTCTTATGTTCTTCTGCATGTTAACCCATTTTACACACTGTATTGCCGATGTCACCAGGAATCCGGGGCAACTTATGTCAAATTTAACAGCACCGGTTATTCCTTCCGTGCAGAGAAATTAGAATCAGTAGTGAAGATAAAATCCCACGGTGCTCATTTTCAGATTCAACGCAGTAGGATTTCAAATAAAGTGAAAGAATTTTAGAGTGAAAAGATTTGGAAGTGTTACTTGTATTTGTATCTTTAATTAAACTTTGTGGCATCTGATTCCCGTTCATGCCTCTGCTGAATAAGAAAGGAGGGTTTGACGTTGACCAGACTGCACTGCCCCTGATATTTGTGAGCTCATCCTTTATATTCAGTGGTTTCTCGCCCTTTGATGGGCTGCAGTGTAGCGGATATCACCTTGGCCTCACACGCGAAAGGTCCCCGGTGGATCCGTTTTCTCTCACTCAAAGTTATCTATTTATTGGTTAAATAAAGAGCAATTCAGGAATAAGGGAGCCCTTTTACCAGGTGAATAAATAGCAAATAACGACAGCAAACGCTGGAAATCTCAGCAGGTCAGGCAGCATTTTCCAGGAGACGAAACTCTCCTCCGATTGTTCCCTTATAGCAAGTTTAAACATAATGTTTCTACCCAGAATCAAACCCGGTACTTTTCTCGGATAAAGCAAATATGATAACCACTGCACTACAGAAACCTCTGGCACAGCAGCCCCAACAGAGGGGAGCTGACCAGTGAGCTCCCTTTGTGCTGATCGGGAATGTGTTGGCTCACCTGAAACAACTTCTGTCCAACACTGAAAGCTCTCAATCCTTCTCCTCCGCTGCCTTTACAGAAATGTCACGGATCACCCAGCCATCGTGTTCACTTCCACATCCTCACAGTGGGGCCACAGAGGCTCCTACCGTCTCCCCGCCATCAGCGAACTCGCCCAGTTTACTAAATTAAACCCGGAACACGTGCCCGGCAAAGGACAGGAGAAGCCAGATAGTCTGTAAGCTCGGTCTATCGCAGAAAGTATTGGTATTCATGGTGATTACAGCAATTATTAATCGTCTCAAAGACCTCAATTATTTTTATGCGATGAATTGATCGAGAATTGAAACCAGTTTAGTGCGCCGGATCTTAACCCTGCGACCACCAGGGAACGGTTATGATACATGTAGATATATTTATATATATTTATATATGAACCTGAATATCAACGGCTAGCTACCTAGACCTCATGGTGCAACGGTAGTGCATCTAACTTTGAGTGAGAGAAATTGTTCCACAGTGATACCCATTTCATCTTTTGTTCACTTTTAAACGCTAGAAACTGAGACAGGGGGAATAAATAGAGAAATAAAAGGACAGGGATATCGACAAGAGGAAGAGAGAAGGGGAAAGATACTGTCCCCACCCAGAACTACTGCAGAAACCCCTCTGCTGCGCTCGGGGTGGCCACCCACAGCCTGGATACACTAACGGGAGAACACCAGCGGCAGGTCGGGGCCATAAAAGGAACGCCGAGCGGCCCTGGGAGCAGCTTGGAGGTCCCTGGAGACTACTCCAGGGAGCAGCGCGAGCTGGTGCAGGAGGGCGGCGGCAGCGAAGAGTGACGTCATCAAGGTCCAGGTCGGTGATTGGAGCGTGGGCAGATACAGCAGGAGCGGCGAGATCGGGGCAAAGGAGCAGCGAGAGGGACGTGATCAGGGCCCAGGGGAGGCATGAGTTTGGGGCCAGGGGCCCAGGGTTAGCACGGGCCAGCCCACACTGCGATATGTGTGTGCACTCGGTCCGTGCAGCAGAGCTGGTCGCCTGTCGTCTTGCTTGACCAATGCCACTGGACCAAGACCTCGCACTATCAAGCCCGTGTGATGGCTGGGGTGCAACGGCCACCACACGTTAAAAAAATCCACGCACAGGCATCTTCCACTCTTCGGGATGTAGTTCGGGTCCTTCATTTAACCACCTGTGAACTCATCCTTTTTCGGCGTGGAAGCAAGTCATCCTCGTTTCGAGGGACCGCCTATGATGATGATGATGATGGATACATTAACGTCCCAACAGCTCATTGACTGCAGGAGTGGGATCGTGCGGCGCTTCAGAAGACATGTCGGAAAGGCAAGGTCACTGATTCCGTAACATGTGCTCCTCTGATCAAGAACAGCAACACACACTAAAAATGCTTCAATAATGGTTACATCTTATCTCCACATTTTCTTAGCAGGTGGTTTGTTGGTCTCGGGGTATGATTCTTGCTTCGTGGTTATTACTTGAAATTTGCAGAGAGATCCTGGCTTCAAATCACAGACCAGCCTTGAGTTTGCATCGAACTTTTGCAAAGAAGGACTTGCATTTATGCAGCGTCTGTCAGTAACTCATGACGACCCAAAGCGCTTTCCAGCCATTGAGTTGCCTTTGAAATGTTGTCATGTGAGGAAAGATGTGCCCAAATCACCTCAACTCCTTGCAAACGAGTTCATAGAATCAAAGAAGTTTACAGCACGAAAGGAGGCCATTTCGGTCCATCGTGTCCGCACCGACCAACTCGAGGCTATCCAGCCTAATCCCACTTTCCAGCTCGAGGTCCATAACCCTGCAGGTTACGACACTTCAGGTGCACATCTAAGCACTTTTTAAATGTGGTGAGGGTTTCTGCCTCTACCACCCTTTCAGGCAGTGAGTTCCAGACCCCCACAACCCTCTGTGTGAAGAAATATCTCCTCTAAACTTTTGACCAATTACTTTAAATTTATGCCTCCTTGTTGTTGATCCCTTTGCTAAGGAAAATAGGTCCTTTCTATCCACTATATCTCGGACCCTCATAATTTTATACACCTCAATGAGGTCTCCCCTCAGGCTCTGTTCCATGGAAACCAAATCCAGCCTATCTAATCTGTCCTCATGGCTAAGATTCTCCACTCCCAGCAACATCCTCGTAAATCTCCTCTGCACCATTTTCAGTGCAATCATGTCCTTCCTGTAATATGGCGACCAGAACTGCAAGCAGTACTCCAGCTGTGACCTAACCTGCCCCACCGACCCCATCTCTTGTATTCTGTGCCTCGGTTAATAAAGGCAAGCATTCCATATTTCTTCTCAACCACCTTAGCTACCTGGCCTGCTACTTTCAGTGATCTGTGGACATGCACTCCCTGGATTCTGGGGAGGACCCAGCAGATTGGAAAACTGCAAATGTAATGCCCCTATTTAAAAAAGGAGGCAGACAAAAAGCAGGAAACTACTGACCAGTTAGCCTAACATCTGTGGTTGGGCAAATGTTGGAATCCATTATTAAAGAAGCAGTAGCAGGACATAGAAACATCGAAACATAGAAAATAGGTGCAGGAGTAGGCCATTCGGCCCTTCGAGCCACACCACCATTCAATAAGATCATGGATGATCATTCAGCTCAGTACCCCTTTCCTGCTTTCTCTCCATACCCCTTGATCCCTTTAGCCATAAGGGCCACATCTAACTCCCTCTTGAATATATCTAACAAACTGGCATCAACAACTCTGCGGCAGAGAATTCCACAGGTTAACAACTCTCTGAGTGAAGAAGTTTCTCCTCATCTCAGTCCTAAATGGCTATCCCTTAGACTCCGACCCCTGGTTCTGGACTTCCCCAACATCGGGACCTGACCAGTCCCGTCAGAATTTTATAAGTTTCCATAAGATCCCCTCTCATTCTTCCAAACTCCAGTGATCTCTCGTTCCCTTGATTCCCCGAGACTCCAAAAATCTATCTAACGCAGCCTTGAATATATTCAGAGACTCAGCATCCACAGGCCTGTGGGGCAGAGAATTCCAAAGATTCATATCCCTCTGAGAGAAGAAATTCCTCCTCATCTCTGTCTTAAATGGCCGACCCCTTAACCTGAGACTGTACCCCCTGGTTCTCGACACTCCAGCCCGGGGGAAACAACCTCTCAGCATCTACCCTGTCAATCCCCTTCAGAATATTGTGTGTTTCAATGAGATCACCTCTCATTCTTCGAATCTCCGGAGAGTATCGGCCCATTCCACACAATCTCTCAACTTAAGACAGTCCTCTCATCCCAGGAATCAATCTGGTTAACCTCCGTTGTACCTCCTCCCTGGAAAATATTTCCTTCCTCAAATAAGGAGACCAAAACTGTGCGCAGTACTCCAGGTGTGGTCTCACCAGGTCCCTGTACAATTGTAGCAAGACTTCCTTACTCTTGTACTATGGGCTATATATTAGGTACTATGGGCCGAGTGCCCTGTTTTTTTGCTGATTTGACGGTTGTATAAAAAGTTATTAAAATTTGACAGTTGCTCGGCAAACATATTTATATTTTCTTCAGTGTACTCCTTACTCTTCAAGGGCTAGATTTCCCCCAAGCAGTTTTGTCGGCGCACTGACCTCAAGCGCACCGACTTTGCGCGCTGGAAACGGTGCGGGGAAAAACTCGCCCCATCCTGGCCGCTGTGTGCAGTCCCCGGAGTCCTGGCATGGTGCCGATGGTGAAGTGGGGGGCGGAGCCAAATGCCTGCGCCGAAAACACTGCCGGCATCTTCGCGCATGGGCAGTAGGGAGAGAAAACTTGGCACTCTGCCATTTTTAAACAGTGTCAAACCCGATGAAAAGCACAGCAGCTTCTCAACTTCTCCGGTCGCTCGGCGGGCTCTCCCCCCGTCCCTCCCCGATAAAACGCACAGCTCCAGCAGCTGCAACTACTCCGGTCCACAAGCTCACACTTCTCCGGTGTGTCTTCCCTCCCCGATCCCAGGGATATAGGGACCGAGTGTAATGGAGCCAAGTTTGCTGATGATACAAAGATGGGAAAGTAAATTGTGAAACAGCAAAGAAAATCTCAATTCCGGAAGAACAATATGGAAACGTACAGTGACCCCGACGTGATATAAACACGCAGCCTTCTGATCTGGAGTCAGACACACTACCGTTGCACCACGAGGTCTACAGTGCAGAGTGCCCATGTTTGTATACATGAAGGATCCTGAAACACAGTTTCATTTACCCTGCATTGGTGCAATGAAAGGGCTTTAAAATCCCCGGCCACTCCCACCGTGGGTCAGACAGCATCAGAAGCAGTGCCCACCTGTCACTCACCGTCTCACGCCCGCTTTCATCACCTGCTGCCCGCGGACTGCAGCAAATCCAGTTCATCATCATCATAGGCAGCCCCTCGAAGTGAGGATGACTTGCTTCCACGCCAAAACAGGATGAGTTCACAGGTGTTTCAATGATGGACCTAATATTCCAGGTCCCGAACTGCATGTTGAAGTGTGGAAGATGCCTGTGCGTGGATTTTTTTAACGTGTGGTGGCCGTTGCACCCCAGCCATCACGCGGGATTGACAGAGCGAGGTCTTGGTCCAGTGGCAAGGGTTATCCATGACGACTGGAGACCAGCTCTGCTGCACGGACCCAGTGCCCACACATATCGCAGTGTGGGCTGGACCGTGCTGCCCCTGGACCCCTGGCCCTGAACTCACGCCGCCCCTGGGCCCCGATCACATCCCTCCACAGTCTCTCGCTGCTCCTGCTGTACCTGCCCACGCTCCAATCACCGACCTGGACTTTGATGACGTCACTCTTCGCTGCCGTCGCCCTCCTGCACCAGCTCGCGCTGTACCTTGCCGTGGTACAACACCACGCTGCTATCAGGCCGCCGCTCACCGCTCCTTTTACGGCCCCGACCTGCCGCTGGTGTTCTCACGCAGGTCGGGGCCTCCACGCTGCTCCCAGCAAATCCAGTTACACCCCGTGTCACCGCACAATTCTCAGCTGTGATTGTAAGCTGACTATATTTAAAGCTATCGCAGCGGCTGCAAGCAGTGTTCCCTGGTAGTCTAGTGGTTAGGATTCAGTGCTTTCACTGCTGTGGTCTGGGTTTGATTCCTGGTTAGGGAAAGCATTTTTACAGAGCAAGCTGACAAATATAATCAAGTCTGTGAGATGCTGAATAATTGTTTTAATCATCATTAATCCAGCCACATGTGTTGCACACTGAAGGAAATACAAATATGTTTGCCGAGTGACTGTCGGATTTTAATAA
The DNA here is from genome assembly GCF_044704955.1 of Pristiophorus japonicus. NCBI lineage: Eukaryota > Metazoa > Chordata > Chondrichthyes > Pristiophoridae > Pristiophorus > Pristiophorus japonicus. The sequence goes on from NW_027252252.1 coordinate 427,513, forward strand.
CTTTTTATACAAGCGTAGAATTCGCAGAAAAACAGGATATTCAGCCCATAGTACCCAATATTCCGCCCATAGTACAAGAGTAAGGAAGTCTTGCTCCAATTGTACAGGGCCCTGGTGAGACCACACCTGGAGTACTGCGCACAGTTTTGGTCTCCTTTTCTGAAGAAGGATACACTTGCCTTGGAGGTGGTACAACGGAGGTTCACAAGATTGATTCCTGGGATGAGAGGACTGTCCTATGGTGAGAGATTGTGTAGAACATGCCGATACTCTCTGGAGTTTCGAAGAATGAGAGGTGATCTCATTGAAACAGACAATATTCTGAAGGAGATTGACAGAGCAACTGTTGAGAAGCCCGGCTAGCTCAGTCAGTAGAGCATGAGACTCTTAATCTCAGGGTCGTGGGTTCGAGCCCCACGTTGGGTGATTACTTTTCATTAAAATTTATATTGCTTTCGCGGGTAAACATCAGTAATGAACCATGATCTTCTTTTGCACAATGAAAAAAATGCGAACTGAGGGAGAGTTGATAATTTAATCAAATAATGAAAGCAGCACCTCAGACCGCTCGGCCGTCCTTACTGTTAGATGCTCCAGTTACAAGTTATTACTCTGGAAAGTTTCAGACCGGGCGCTTGTTCAGGGCTGCTGGAAGGCCCAGTGACCGTGATAACCTCACCCCCGCGGTATTCCTGAGCCTGTGCTCGGTGTACGGGGAGCTTTGGCCCGGGTCTGAGGTAGCTTGTATCCCAGAGATGGACAATAACCCTCTGAGCTCTGGAACTGGGGAAAAGCGAATAATTAATGAGTTGTGTGTGGATTTCAAATGCAGCTTAGATCTGCTGGTATAAACCGATCGTGTTGTTTCACAGAATGAATGAAATGCTGACAGGGACAGTCAAAACTTCAATTCGTGAACTTTAACAATTCATGAAACTTTAATCCTTGATGAAGTTTTATCCCCGATCTGATTTTACACAATCTGTATTTGAGGAGACTGGTTTTAAATGTGCATTGCTCATGCAACAATGTATCCAAAACAGCTTTTATTTAATTTATTGCAGACAAGTTTTTGTTTGAGAAATAATGTTTCTGCCCAGGCTTGAACCGGGAACTTTTCACGTGTGAGGCAAATGTGATAACCTCCACACGACAGAAATTGCTGTTGAGCTCAGTGCCCAGAGAGAAGTGCTCAGCAACAAGCTGAAATGCTCAATCCCTCTCTCTGCAAAAAGTTCCTTTCACAAACATTTCTCTGACCAGAACGGCACCAAACAACAATGTCCTCCTTTCAAAGTCATTAAACTCCCCAAATTCCGTTTCTGCAATTTTAAGGACAAGGACTGAAAGCGCTTTGCGATCAGAAAATTGCAGGAAACCCCTTGCGGTTAATGACAGGGCTTTTGATGGTTGATTTCTGTACACATCTTGTGTTATGTATTTAACCCTTGACAACCTGTACACATCACCACCAGAGGGCCTACCTGTCGGAGTCCCAAGGGATACTGGGATCCCTTGGGAGCACGGTATGTAAGCAGGCCACCCATGAGGTACCTGTACTCTGGAGTCTTATTAAAGGAGCTAAGGTCACACTTACTCATAGTTCAAAATACTAAGTTTCATTCTTTATTATGAGCATATCAATTGGCGACGAGACAATGAACAACCACGCAAAAATGCAAGGAACAGTTGGTCTCCTGGAGAAGTTCTCAGAAGTGGACGATTGCGAAGCCTTTGTGGAGATACTCGACCAATACTTCGTGGCCAACGAGCTGGAAGGGGACGAGAACGCTGCCAAATGAAGGGCGATCCTCCTAACCGTCTGTGGGGCAGCAACCTATGGCCTCATGAAGAATCTTCTAGCTCTGGTGACACCAACAACTAAATCCTATGAAGAATTGTGTACGCTGGTCTGCGAGCATCGAAATCCTAAAGAAAGCGATCTGATGGCGAGGTATCGGTTCGACAGGTGCCAACGGTCGGAGGGCCAGGAAGTGGCGAGCTATGTCGCCGAATTAAGGCGCCTCGCAGGACATTGCAAATTTGAGGGATTTCGAGAACAAATGCTGAGAGACATTTTCGTGCTTGGCATTGGCCATGAGATAATTCGTCGCAAACTGTTGACTCTCAGAATTTGAGCAAAGCCATAACGATAAGTCAGACAATTTCCACCAGTTCCTTTAAACACAATAATGTAATTTATTTCTCGTGGACTGGATGGAGGACCATGGTCCATGTAAACATTTTTTATCGTTTTCCATGAACTAAATGTTCAGAAAAGTATTGGAGTGGGAACTCACTGGATAACAGCACAGCTGGCAATGTTTGCGGAATATATTCTTGCAGCCAAAACGCACAATGACAACCTGGAACTGTGCGGCACCGAATCCTGGGGGAAAAAACTGTTAAAGGCTTTGTTCTTGGGTGGGCTCGAACCACCAACCTTTGGGTTAATAGCTGAATGTGCTAACCCATTGTGCCACAGAGACTAATGAAAATGTAAATTGCAATACATCCCAAACCAGGGTGTCAGTCAGTTAAAGCTTCAGATTGCTCCGACCGGGATGGAACTTGTCCACTCTCAGTTGTACTTTTCCCAAATAAAGGTTGGGACATTCATTGTGGATGTGTGGAAGCAGTCTGGTCTCGCACACTGCAGACACTTCCATGTCACCGCCAACCAGCTCTCCCACAACCGGTGTGATCTACCTTCCAGCCTTCCGGTGCCTTGTCTGTGACAAAGTATACTGATTGTCCCGAAGCCAGTCGTAGGTTTTAATTACTTTTCAGCTCCTGACTGCAGATATTCCTGTGATTAAACCTGAACAAATGGATTACAGGGACAGTTGGATTCAACATTTCTTTGCTTGGTGAAATTTAAAAGATTGAAAGTGACGTACATCAACCCCAAACCTCGTCACCTACTCGCTAACCGCTACACGCTGCTCCCGTGAGATGGAAGCCCAGTTGATGTTTCAAGCTTGAATACAGGTACAAGCAGAACTCATTCAAAGAAAGTCTAAGTCGCTGAGGCACCTGATTATTTGCACCGAACTCCTTCGCAAAGAGTTGAGGTTCGTGTGGGGTGATTTGGGCACATCTTTCCCCACACTACAACACTTCAAACATAACTCAACGGCTGCAAAGCGCTTTGGGGCATCATGAGTTCCTGAAAGGTGTTGCAGAAATGCAAGTCCTTCTTTGCAAAAGTTCGATGTAATTTCAAAATTCGCGACAGAATAATGGGCTCGGCCGGGATCTCTCGCAAATTTCAATTAACAAGCCAGAAACGAGAATCATACCCCTTGACCAACAAGCTAACTTTTTGACAAACCTGGAGATAAGGTGTAACTTTTATAAAAGCATTTTTTGTGTGCTGCTGTTCTTGGCAGAAGGAGCACATGAGATCGATTCAGTGACTTTGCTTTTTCGACCTGTCTTCTGAAGCGCCGCACGGTCCCACTCCGACAGTCAATGAGCTGTTGGGACGTTAGTGTATCCAGGCTGTGGGTGGTCACCCCGAGCGCAGCAGAGGGGTTTCTGCATTAGTTCTGGGTGGGGACAATATTTCCCCTTCTCTCTTCCTCTTGTCTGTATCCCTGTGCTTTTATTTCTCTATTTATTCCCCTGTCTCAGTTTCTAATGTTTAAAAGGGAACAAAAGATGAAATGGGTGTCACTGTGGAACAATTTCTCTCGCTCAAAGTTAGATGCACGACCGTCGCGCCATGAGGTCTCGGCAGCTAGCCGTTGATATTCAGGTCCATAAATAAATATATATTTTTATATTTATACAAATTATCGAAGCTGTTCTCTGGTCGAGTGGTTAAGATCTCGAGCATTAAACCTCTTTCCACTTTCAAACAGTAAATCGCAGAAAAATAATTGAGGTGTTTGAGAGGATTAATGATTGCTGTAATCGTCGTTAATAACCCCACTACTATCTGTTACAGAACGAGCTTACACACTCTCCCGCTTCTCCTGCCCTTTGCTGGACACGTGTCCCGGGTTTAATTTTACAAACTGGGTGAGTTCACTGATCGCGGGGAGACGGTAGGAGCCTCTGTTGCCCCACTGTGAGGATGTGGAAGTGAACACGGTGGCTGGGTGATCCGTGACATTTCTGTAAAGGGCAGCGGAGGAGAAGGATTGAGAACTTTCAGTGTGGGACAGAAGTTGTTTAAGGTGAGCCAGCACATTCCCGATCAGCACAGAGGGAGCTCACTGGTCAGCTCCGCTCTGTTGGGGCTGCTTTACCAGAGGTTTCCGTAGTGCCGTAGTTGTCACGTTTGCTTTATACGTGTAAGGTCCCTGGTTCGATCCCAAGTGGGAGCATTATGTTTAAACTTGCTGTGGGTGAACAATCTGAGCCGAGTTTAGTCTCCGAGCAAATACTGCCTGACCTGCTGAGATTTCCAGCATTTGCTGCATTTATTGATTATAGTATCGACTCTCCCTCAGTTAGCATTTCTTTCATTGTGCAAACGAAGGTGATGGGTTAATTAATGATGCTATCCCGTGAAACAAATAAACATATGGTGAATGGCAGATGAGCTCAGCTTCTGACACCCGGTGGGAATGGGCGGGGATTTTAAAGCCCCTTTTATTGCAGAACCTTCATATCGACGAACATCTCAGACTCAGTGTTTAGGCCTCGTGATGCAGCGGTGGTGTGTCTGCCTCTTGATCAGAAAGTTGCATGTTTAAATCATGTTGAGTTCCCTGTCCTTTTGGGTAATTCCAGAATTAATATTTTCTTTGCAGTTTCGCAATAACCAGACCCTTGCTCCAAGGTCTGTCTCACTGTTTACCAGGTGTCAGGCAGAGATACGCCTGCTGTCCTCATTTCCTTCATGCGACAGGACACAAAAGTTCAAAATCAAACTGCAGGTGGCCACACATAATATTGAGCAGTCAGGATGGCCGAGCGGTCTAAGTTGCTGCATTCAGGTTCCGTAGTGTAGTGGTCATCACATTCGCTTAACATGCAAAAGGTTCCCGTTTCAAAATCAGCTGAAAACGTGCTCAGTTAAATATGAAAAGCATTGAATAATGTGCATTTCTTGTTCAGTATTAACAAAGCATAATGTCTCCCAGTCCTGCTATATTTACTGAATGCTCTGTACAGTTCGGTACACATTCAAACTCTACAGTTTCCAGCCCTGACGGCGCAGAAAGCCCCTCTCAAAGCTGCACATTCTCGCTGCTTTCAGTTGAGTTGTGAGAGATTATTGACGGATCCTGCAGCTGTGAAGAGGAAAGATGTGTGAGAGGGGTCATCAAACGATGCCATGTGGGTTGAATTAAAGAACAGAAAAGGGGCGATCACACGACTGGGAATGCACTCTAGACCCCCAGGCTGTTAGAGGGAGATAGAAAAACAAGTATATCGGCAGAATGTTTAGAAGTGCAAAACCTATCGAGCTGTAATAGTGGAGGATTTTAACTACCCGAATATTAACTGGGAAAATGATAGTGTGAATGGTACAGATGGTGGAGAATTCCTAAAATGCATTCAGGAGAAATTCTTTATCTAGTCTGTAACAAGCCCATCAAGGGAGGAGCGGTTCTGGACTGGGTCTTGTGATCGAAGAGGGGCAGGTAGAAGGGGTATCAGTGGGAGAGCATTTTGGTGCGATTGATCAGACTCAGTAAGGTTTAGGGTAGTAATGGAAAAGTACAAAGGGGACCACAATAAAAGTTCTCAATTGGGGTAAAGCCAGTTTTGCTGAACTGAGAAGGAATTTCGCCAAAGTTGACTGAGAACGGCTACTTGCTGGTAAATCAGTGTCAGAGCAGTGGGAGGCATTCAAGGAGGAGATCCTGAGGGTACAGAGCAAGTATGTTCCCTTAAAAACGAAGGTGGAACTAACAAATCTAGAGCTCCCGGGATGTCAGGGGACATACAGAGAAAGTTAACGAAAAAAAGGGAAGCTTATGACAGATACCGATAACTCAATACTGCAGAAACTCTAGAGGTGCAGAGGTGCAATTAAAACATATATCAGGAAAACAAAGAGAGAGCATGAGAGAATGTTGGTAATTAAATCTGGTAAAACCCAAAGATGTTTTACAAATACATTAAGAGCACGATGATAAGTAGAGAAAGAGTGGGGCCTATTAGAGTCCATAAAGGGAATCTGTACGCGGAGGTGGAAGACGTGGGTAGCATTCTTAATGAATACTTTGCATCTGATTTCACAAAAGATAGGGGCGATGTGGACTTTGCAATGAGGGTGGAGAAGTGTGAAATATTAGATGAAATAAACAGAGTGAGAGAGGAAGTATTGGTGGTTTAGCAGCTTCGAAAGTGGATAAATCCCCAGGCCCGGATGAAATGTATCCCAGGCTGATAAGAGCAGCAAAAGCGGAAATAGCAGAGGCTCTGACCACCATTGTCCAATCCTCACTGGCTACAGGTGCGGGGCCAGAGGATTGGAGCACTGCTAACGTTGTACCTTTGTTTAAAAATGGAGAAAGGGATTGAGTAAATACAGGCTGGCCAGCCGAACCTTTTAGAATTATTTGTAAAAATTCTGAGGGACAGGATAAATCTTCATTTGGAAAGACATGGATTAATCAAGGATAGTCAACATGAATTTGTCAAGGGAAGGTCGTGTCTGACTAAATAGATTGCATTTTTCGAGGAGCGAACCAGGAGGGTTGATGAGGGCAGTGGTATGATGCAATGTAAATGCACTTTAGCAAAGCTTTTGACAAGGTCGCACTTGGCAGACTGGTTACGAATGTAAAAGCCCATGGGATTCAAGGGCAAAGTGGCAAGTTGGGTCCAAAATTTGTTCAGAGGCAGGAATCAAAGCGTAATGGTTGATGGGTGATTTTGTGATCCAGTGGGGTTCCGCAGGGCTCAGTGCTGGGTCCCTTGCTTTTTGTGGTATACATCAATGACTTGGACTTAAATGTTGAGAGTATGAGTAAGAAGTTTGCAGATGACACTAAAATAGGCTGAGTGGTTGATAATGAAGAAGAAAGTGGCGGACTACAGGAAGATATCAATGGATGTCTCAAGGCGCTTTGCAGCCAATGAAGTACTTTTTGAATTGCGGTCACTCTTGTAGTGTGGGAGACACAGCCGCCAATTTGCACACGGCAGGCTCCTATAGGCAGCAGTGTGATGATGACCAGATCATCTGTCTCTGTGATGTTGATTGAGGGATAAATATTGACCAGGACACGAATCCTGGCCACATTGATCCTCCTACCACTTCACACTGTTCTCCGAGGGACCAGCGCGATGATACTAAAACAACAAGCGAAGTTGGTAAGCTATCCATGCAGTCCATCGGAATCCAGCCACACCACCTTATACCACGGGTAACATCTCTCCATGGATTCTGGAATCTGGATCAACAAACCATAATCCCATCTGAGAAGGAATTCCGGGAGGTGCTTCAAGCTTTATTACATATATGTTAACATTTTTAAGGTATTGAAACAAATACCGACGTTTTTGAAATGGGCGTCTGGGTGACGTCATCAAAACCCTGGTCGTCATTTTGGAGCGTGAGCAAGAACATTGGCAGGGCCCAGGTAGAGAGGAGTGGGAAGGTCGGGGCGGATGAGCGGTGAGTGTTTGTGGCGAGATGCGGTGAATGTTTATGGTGGAGGAGCGGTGACAGATCGTGGAGGAGGTGCGACAGATGAGGGGAGGGGGCCCAGAAGAGCCGAGGGCCCAGGGACAGCACGGGCCCAGCCCACACTGCGATATGTGTGGGCACTGGGTCCATGCAGCAGAGCTGGTCTCCTGTCGTCTTGGTTAACCCTTGCCACTGGACCAAGACCTCGCTCTGTCAAGCCCGTGTGGTGACTGGTTTGCAACGGTCACCCCACGTTAAAAAAATCCACACAAAGGCATCTTCCACCCCCTCAATTGGAGTCCAGGACTGGAACATCGTGTCCTTCATCGAAACACCTGTGAACTCATGGAAGCAAATCGTCCTAGATCGAGGGACCGCCTATGATGATGATGATCAATGTACTGGTCAGTTGGGCAGAACTGTGGTAAATGGAATTCAATCCGGATAAGTGTGAGGTAATGCATTTGGGGAGGTTTAACAAGGCAAGGGAATACACATTAAATGGTACGACACTGAAAAGTGTAGAGGAATAAAGGGACCTTGGAGTGCAGGTCCGCAGATCCCTGAAGGTAGCAGGCCAGATAGTTAATGTGGTTAAGAAGGCATATGGAATACTTGCCTATATTAGTCAAGGCATGGAATACAAGAGCAAGGAGGTTATGCTTGAACTGTACAAAACACTGGCTACACCACAGCTGGAGTACTGCGTGCAGTTCTGGTCACCACATTACACGAAAGATGTGATTTCACTGGAAAGGGTGCAGAGGAGATTTACTAGAATGTTGCCTGGTGTGGAGAATTTTGGCTATGAGGATAGTTTGGAGATGCTGAATCTGTTTTCTTTGCAACAGAGGCGTCTGAGTGGAGACCTGATTGAGGTGTATAAAATTGAGGGGCCTGGATAGAATGGATAGGAAGGTCCCGTTTCCCTTGGCAGAGGGGTCAACAACCAGGGGGCGTAGAATTAAAGTAATTGGGGGAGGTTTAGAGGAGATATGAGGGGACATTTCATCACCCAGAGGGTGGTGGGGGCCTGGAACTCAATGCCTGAAAGGGTGGTAGAGGGAGGGACCCTCACCACATTTAAAAGATACGTGGATGTGCACTTAAAGTGCCGCAGCCTACAGAGCTCTGGACCGAGAGCTGGAAAGTGGGATTAGGCTGGATAGCTCTTTGTCGGCCGGTGCAGACACGATGGGCTGAAATGGCCTCACTCTGTGCTGAAACTTTCTGATTCTATGATTCTATTAATATAGATATATATTTCTAATATATACCATTACCATAATTTTTCCTTGGTGGTCGGGTGGTTAAGATCCCGAGCACTAACCCTCTTTCTATTCTCAATCAGTTTATCGTATGAAAATAATTGAGGTCTGTGAGAGAATGAATAATTGCATACCTCGGGAGCCTATTATCAGCAAGGGCAGGCATCGACGACGAGGTTCAACACTGCCTCCAGTGCGCCAGTGCAGCCTTCGGCCGCCTGAGGAAGAGAGTGTTCGAAGATCAGGCACTCAAACCTGCCACTAAGCTTATGGTCTACAGGGCTGTAGTGATACCCGTCCTTCTGTATGGCTCAGAGACATGGACCTTATACAGTGGGCACCTCAAGTCGCTGGAGAAATACCACCAATGATATTTCTGCAAAATCCAGCAAATCCCCATGGAGGACAGACGCACCAACGTTGGCGTCCTCGATCAGGCCAACATCCTCAGCATCGAAGCACTGACCACACTCGACCAGCTCCGTTGGGCGGGCCTCATTGTTCACATGCCTGACACAAGACTCCAAAAGCAAGCGCTCTACTCGGAACTCCTGCACGGCAAGCGAGCCCCAGGTGAGCAGAGGAAACGTTTGAAGGACCCTCAAAGCCACTTCATAAAATGCAACATCCCCACCTTCACCTGTGAGTCCCTGGATAAAGACCACCCTAAGTGGAGGAAGAGCATCTGGAGGGTGCTGAGCACCTCGAGTCTCATCGCCGAGAACATGCAGAACACATGCACAGGCAGCGGGGAAGGAGCGTATGGCAAACCAGTCCCACCCACCCTTTCCTTCAACCACTGTCTGTCCCACCTGTGACAGAGACTGTAATTCCTGTATTGGACGGTTCAGTCACCTGAGAACTCATTTTTAGAGTGGAAGCAAGTCTTCCTCGATTTCGAGGGACAGCTAATGATGATGAATTGCTGTAATCACCGTTAATAACCCCGTTACTTCCTGTTACACACTGAGTTTACAGACTCTCTGGCTTCTCCTGCCCTTTGCGGGACACTTGTTCCGGGTGTAACTTTACAAACTGGGTGAGTCCGCTGATCGCGGGGAGACGGCAGGTGTCTCTGTGGCCCACTGTGAGGATGTGGAAGTGAACATGGTGGGTGGTAATTACGTGACATTTCTGTAAAGGGCAGCGGAGGAGAAGGATTGAGAGCTTTCAGTGAGGGACAGAAGTTGTTTAAGGTGAGCCAACACATTCCTGATCCTCCTCTCTTCTTCTGAGGCAATCCCCCGGAGTTGAGGATGACTTGCTTCCACATCAGCATCGGTCCCGATCAGCACCGAGGGAGCTCACTGTTCAGCTCCCCTCTGTTGTGCTTCATCTAGCACAAATTTCTGTAGTGTAGCGGTTATCACGTTCGCTTTGCATGTGAAAAGTTGCTGGTTCTATCCAGGGCGGGAACATTATGTTTAAACTTGCTGTGGATGAACAATCGGAGGCGAGTTTCGTCTCCTGGCAAAAAAGCAGATGCTGCCTGTGCGGTACCAGAACCGAACACAGTCCCCCAAGTGAGGTCTAACCAGGGCTTTGTGTAGCTGCACACAACATCTGTCCCCTTGTGGTCCAGTGATACCAACGTAAGAAATAGGAGCAGGAGTCGGCCACACCGTCCCTCGAGCCTGCTCCGCCATTCAATAAGATCATGGCTGATCTGATCATTGACTCAGCTCCACTTCCCCGCCCGCTCCACATAACCCCTTATCCCCTCATGGTTTAAGAAATTATCGATTTCTGCCTTAAATATATTCAATGTCCCAGCTTCCACAGCTCTTTGAGGCAGCGAATTCCACAGATTTACAACCCTCTGCGAGAAGAAATTTCTCCCCATCTCAGTTTTAAATGGGCGGCCCCTTATTCTAAGATCTAGTTCTAGTCTCCCCCACCAGTGGAAACATCCTCTCTGCATCCACCTTGTCGAGCCCCCTATAATCTTATACATTTGGATAAGATCACCACCCATTCTTCTGAATTCCAATGAGTAGAGGCCCAATCTAAACAACCTTTGCTCAGAAGTCAACCCCCTCAACTCCGGAATCGACCGAGTGAACCTTCTCTGAACTGCCTCCAGAGCAAGTATATCCTTTCGTAAATATGGAAAACAAAACTGCACGCAGTATTCCAGGTATGACCTCACCAATACCCTGTATAACTGGAGCAAGATTTCCCTGCTTTTATACTCCATCCCCTTTGCAATAAAGGCCAAGATTCCATTGGCCTTCCTGATCACTTGCTGGTGATCGAGTTCGCGAGATATGAAGGCCAGCTTAACATTAGTCTTATTTGATTATTTTCTGATCCTGCCCATGACATTTACATAACACCATGTTGACTCTGTCAAATCATGTTATAATTTTCGAAGTGCCCTGACACCACTTCTTTAACAATGGATTACAGCATTTTCCCGATGACTGATGTCAGACTAACTGTCCTGTAGTTCCCGGTTTTCTCTCTCCCTCCTTTCTTGAATAGCGATGTTACATTTTCTACCTTCCGATCTGCTGGGACTGTTGTAGAATCTGGACATCGTGGTGCAAAGGTTACGGGTCTAACTCCCGATCAGGAGGCTGTGTGTTCAAATCAGTTAATTTAACTGTTGTTCTTCCGGAATTGATATTGTGTTTGCTGTTTCACAATAACCAGACCCTTGCTCTAAAACCTGTCTCACTGTTTCCCCAGGGACACGTTCATTTTACAATGAACATTCTGAATCAGATGCCTGAAGTGCAGTGTGTAAAATGGGATATGGTTTAACAGTTAACATGCAAAGCACAGAACCAATTATTCAATTATCGACTCTCCCTCAGTTAACATTACTTTCACTGTGCAAAAGAAGCTGATCGGTTAATTAATGAAGTTTGCCCGAGAAAGCGGCATAAAATTTAACGATAATGATTCACCCAATGTGGGGCTCAAACACATAACTCTGAGATTAAAAGCCTTCTGCTGTATCTACTGAGCTAGCAAGGATTCTGTAAATGACATCTCCCTGTCGGTGATTGCAGCCAGGCGCCTGTTGGTTCCGTCCCATTTCCGGGTGTTTCCCGATCCTGTCTGTCTCTCTGACTCTGTTCAATCTGTGTGTGGCCACCTCCAGTTTGATTTTGAACGAATACCTGTGTTTGTGTATTCAGTAAAAACAGAAAATGCTGGAAACACTCAGCAGGTCAGGCAGTATCTGTGGAGATGGAGAAGTGGGAATAATCAATGGGTTTGTTTGTGGCTTTGATCTGCTGCTGGGAAGTGAGGTAGCGCTGCAAGATACTTTTTTTCAAGGTGTAAGCAGAGGTTTCCGTCGTGTAACGGTTATCACCTTCGCCACACATGTGAAATATCTTCGGTTTGAGCACAGACAGAAACATTATTTTGGCAAATATTTTTCTGTGGAATACATTTTAAAAAGTAGCCCCAGGTTCCTTGTATCATGAGCGATGGGCATTTTAACTCACTCTCCTAAAATACAGTGTGTAAAATCAGATAGAGGATAAAACTTCATCAATGATTAAAGTTCCTTCACTCAGTAAAGTTCAGTTGTTGAAGTTTCCATCGATGCATTGCATAAACATAATTGAGGTGTGTGAGAGGATTAATAATGGGCTTTAATCGTTAATGAGCCCATTACTTTATGTTATAGACCCAGGTTACACACTCTCTTGCTTCTGAAAGAGTTGAGATGCGTGTGGGGTGATTGGGGCACATCTTTCCCCACTTAGCAAGGCTCCATTGGTACTTCATTGCCTTTAAATCACTTGGGGATTTCCTGAGTTGTTGAAAGGCCACGTAAAAATGCAGTCATTCTTTGCAAAAGTTCTAACTGCAAGTTCAAACTTCGCCGGCAAATGGAGGCTCACCCAAAATTTGTTCTGACACCACGACGAAGTCCTTAAAAGTGGGATTCAGCAGTTCAGCTGCTCGCTTAAAATTTCCGTCGGACCTGGTGCTGCAAGTGGAGATGTGTCCACAGTGTTGCGTTTAACACATTCGCCTCGCACACGGGAAAGCTCACCAGGTGGAAATATTTTGTTGGAACTTCCTCCTCAAGCATGTTCAGGGGCGAGATTGTTCTCCAGTGAAAGGACATAAGATCATAAGAACGTAAGAATTAGGAACAGGAGTCGGCCATTCGGTCCATTTTAATTTTTTCAAAGTGATTTCACGCGGGGACCTTTGGTGTGTTTGGGGAACATGATAACCGCTACACTACAGACACACAGTGGTAGATGTTGTCTTAGGAACATAACCAGAACTCTAACCAACACAGCTGGCCAATACTTCAGGAGCTGGTTTTACGAGAATAGAATGACGGTGCTATATTTAGGAAGGCTGTGAGAGTGGCAGGAATTGATCTCGTGTTTCCCAGACTTTATACACAGGAACATAGGAACAGGAGGAGGCCATTTGGCATCGAGTGGTTGGGATCCGGAATGCCCTGCCTGAAAGGGTGGCAGAGGCAGAATTAATCTTATCTTTCAAAATGGATTTGGATAAGTATCTGAAGGAAAAATATCTCAGAGGTACGGGTAAAGGCCGGAGGAGTGGGACTAGCTGAGAGTCGGCACGGGCTCGACAGGCCGAACGGACTACTTCCGTGCTGTAACCGTTCCATGATTCTATATTATGTTTAAACTTGCTGTAGATGAACAATCGGAGGCGAGCTTAGTCTCCTGGTAAAAACACTGATGCTGTCTGACCAGCTGAGATTTCCAGCTATTCTGTTTTTATTTGTTATTTATGGATTGAGTCGGTACAACTAGAGCTTTCTGATTCAGAAGATTCGGGGGGCACGGAAATTTGGGAGTTTAACGACTTTGAAAGGAACATTTTTGACTTGTGCAGCTTCGGTCAAAGAAATGTTTGTGTTATGATTTTTTTCACAGAAAGGGATTCAGAATTACACTTTCTGGTTTAACACTTCTCTCTGGGCAGGCAGTTAAACAGGGGTTTCTGTAGTGTAGCGGTTATCATCTTAGTTTCTCACACTTAAAAGGTCCCATGTTCAAACCCAGGCAGAAACATCATTTTAGAATATATTTGCTGTGAAATAAATTGAAACATCAACCTGCAGATGGCCACATACAGCATGAAATAGTCAGGATGGCCGAGCGGTCTCAGGTGCTGTGTTCAGGTTGCAGTTTTTTCTGGAAGTGTGGGTTCGAATTCCACTTATTCCTTATCGTCATGAAGCAAAACCCATTTGCTTGGCACCACGACCAATTCCTTTAAAGTGGAATTCAGCAGTTCACCTGCTTGGTTAACATTTCCGTCTGACCGGGTGCTGAAAGTGGAAATGTTTCCGCAGTGTCGCGGTTAATACGTTCGCCTCACACGCGAAAGCTCACCGGGTGGGAATATTGAATATTTTCTGGAGCTTTCTCCTCATACATGCTCAGGGCCGAGATTGTTCTCCTGTGGAAGGTCATAAACATGTAAGGATCAGGAGCAGGTAAAAATACATCTCCTCACCCCACATCCCCCGCCCCGGATTTTTCCTTTTTCCAATTATCTTATGTCTGTGTCCTTTGGTTACCGACACTCCTGCCCGTGGAAACAATTTCCCCATAATTCTGAAAACCTCGATTAAATATCTCCTTGACTGTGATTACTGGGGTTCAATGTGGGGAAGAGTCAGTTCATCCACTTTGCACCGAAGAATGATCGACCAGTGCATGATCTAAAAACATTATGTTAGAGAAGATTTTTTCTATGAAATAGTTGGTCCTGTTAATTTTAACAAAAGTTGCACCGGATTCCTGGAGTCATAAGTGATACGTCCTAACTGTACAGTATAAATGCACACGAGGCCCATGCTTGAGAGAAGGTCAGTCTGTGACCTGTCCTTTATTCCTTAGCACACAAGTGATGGAAGTGGGTGGAGCTTCCCCTTTTATACCTGAAGGTCCAGGTTAGGAGTGTCTCCCACAAGTTCACCACCTAGTGGTCATTGTTCTGACAGTGCACAACTTGTCAGTTTATACATGGGTTACAATGCTGGTTGAATACATGACATCACCTCCTACCCCAAAGTCTTTTTGGGATCACACGTTGAGTCTTTCTGGTGGTTTACGCTCTCTTGTAGAGCGCCTGAGTTGGGGCTCCGGTTGTTGGGCATTGGCCTGCGTGTCTGCTGTTTGCGGTGCCTCAGGCCTATCGGACTGCCCACAGTGACTGGGCTCTCCTCCCTTTGGTTCCGGTGTTCGGTCACCTGTGCTGGAGTGAACTCTATATCGTGTTCTTCCTCTGCTTCTTCTATGGGGTTACTGAACCTTCTTTTTGTTCGATCCACGTGTTTGCGGCAGATTTGTCCATTGGTAAGTTTAACTGCCAGAATCCTATTGCCCTCTTTGGCAATCACAGTGCCTGCGAGCCATTTAGGCCCTGCAGTGTAGTTATGGACAACAACAGGGTCGTTTACACCAATATATCGAGCCCTCGCATTCCTGCCATGGTAGTTATATTGTGATTGGCGCCTGCTCTCAACAATTTATTTCATGGTGGGGTGTATATGGAATAACGGGTTTTGAGCATCCTTATCATCAGCAGCTCTGCGGGTGGAACCCCTGTGAGCGAGTGTGGTCGGGATCTTTTGGCCAACAGGAGGCGTGATAAGTGGCTTTGTAGGGAACCCCCTTGGATTCTGAGCATTCCCTGTTTGATTATCTGCACTTTTCGCTCTGCCTGGCCATTTGAGGCTGGCTTGAACGGTGCCTTTCTGACATGGTTAATTCCATGGCCTGCCATGAAGTCCTGGAATTCAGTGCTTGTGAAGCATGGGCCATTGTCGCTGACCAAGATATCTGGTAGACCGTGGGCGGCGAACATTGCCCATAGACTTTCTACCGTGGCAGAGGATGTGCTTGAATTTAAAATGTCACACTCGATCCATTTGGAATGGGTTTCTACTGCAACCAAAAACATTTTTCTGATGAAAGGACCTGCGTAGTCATCATGGATGCGTGACATAGGCTTGGCGGGCCATGGCCAGGGGCTAAGGGGGGCTACCCTGGACGCATTGCCCAGCTGGGCACACGTGTTGCACCTGCGAACACAAACTTCCACATCTGCAACTATCCCTGGCCACCAAACTTGTGACATGGCAATTGCCTTCATCATGACAATGCCCGGATGCTCATTGTGGAGTTCTCTGATGAACACCTCTCTGCCCATCTGAGGCATGACTACGCGGTTTCCCCACAGTAGGCAATCGGCCTGAATCGAGAGTTCATCCCTGCACTTGTGAAATTGTTTAAATTCCTCAGGGCATGCCCTGCACGTGGCTGACCAGACCCCATTCAGGACACATTTCTTGACTAGGGTCTCTATTTGTCCAGACTTTAATCTGACGGGCTGTCACAGGTGAGCCTTCGCTTGTGAAAGCTTCAACAGCCATCACCATCTCAGCAGCATGCTCGGTAGCCCCCTCAGTGGTGGCTAGTGGGAGCCTGCTGAGTGCATCGGCGCAGTTTTCAGTGCCCGGTCTGTGCCGAATTGTGTAGTCATAGGTGGCTAACGTGAGTGCCCACCTCTGTACGCCTTGTTGTCGGCCAAAAGGGACGTTAGGGGTTTGTGATCTGTCTCCAGCTCAAAATTCCTGCCAAACAGGTACTGGTGCATTTTCTTTACCGAATATACACATGCGAGCGCATCCTTTTCTATCATCCCGTAGCCCCTTTCTGCCTGGGACAGACTTCTGGAGGCATAAGCTACCGGCTGTAACTGACCCTTGGCATTGACCTGCTGCAACACACACCCGACACCATAGGACGACGCATCGCACGTTAACACAAGTTTCTTACATGGGTCATATCGTGTTAACAGATTGTTGGAACATAACAAATTGTGTGCTCTATTAAAAGCCCTTTCCTGGCTGTCCCCCCAGACCCATTCGCGACCTTTGCTTAGGAGCACGTGTAGCGGCTCGAGCAGCGTGCTCAATTTGGGAAGAAAGTTACCAAATAGTTGGGGAGCCCCAGGAACAAACGCAGCTCCGTCGTGTTACGGGGTCTGGGTGCTCTCTGGATCGCTTCCATCTTGGACACAGTAGGGCTCATCCCGTCTACTCCTACCCTCATCCCCAGGAATTCTACCTCTGGAGCTAGGAAGATGCACTTCGCCTTTTTCAGTCGCAGCCCTACCCGGTCCAGTCTGCGTAGCACCTCCTCCAGGTTGTGGAGGTGTTCTTCAGTCTCGTAACCTGTGATGAGGATGTCGTCCTGAAAAACCACCGTCCCTGGAATCGACTTGAGGAGGCATTCCATATTTCGTTGGAAGTTCGCGGCGGCCGAGCGAATCCCGAACGGACATCTGTTGTACTCAAACAACCCCTTGTGTGTCGTGATGGTGGTCAGCTTCTTCAACTCACTCGCCAGCTCCTGGGTCATGTAAGCTGAGGTCAGGTCCAATTTTGAAAAAACTTTGCCACCGGATAGTGTCGCAAAGAGGTCCTCCGCTTTCGATAATGGGTACTGGTCCTGGAGTGACACCCGATTGATGGTGGCCTTTGTCATCACCATATATCCTGACTGACCCATCCGCCTTGAGCACCGATACAATCGGGCTCGCCCAGTCACTGAATTCGACTGGCAAAATGATGCCTTCCCTCAGCAGGCGGTCCAATTCGTCTTCTATTTTTTACCACATCACGTACGGCACCGCTCTGGCCTTGTGGTGCACTGGCCTGGCGTACCCCAGGTTACTTGTCTTCTGAGCAATGAACAATTTAAACCAATTTCAAAAATTCAGAGTGTGTTAAGTCCGATGGGGTGTAAAATATCATCGATGATGATAGCTCCTGAAATTATTACAGTTCAGTTATTGAAGGATTGACTGTAATTCTGCAAAACAATCCGGGTGGGAATATTGGCCCAAAAATTCCGGTTGGAGGCTTCCCGCGGACAATTCCTTTCTGATCGGTGATGTTTTAATCACCCCGCCTCCCACAGAGTTTAATTAATTGCATGTAATTATTTGAAAAAAGTTTGAATTAAAAAGTTACTTTCCGAACTCGGGCTCCCTCTGTGAATGCCTAACCACTAAACGAGCAGGATACACATTAAATAATTTAATTCCGGACTTCATATTTTCTTTGCTGTTTCAGAATAACCAGACCTGTGCTCCAAAATCTGTCTCACTGTTTCCCCGGTGCCAGTCAGAAAAGCACATGGGACTGAATCAGTGACTTTGCTTTTTCGTCCTGTCTTCTGAAGCACCGCACAGTCCCACTCCGACAGTCAATGAACTGTTGGGACGTTAGTGTATCCAGGCTGTGGGTGGCCACCCCGAGCGCAGCAGAGGGATTTCTGCATTAGTTCTGGGTAGGGGCAGTATTTCCCCTTCTCTCTTCCTCTTGTCTGTATCCCTCGGCTTTGTTTTCTGTATTTATTCCACCGGCCTCATTTTATGTGTTTAAAAGGGAACAAAAGATGAAGTGGGCGACACTCTGGAACAATTTCTCTCACTCAAATATATCTATTTAGTGAAGGGAAATAAAGAGCAATTAAAGAATAAGGGAGAAGCCACTGTCGCCCTTTTGACAGGAGAATAAACTCGCCCATGGTTGTTCATCCACAGCAAGTTTAAACATAATATTTCCGTGCGGGATCCTTTCGCGTGGAAAGCAAACGTGATAACGTCTCCACTGCGGAAACCGCTCTGACCAGAAGTACAGCAGAGGGCAGCTGACCAGTGAATGCCTTTTGTGCTGATCGGGAATGTGTTGGCTCACCTTGAACAACTTCTGTCCCTCACTGACAGCTGTCAATCCTTCTCCTCCGCTGCCCTTTACACAAACATGTCACTGATCCCCAGCCACCACCCCACATCCCCATCGTGTTATCTTCCATGTTAGCACAGTGGGGCCGCTGAGACACCGACTCTCTCCACGCGGTTAGTGAACTCAGTCAGTCTGTAAAATTAAAGGGGAACAAGTGTCCCGCAAAGGGCAGGGGAAGGAAGAGAGTCTGTAACCTGGGTTTAATTGTTTGTCAAAGGCTACCCGTCCTGTTGTGTATTTCCAGCAGTTTCCTACTTTCACAGGTGGAGATACCGGGGCTGGACAATGCTCCTAAAATACAATGAGGTCGGGATAAAAGTTCCTCACATACTCAGGGCAAATTAAATGATTGAAGTTCTACAATGGACTAATTAATGATGTTATATCAATGAATTTTTTTTCCACATCAGATGCATGTAACTCTTTTTTCTAAGGTTTTAATTTTGATGGAAGTGCAATTTCCCTGGCCGGAAATCGACCCAGGGCCGCGGTGGTGAGAGCGCCGAATCCTAATCACTGGACCACCAGGGAACGCTGCATTGCTGCATTGCTGCATCGTAATGCTTGGTGTCATTATTGTCCTTTTCAATCCACTTGTTTCACACCGAAACACTTCGTAACCTTGATCTGAATTTAACTTCCCGTAATTCGTTGAAATCACCGTTAAATGATTGGGTAAAACCACTCCTTATACCACCGAAAAACAGCTTCGATTCCAGGTCAGGACGGTAACTTCTGTAACAGCTTTTTTCAATTCAAAACCTTTTAAAATTGACGACATGCAGCTAATATGAAAAAATAAGAATTCATTTAATCACTGTTAAATAACCGATAATCTTTTTCAGGATGAAATAAATAATAATATAGTTACTGAGGGACAGTAGTATCTTTAATCATTCATTTTCTCTTTACATGTGATGAATTTTTATCCCTATCTCATTTACATGCTGTGTGAGACATTGTAAGTGTTTATGACTCAGTTGTAAAACCATTGATTGTGTGTGTGCCTATTCTTGATCGGAGGAGCACTTGAGACCGAAGTTCCAGTTTGATATATGTATCAATAGAATCAATTTTCACCAGTTCCTTTAAACCCAATAACATAATTTATTTTGATTGGACTGGATGGAGGAACATGATCCATGTAAAAAATTGTTATCGTTTTACTTGTGCTGAATGCTCAAAAAAGTATTGGAGTGGGAACTCACTGGATAACAGCACAGCTTGCAATGTTTGCGGAATATGTTCGTGCAGCCAAAATGCACAATGACAACCCGGAACAGTGCGGCACCGAATCCTCGGGGAAAAACATTAAAAGGCTTCGCCCGGAGATGGGTTTCGATTACCCACCTTTCAGTTACCAGCCGAATGCACTAAACCATTGCGCCACAGATACACACTGCAAGACATGCAAAACCAGGGTGTCAGTCAGTTAAAGCTTCAGATTGCTCCGACCGGGATGGAACTTATCCACTCTCAGTTGTACTTTTCCCAAGTAAAGGGTGGGACATTCATTGTGGATGTGTGGAAGCAGTCTGGTCCCAGACACTTCCATGTCACCACCAACCAGCTCTCCCACAACCGGTGTGATCTACTTTCCAGCCTTCCGGTGCCTTGTTTGTGACGAAGTATGTTTCAAAAGTTTTGGAATAGTTGGTTCCATGGTGTAATGGTGAGTCCTCTTGATTTTAAATCTAGCGATCTGAGTTTAAATCTCAGTGAAACCTAAATTCTTGTTTGTCCCAGCTGCTGAAAATTTGGGACAAACAAGTGAAAGACATCTGGTGCTGGTGGGCAGTTTTGTTGCCTTTTTCATTGATGCTTGATCTACAAGTCCAGTTGTCAAATTGTGTGCTCAACCGTCAGTTATCTGCTACAAATCAGCGGAGGACAAATCACTTTGTTGTCTAATGCTGCCTTTGCCTGCACAATGTGTGCTGAGATTATCTGCGCAATATGCATTCCGCAGGATGAATAAAAGCAATGCTTTTTGAAATGCAGGCACTGCATGTTTTGCACTCGACAAAACGTTGCATTTTCTTTTCATTAATTTTACATTAATGCATTGCAATGCCAACGCACTTTTTACGTGGCAAGATCGATAATTAGCAGAGCAGAATGAAGAGATCGCAAAGTTTCTGTTTAAAGATTGGACTCAGTCGAGAATATTTTGTGGATTTTATTTTTCTGAGGCTATCTTCCCTGTGCTGGGAACACCCTGCGCAGATATGTGAAAAAGCTGGTTTTGTTAAAATTCCAGAGACCGCATGGAAGTTAGCTGGGACAAAAGAGCTGTCAGTCATCCATTGACAAAAGAGCTGTCGGCCAGGAAGGGGGGCCACTGACAAAGCCACTCTAATTTGTAAAAGCACTTCTCACCTCTATCTCAGAAGGAGACACAGAACAATGAACCCACCAGCCTGGCCAGCCAAGGAGGAGCTGGGTCATTTCCAACACAATGGCTCAGAGAGATGCCCAGGCTAAGGGCCATCAGCCCAATGCATGGGTGGGATGGCCCATCACTGACTAAGTTCCCGTGCTTAGAAACAAAGGGGTTTTAAAGATTGGCGGGAAAGATAGGGGTAGCAAGACTCCCAGAAAGACAGGGTCCTTTCCACTTTATTTTTAGCTTGGAGCTTGGTGTGAAGATTGGAGCTTGCAGCTTGCAGCTTGTGTCTAGAGAGAGCCCCCTCTCCCACTCGCTCTCGCTCCACCGATCGATGTACCAGAGGAAGGGGCCGCAGTACTGCAGAAGAAGCCACCGAGACTGATGACCAGGCAGTGAATTCCCACAGCTGAGCTGAGCAAGGAAACGGGCTGCGTGTGGTGGTGAACATGGTCGCGAGTGTCCCAAGACAGTAACCAGATATCCCAGGCCAGCTGGGTAAGGGCTCAGGGTTTTCTCAGAAGTGTAGCCTTTCAGGGCTATTCTGGGGAGGGTAATTCATTGGTAGGGGTGGGGTTAGAATCCACCAGGGAATTACTGCGTGTTACTAGGCTCATTTCTGTACTGTATGTATGTTGTTTGTAACCGGGATTTTATTCTCCACAGAGACAGTGATTTCGTTTAGCAGTGCATGTTTTAGCCAGTGTATGTTGGACCAAAATAATATACTACGATTTACCCAGAAGCATCCCTTTCCGTGACTCATTTAATTTACACTCTGAATAATAATTCCCGGATCTAGAACTTTCGTAAGGTGGGGGCGATTCAAACCGTCCATCTGGCAATTGGGCGAGGATCACAAACACTTACAATATTTACGAAAGGATATACTTGCTTTGGAGGCAGTTCAGAGAAGGTTCACTGGATTGATTCCAGAGATGAGGGGTTGACTTATGAGAAAATGTTGAGTAGGTTCGGCCTCTACTCATTGGAATTCAGAAGAATGAGAGGTGATCTGATCGAAACGTTTAAGGTAATGAGGGAGCTTGATAAGGTGGATGCAGAGAGGATGGTTCCACTGATAGGGGAGACGAGAACTAGGGGGCATAATCTCAGAATAAGGGGCCGTCCATTTAAATCTGTGATGAGGAGGAATTTCTTCTCTCAGAGGGTTGTAAATCTGTCGAACTCACTGCCTCAGAGAGCTGAGAAAGCCACGGCATTAAATAAATTTAAGACAGAGATAGCTTCTTAACTGATAAGGGAATAAGGTTTATGGGGAACGGGCAGGGATATGGACTTGATTCCACGATCGGATCAGCAATGATCATATTAAATGGCGGAGCAGGCTCGAAGGGCCAAATGGCCTACTCCTGCTCCTCGTTCTTAAGTTCTAATGTTCTGAATAGCGACACACAAAAAAATGCTTTGATCATTATCTTCACGTTTGTCAAACAGTTGGCTCGTTGGTCTCGGGCTGTGATTTCCATTCGGATTTGTTCATTGAAATTTACGAGGGGTCCCAGAGGAGCCCTGATATTGCTCGCAAATTTTGAAATTGCATCGAACTTTTGCAAAGAAGGACTTGCATTTCTGCAGCGCCTTTCAGGAACTCATGACGCCCCAAAGTGCTTTACAGCCGTTGAGTTATGTTTGAAGTGTTGAAGTTTGGGGAAAGATGTGCCCAGATCACCAAACATGAACTTCAACTCTTTGCAAAGGAGTTTGGTGCAAATAATCAGGCGTCTCAGGGACTTGGACTTTCTTTGAATAAGTTCTGCTTGTACCTGCATTCAAGCTTGAAACAGCAACTGGGCTTCCATCTCACGGGAGGTTTGGGGTTGATGTGCGTCGCTTTCAATCTTTGAAATTTCACCAAGCAAAGAAACGGTGAATCCAACTGTCCCTGTCAGCATTTAGTTCCCGTTTAATCACAGGAATATCCGCAGTCAGGAGCTGAAAAGGAATTAAAACCTAATACCGGCTTCGGGACAATCAGAATATTTTGTCACAGACAAAGCACTGGAAGGCTGGAAGGTCGATCACACCGGTTATGGGAGAGCTGGTTGGTGGTGACATGGAAGTGTCTGCAGTGTGCGGGACCAGACTGCTTCCACGCATCCACAATGAATGTCCCTCCATTTATTTGGGAATAGTACCACTGAGAGTGGACAAGTACCATCCCGGTCGGAGAAATCTGAAGCTTGAAATTAGTGACACCCTGGTTTGGGATGTCTTGCACCTTATATTTCCATCAGTCTCTGTGGCGCAATGGGTTAGTGCGTTCGGCTGTTAACCGAAAGGTTGGTGGTTCGAGCCCACCCAGGGACGAAGTGTTTAACTGTTTTTCCCCGAGTATTCGGTGCCGCACGATTCCAGGTTGTCATTGTGCGTTTTGGCTGCACGAATCTATTCCGCAAATGTTGCTTGCTGTGCTGTTATCCAATTCGTTCCCACTCCAATAATTTATGAGCATTCAGTTCAAGTAAAACGATAACAATCATGTTCCTCCATCCAGCCCATTAGAAATAAATTATGCTATTGGGTTTAAAGAAACTGGTGGAAATTGATTCTATTGATACATATATAGAACTGGAACTTCGGTCTCAAGTGCTCCTCCTATCAAGAATAGACACACACACAATCAATGGTTTTACAACTGAGTCATAAACACTTAGAATTTTAAACCATTCTCATACAGCGTGTAAATGAGATAGGGATAAAACTTCATCACATATAAAGAGAAAATGAATGATTGAGGATACCACTGTTCCTCAGTCATTATATTATTATTTATTTCATTCTGAAGAAGATTATCAGCTAATTAACGGTGATTAAAAGAATTCTTACTTTTGCTGCATGTCGTCAATTGTATCAGGTTTTTAATTTAAAAATGGTGTTACAAAAGTTATCGCCAAGACCTGGAATCAAAGCTGTTTTTCGGTGGCATAAGGAGTGGTTTTACCCAATCATTTAAAGATGATTTCAAAGAATCACGTGGCGTTAAATTCACATCACGGTTATGATTTGTTTCGGTGTGAAACAAGTGGATCGAAAAGGACAATAATGTTAAATACAGAGTTAAGCTACAACTACACAGTCATATCAAAGCCTCCCAGGGCAGGTATAGTATGCGTTAGACACAGAGTAAAGCTTCCTCTACATTGTCCCATCAAACTCTCCCAGGACAGGTACAGCACGCGTTAGAAACAGAGTAATGCTCCCTCTACACTATCCCATCAAACCCTCTCAGGACAGATACAGTACACGTTAGATACAGAGTAATGCTCCCTCTGCACTGACCCATCAACACTCCCAGGGCTGGTACAGAACGGGTTAGATACAGAGTAAAGCTCCCTCAATACTGTCCCATGAAACTCTCCAAGGGCAGGTGCAGCATGCGTTAAATACAGAGTAAAGATTCTTCCAAACTGTCCCATCAAACGCTCCTAGGGCAGATGCACCACGGGGTTAGATACAGAGGAACGCTCCCTCTACCTTGTCCCATCAAACTCTCAGGGCATGTACAGCACAAATTAGTTACAACATAAATCTCCCGCGACACAGTCCCATCAAACTCTTCCAGGGCAGGTGCATGTTGCATATGCAATAACTCAGCAGGCTTACTACCGTGAACTCAATCAGGTGCATCCTGACCGTACTTTTCTAGCTCTCGAACAAAGGATTAAACATGGAGGCTTTCTTTATATACAAGAGTTGCATGTGTGTGCCTGTGGCCCAATGACCTTCGACGGTCGGTCCCCCTGGTGGCAGGTAAACCCGGGCATATATACATTACAGTGCAGCACGTGTTTAAATCTCCCTCTACACTGTCCCATCAAACCCTCCCAGGGCAGGCACAGCACAGGATAGATACAGAGCAAAGCTCCCACTATACTGTCCCATCAAACCCGCCAGGGCAGGTACAGTACGGATTAGATACAGATTAAAGCCCCCTCCACATTGTCTCATCAAAGACTCAGAGGGCAGGTACAGACTAAAGCTTCCTCGACACTGTTACATCAAACCCTCCCAGGGCAGGTACAGTATGTGTTATATACAGATTAAAGCTCCCCCTATATTGTCCCATCAAAGACTCACAGAGCAGATACAGCCCATCTAAGATATACAGTAAAGCTTCCTCTAACCTGTCCCATCAAACCTTCCCAGGGCAAGTACAGCATGTGTTAGATACAGAATAAATCTCCCTCTCCACTGTACCATCAAATCCTCCCAGGTCAGATCCAGCACGGGGTTAGATACAGAGTAAAGCTCCCTCTACACTGTCCCATCAATCTCTCCCAGGGCAGGTACAGCACGGGGTTAGATACAGAGTAAAGCTCCCTCTACACTGTCCCATCAATCTCTCCCAGGACAGGTACAGCACGGGGTTAGATACAGAGTAAAGCTCCCTCTACACTGTCCCATCAATCTCTTCCAGGGCTGGTACAGCATGGGGTTAGATATAGAGTAAAGCTCCCTCTACACTGTCCCATCAGTCTCTCCCAGGGCAGGTACAGCACAGGGTTAGATACAGAGTGAAGCTCCCTCTACACTTGTCCCATCAATGTCTCCCAGGGCTGGTACAGCTTGAGTTATGTTCGCACAAATGTTTTCCTGGAAGAATCACTCGACACTTGGGGTCGGTTCCAATGCCAAAATGGCCTTTATTACACCGGCGGGGAGAGAGCCTCTGGTCCAACTCCAGGCACTCCACTCCACCGAACAAAGAAATTCATCGATATTTATATGTTTTGCAACAGTTCATTACAATTACTTAGCCCATATCGGCTGGACACAATCCAATCATAACGACTGTAAATTACAAATCGATTCCACTGGGACAATGAAATTGGTCTCAGGTACCAGCGGACTGTGTGATCACCTCATGTTTTAGCTGGGGCTTATTCATGGCCTCGTGATAGTCTCCAGATCCCCTTATCTCTACTGGCCTTGGGTTCTGTCTGCACCTAACCTCCTTATCCTTATACAGTCACAGGAATTTCTTTGTTCAGTATTCTGCAGGGACATCTTGTCTGTGGTTTGTTGATTAAGGACGTTCTGCTGAGCTCGCTCTTTCCAGTGTTCCTGTACATGGAACTGCAGTGTCATCACCTACCCAAAAATGTATTCAAGCTAACTGTTAGCTGAATTCCCCTAGTGTTTTGCAGAATCCCTGACAGCCATTTTGTATCTGGCTACCATTTTACACATACATACATGCATACATATATTCAGCAGGTGCCTTTGCCTTTGCCCTACAACAATCCCCCCTTTCGGTAATGGACTAATCCTAGTCTCCTTTAACCGACAACATAATTTGTTTCTCGACTTATATTTTTATGTACCACCCGGTACTTCCTGCCTCAACGTGCTGGCCAGTCACGTGGTGTCAGAAGTCCCAGTTGCTTCGATCAAATTGATATAGTTCAGATTCCCCTGTCCCTCTGCTGGACAAGTCACTTTATTTACTTGAGCCCTTGTTCTGATACTCCTTTGTCGTGCATAATGCCTGCAGGATCGACAGACCATGACTCTCCATGTTAGGGCTAAGACCAGCTGTATCCCTACCAGTATGTGTGATATTATTCCAATCCAGGGGTGGATGTTTACGTTCATGCCCCAGTCCCAGACCCTCCTCCACCAACTCTGGTTTTGTAACTCTTGATCAGTATCCTTCTCCAGTATTTCAATCTTTGTCTGTAGTTGGTGGTAGAGTCTGACACACTGGCCTACTCTGAGTCTTAGTCCCCTTAATACTGCAACTAAATGTGGGATAGGGGCCTGCTCTGGCTCGTCATAATCCTGCAGGTGATCGTGGAGCTGATCGATGGCTTTAATGATTTTGGGCCTCGGCGTCTAACCTGGATAATGCGGGCTTGTCCTGTTGTGAGGTCACAGGGCTGTGGAGCAAAAGTTTGGTTGCGAGATCTGGCATTGTAAGCCATTGTACCGATATGAATGTGCCGTGGTAGAGACACAGTATTTTCCTTTGCCCCCGTAATCTGTTCTGGCAAAATGTGTGGGGGCAGGTACTATTTCCAATACACATCCATCGGTTGGATTAAATCCACATTCGACTAGTTCTCCCTGTCCCACCGGGTGAGGGCACACCGTAATGTCACCCGTCTGCTTGCATCCCGTCAGGGAGATCCCATAGAGTGTGTTTTCTCTGCGGACAGCAGGGGCTGCGGTCAGATAGTAATGGAGGGAGGTGTTTTACCGTATGATCCCGATATTCTACAATTGATAAAGGGGAAACGGTCCTGAATCTTGTGTGACTATAGGTAGAAACATAGAAACATAGAAAATAGGTGCAGGAGTAGGCCATTCGGCCCTTCTAGCCTGCACCGCCATTCAATGAGTTCATGGCTGAACATGCAACTTCAGTACCCCATTCCTGCTTTCTCACCTTACCCCTTGATTCGCCTAGTAGTAAGGACTTCATCTAACTCCTTTTTGAATATATTTAATGAATTGGCCTCAACAACTTTCTGTGGTAGAGAATTCCACAGGTTCACCACTCTCTGGGTGAAGAAATTCCTCCTCATCTCGGTCCTAAATGGCTTCCCCCTTATCCTTAGACTGTGTCCCCTGGTTCTGCACTTCCCCAACATTGGGAACATTCTTCCTGCATCTAACCTGTCTAACCCCGTCAGAATTTTAAACGTTTCTATGAGGTCGCCTCTCATTCTTCTGAACTCCAGTGAATACAAGCCCAGTTGATCCAGTCTTTCTTGATAGGTCAGTCCCGCCATCCCGGGAATCAGTCTGGTGAACCTTCGCTGCACTCCCTCAATAGCAAGAATGTCCTTCCTCAGGTTAGGAGACCAAAACTGTACACAATACTCCAGGTGTGGCCTCACCAAGGCCCTGTACAATTGTAGCAACACCTCCCTGCCCTTGTACTCAAATCCCCTCGCTATGAAGGCCAACATGCCATTTGCTTTCTTAACCGCCTGCTGTACCTGCATGCCAACCTTCAATGACTGATGTACCATGACACCCAGGTCTCTTTGCACCTGCCCTTTTCCTAATCTGTCACCATTCAGATAATAGTCTGTCTCTCTGTTTTTACCACCAAAGTGGATAACCTCACATTTATCCACATTATACTTCATCTGCCATGCATTTGCCCACTCACCTAACCTATCCAAGTCGCTCTGCAGCCTCATAGAATCCTCCTTGCAGCTCACACTGCCACCCAACTTAGTGTCATCCGCAAATTTGGAGATACTACATTTAATCCCCTCGTCAAAATCATTAATGTACAGTGTAAACAGCTGGGGCCCCAGCACAGAACCCTGCGGCACCCCACTAGTCACTGCCCGCCATTCTGAAAAGTCGCCATTTACTCCTACTCTTTGCTTCCTGTCTGACAACCAGTTCTCAATCCATGTCAGCACACTACCCCCAATCCCATGTGCTTTAACTTTGCACATTAAACTCTTGTGTGGGACTTTGTCGAAAGCCTTCTGAAAGTCCAAATATACCACATCAACAGGTTCTCCCTTGTCCACTATACTGGAAAAATCCTCAAAAAATTCCAGAAGATTTGTCAAGCATGATTTCCCTTTCACAAATCCATGCTGACTTGGACCTATCATATTACCTCTTTCCAAATGCACTGCGATGACATCCTTAATAATTGATTCCATCATTTTACCCACTACCGATGTCAGGCTGACCGGTCTGTAGTTCCCTGTTTTCTCTCTCCCTCCTTTTTTAAAAAGTGGGGTTACATTGGCTACCCTCCACTCCATCGGAACTGATCCAGAGTCAATGGAATGTTGGAAAATGACTGTCAATGCATCCACTATTTCCAAGGCCACCTCCTTAAGTACTCTGGGATGCAGTCCATCAGGCCCTGGGGATTTATCGGACTTCAATCCCATCAATTTCCCCAACACAATTTCCCGACTAATAAGGATTTCCCTCAGTTCCTCCTCCTTACTAGACCCTCCGACCCCTTTTATATCCGGAAGGTTGTTTGTGTCATCAGGGCTATTCCCACTCCGGCAGCTTTGCCCATTCGGCAGTTTGGGATCACTGGGCATACTCTGGTTAGTCCCTTCAGAGTGCAATTACCCAGTGTCCCCTTCAGTTTGGCCAACTGAGCCAGATGTGGGCTGTCTATCCAGTCTGGCAACTCCCCCCTTTGGATATGATCGTGGTTGTGTCGTATCTGTCCCACCATCCATAGGCCATAAGCGTGACAAAGTTGTCCCTGTCTAAGTTTTGTGGTATCTTCTCTCTCACTGTCGAAAAGGTGATTGATTGTTTTTGCCTGAGCTTCCAGGACCGAGAGGCCATCCAATTGGATTTCAGCACCTCTCTTCCGAGTTCGGCTTGATCTTCCTGATTCCACTCTGCCCGTTCTAATAATCCCTTCATCACCCCTTTAAGCTGCTCCACCCTTTCATTTAGCCTTTGTATGTCCAGTGAGTTTACTATGGAGGTTCCGGCATTATAACCGGTCACAACATCATTAACTATTTCCCTCTTAGTCCTATGAACTGGCTCCTGTCCTCGGAATCTGCTGGCACCCATGGTATCGGCAGCCTGCTGCATTCCAACTTTACTTAATACATTATACATATTTCTTGTCTGCTCTGTACAATATTCCGGCATCTGTACACCTGAGATATTGATCAGGACAGGCACAATTTCATGCATAACATTATCATACAATAGTTCACCCTCGTTGGACAGCACAATCCCATTTTCCTGTCCCCTTGTAATTGTTGGACATGACAATTCCATGGGAAGTGTGGTGGTTCTTATGGGGCGTGGTGTCGGAGGGGTGAGAAGCATATATAGAACGATATTGCGGCAGCCTCTACCTCCTCATAATATCCACACAGCCCCACCCCCTCTTTGTGGGTGACTAACGGTTGTGGCTGGGCAGGAGGCGCGCAAATTATTCCAAAGATACAATCATCAGGCCCCCCCGGCCTCCCTTCGTCTAATGCAACTGCTTCTTGTACCCGTGGAGCATCGCACACATACTCTATCCTTATCCGGATTCATTTGTAGCCACGCGTTAAAATAAGTTCTGTCCTTGCTCCAGTCCTTGGCTGCTGGAATGCCTATTCCATCAGTAAAAGTAAACAAAACCCCATAGTTGATGCAGTTGTGTCTTTCTTGCGTGTGCTGTACCTCTCATAGTCGGTCTGTATTGTCCAGTGCTTGTGTGGGCCTCAAGATTCCCAGTATCATGAGTCCCCAGAGTCGAAGTCAGCACTGCGGTCCCATCTCGGTGATGGTTGTATCTGCAAATTTTAAACAGATAGCCTGGTCGTCACCACGTGTTAGGTTCTGGTCTACTTGTGTCGCGGTCACTCAATGGAATCAGAGGTAAGGGTTTGGTTATCCATATTCTTTATAGTCGTACCATCTCGATCACTTCATGTCCCTGTCTGGGCTGCCGTCGGTTTTGTATTTGAGCCTGCTGTGCTCGAGCCTGCACGATGACCCATCTAAATATTATCCAAACTCTAATCAACACCAATGCCACCACTATTCCTCCAAACATCGCAGTGTGCTTTGCTGTTAGGTTGGGTTTGTGGACTACACCTACCCACCGTGGGATTCATTGGCTCGATTGCCATAGGTGATGGTGCTTTGGCTGCACACTGCACTATCCGTCTGCTCCTGTTTTTTAAATCTCTTCCAGCTTATTTATCTTAGCTTTTAACTCTTGACCAGCTAGTTCTGTTTTATTTTTAATCTGACTATCCCACCATTTCCACAGTCTGTCAGGTGAGTCTTCTTTATTTTAGTAAGAAATTCAAATTCGTAAGGTCCAGTGTAAAACAGCTGTCAATGGAAAGGGTTAACTCCTTTACAGGTTTGTAAGAAGGCCTGATGTCATTACGTGACTTCGGGTAATCATCCAAATCTTTGTGTCTTCTAAACTTGCTTAGAAATTAGGAATCCGTTAAAACAGCAGAAATCATTAGTAAAGTGGTCATAATAAAAATCTTGTCATCAGGAAAGACAGCATTTTAGATTAACTCCAATTTTTTCCTGAACATCTAATTCAAGTACTTGCCTAAGATTTTTTTTTAAATGAGAGCACACATTTTTAATAGCTATTTTGTTGACTGAAATCCAATTTTCACACAAACTGTATGCATGCTAACATTTTGTTTATTTTTTAACGGTCCCGTTCAGTGGGCAAATCTTGTGTTTAATATCTCTCTCTGCTGAGTTCGCATAGCTTAGATCTTTTCTCCTCGTTATTTTCAAAACCCTCCTGCTTGTTTAGACTGTTTGGGACTTTTCTTGATTAACAACGTCTATTCTGGAAATCTTTTCAAACTGCAGTGAAACTTTCTCGTAATTTAAAATCATTATCAATGGAGAGTGTCTTTTACCTCTTCCAATTTTTTTTTCCTTTTCCCAATTAAACCAATATCTTTTTCACAGCCAATATCAACTAGTATTTAGTAAGTTATGTCTTTTTCCATCGCAAACACTTTTTTTTTCAGCACTTATTTATTCGTACATTACGTCATTTTTTCCAAACCTTTTCGTTTTATTTTTTAAAAGAGATCAGATTTAACTTTTTGTTTTAAACGTATCGCATTTTGTTTCACCTTTTCTTAACCAGTGGTACTTGAAACCTTCACAACAAAATTAACTCTTCACTGTTCCCTTCCTAATTTCTGCTCCCCTTTTGTAGAATTTGTATTTATTATTGAATTTCAAAATGTCAAATATGGTATTACTGGATTTTTTTGCCTAACTTCCGTTTTAGAAGCTGATCAAAAACTCTAATCTTTTGCTCTGTGACTTCAATTTTGTGGTACTATATCTCATTAATTACATCTTTTGTAAGCTTCAGTTCCTGATGCAGTATGTGTACTTTTATTAAAAAGGCTTCCAAACCCAAGATTTTCCTATACAACCAAAATGTTTATCAACGAGAATCACCTGAAATATCTCAAAATCCCAATTCAATATTGTACTGCCAATCTGCAATTTAAAAATCTCTTTCCTGAGCGAAAAGCTTTCGCATCAAGGTTTTACACAAAGGAAAAAGGGGAGCGTACTTCCCCAGCCTGCAGCCTCCAGAGACACAGTCTTTTTAAAAAGGCATTACAGCTTCCCTTCTCCATTCTTTATCTCATTCCTACACATTCACAAATGTCTCTTTTCATTCAACAAAGTTTATTGTTTGGCTGGCTCTATTATTGGATCCATACTTCCTTTCAGATAATCACGATCAGGTTTTTTTTTATTTCTTACATACTGATTAACTTCCTCTGTTAATTTTATGTGGGCTTGAAGAATCAAGACCACGGCTTTCTCATCTTTATCTTTCCTTTCCTTCTGCCACCATTCCCGTTGATTTGCTGGCGGGTCCTGGGGGTTCCATCCTGACTTAATCATCTTCTCAATTAGTTTATTTTGTTTTTACGCCAGATGGCGAGTAAGGGACCCTTCTAGTCCCCACTCGAGATTACTTGCTTTATTGGCCATTCCTGGGTAGGACTAGAACCGTTAGGAATCGACCCTCAGAGATCCACTTTCTTCCTAGTGTAACTTGTACCAGACCGTCTCCTGGCTACTGTCAGGTCACAAGTTCTGCTATTACACAAACTTATACAATTCTTAAAACGCGTTTAAGCAATTCCCGCAGTGCCCCATGCCTCCTTAACGACTACCTACCACCGTTTTGTCTGTCGGTTCGACCCTGTTCACAGGTTTGGTTTCCTTTGGTCGCTGTGCACCGCCTGGTCTCCGGGGTCTATTTTCAAATCACACGACTGGGTCCGGGAGATGTCGCTCGGTATCACAATCCCACGGTCTAAGTGCGTTCCCTACGCCTACTTAGTTCCTGGCCGTCACGTGGGACAAAAATCCTCTTAATTCAGGCTCAGGCTAGTCGTTTGAGATATTAGACCGTCTCGTCGTGTCGATCAACCGGCCTCCACCTTCCGCACCCTTAATAATTAAAACATTTTTATACTCACCCAGGTTTTGCCAAGGACGTCCAGCGACTCCGGGAAATCCTGTTCGTGAAACCACTGTTATCACAAATGTTTTTGTGGAAGAATAACTCGACACTCGGGGTCGGTTCCAATGCCAAAACGGCCTTTATTACGCCAGCGGAAGAGAGCCTCTGGTCCAACTCCAGGCACTCGACTCCGCCGAACAAAGAAATTCATCGATATTTATATGTTTTACAATAGTTCATTACAGTTACTCAGCCCACTTCGGCTGGACACAATCCAATCATAATGATTCTAGATTACATATAGGTTTAAATGGGCCAATAGAATTAACCCCGGTACATCAGGGGGCTGTATAATCAGTTCGTGATTGTTGGGGGCTGATTCATATCCATGTGATGTTAATCATGGGTTCCGCCGGTGCCTAGCTACTTATCTCCGTGGTTGCTAGGCACACCATCTGGGGGTCACTGACTTGAGGACATTCCGTACTAGGTATTGCAGTGTTCTGTATACTATCTTGCCTCAAGTTGTTGATTCAACACATTCCTGGTACCAGGCTCTGCAGGGTCAGCGCTCAGTCAGCAGTTTTAGCTAACTTGGCTTACTGAGCCCCCATCATGCTTTGCTAAGCCCCCTGGCAGCCATTTTATATTTGGCTAACATTTTAAACATAAATACATTTATATATTCAGCAGGTGCCTTTGCCTTCCTACAACAGTGTCTTTCAATTTGTTTATTTACCCTTTTTACCTGCTTGTTTCCTCTCTCTTTCAAACTCACTTTCTTTAATTTTGCTTTCTAATTCCAGCATTATTTCCCTGCCTATTGAATCTATTCTCAGGTTCCAATCCCGCTGCCAAGCTAGTTTAAACCCTCCCCAACAGCACGAGCAAACCACCCCGTGAGGATATTGGTCCCCGCTCTGTTTCGGTGCAAACTGTCCAGCTTGTACAGATCCCACCTCGCCCAGAAGTGGTCCCGATGCCTCAGGAAACTAAAGCCCTCCTGCCTGCACCATCTCTCCAGCCACGTATTCATCTGCTCTATCCTCCTATTTCTGTAATCACTAGCTCGTGGCACCGCATGTAATCCAGAGATTACTACCTTTGAGGTCCTGCTTTTTAATCTCTCTCCTCGTTCCCTAAACTCTGTCTGCAGGACCTCATCTCTCTTGCTACCCATGTCATTGGTCCTGATATGGACCATGACCTCTGGCTGTTCACCCTCTCCCCCGAGAATTGAGGTGATGGTGTTCCCATGTGCCTGCTGCCCTTGTCCTTCTAGGCGGCAGAGATCACGGATTTGGGAGTAGCTGCCGAAGAAGCCTTGGTGAGTTGCTGCAGTGCATCTTGTAGATGGAACACACTGCAGCCACGGTGCGCCAGTGGTGGAGGGAGTGAATGTTGAATGTGGTGGATGGGGTGCCCATTAAGTGGGCTGCTTTGTCCTGGATGGTGTCGAGCTTCTCGTGTGTTCGAACCGCAATCATCCAGGCAAGTGGAGAGTATTCCATCAGACTCCTGACGTGTGCCTTGTAGATGGTGGAAAGGCTTTGGGGAGTCACGAGGTGAGACACTCGCCGCAGAATACCCAGCCTCTGACCTGCTCTTGTTGCCACAGTATTTATGTGGCTGGTCCAGTTAAGTTTCTGGTCAATGATGACCCCCAGGATGTTGATGGTGGGGGATTCGGCGATGGTAATGCCGTTGATAGCCGGGCCTGCTTAAGTTGCATGTTCCTGTCGCTGATTGCTGCCAGGTGACTGTTGGCTCCACCCCGTGGGTTTACCTCGAACTTCAAACCACAAAATCAGTTCTCCTGAATCCCAAGGTGTGTACAGAAATCAACCATCAAATGCCCTGTCATTAACCCCGGGGATTCCGGCAATTTTCTGATCACAAAGCGCTTTCAGTCCTTGTCCTTGTCCATAAAATTGCAGACATGAAAATTCGGGAGTTTAATGACTTTGAAAGGAGAACATTGTTGTTTGGTGCAGTTGTGGTCAGAGAAATGTTTGTGAAAGGAACTTTTTGCAGAGAGAGGGATTGAGCATTTCAGCTTGTTGCTGAACACTTCTGTCTGGGCACTGAGCTAAGCAGCAGCTTGCGAAGTGCAGTGGTGATCACGTTCGCCTCACATGTGAAAAGTCCGCAGCTCGATCACGGACAGAAACATTGTTGTTGAAACAAAAACATGTCTGCAATAAAATTGAACAAAAGCATTCCAGGGTACATTGATGCATGATGCAAACCACCTCAGGCCTGGGCCAAAGCTCCCTGTACACCGAGCACAGGCTGAGGAAAACCCCAGGGAAGAGAATATCCTGGTCACTGGGACTTCCAGCAACAATGAACAAGTGCCCATTCTGAAACTATCCAGAGTAATAGCTTGTAAAAAGAACATCCAACAGTTAGGATGGCCGAACGGTCTTAGGTGCTGTGTTCAGGTCACAGTCTTCTCCGGAGGCATGGGTTTGAATCCCACTCCTAACATTCATTGTGTTTAATTACAAAATCATTTGTTTTGACACCACTCTGAAGTGCTTTGGGACATCCATCCAATGTAATAAAATTACTCCACTTCAATTACAAACGGTGATATCAAATTTACTTCCCAAACCAGGAATCGATCCCAGCTGGCTGTAGCGAAAGGAATAGTTTTGTGAAGCATTGAAAGGTGCCCTCTAAATATCTCGCACTGCTAATTTAAAAACACGGTTATAATTTGTTTCGGTGCAAAAGAAGGCAGGCTCGAAGGGCCAAATGGCAGACTCCTGCTCCTGGTTCTTGTGTTCTTATGCAGATCACAGAACAAATGATTAAATTATCAACTCTCCCTCAGTTCGCATTCCTTTTATTGTGCAAAGAAGATCATGGGTTCATTAAAGATGTTTTCCCATGAATGCAACATAAAGTTTAAGGAAAATAATTCGCTCAAATCGAACCCACGACTTTGAGATCATGAATCGCATGCTCTACCAACTGAGCTAGCCGGGCTGCTCAACATCTACCTTGTCAATCCCCTTCAGAATATTATCCGTTTCAATGAGAATGTAAATGTAGATTATTTTCTCTCAATCTGGTTCAGTAAAATTACTGAGTCGAATACCTCTTGTGCTTTGAACAAAGCAGTCTTTATTTTACCGGCTGGCAAGACTTATCAGATAGAAGATATACTTTCTCGATCGAGCGTACACACTCCCTACGGATACGTGAAGTTACTTCGTAAAGCGACAACAGTTATACAGATTTGAAAATAGATAACAAAATACAATTAGATTGACATTCTAACTCAGCCACTCATTACTCAATCTATATGAGATGTTTTTACTTTTGTAGCGGACTATCCGCATCCGTTGTTTTATCCAACTGATTACCCATTTTCATGCTGTCCCTCGTATTACCGTGTCGTTACGCGTTCACGTAGTCGTGCGATTTAAACAAACTAAAAACTTTCAGACATTACTAAAACTAACACAAAGCCACGTCGCCCCACGGCTTGCGTCGTCACGCGATTCAAAACACTTGAAGTAAACAGACTTAACAAACTTACTAAACTAACACAAAGCCGCGTCGCCCCGTGGCTCGTGTCGCCGCACGATTCTGAACACTTGAAGTAAACAGACTTAACAAACTTACTAAACTAACACAAAGCCGCGTTGCCCCGCGGCTCGCGTCGCCGCGCGATTCAAACTTGAAACAGACTTAACAAACTTACTACACTAACACAAAGCCGCGTCGCCCCGCGGCTCGTGTCGCCGCGCGATTCAAACTTGAAACAGACTTAACAATCTTACTAAACTAACACAAAGCCGCGTCGCCCCGTGGCTCGCGTCGCCGCGCGATTCAAACTTGAAACAGACTTAACAAACTTACTAAACTAACACAAAGCCACGTCACCCCGCAGCTCGCGTCGCCGCGCGATTCCAACTTGAAGTAAACAGAATTAACAAACTTACTATAAACGGACCTACAAAAATCAGCAATGACTTGATATTATTTCGTGGTTCGCGTGGCTGCACGTTCGCGTCGGCCCACGTTCACTCGGGTGCACGCTTGCGCCGCCGCACGTCTCGCGTCACCACGCGTTAGCGCCGCTGCGCGTCTGCGTTAGCCCTCCTTTACTCGCCCGGACGCTCACGCCGCCGCACCTCTCGCGTCGCTACGCGTTAGCGCCGCTGCGCGTCTGCGTCAGCCTTACCTTTCGAGTTGCTGCGTGATTTAAATTCAATCAGTGCCGAGATGGGCCAAGTGATATACAAGGTCGACGTCACACCTGATTTGAACACCTATCCTCTATTTAATTCCCCATAAGCCTTATTTAATTTTCTGTGAGCCTAATTTTCTAAATTTAATTTCTTTTGGTCTCCAAATTTCCCTATCCTTTCGCGTCACTGCGCAGTTTAAATCGAATCAGTCAATGAAAGCCCTAATTTAATGGAGTTTTTCTGCCAACTGGACAGGGGTGATTTTTTTCTTTTAGACTGCAGTGGAATTTTTCTCATAATTTAAAATCTCAGAACATTTTGTTTTCAGCACCTATTTAGTACGTTACTTTTTTTTGTCTTTTCCATAACTAGAGAGAAGTCTGGCACATAGGCTGTGGACTGCTTTTCGTTATCTCAATTGTTACAGCCTCAAGGTCGTGTTATTTAATATAATATTTTTTTTGAATCCTTTTGAATCCATCTCAGTTGTTTTGCTGTGCCTTCTCTGAATGTGTTCTTTCGACAAGTAAGTGAGCATGTTAAATCCTTTTTTTTAACCACCAACAAACCTATCCTTTGTGCATTTCCTGGCTCCGTAACTTATCATCCGAATATATGTAATTCAATAAGGTTCACACTCTTAAACTTCCCACATACAGGAAAACTTTCATTCTGTTTGAGATAAAGCAAACCACAACTCCCCGGCTTTTTTTTTTACAGTAAAAATTACAGAAGCATTTCTCAGTTAAACAGACGTTCACAAGAGTCTCTTTTCTTTCCTATTAATTTTTGGATCCATGATTGATCATCTATCCCTATCTAGCTCTAACTATAACCTATCTTTCCAAGTCGCCGCTTGGTTTGCGTCATCGCGCAATTTCCCGATCTCTATCCCTATTCTAAATTTGAAAATTATTCACCAGATTGTCCTGGATCTCGTTCAGACACTACCTGAGAACCAGCGAGTGGCTAAACTTTCCTCAGACTTTTGAAACCGGGGGAAACTGGAGCAGTATTGAAATCATACTCACTCCAGTGGCCAATTTCCCCTCGTCTCGTCCAAGGCTAGTCTGGCTCTTAATTCGCAAGTTTTCGGCAGTCGTCCGTTAAGATCCCACTTCTGACACCAAATGTAAATGTAGATTATTTTCTCTCAATCTGGTTCAGTAAAATTACTGAGTCGAATACCTCTTGTGCTTTGAACAAAGCAGTCTTTATTTTACCGGCCGGCAAGACTTATCAGACAGAAGATATACTTTCTCGATCGAGCGTACACACTCCCTACGGGTAAGTGAAGTTACATCGTAAAGCGACAACAGTTATACAGTTTTGAAAATAGAGAACAATATACAATTAGATTGACATTCTAACTCAGCCACTCATTAGTCAATCTATATGAGATGTTTTTAAGAAAGCTCAAGCATTGCCTCTGAATGTTTCAATTTATGGTGTGACTACCAGCTGAGACCTTGCAATTCTGCAGATTTATCCATATATTCATTTCATGTTACAATTTATGTTATTGGCAGGATTAGTAACTTG
Organism: Pristiophorus japonicus; assembly: GCF_044704955.1. Taxonomy (NCBI): domain Eukaryota; kingdom Metazoa; phylum Chordata; class Chondrichthyes; family Pristiophoridae; genus Pristiophorus; species Pristiophorus japonicus. Next base: position 466,257 of record NW_027252252.1, read on the forward strand.
AAACTTTGAGAAAGACTGTTAACTGTGCTGATGTTGCACTATTTGCAATCTGACATTCTCCCAGCTATTCTACCATGGCTTTATACATTTTCCTATATCCAGTTTACTTTACTGTCCTTAATTCCATATATTCTGTTCAGATATCCACAAGATCACCGATCATTCTTCGAAACTCCAGAGAGTATCAGCATATTCTACACAATCTCTCACCATAGGACAGTCCTCTCATCCCAGGAATCAATCTGGTGAACCTCCGTTGTACCACCTCCAAGGCAAGTATATCCTTCCTCAGATAAGGAGACCAAAACTGTGTGCAGTACTCCAGGTGTGGTCTCACCAGTGCCCTGCACAATTGTAGCAAGATTTCCTTACTCTTATACTGTGGGCTATATATTAGGTACTATGGGCCGAATAACCTGTTTTTCTGCTGATTCTACGGTTGTATAAAAAGCTATGAAAATTCGGCCATCGCTCAGCAAACATATTTGTATTTCCTTCAGTGTGCAACACATGTGGGTGGAATAATGATGATTGAAACAATTATTCAGTATCTCACAGACTTGATTTATTTTTGTCAACTTGCTCTGCAAAAATGCTTTCCCTGACCGGGAATCGAACCCAGGTCACGGCAGCAAAAGCACCGAATCCTAACCACGGGATGACCAGGGAACACTGTTTGCAGTCTCTGCGATAGCTTTAAATATAGTCAGCTTACAATCACAGTTGAGAATTGTGCGGTGACACGGGGTGTAACTGGATTTGCTGGGAGCAGCGTGGAGGCCCCGACCTGCGTGAGAACACCAGTGGCAGGTCGGGGCCATAAAAGGAGCGGTGAGCGGCGGCCTGGGAGCAGCATGGTGGTGTACCACGGCAAGGTACAGCGCGAGCTGGTGTAGGAGGGCGACGGCAGCGAAGAGTGATGTCATCAAAGTCCAGGTCGGTGATTGGAGCGTGGGCAGGTACAGCAGGAGCAGCGAGAGACTGTGGAGGGATGTGATCGGGGCCCAGGGGCGGCGTGAGTTCAGGGCCAGGGGCCCAGGGGCAGCACGGGCCAGCCCACACTGCGATATGTGTGGGCACTGGGTCCGTGCAGCAGAGCTGGTCTCCAGTCGTCTTGGATAACCCTTGCCACTGGACCAAGACCTCGCTCAGTCAAGCCCGTGTGATGGCTGGGGTGCAACGGCCACCACACGTTAAAAAAATCCACGCACAGGTATCTTCCACCCTTCAACATGCAGTTCGGGACCTGGAATATTAGGTCCATCATTGAAACACCTGTGAACTTATTGTTTTTTGGCGTGGAAGCAAGTCATCCTCACTTCGAGGGACTGCCTATGATGATGATGAACTGGATTTGCTGCAGTCCGCGGGCAGCAGGTGATGAAAGCGGGTGTGAGAGGGTGAGTGACAGGTGGGCACTGCTTCTGATGCTGTCTGACCCACGGTGGGAAAACCGGGGATTTTAAAGCCCTTTCATTGCACCAATGCAGGGTCAAGGAAACTGTGTTTCAGGAACCTTCATGTCTCCAAACATGGGCACTCTGCGCTGTAGACCTCGTGGTGCAACGGTCGTGTGTCTGATTCCAGATCAGAAGACTGCGTGTTTATAGCGGGATCACTGTTCGTTTCCATATTGTTCTTCCGGAATTGAGATTTTCTTTGCAGTATCACAATTTGCTTTCCCACCCATCTTTGTATCATCAGCAAACTTGACTCCATTACACTCGGTTCCTATATCCCTGGGATAGGGGGGGGGGGGGGAAGACACACTGGAGAAGTGTGAGCTTGTGGACCGGAGAAGTTGCAGCTGCTGGAGCTGTGCTTTTTGTCGGGGAGGGACGGGGGGAGAGCCCGCCGAGCGACCGGAGAAGCTGAGAAGCTGCAGTGCTTTTCATCGGGTTTGACACTGTTTCAAAATGGCAGAGTGCCAAGTTTTCTCTCCCTACTGCCCATGCGCGAAGGTGCCGGCAGTGTTTTCGGCGCAGGCATTTGGCTCCACCCCCCACTTCACCATCGACACCACGCCAGGGCTCCGGGGACTGTACACAGCGGCCAGGATGGTGCGAGTTTTTCCCCGAGCCGTTTCCTGCGCGCAAAGTCGGTGCGCTTGAGGTCAGTGCGCCGACAAAACTGCTTGGGGAAAATCTAGCCCTTGAAGAGTAAGGAGTACACTGAAGGAAATACAAATATGTTTGCCGAGCAACTGTCATATTTTAATCACTTTTTATACAACCATCGAATCAGCAAAAAAACAGGGCACTCGGTCCATAGTACCTAATATATAGCCCACAGTACAAGAGTAAGGAATTCTTGCTACAATTGTACAGGGCCCTGGTGAGGCCACACCTGGAGTACTGCACACTGTTTTTGGTCTCCTTATTTTAGGAAGGAAATATTTGCCTGGGAGGTGGCACAACAGAGGTTAACCAGATTGATTCCTGGGATGAGAGGACTGTCTTAAGTTGAGAGATTGTGTAGAATGGGCCGATACTCTCCGGAGTTTAGAAGAATGAGAGGTGATCTCATTGAAACACACAATATTCTGAAGGGGATTGACAGGGTAGATGCTGAGAAGTTGTTTCCCCCGGCTGGTGAGTCTAGAACCAGGGGGCACAGTCTCAGGTTCAGGGGTCGGCCATTTAAGACAGAGATGAGGAGGAATTTTTTCACTCAGAGGGTTATGAATCTGTGGAATTTTCTGCCCCACAGGCCTGTGGATGCAGAGTTTCTGAATATATTCAAGGCTGCGTTAGATAGATTTTTGGAGTCTCGGGGAATCAAGGGATCGAGAGATCATTGGAGTTGACAAGAATGAGAGGGGATGTCATCGAAACATATAAAATTCTGACGGCACTGGACAGGTCTCAATGTTGCGGAAGTCCAGAACCAGGGGTCAGATTGTAAGGGATAACGGGTAAGCCATTTCGGACTAAGATGAGGAGAAACATCTTCAATCAGACAGTTGTTAACCTGTGGAATTCTCTGCCGCAGATAGTTGTTGATGCCAGTTCGTTAGATATATTCAAGAGGGAGTTAGATGTGGCCTTATGGCTCAAGGGATCAAGGGGTATGGAGAGAAAGCAGGAAAGGGGGACTGAGCTGAATGATCAGCCATGATCTTATTGAATGGTGGTGCAGGCTCGAAGGGCCGAATGGCCTACTCCTGCACCTATTTTCTATGTTTCTATGTCCGGCTACTGCTTCTTTAATAATGGATTCCAACATTTTCCCAACCACAGATGTGAGGCTAACTGGTCTATAGTTTCCTGCTTTTTGTCTGCCTCCTTTTTTAAATAGGGGCATTACATTTGCAGTTTTCCAATCTGCTGGGTCCTCCCCAGAATCCAGGGAGTGCATGTCCACAGATCCCTGAAAGTCGCAGGCCAGGTAGCTAATGTGCTTAAGAACGAATATGGAATGCTTGCCTTTATTAGCCGAGGCATAGAATACAAGAGAAGGGGTCGGTGGGGCAGGTTAGCTCACAGCTGGAGTACTGTGTGCAGTTCTGCTCGCCATATTACAGGAAGGATATGTTTGCGCTGAAGAGGGTACAGAGGAGATTTACGAGGATGTTGCCGGGCGTGGAGAATCTTAGCCATGAGGACAGATTAGATAGGCTGGATTTGGTTTCCATGGAACAGAGCCTGAGGGGAGACTTCATTGAGGTGTATAAAATTATGAGGGGCCAAGATATAGTGGATAGAAAGGACCTATTTCCCTCAGCAGAGGGGTCAACAATAAGGAGGCATAAATTTAAAGTAATTGGCAGAAAGTTTAGAGGGGAAATGTCTTCACGCAGAGGGTTGTGGGGGTCTGGAACTCACTACCTGAAAGGGTGGTAGAGGCAGAAACCCTCACCACATTTAAAAAGTGCTTGGATGTGCACCTGAAGTGCCGTAACCTGCAGGTTTATCGACCTCGAGCTGGAAAGTGGGATTAGGCTGGATGGCCTCTTGTTGGCCGGCGCGGACACGATAGACCAAAATGGCCTCCTTCCATGCTGTAAACATCTATGATCCTATGGACTTCTTTGCAAAGAGTTGAGGTGCGTGTGGGGTGATTTGGGCACATCTTTCCTCACATGACAACACTCCAAAGGCAACTCAACAGCTGTAAAGCACTTTGAGGCATCAGGAGTTCCTGACAGACGCTGCAGAAATGCAAATCCTTCCTGCAGAGTTTCGATGCAAATTTCAGGTTGCAAACCCAAAGCAAAAATCATACCCCTGGACCAATGAGCCAACTGCTTAGCACAGGTGGAGATAAGATTTAACCATTATTGAAGCATTTTTAGTGTGTGTTGCTGTTCTTGATCGGAGGAGCACATGAGATGGAATCAGTGACTTTGCCTTTTCCACATGTCTTCTGAAGCGCCGCACGGTCCCACTCCTGCAGTCAATGAGCTGTTGGGACGTTAATGTATCCATCATCGTCATCATCATAGGCGGTCCCACGAAACGAGGATGACTTGCTTCCATGCCGAAAAAGGATGAGTTCACAGGTGTTTCAATGAAGGACCCGAACGACATCCAGAAGGATGGAAGATGCCTGTGCGTGGATTATTTTAACGTGTGGTGGATTCAGAACTTTCAGTGTGGGACAGAAGTTGTTTAACGTGAGCCAACACATTCCCGATCAGCACAGAGGGAGCTCACTGGTCAGCTCCCCTCTGTTGGGGCTGCTGTGCCAGAGGTTTCTGTAGTGCAGTGGTTATCACATTTGCTTTATGTGAAAAGTACCCGGTTTGATTCTGGGTAGAAACATTATGTTTAAACTTGCGAAAAGGGAACAATCGGAGGAGAGATTAGTCTCCTGGAAAATACTGCCTGACCTGCTGAGATTTCCAGCATTTGCTGTCGTTATTTGCGATTTATTCTCCTGGCAATAGGGCTCCCTTATTCCTGAATTGCTCTTTATTTAACCAATAAATAGATAACATTCAGTGAGAGAAAACGGATCCACCGGGGACCTTTCGCGTGTGAGGCCAACGTGATATCCGCGACACTGCAGCCCATCAAAGGGCGAGAAACCACTGAATATAAAGGATGAGCTCACAAATATCAGGGGCAGTGCAGTCTGGTCAACGTCAAACCCTACTTTCTTATTCAGCAGAGGCATGAACGGGAGTCAGATGCCACAAATTGTAATGAAAGATACAATACAAGTAACACTTCCAAATCTTTTCACTGTAAAATTATTTCACTTTATTTGAAATCCTACTGCGTTGAATCTGAAAATGAGCACCATGGGATTTTATCTTCACTACTGATTCTATTTTCTGTGCACGGTGGGAATAACTGGTGCTGTCAAAGTTGACAAAAGTTGCCCCAGATTCCTGGTGTCATCGGCAATGAAGATTTTAAAGCAGACTCCTAAAATACAGTGTGTAAAATAGGTTAACATGCGCAAGAACATAAGAAGATAAGAAATAGGAGCAGGAGTCGGCCATACGCCCCTCGAGCCTGCTCCGACATTTAATACGATCATGGGCGATCCGATCATGGACTCGGGTCCACTTCCCTGCCCGCTCCCCAAAGCACAGGACAAATGATTGAAGTATCCGACTGTCCCTCAGTTAGCATTTCTTTCATTGTGCAAAAGAAGGTGAGGGGTTAATTAATGATGCTTTCCCGTGAAAGCAACACAAAAGTCTTCGGAAAAAACACACGGTGACTGGCAGCTGAGCGTTGCTTCTGATTCCTGGTGGGAATGGGCGGGGATTTTAAAGCCCCTTGTATTGTGAAACCTTCATATAGACGGACATCTCAGGTTACCTGTGTAGGTCTTGTGGTGCAACGGTAGTGAGTCTGATTCCCGATCACAAGCTTGTGTGTTCAAATCAGGTCTGGATCACTGTTCTTTTGGATATTGTTCTTCGAGAAGTAATATATTCTTTGCTGTTTCACGATAACCAGACCCTTGCTCCAAGGTTTGTCTCACTGTTTCCCCGGTGTCAGGCAGAGATACGCCTGCTGTCCTCATTTATTTCATGTGACAGGACACAAAAGTTCAAAATCAATCTGCCGGTGGCCAGATGCAGTTTTAATACTCAGGATGGCTGAGGTGTTGTGTTGAAATTGCAATCTGCTCTGTAAAGCTTGGCTTCTCATCCCACTTCTGACGTATTTTATTTTTCATCATGAAGCAAAACTCATTTGACACCACGACGAGCTCCTAAAAACTGGGATTCAGCAGTTCACCTGCTCACTGAACATTTCCGTCTGACCGGGTGCTGAAAGTGGAGATGTTTCCGCAGTGCAGCGGTTAACACGTTCGCCTCACACGCGAAAGTTCACCGGGCGGGAATATTTTCTGCAGCTTTCTCCTCATGCATGCTCTGGGGTGAGTTTGTTCTCCTGTGAAAGGTCATACGATCATAAACATGTAAGAATTAGTGGCCGGAGTAGGCCATTCGGCCCCTCGAGCCTGGTCCAAAATTCAAGATGATCCTGGCAGTTCCTCGACAGCAAGTTTAAACATCTGTGGCGGAGCCAACAGGCGCCTGGCTGCAATCAGTGACAAAAACGTGTATTTGGGCAGGAGCCCCGTGAGATCAATCGGTCGATCATGAAACTCTTAATCTCGAATTTGTGTTTTCGAGCCCATGTTAACTGTTAAAACATGTTCCATTTTGCACAGTGTGTTTCCGGATTCTGGTTCAAAATGTTCATTTCTGGTAACATCAACAGGAGACTGGGGAAACACTGCGACTGACTTTAGAGCAAGAGTCTGGTTGTTGTGAAACACCAAAGGAAATATAAATTCTCGAAGAATGACATCGAAAAGAAATGTGACCCCGACACCCAGAAAGAAGTGTTAAGGCAGAAGATTAAATGCTGCATTCCTCTGTGCAAAAAATTCCTTTCACAAACATTTCTTTGACAGAAACTGCACAAAACAAAAATGTTCCTTTCAAAGTCATTAAACTCCCGAATTTCCGCGCCCCCCGAATCTCCTGAATCAGATGCCTCTAGTTTTGCCGACTCAATCCATGTCCCTTTGCAATGTTCTGCTTCCACCCACACTATGAAATGTGCCACTAACTTACAGAATCATGGAATGGTTACAGCACGGAAGGCCATTCGGCCCGTCGAGCCCGTGCCGACTCTCAGCGAGTCCCACTCCCCCGCCCTTTCCAGTAGCCCTGCAATTGTTTTTCCTTCAGACACTTATCCAGCTCTCGTTTGAAAGATAAGATTGAGTCTGCCTCCACCACCCTTTCAAGCCGTGCATTCCAGATCCTAACCACTCGCTGCTCAATGGTCACCTCCTCTTCCTGTGTGCAAAGTCTGGCAAACACTAGATCAATTCCTGCTACACTCACAGCCTTCCTAAATATAGTACCATCATTCTATTCTCGTAAAACCAGCTCCTGAAGTATAGGCCAGCTGTGTAGGTTAAAGCTCTGGTGATGTTCCTGACATTGTTGCAGTGTTTCTGTAATGTAGTGGTTATCAGCTCACACAAAATCTCCCTGGTTCGAAACTGGGCGGAAGCATTTTGAAAATGTGTTGAATTAATTATTCGAAAAAATGGATTTATTCATATTAGTGGTTCAATATTAACAAAACACAATGTCCCACAGCCTTGTTAAATTTTCTGATATCACTGTACAGTTCTGTATACACTCAAACTCGACACTTGAACTGAATGCTCATAAAAGTATTGGAGTGGGAACTCACTGGATAACAGCACAGCTGGCAATGTTAACGGAATATGTTTGTGCAACCAAAACGCACAATGTCAACCTGGAACTGTGCGGCACCAAATCCTCAGGGAAAAACAGTTAAAGGCTTCGTCCCTGGGTGGACTCGAACCACCAACTTTTCTGTTAACAGCCAAACGTGGTAACCCATTGCGCCACATAGACTTACGCAAATGCACCTTGCAAGACATCCCAAACCAGGGTGTCAGTCAGTTAAAGCTTCAGATTGCTCCAACCGGGATGGAACATGTCCACTCTCATTTTTATTTTTCACAAGTAAAGCGTGGGACATTCATTGTGGATGTGTGGAAGCAGTCTGGTCCATCACACTGCAGACACTTCCATGTTACCGCCAACCAGCTCTCCCACAACCGGTGTGATCTACCTTCCAGCCTTCCGGTGCCTTGTCTGTGACGAAGTATTCTAATGGTCCCGAAGCCGGTATTAGGTTTTAATTCCTTTTCGGCTCCTGACTGCAGATATTCCTGTGATTAAATGTGAACACAATGCTTACAGGGACAGTTCGATTCACCGTTTCTTTGTTTGGTGAAATTTCAAAGATTGAAAGCGACACACATCAACCCCAAACCTCACCTACTCGCTAACTCGACAAAACGTTGCATTTTCTTTTCATGCCAAGCATTTTGCATTAATGCATTGCAATGCCAATGCACTTTTTACCTGGCAAGACTGAATTACAAGGGGTGATGAACAGTATGAAACAGAAACAGCTACTTGAGAACCCATAGCCTCGACGGCATCTGGTTGAATTGGTCTGCATCAATAATTAGCAGAGCGTTAAGAGAGGAAACTGACGGTGTGGATGAGAAAAGGCCGAGCCAAAGTGTAATGTTGGAGATGATCTTGTTGTTTTTGAGAAATGTTTCAAAGATTTTACATTTTCTGTTCACTGGTGTAATGGTGAGCACTCAGAATTCTGAATCCAGTGATCTGAGTTTAAATCTTTGTGGAACCTGAATGCTTGTTATCCCAGCTGCTGAAAATTTGGGACAAACAAGTGAAAGACACCTGGTGCTGGTGGGCAGTTTTGTTGCCGTTGTCATTGATGCTTGATCTACAAGTCTAGTTATCAAATCGTGTGCTCAACCGTCAGTTACCTGTTACAAAATGTTGTAAACAGCTGTCTTGCTCTTTTCACTTCGTTGCTTTTAACCTCGAATTACCCGCACACACTCCGTTGTAGTAAAGGCAGGATAGGATTTCTTATTTGAACATTCATACTAAACAAACCAAGTATGAAAGTTACTGAGAACACTTCACAAAGGCAGCTTGCTTCGATTTCCGTGGCTGCTTGAGACACACACCTTCCGAATGTCCAGTGTCTCTGGCGTCTGCGTGTGTGAGTCTCATCTTTATTCTCTTATTTCTGTGCATTTAAACAATCACAGCTAACGGCTTTGAGAATAGTTTAAGACACAGACTTAATATTGCTTGTTTAACCTACAGATGTCATTAAATAGTAACAAAGGTACAATCAAATATTTAACATCCAGACAACGACCAGTTACTCATTTCAATGGCTGAAGGCACCACATTGTCTAACAGTCTCTTTCGATCCAAACTTCAATCTTCCTGTTTTTTAATCCAAACTTCAGACTGCGTGCTGAAGCAAAGAGTTCAGCAATGCGGGACTGTGCTCCCACATTCCCCCACTTCTTCTCCTCGCCTCTCTGCAGGTCTTATCTGGGTAACATACATTTGCATGGTGGCTCAAGCTCGCTCAACAGCATTGTCCAGTTGTAATCCTTGTTTTCCAACACGACATCCACAGTAAACCAAAATGACCAGCACGATCAGCTGAACCAGCACCAGCATAAGGACAGAGTGTATCATTGTGTTCATCACGCCTGTTGCCGTCGGGCTCCATCCCAACAATGACTCCCACCAGCTCACATGTTCAATCTGGTCCAAAGGTGTGTGAACCTTCTCGCTTTCCGCAGTGTGATGGTTAATGTCCACAACGATTGCTTGATTCAAACTCTGTAGCTGTTGAAATTTTGTATTCCATTTCCGTATTTCCTTCTTCCAAATAGAAGCGCGCTTCGGGTCAAAGTAGGGTTCTTGTAGATTCAGATTCTCAGGATGCCATTTTAAAGTCCGTTGGTCTGTGATCACCATATCCATTTTTACCTAAAAGTCAATTTTCAATTTTTGATGTTTCCAACTGAATTCCATGCTGTTTACATTCAGAAATATAAACTCGCAATCGGTGTCTTCGACCACGTCTGTTGCACTCTGCACAGGTTTTAACAATTTCCTCTGCTTTGTGGGAGAAGTGTAACAACATCGAGTAAAGGATGACGGAAATGCTGAATAGTCAGTCGAGAGACCCAGTCCTTCTCTCAGTTCACCCTTCAGAACTGCTGTCATTCACTCTCTCGACATTTGCAACGATCCAACTTCTATTTCACATCCTTTAAGATCATGTTTGTAACTCCAAAATTTGAGCTTTTCACTGAACATCTCATCAGTTCTGAGACAGCCCATTCCTGCAGAAACTTTAAATGTTTCTGAACAAGCTTCTCCCACTGCTTTCATCTCTGACTGTTCAGTAACTGCTCCTCATGTATCTGGGGTGTTGGGGAACTGTCTCTGAAGAGGGGAATCCCCTTCCTCCAGGAGTACCTTCATTTGTCCGGCTGACCCTGTGTCCATTTCCCGCTGCCCTTCCACACAAGCCTCGATAAGGGTATGGCCACCCCTATCCTGAAGTAAGGGTCCTAAAGGAACGACATGTGTGGTTGAGGCGCGGCATCCCTATCGGGATCCTCCCTCACCTGCGGAATCTACCCCCAACCTCAGCAACTGAACCGAGGTATCATTCCTGTCTGTGACTCTCGCTTCGCTTTCCTGATTCTTCAACTTTTCTTTTAACTTTTCTAATTCTTCAGCCAATCTACCCCTGTCCTCTATCAACTGACGGCCACCACCTGGTCCTGCTCCTTTTATGTGACTCCTCGCGGGATTCATCCACTCAGGCCCTTCTGCCTTCCATCGCTGTAACCCCTGTCTCACTTCCATGACTGAAATTCCTGCAGCTCCCTGATACAAGCTTTCTACCCTTGCCAACCATTTATCAAAATCGTCCCCACCCCAGGCATCTACTTCCAGAACTACTGACGGGGGTAGGAGAGTCAAAATGATCTCTCTATGTGTAGCATCCCCATAATGACTGATATCAATCCAATTACTTCCCAAACTTTTACACAACTGGAATATACGTTCCCCAGCTTCCCTGGGTCCTTCCCCTGGTAATAATGCAAGCCGCTTTATTAACTGTGTCCCTGAATGAGTAACAAAGATTGCAGCTATTATTCTACCAAGCATGAGACTTGGAAGTTGTTTCAAAACCTACTACCTTTCCCCAGTGATTCCCTAAAGCTCGCAGAACCATGTGAACCCTCGGTTTCTCTGATATGTTCCCTGACTGCCACCATCCCAGAATATTACACCACCACTGGGCAAACTTATTAAGATCCTGAAGAGGTGCAGGTCCCACTTCACTAAGGATAGCTCTCATGTCCTGTAACTGTACCCCTCCTCGCTCATACCAGGTATCCCAAAAACCACTTAAGGTCGTGTTCCCTTCACGAGCTCCACAGGGAGTAGACGAACCATGATCCTGCTCTGGCCTTGTCCGCTCGAGCGTGCTTCCCCCACTCTCCACATTACCGGAAGGTCGTGTGTAATGTTGTGGGGAGTTAAGCGTCTGAGTAACCGAAGAGGCATCAAACAGCTCTGCCTCCGTACCTAACGTTGCCACGCGAACCACACGGGTTCGAGGCTCCGAAGTCAGAGAAGACAACGGAGCTGTGGATGGGAACGGTGGGCATTCTCCCTGTTCCTTCATCCCCTTTGAACTCTCAGACCCGGAGAATCCTCCGGATACCACCCGGCTTTATCAATTGCTGTCTCCGCTGGCCAACCTAATACCACCATCTGCTGCAGCTTAAATATTCCTTTCTCTAGATCTTGATACACTTCTGTTCATTAGCAAGATGCTGATCCAGTGTCAGAACAGTCCTGGCTGCCCCGAGTGCCTGAAATCACCAATTATCTACTTCTTTACTCACTGCTGTTAGCTGCTCTCTGAGTTCTGAGACTTCCCTATCTCGAGCCTCAGCCTCTTCTCCTAACGTTTGAATCCCCAGCATGAGACACTGCAACACTCACGCTTTTCTCTTTTTATCACTTTTTAACCCAAACACTTTAATCTTTTTTAACTGGACACTCTTCACTAAGGACTGCCGTGTCTCTCTCCATCCTCCTGTCATTGTTTCCTGTCTTATCCCATAAGGTCTTCCTTTCGACTCAATCCGCTCATTAAGAAATGACCGGACTTCAACTGGAATATCCCCTGAGCTTCCCATTACTAACTGAAGATCACTTTAATCACGACAACTAAGAGAATGCTCACCCCTCGAACTGATGTGTGGGAAACACTTCTTCCAACAACTCAGCCAACTTTCTGCTTCATGTCGGGGACTTCGAATAAGCCAACGAACTTTTCAAAATCACGTCGGGGTCACCAAAATGTTGTAAACGGCTGTCTTGCTCTTTTCACTTCGTTGCTTTTAATATCGAATTACCCGCACACACTCCGTTGCAGTAAAGGCAGGATAGGGTCTTTTATTTAAACATTCATACTAAACAAACCAAGTATGAAAGTTACTGAGAACACTTCACAAAGGCAGCTTGCTTCGATTTCCGTGGCTGCTTGAGACACACACCTTCCAAATGTCCAGTATCTCTGCTGTCTGTGTCTCAACAGTCCATTAAAGTCTCATCTTTACACTGAAAAAGCCTTTGAACTCTTATTCTTTGCATTCAGACAATCCTGACGAACTGCTTTCTGAATCGTTTAACAGACAGACTTAATGTTGCTTGTTTAACCTACAGATCTCATTAAAATGTAACAAGGTTACACTCAAATACTGAACATACAGACATTGTCAAATCGTTTAGCCCTGAATTTCCATTATTCCCACCGTAACAAGGTACTCAAATATTTAACATCCAGAAAATGACCAGTTACTCATCTCACTGGCTGAAGGCACCACATTGTCTAACAGTATCTTTTCCATCCAAACTTCAATCTTCCTGTTTTTTAATCCAAACTTCAGACTGCGTGCTGAAGCAAAGAGTTCAGCAATGCAGGACTATGCTCACACAGAGCACACGATTTGACAACGAGACTTGCAGATCAAGCATCAATCACAAAGGCAACAAAATTGTCCAACAGCACAAGGTGTCTTTCACTTGTTTGTCCCAAATTTTCAGCCACTGGGACAACAAGAATTGAGGTTCCACTGAGATTTGAACTCAGATTGCTGGATTCAAAGTCCAGAGTGCTCACCATTACACCATGGAACCAACCACACAAAAATATTTGAAACAGTTCTCAAAAACAAAAAAGTCATCTCCAACATTACACTTTGGCTCGGCCTTTTCTCATGTTTCGCGTCAGTTCCCAATATTGGGGATGTCCAGAACCATGGAACAGAGTCTAGGAATAATGGGTAAGCCATTTAGGACCGAGATGAGGAGAACCCTCTTCACTCAGAGAGTTGTTAACCTGTGCAATTCACTACTGCAAAGAGTTTTTGATGACAGTTCATTGGATATATTCAAGAGGGAGTTAGATGTTGCCCTGACGGCTAAAGGGATCAAGAGGTATGGAGACAACGCAGGAATTCGGTACTGAGGTGCATGATCAGCCATGATCTTATTGAGTGATGGTGCAGGCTTGAAGGGCTGAATGGCCTACTCCTGCAAGTATTTTCTATGTTTCTATGAAGTGCCTGCATTTCAAAAAGCGTTGCTTTTATTCATCCTGCGGAATGCATATTGCACAGATAATCTCAGCACACATTGTGCAGGCAAAGGCAGCATTTGACAACAAACTGATTTCTCCTACGCTGATTTGTAAAAGGTAACTGATTGTTGAGCAGACGATTTGATAACGGGACTTGTGGATCAAGCATCAATGACAAAGGCGACAAAACTCCCCTCGAACACCAGGTATCTTTCACTTGTTTGTCCCTAAATTTCAGCAGTTGGGACAACAAGCATTCAGGTTCTACTGAGATTTGAACTCAGATAACTGGATTTAAAGTCCAGAGTGCTTACCATTACACCATGGAACCAACTACACCAAAATCTTTGAAACATTTCTCAAAAACAGCAAAATCATCTCCAACATTACACTTTGGCTCGGCCTTTTTTTATCTAAAGTGGCAGTGCCTGCATTTCAAAAAGCGTTATTTTTGTTCATCTTGCTGAATGCATATTGCACAGATAATCTAAGCACACATTGTGCAGGTAAAGGCAGCATTTTAGACAATAAACTGATTTCTCCTCCGCTGATTTGTAACAGGTAACTGATGGTTAGCAACATAGAAACATAGAAAAAAACAGGTGCAGGATTAGGCCATTCGGCCCTTCGAGCCTTCCCCGCCATTCTATAAGATCATGGCTGACCATTCCTTCAGTACCCCTATCCTGCTTTCTCTCCATACCCCTTGATCCCCTTAATCGTAAGAGCCATATCTATCTCCCTCTTGAATATATCCAATGAACTGGCATCAACAACTCTCTGCGGCAGGGAATTCCACAGGTTAAGAACTCTCTGAGTGAAGAAGTTTCTCCTCATCTTGGTCCTAAATGGCCTACCCCTTATCCTAAGACTATGAACCCTGGTTCTGGACTTCCCAAACATCGGGAACATTCTTCCTGTATCTAACCTGTCCAGTCCCGTCAGAATCGTATACGTTTCTATGAGATCCCCTCTCATCCTTCTAAACTCCAGTTAATGAACACACGATTTGCCAACGAGACTTGTCAATCAAGCATCAATGACAAAGGCAACAAAACTGCCCACCAGGTGTCTTTCATCTGTTTGTCCCAAATTTTCAGCAGCTGGGACAACAAGCATTCAGGTTCCACCAAGATTTGAACTTAGATCGCTGAATTCAGAGTCCTGACCATTACACCATGGAACTAACAATGCAAAAATTATTTGAAACATTTCTCAAAAACAATAAAATCATCTCCAACATTACACTTTGGCTCAGCCTTTTCTCTTCCATAGCGTTCCCCTCTTTACGTTCTGCTAATTATTGATGCAGACCAATTCACACAGATGCTGTCGAGGCTGTGGGTTTTCAAGTGCCTGTTTCTGTTTCACACTGTTCATCACAGCTTGTACTTCAGTCTTGCCAGGTAAAAAGTGCATTGGCATTGCAATGCATTAATGTAAACGCTTGGCATGAAAAGAAAATACAAATTTTTTCGAGTACAAAACATGCAGTGCCTGCATTTCAAAAAGCGTTGCTTTTATTCATCCAGCTGAAAGCATATTGCACAGATAATCTCAGCACACATTGTGCAGGTAAAGGCAGCATTAGATAAAAAAACTGGTTTCTCCTCCGCTGATTTGTAACAGGTAACTGATGGTTGAACACACGATTTGACAACTAGACTTGCAGATCAAGCATCACTGACAAAGGCAACAAAACTGCCCACCAACACCAGGTGTCTTTCACTTGTTTGTCCCAAATTTTCAGCAGCTGGGACAGCAAGAATTGAGGTTCCACCACAATGTGAACTCAGATCACTGATTTACTGAGTACAGAATGCTCACCATTACACCATGGAACCAATCATGCCAAAGTTGTTGAAACATAGAAACATAGAAAATAGGTGCAGGAGTAGGATTGCAAAAATTCATTGGACAACCCCCCAGTGTGTGGACTCATTGGAAAGGAAATTTAATTTGGAACTATCAACCAGAAAGTTTGGGATCCTAAAGTGCACATGGAAGAAACTACAAGTTTTAATCGAATTTGGAATTTTACAAGGCAGATTGGGTCCGTGTGGAAAGGGCTGAGAACTAAAGGATCGTTCAAAGAAAGCAGTTTGGGTATTGAAGCTGTCTGGGATATTGAAGCTGAACAAATTGTCTGGGGAATTGTGTAAACTCGAAAACCCATCTCCCCGGGAGACATTAACATAGCAACAATCAACCCAGAGATAGCCAGCCATCACTCTGAGCAGGAAACCCATCCAGCGTATACATAATGACAATGGTCCATCCAGCCCGCATGGTAAACCCAGGCCTCGGCTGACATTGAAAATACCAAAAATCTAATTTTCCCGATCAAGAAACAAATTCAAAAGATCAACACATCCGAGACAGGTTACCATTAATGGGCCCGCCAAAATATAAAAAAGAGATATCAAGCCCGCCAAAATTAAAACAAAGAATCGGGTCTCATTTGGCACGCAGATTAGAACGGCTCCCAAAGTATAACTGGGGCCTTGTTTTTTAACGAAAGAAGGAGAACAGGAAGGAAGGAAAAAGGAGAGAGATCGCCGCAGCAGTTTGTAACAAGCCTTCCAGAGAGCTTGCTACACAGCCTCCTATGCAGCTCTTCTGAGCTCCAACATCTTCAGCCTCGCCGACACTCCTGGACCACACTGCCCTGCTACCGAAGGAGAAGGAAGAACATCATCACAGCAGAGAAAGCAGTTCCCAGTAACTTCGGACATCATCATCGCGGCAGCAACTGACCACAGCCAACGTGGTAACATCGAAAACACCGCGATCAGCAAATTCTAAGAACAAAAGTCCTCAAGAAGAAACCGAAGCTTCGAAAGTTTCCCCTCTACAATCTGTTCCTCGATACCAACAGGTGAAACATTACCTAAAGAACTTTAAAACCTACTGCTGACGGAAGAAAGTGGGTACTCACCCCATAAATCCAATACGCACCCTACCGCATCAGCGGACACCACCCAACTGACGACTACGCAGTAAGAAGTCTTCCACGATGTTCAGGGTACGGCAAGCAGAACTTACAGAGTCCAGCGAACCTCAAAACTGCAAATCACCGCCAACTGACAATAAGAGGATTATGAGCATAATCCCTGTTTGCCCTCGAGTTTCACCGAATCAGAGTTAGGCATTGGGAGGTGGTAGGTGTATTATTTTTCTGTAACCCCTTTAAAGTGTGATAAGTGTTTTTTTATTCGAGTAATTACAAGCTCGACATTTTACGTTCTTGCACTTAATAAACTTGAGGTTCTTTGCACCAAAACCAATTGTCTCTTGCACTTTGTCACATCCCCAAATAAATCCAAAGTCTAGAACCCAGATAGTGCGAGCGATTCAAACCGCTCAGAAGGTCAGAGATGAACCTCACCCCACACACCACGCCCGACAGAATGGCGACCACGGCAGGACTTTGGTATGAAGGATGTGATGCAGAGATTGCTGTTTTGGAGGAAAGAACAAAGATGGAAGAGAGGATTTCCTCCTATGTGTATAAGAAAGTGAATGTCACTAAGTAATGGGTCTGTTGCGCGCTGAGCGTTCAGGAGACGCTACGGCCCAGTGGACAGCCAGCAAGTCCCATAAGGAATCAGTAGAAAAGGCAATTTGGTTGTCCTGACGACAGCAACAGGTCCAACCCCTAGATAAGAACATCGAGTACCTGCAGGCAGAAGAATGTGAATGTGCAGAAACATCACATGACAGGGCTATGGCAGAAGAAAGGTGTGGGGGGAACTCCGTAAACTAAAACATGGAAAGATACAGCGAATGGAAAGGTTCTAAAACAGCCAGGACTATTTTCAGTGTCAGGTTACCGAGGCTAAGAATAATGAAAAGATACTGTGGGAGGAAAACACTCGCCTCACCCTTCAAGTAAAAGAGCTGGAGGATAAGTTAAGAGACGTACAGCAGCTTATAAAGTAGCCAGCACTAATAGGTTTGAGTCAGGAGACCACGGTCCCTGCCAGCAACAAACAAAAGTTTAACCCTTGCTCTGTGCAAGGCAAAAGGCAAGGTATTCCTAATAAACCCGGGAACGGCCCGGGTAAACCTGGAAGAGAAGGAGGAAACTGTTCAACCACCACCTGTGGTGCCGGTGACTATACCGGTTCGGCAGCAGGAGGGGTGAACGAGTTGTGGGGCGGACAGGGATAACGGACCACCACCACCTGTGGCACCGAGTTTCAGCTTGGCTTGGCAGCAGGGAGGAGGGGCAGGCGAGCCAGAACAGGAAGGGCCAGAACCAGGGCCAATGTGCCCGGTCCGACAACAAATGTTTCGCCCGCCCACCGGTGCTGGGGGTCTGGGGCCCGTGGAAAGTCAGTTTGTGGTTCCCCACATGAACCAACACCTTAGGGCTATGATAAGTCACCTGGGAAAGCTCACCCCAAAGGGGGACACCTCGGTCCACTTTATGGAAGTGGAACAGGCAGGGGATATTAATGGGTGTGATGATGCTGAGATAGCAAATATGCACCTCCTCTCACTGGACGGCAAGCTGTACCAGTCCCTCTCTGCCGAGAGCAAAAGGGGGCAAAGGACATGTGCCGCTGTCCAGGAAGATATTCGAGAAGCCATCGACTGTAATGATGGGAGTCCCAACAGTGCAGCTCACAGGGAAAACCTGACAGGTTTTCGCAGACAGGCTGTGGCCTGTGTACCAGAGCGTCTGTGGAGGGGACCTCGACCGGAATCACCTAAGCCGGGATGAGAGAGCCCACTGGCTCCGAAGCCTGATGGCAAACAATTTACCACATATAAGGACAAAGGCTGAGGTCTGGTTTGACCCGAGAGATCCCCAGGCCACCGAACAGGGAGTGGTCAGGGACCTGACCCGAGCCTACTGGAACGGCAGGGAGATGGAAGAGCACCTACCCAAGGGAAGGGTCCTCGAAATCAGACCTAGTCAGGACAAGAGGGAATGGGCAACCCCTCCGGTACAAAACGTACCTGTTTTGGGTGCGGAAAGAGTGGGCACTGGAGAAAGGATTGTAGAAACCCATGGAAGAGTAGCGCAGGGAAAAGTTCTCCTGCCCCTGCCCAAAAGACCGAGACCGAGAAGCCAGTCCCTCCCCACACGTTTGATACCTTTCTGACTGCGCTGCGAACAATGCTGGATGGCTCTGGGAGGGTAGCCACCGCCACCGGTACCGAAATCCCATCTGCCCCATCCCAGCCAAAACAGTGACTAGAACAGACACAGCCTGTTCCCCTGTGTTCCCTTGAGTACGATGCGTGGGGGAAACCGACCGTTCAGATGGAAGTGGAGAAGATGAAAGAGACTGACCTGCTGGATACCGGTGCATCAAGCACCCTTGTCTATGTAAATAACCCCGCCGCCTCACCTCTGTCTAACGGGGTCCCCTAGAGCTTGGTCGGTTTCACAGGCACCGAGCAGGTTGGCTCATTCTCCGTTCCGCTCTCTGTTCATTTAGGAACACTCCACACCAAGTGGACTTGTGTCCTGATGAAATGGGAACAGGAAGGGAGAGGGATCCTGGGGGCTGACTTTATTCTAGGGCACGGGATCCTAGTGGATTTAAGAAACGACTGTCTTTGGGGGTCAGTCTGTACGGGACAGGAGAGTGAGGTAATGGTTATCCCAGAAAAACGGGGAAAGGGGACAGTGTGCACCATGAAGCCAAAGGAGTGTTACGACCGTGAATCACTGGTTAGTAACACTCCGATGGAGTACCAAGAGCATGTAAGGGCAAACCTTGCAGCTTTTGCCACTCACAAACACGACTGTGGGAGGATAAACGTGGTCGAGGTTAGCATAGATGGGTGCCCTATGACCCGACCGTAGAAACAGTATAACTTCCCCAGGGAGGCGGAGGCAGACATGGAAACAGCCTTGGGTTCTTTAGTGAAACAGGGGTATTGAGACCAATAGCTACCCATGTGAACTCTCCGTTGTGGCCGGTTAAGAAACGGGACAACTCCTGGAGAGCCACGGTGGACTATCGAGTACTCAACCGTAACATCCCCGCCTGTGCACCCACTGTTGTTGCTGTCGCCGACCTCATTGGACGTATCCCAGCCTCCGCGACCACCTTCACAGAGCTGGACATTTCCAACGGGTTTGGTCCATACCTTTAAGAAGGAACGATCAGTACAAGTTTGCTTTTACCTTTAAAGGACAGCAATACACTTGGAACTGTCTCCCTCAGGGCTTCCACAACAGCCCCAGTATTTTCCATCAATGTATGGCCAACTGTTTAAAGAGCTTCAGCAGACCCCAGCAGCTGGTACAGTATGTGGACGACCTGCTCCTGTTCACCGATGATGGGGAGGAGCATGGCCCACTGCTGGCTGAACTGCTGGAGCTGCTGAAAGAAGAAGGGTTTAAAGTGAATCCCACAAAGGCACAGATCGGCCTGAAGGAAGTAAAATTCCTGGGACTGGCTGTGCGCGCTGGGGAAAGGGCCATTGACAAAGCTAGAAGGGAAGCAGTGCAGAAGTTACCAGCTCCCGACACAGTGACAGAAGCAAGATCTTTTCTCGGGATAACCGGGAACAGCAGAGATCTCATTGAGGATTATGCAGCCCCTCTGCTCCGACTCCGACACAAGGGAGTGGAGTGGGAATGGGACGAAGGCTGAGAGGCAGCATTTATCCAACTCAGAAAGACCTGCAGACCGCACCAGCTCTTGGGGCTATTGATGGGGGTAAAGAGTTTTTCCTGGAGGTAGCAGCCAGTGAAGGGACAGACTGAGTGCAGTACTGCTCCAAGAGTGGCATGGTCGGCTGAGACCAGTGGTCTACTCCTCCAGGATACTCACGGATGTGGAGAAGGGACACTCCAACTGTGAGCGGAATTTCCCAGCCACTCACTGGGCTGTGAAAAGTTCACTGATCTTCACAGGGGGATCCCCTATCACATCCTTCCCCACCATACGCCCACCCAAATGCTCCTGGACGGTAGGATCAAGGACGGGACAGAGAGAAGTGCCTGCATTGCTCGCTGGACCCTACTCCTCTCCCAGATGGACCTGAGGGTAAAGGGTCTCTGCGAGCCAAGACTCGCAGCCAACATGATCTATCCAGGGAACGCCCACCGGAGTACGGTGGGAAATTAACATAGGTTTTCGGGCTGGGTTACACCGCAGAGGCCGAGAGATCCTTGTGGACGGTTCAAGCAAGGATCTGCGGGTGAACGACTCACAGGCTGTGGAGTTTATGACCCAGAGGCAGGCATTGCCCTGGTGATTAAACTCCCCATTACGATGAGTGCCCAGCACGCTGAACTGTCTGCGGTGGTATATGTAGTCACACACTCCGACGAATTCCCCAGCCCACACACGATTTTCTCGGACAGTATGTTCACATGCAATTCCTGTCTGGAGTACTTGGCTATCTGGTCCCGTCGCGGATACACATCTGCAGACGGGAGACCCCTGGCAATTAAGCCCCGACTGGAAAAGATCATGACAGCCGTGGGGGAGGAAGGGAAGATCTATAAACATAAAGTGAAGGCACATTCCACGACTGAACCCCGTAGCGAGGGAAACCAGCAGGCTGACATGCTGGACAAGCAAGGTGCGCAAGGGCAAGCTCTGGGATCCGTACAACCGAGGCCCCATCGCAGCAGTCAGGGGCAGGATTGGGATGACAGGGAGGGCAGGGGTAGCATTGTCCCCGGAACTAAAAACGGTTCAGATCCAAGACCCCGTCCCCAAAACTGTCCTGAACACGCTAGAAAAAGGGGATAGGGTAGACGGCCCGTACAGAAGGAATGCTGTTCAGGGGGGAGCAATGGGTAGTACCCCAACAACAGCGGAGAGAATTCCTCCAGCTTGCCCACGAGGTTCCAGGAGCAGGACACCCTGGACCTGAGACCACTTGGCAACAGGTGGAACAGGCAGGGTGCTGGCCGGGACTCAGGGAAGACGTCCGCGAGTTCTGTGCCAGCTGTCTGGTGTGCGCTGCCAACAACCCCGACCTCCAGAAAAGGAAGGTGTCTATGGGACATATCAGTAGGGTAGAGGGATCCTGGCAGTCGATCCAGGTCGATTACATTGGGCCCCGACCCACTGCCCAGGGAGGTTACAAGTACTGTCTCGTGTTGGTGGATGTATTCACCAAATGGGTGGAAGCCTTCCCATGCCGAACAGCCACTGCCCTGGGAACAGCCAGGATCCTGGTCAGGGAGGTGTTCTCCCGATGGGGACTACCCCAGTACGTGAAGTCCGACTAGGGGAGCCACTTCACCGGGCAGGTGATGCAGGAGATCCTTAAGGAGCTCAGCATCAAAGGTAAATGGCATGTCGCCCACAACCCGCAGTCATCCGGGCCTGTGGAGCGTTTAAACCGCAACATCAAAGAAAGGCTGCGAAAAGAGACAGGGGACTCACCCAAGAGGTGGGTAGAGGTCCGACCACTGGTCCTCATAGGGATCCGGGCCAGCCAGTCAAAGATCACGGGGTACTCCCTGTATGAGCTCATGACCGGCAGAGCCAGGTGAACCCCCACCCATGTATTAGCCCCGGTACTCACGGAAGGTCAGCTCCGGGAAGCGAGCTGGGACAGCTTTGTCAGGAACCTGTTTGAACACATTAAACAGATTCACTGGCAGGCTGCTGACAATATGGGAAAACAGCATCGGAGCAACTGACTGCTGTTAGAGCCCCTCAAACACCACGAATGGGAGATAGGGGACCAGGTTATGGTATGGAACTATGCTCGAGTAGGGGTTTATGAGGCACTGTACATGGGGCCGTACCACATTGTCGACAAGGCAAGCCCCATGGTCTGTGCCGTGAAAATGCCTCGCCGTACAAAGTGGTTCCACATAAACCAGTGCAAACTTTTCAACCCCGGGCCAGCAGCTAAACATAAGGGACAGCCAGAAACAGAGAACCGTGTTAAAGGCAGGGACCCTCAGCCAGCAGCCCCCGACTGTGGAAATCCCACAGGGGACGTGGCAGACACACAGACTGTACCCAGAGGGGCGATGGACTGAGTTACTGGAGGAGCTATCCCCCCAATCATTTGGGACTTGGACGCACCCCCAGGAGTCAAAACCCTGAGAAGGACTCTCCGCACACCACGGCCTAAGTCACCGTGGTCACCAGCGCCCAATTTAAGTGGTTCAGCCCCGGGGGAGGGATCTGCCGTGAAAGGGTACCTAAGATCAGGGACCAGCCTGCGAGCAGGGACACCCAGCCGGTAGTCTCGGGCGAGGAGGGACCCCCAGAAGAGATAGTGGTGGACCAGCCACTAATTGGGGGTCCCCAGCCCACGGCCCTCAACCAGGCAGAACCCCCAGGGGACAAAATGAACCAGGCAGACACCCCCAAAGGAGCGGTGTGCTGTATCACCGGAGGGGACATTCCCCCAATAGTGTGGGACTCAGACCCACCTCCGGTCAGGACACTCCAGGTCCTGCGGTGCAGTCCGACCGACTACCGGCCCCGCTGGAAACCCAGAGGCCGGAGAAGAAAAGAGAAGGGCATAAATTAACCTGGCCACCTGGAGATGGGTGGCAGATGTACATAAATAATATGATATGTGTTAAGGTATTTTTAGTAAGAATCTAGCGTAGTGTAGATTATGCGTGTAATGATTTCAGTGCACCACAACCGAAAAGAAACCACACGTCTGGAAGGTGTGAAACGAGTAGAATAGGATCAGGATGTTTATATGAATATAGAAGTTAAGAGTTTCAGCCGACAGTCGGTGACTAAATAGTGACATATGTATTGGGGAAAGGAAAAGACCCCACCTTGTCGGCAGTAAAAGAGGCACTACAAGATCGATAACAACATGAACAGGGTCCTTTTCCTGCTCACCCTGATAAGGATGAGCAGCGACAGCTGAGGAGACGTGGAAGAATCCCCCATTTATGGTCTCAGGAGAGAGAGCACCGATCGTGACTGCAGGGGGTGGCACCCCGGGTGTGGAAGAGCTCGCCGTGTACGCCCACGAGGGAAGGTGGCCAGGGTGGATGGGGTCTCATTCCACCCACTACTCCAGCCAGGAAGGGTTTACCTCTGGGGAGGCCTCCGTTCCATGCCCCAGGATACGGGTCGTTGCAGCGTGGGTCAGTGTCACGGAGGGAAAACGTGTGTTTGACTTGTAAAGGAAAGATTGCCCTGGGTAGATGGTGCTGGCTCAGGAAGCTGAGCAAGGATGTGGGGGATCAGCACTCTGACTGGGAAAGACTCGGGAATGACACGTACCGTATCATCACGGGGACACGGGGAGGAGTGAAGGTGTGTTAGAACAAGTGGTGGGAGTCTGAACAGGGAATTTACGTCTGCATGTGGTGGTCAGAGGAGATCTGTCCTGCAGACATATCAATCACCTTTGCCAGGCAATGGCAAGATGACGGGGAAGGGATGGGGTGGGATTCCAGCCTACACGGGTGTGTGGTCCCACACTCCCCACTCCCAATTAACACCACCAAACTTATAGCATGCATTAAGAAACCCCTGCCCACGACCCCGCCAGTGAGAACAATAATAGAAAGGTGTCCGACCAGCACCAAGTGACTCGGGAATGGATTAGTATTGGTACCAACCGAAAAGGTGTTATACCAGGGGCTACATTATGCAGTAGCTTCAGTTATTTTAAACTTTACCGAGGTGCATATACCTGACTGGTGCCCGAAGGAAACAGAGCAGCTATACCAGGCCCTACTCAGAGAAATGTTCAAGAACTTTTATGAGTTAGAATTTGAGAATGTAGACAAAACAGATATATACATCCTATACGCGAGGGACACCATGGGCACGGGAAGACCTAGAAGGGGCACCTTGAACGACATTTTAACTGCATATCATGCAGGATCCTCTGTGATAAATAGCCTGGACGATATAGAACTACACATGCAGATAAATGGTCTAAAGAACCAACTGAGAAACATCATGAAAGTAGAAAACACAGGAGAAGGCTCAGAGCTACACGAGGACCAGGCTATGATGATCCATTTAAAGGAAATCGTGGCTGAGCTGGAAAAACATGCACAGACAGGGAATGCACTCATACGGGAAGATAGGAATGCTTCTGACCAGGTTGCACAGAACGAAGTGTGTGTGCTGTACGGGGCATGGATTTTGGGCGAGGGCCGCAACAACCTGGAGGATTTAAAACAAGGTTTAGTCCCCTCCTGGATCAGTAACAAGCACCTCGCAGCCCTCCACCCGTACAGTAACTCACGAAGCCCGTGCCAGCTCGGCCTAGCTTCTGAAACTTACCCTGTCCCAGTCGATCGCGATGTTCTAATCACACCATCATGGGGATAGTACTAAGGATGTCGGTCATGGGTGGGGCAGCCCTTCCCACACTGTATACAGGGTGGAGAACATTGGAGTCATTCAAGCAGGTGCACATGTTCATTTCACAGCAGTCCCACCCGATGTCATAAAGTGGGAACACGCTGTGACGGGAACTGACCTCTCCGGGTGCACACATAATACTGTGTCCCCAGCACTTGAACACCTATTCTAAACCACAGTGTGGGTTTAAAGCTGCTGGTGCACAGTCTGTCAACTGTACCATGGAGGTAATGGCACAAAACCATGTCCCTCCACAGGGAGCATACATCGGGGGTGGGACATATTGTGTCACCACCAGTGCGCCCCACTACCAACATGGACACTTCTGGTGTCCGGTCAGTGACAGCAGTTTTTGCTTTAAACCCGAGGCAGAAGTTCAAGTGTCCCAGGAACGGATTGTCCCCATTCCTGAACCCTCCACTGTTCACCTCAGTGTGAGAGAAAACATTACAAACCTGCAGGATTATTTGTTCATTTGGCGATGAAATTCCCCCACTACCCGAACAACTTACTGCTCTGCTAGCAGCTGTAGTTATCTCACGAAAACTTTTCGATTCTCGAGAACAGAAAACAATTGAGATAGGGAGAAAGATTCTAGAGATCACAATTCCACCTTGGTGGGACATTTTCAGAAATATAGAAGTTCCTGCCGGGATCAGAATAGCTTCCCACTTTTTGGTTGTCTGTCAACTCACGATTATTCTTTACTTATGGTGTCTCACTTGTTGAGTGAAACGCAGAGGCCGTCAGGTCAGGCACCAAAGGTGCTGTACGCTCCCTGGCCAAACTTGGGGATCGCACAGGGAGGAGTAACACCATACTACCATGAACTCATCCTTTTTTGGCGTGGAAGCAAGTCATCCTCATTTCGAGGGACCGCCTATGAAGATGATGATGATGGATACATTAACGTCCCGACAGCTCATTGATTGCAGGAGTGGGACCGTGTGGCGCTTCAGAAGACATGTCAAAAAGACAAAGTCACTGATTCCGTCTCATGTGCTCCTCAAATCAGGAATAGCAACAAACTAAAAATGCTTAATAATGGTTACACCTTATCTACAAATAAACTACATAGTTGGCTTGTTGGTCTAGAGGTATGATTTTCGCTTCGGGGTTGTTATTTGAAATATGCGAGAGGTCCCGGGTTCAAATCCCGGACGAGCCCTCATTTTGCCGCGAATTTTGAATTTGCATCGAACTTTTGCAAAGAAAGACTTGCATTTCTGCAGCGTCTGTCAGGAACTCATGATGCCCCAAAGTGCTTTTCAGTCGTTGAGTTGCCTTTGAAATGTTGTCACGTGAGGAAAGATGTGCCCAAGTCACCTCACACGCACCTCAACTCTTTGTGAAGGAGATCATAGAATCATAGAAGTTTACAGCACGGAAGGAGGCCATTTCGGCCCATCGTGTTTGCGTCGGCCAACAAGAGGCTATCCAGCCTAATCCCACTTTCCAGCTCTAGGTCCATAACCCTGCAGGTTACGGTACTTCAGGTGCACATCCAAGCACCTTTAAAATGTGGTGAGGGTTTCTGCCTCTGCCACGCTTTCAGGCAGTGAGTTCCAGACACCCACAACCCTCTACTTGAAGAAATTTCCCCTCTAAACTTTCTACCAATGACTTTAAATTTATGCCTCCTTGTTGATGACCCATCTGCTAAGGGAAATAGGCCCTTTCTATCCACTATATCTAGGCCCCTCATAACTTTATACACCTCAATGAAGTCTCCCCTCAGGCTCTGTTCCATGGAAAACAAATCCAGCCTATCCAATCTGTCCTCATGGCTTAAATTCTCCACTCCCGGCAACAGACTCGTAAATCTCCTCTGTATCCTCTTCAGTGCAATCATGTCCTTCCTGTAATATGGCGACCAGAACTGCACGCAGTACTCCAGCAGTGGCCAAACCTGCCCCACCGACCCCTTCTCTTGTATTCTATGCCTCGGCTAATAAAGGCAAGCATTCCATATTCGTTCTTAACCACATTAGCTACCTGGCCTGCGACTTTCAGGGATCTGTGGACATGCACTCCCTGGATTCTGGGGAGGACCCAGCAGATTGGAAAACTGCAAATGTAATGCCCCTATTTAAAAAAGGAGGCAGACAAAAAGCAGGAAACTATAGACCAGTTAGCCTAACATCTGTGGTTGGGAAAATGTTGGCCTCCATTATCAAAAAAACAGTAGCAGGACATAGAAACATAGAAACGTAGAAAAAAGGTGCAGGAGAAGGCCATTCGCCCCCTCGAGCTTGCACCACCATTCAATAAGATCATGGCTGATCATTCAGCTCTGTACCCCTTTCCTGCTTTCTATCCATACCTCTTGATCCCTTTAGCCTTAAGGGCCACATCTAACTCCCTCTTGAATATATCTAACGAACTGGCATCAACAACTCTCTGTGGCAAAGAATTCCACAGGTTAACAACTCTCTGAGTGAAGAAGTTTCTCCACATCTCGGTCCTAAATGGCTTCCCCCTTATCCCTGAGACTCTGCCCCTGGTTCTGGACTTCCCCAAACATCGGGAACATTCTTCCTGCATCGAACCTGCCCAGTACCGTCAGAATTTTATATGTTTCTATGACATCCCCTCTCATTCTTCTAAACTCCAGTGAATGCAGGCCCAGTCGATCCAGTCTCTCCTCATATGTCAGTCCTGCCATCACGTGAATAAGTCTGGTGAACCTTCGCCGCACTCCCTCAATAGCAAGTACATCCTTCCTCAGATTAGGAGACCAAAACTGATACACAATATTCCAGGTGACGCCTCACCAAGGCCCTTTAAATCTGCAGTAAGACCTCCCTGCTCCAATACTCAAATTCCCCAGCTATGAAGACCAACATGCCATGTGTCTTCTTCACCGCCTGCTGTACCTGCATGCCAACTTCCAATGATTGATGTACCATGACACCCAGGTCACGTTGCACCTCCCCTTTTCCTAATCTGTCACCATTCAGATAATATTCTGCCTTCACGTTTTTGCCACCAAAGTGGATAACCTCACATTTATCTACACTATACTCCATCTGCCATGTATTTGCCCACTTACCGAAACTGTGCAAGTCACCCTACAGCCTATTAGCATCCTCCTCACAGCTCACACCGCCACCCAGCTTAGAGTCACCTGCAAACTTGGAGATATTACAATCAATTCCGTTGATTCCATCTAAATCGTTGATGTATATTGTAAATAGCTGGTGTCCTAACACTGAGTCCAGTGGCATCCCACTAGTCACTGCCTGCGATACTGAGAAGGACCCATTTATCCCTGCTCCCTGCTACCTGTCTGCCAACCAGTTCTCTAACCACATCAATACATTACCCCCAATACCATATGCTTTAAATTTGCAAACTAATCTCTTGTGTGGGACCTTGTCAAAAGCCTTTTGAATTTTCAAACACATTACATCCACTGTTTTTCCCTTGTCCTCTCTGCTAGTTGCATCCTAAAAAAATTCTCGAAGATTTGTCAAGCATGATTTCCCTTTCATAAATCCTTGCTGACTTGGACAGATCTTGTCACTGCTTTACAAATGTGCTGCTATTTCATCTTTAATAATTGATTCCAGCATTTTCCCCACTACTGATGTCAGGCTAATCGGTCTATAATTATACATTTTCTCTCTCCCTCCTTTTTTAAAAAGTGGTGTTACATTATTTCCCCTCCAGTCCATAGGAACTGATCCAGAGTCGATAGACTGTTGGAAAATGATCACCAATGCATCCACTATTTCTAGGGCTACTTCCTTAAATACTCTGGGATGCAGACTATCAGGCCCTGTGGATTTATTGGCCTTCAATCCCATCAATTTGCCGAACACAATTTCCTGACTAATAAAGATTTCCTTCAGTTCCTACTTCTCGCTAGACCCTCGGTTTCCAATTATTTCCGGAAGGTTATATGTATCTTCCTTCGTGAAAACAGAACTAAAGTATTTGTTCAATTGGTCTGCCATTTCTTTGTTCCCCATTATAAATTCACCTCATTCTGACTGCAATTGACCTACGTTTGTCTTCACTAATCTTTTTCTCTTCACATATCTACAGAAGCTTTTGCAGTCAGTTTTTATGTTCCCTGCAAGCTTCCTCTTATACTCTATTTTTCCACTCCTAATTAAACCCTTTGTCCTCCTCGACTGAATTCTAAATTTCTCCCAGTCCTCAGGTTTGTTGCTTTTTCTGGCCAATTTATATGCGTCTCCTTGGAATTAACACTATCCCTAATTTCCCTTCTTAGCCACGGTTGAGCCACATTCCCCGTTTCAGTTTTTTCTCCAGACAGGGATGTACAATTGTTGAAGTTCATCCATATGATCTTTAAATGTTTGCAATTGCCTATCCACCATCAACCCTTTAAGTTTCATTTGCCAGTCTATTCTAGCCAATTCACATCTCATACCATTGAAGTTACCTTTCCTCAAGTTCAGGATTCTCGTCTCTGAATTAACTGTGCCACTCTCCATCTTAATAAAGAATTGTACCATATTGTCGTCACTCTTCCCCAAGAGGCCTCGCACAACAAGATTGCTATTAGTCCTTTCTCATTCCACATCACCGAGTCTAGGATAGCCAGCCCTCTAGTTGGTTCCTCGACATATTGGTCAAGAAAACCATCCCTAATACACTCCAGGAAATCCTCCTCCACTGTATTTAGAAACATAGAAACATAGAAAATAGGTGCAGGAGTAGGCCATTCGGACCTTCTAGCCTGCACCACCATTCAATGAGTTCATGGCTGAACATGCACCTTCAGTACCCCATTCCTGCTTTCTCACCATACCCCTTGATTCCCCGAGTCGTAAGGACTTCATCTAATTCCTTTTTGAATATATTTAGTGAATTGGCCTCAACAACTTTCTGTGGTAGAGAATTCCACAGGTTCCCCATTCTTGGGTGAAGAAATTCCTCCTCATCTCGGTCCTAAATGGCTTACCCCTTATCCTAAGACTGTGTCCCCTGGTTCTGGACTTCCCTAACATTGGGAACATTCTTCCTGCATCTAACCTGTCTAACACCGTCAGAATTTTAAACGTTTCTATGAGGTCCCCTCTCATTCTTCTGAACTCCAGTGAATACAAGCCCAGTTGATCCAGTCTTTCTTGATAGGTCAGTCCCGCCATCCCGGGAATCAGACTGGTAAACCTTCGCTGCACTCCCTCAATAGCAAGAATGTCCTTCCTCAGGTTAGGAGACCAGAATTGTACACAATACTCCAGGTGTGGCCTCACCAGGGCCCTGTACAACTGTAGCAACACCTCCCTGCCCCTGTACTCAAATCCCCTCGCTATGAAGGCCAACATGCCATTTGTTTTCATAACCGCCTGCTGTACCTGCATGCCAACCTTCAATGACTGAAGTACCATGACACCCAGGTCTCGTTGCACCTCCCCTTTTCCTAATCTGTCTGTCTCTCTGTTTTAACCACCAAAGTGGATAACCTCACATTTAGCCATATTATACTTCTTCTGCCATGCATTTGCCCACTCACCTAACCTATCCAAGTCGCTCTGCAGCCTCATAGCATCCTCCTCGCAGCTCACACTGCCACCCAACTTAGTGTCATCCGCAAATTTGGAGATACTACATTTAATCCCCTCGTCTAAATCATTAATATACAGTGTAAACAGCTAGGGCCCCAGCACAGAACCTTGCGGCACTCCACTAGTCACTGCCTGCCATTCTGAAAAGTCCCGATTTACTCCTACTCTTTGCTTCCTGTCTGACAAACATTTCTCAATTCATGTCAGCACACTACCCCCAATCCCATGTGCTTTAACTTTGCACATTAATCTCTTGTGTGGGACATTGTCGAAAGCCTTCTGAAAGTCTAAATATACCACATCAACTGGTTCTCCCTTGTCCACTCTACTGGAAACATCCTCAAAAAATTCTAGAAGATTTGTCAAGCATGATTTCCCTTTCACAAATCCATGCTGACTTGGACCTATCATATCAACTCTTTCCAAATGCACTGCTATGACATCCTGAATAATTGATTCCATCATTTTACTCACGACCGATGTCAGGCTGATCGGTCTATAATTCCCTGTTATCTCTCCCAAATTTTTTAAAAAGTGGGGTTGCATTGGCTACCCTCCACGCCATAGGAACTGATCCAGAATCAATGGAATATTGGAAAATGACTGTTAATGCATCCACTATTTCCAAGGCCACCTCCTTAAGTACTCTGGGATGCAGTCCATCAGGCCCTGGGGATTTATCGGCCTTCAATCCCATCAATTTCCCCAACACAATTTCCCGACTCATAAGGATTTCCCTCAGTTCCTCCTCCTTACTAGACCCTCCGACCTCTTTTATATCCGGAAGGTTGTTTGTGTCCTCCTCAGTGAATACCAAACCAAAGTACTTGTTCAATTGGTCTGCCATTTCTTTGTTCCCCGTTATGACTGCCCCTGATTCTGACTGCAGGGGACCTACGTTTGTCTTTACTAACCTTTTTCTCTTTACATATCTATAGAAACTTTTGCAATCCGTCTTAATGTTCCCTGCAAGCTTCTTCTCGTACTCCATTTTCCCTGCCCTAATCAAACCCTTTTTCCTCCTCTGCTGAGTTCTAAATATCTCCCAGTCCCCAGGTTCGCTGCTATTTCTGGCCAATTTGTATGCCACTTCCTTGGCTTTAATACTATCCCTGATTTCCCTTGATAGCCACGGTTGAGCCACCTTCCCTTTTTTACTTTTACGCCAGACAGGCATGTACAATTGTTGCAGTTCATCCATGCGGTCTCTAAATGTCTGCCATTGCCCATCCACAGTCAACCCCTTCAGTATCATTCGCCAATCTATCCTAGCCAATTCACGCCTCATACCTTCAAAGTTACCCTTCTTTAAGTTCTGGACCATAGTCTCTGAATGAACTGTTTCATTCTCCATCCTAATGCAGAATTCCACCATATTATGGTCACTCTTCCCCAAGGGGTCTCGCACAACGAGATTGCTAATTAATCCTCTCTCATTACACAACACCCAGTCTAAGATGGCCTCCCCCCTAGTTGGTTCCTCGACATATTGGTCTAAAAAACCATCCCTTATGCACTCCAGGAAATCCTCCTCCACCGTATTGCTTCCAGTTTGGTTAACCCAATCTATGTGCATATTAAAGTCACCCATTATAACTGTACACAACTCCCACTAACGTTTGTTGCCCTTTGGTATTCTGCAGCTCTACCCATATAGATTCCACATCATCCAAGCTAATGTCCTTCCAAACTATTGCCTTAATTTCCTCCTTAACCAGCAATGCTACCCCACCTCCTTTTCCTTTTATTCTATCTTTCATGAATGTTGAATACCCCTGGATGTTGAGTTCCCAGCCCTGATCATACTGGAGCCACGTCTCCGTAATCCCAATCACATCATATCTGTTAACATCTATTTGCACAGTTAATTCATCCACCTTATTGCGGATACTCCTTGCATTAAGACACAAAACCTTCAGGCTTGTTTTTTTTACACCCTTTGTCCTTTTCGCATTTTGCTGTACAGTGGCCCTTTTTGTTCTTTGCCTTGGGTTTCTCTGCCCTCCACTTTTCCTCATCTCCTTTCTGTCTTTTGCTGTTGCCTCCTTTTTGTTTCCCTCTGTCTCCCTGCATTGGTTCCCATCCCCCTGCCATATTAGTTTAAATCCTCCCCAACAGCACTAGCAAACACTCGCCCGTGGACATTGGTTCCGGTCCTGCCCAGGTGCAGACCGTCCAGTTTGTACTGGTCCCACCTCCCCCAGAACCGGTTCCAATTCCCCAGGAATTTGAATCCCTCCCTGCTGCACCACTGCTCAAGCCACGTATTCATCTGTGCTATCCTGCGATTCCTACTCTGACTATCCCGTGGCACTGTTAGCAATCGCTAGATTACTACTTTTGAGGTCCTACTTTTTAATTTAGCTCCTAGCTCCTTAAATTCATTTTGTAGGACCTCATCCCTTTTTTTACCTATGTCGTTGGTACCAATGTGCACCACGACAACTGGCTGATCTCCCTCCCTTTTTAGAATGTCCTGCACCCGCTCCGAGACATCCTTGACCCTTGCACCAGGGAGGCAACATACCATCCTGGATTCTCGGTTGCGGCCGCAGAAACGCCTATCTATTCCCCTCACCATCGAATCCCCTATCACTATCGCTCTCCCACACTTTTTCCTGCCCTCCTGTGCAACAGAGCCAGCCACGGTGCCATGAACTTGGCTGCTGCTGCCCTCCCCTGATGAGTCATCCCCCTCAACAGTACCCAAAGCAGTGCATCTTTTTTGCAGGGGGATGACCACAGGGGACTCCTGCACTACGTTCCTTGCACTACTCCTCCTGCTGGTCTTCCATTCCCTAGCTGGCTGTGGACCCTTCTCCTGCGGTAAGACCAACTCGCTACACGTGATACTCACGTCATTCTCAGCATCGTGGATGCTCCAGAGTGAATCCACCCTCAGCTCCAATTCCGCAACGCAGACCGTCAGGAGCTTGAGGTGGATAGACTTTCTGCAGATAGAGTCGTCAGGGACACTGGAGTCGTCCCTGTGTTCCCACATGGTACAGGAGGAGCATAACACCCGACCGAGCTCTCCTGCCATGACTTAACCCTTAGATACACTTAAATTGGCAACAACAATGTTAAAAGTTACTCACTGATATAGAAGAGAAAAAAGAAAAGAGAAAAACTACTCACTAATCACTTACCCTCTTGGCTCTGACGTCACCTTTTGATTTCTTTCTACTTCTTTTTTGCCTTCTCTCCCCGCTGCAGCTGCACAGGTACGCCTCTCGGACTGCCGCCGCCTCTCGCTGCCGCTGGGTCTTTATAGGCCTCACCAACCATGCACTCCCACCTCTCGGACTGGCGCCGCCTGTCGCTGCCGCTGGGCCTTTTATAGGCCTCACCAACCACGCACTCCCGCCTCTCGGACTGCCGCCGCCTCTCGCTGCCGCTGGGCCTTTTATAGGCCTCACCAACCACGCACTCCCGCATCTCGGTTTGGTTAGCACAATGTCTATGCAGATTAAAGTTGCCCATGATAACTGCTGTACCTTTGCGCATCCGTAATTTCTTGTTTGATGCTGTCCCCAAACTCACTACTACTGTTTGGTTGTCTGTGCACAACTCCCATGAGTGTTTTCTGCCCTATGGTATTCCGCAGCTCTATCCATACAGATTCCACACCATCCAAGCTAATGTCCTTCCTTACGATTGCGTTAATTTCCTCTTTAACCAGCAACGTTACCCGACCTCCCTTTCCTTTCTGTCTATCCTTCTTGAATGTTGAATACCTCTGGATGTTGAGTTCCCAGCCTTGGTGACCCTGGAGCCATGTCTCTGTAATCCCAATTATATCAAATTTGTTAACTGCTGTTGATGCAGTTAATTCTTCCACCTTATTACGAATACTCCTCGCATTGAGGCACAGAGCCATCAGGCTCGTCTTTTTAACATACTTTCTCCCTTTAGAATTTTGCTGTAATGTGGTCCTTTTTGATTTTTGCCTTGTGTTTCTCTGCCCTCCACTTTTATTTTTCTTCTTTCTATCTTTTGCTTCTGCACCCATTTTACTTCCTTCTATCTCCCTGCATAGGTCCCCATCCCCCTGCCATATTAGTTTAACCCCTCCTTAACAGCACTAGCAAACACTCCCCTAGACATTGGTTCCGGTTCTGACCAGGTGCAGACCGTCCGCTTTGTACTGGTCCCACCTCCCCCAGAACCGGTTCCCATGTCCCAGGAATTTGAATCCCTCCCCCCTGCACTACTCATCAAGCCACATAGTCATCTGAGCTGTCCTGCAATTTCTACTCCGACTAGCACGTGGCACTGGTTGCAATCCTGAGATTACTACCTTTGAGATCCTACTTTTTAATTTAACTCCTAGCTCCCTAAACTCAGCTTGTAGGACCTCATCCTGTTTTTTCCGATATCGTTGGTACCGATATGTACCACGACAGCTGGCTGTTCACCCTTCCCCTCCAGAATACACTGCAGCCGCTCCGAGACATCCTTGACTTTTGCACCAGGGAGCAACATACCATTCTGCAGTCTCGATTGCAGCCGCAGAAACATCTATCTTTTCCCTTACAATAGAATCCCCTATCACTATAGTTCTCCCATTCTTTTTCCTGCCCTCCTATGCAGCAGAGCCACCCCAGGTGCCATGGACTTGGCTGCTGCTGCCTTCCCCTGATGAGTCATCTCCTCCAACAGGACCCAAGGTGGTGTATCTGTTTTGCAGGGGGATGACACCAGGGTACTCCTGCACTACCTTCCTTCCACTGCTCTTCCTGATGGTCACCCATTCCCTATCTGCCTGAGTAACCTTTACCCACGGAGTGACCAACTCACTAAACGTGCTATTCACGACATCCTCAGCATCGCGGATGCTCCAGAGTGACACCATGCGCAGCTCCAGTGCCGCAATGCGGCCTGTTAGGTGCTGCAGCTGGATACACTTCCTGCACATGTAGTCATCAGGAACACTGGAAGCGCCCCTGACTTCCCACATAGCACAGGAGGAGCATGACACGTGTCCGAGCTCTCCTGCCATGACTTAACCATTAGATTACTTAATTTGGCAACATGCCAAAGGTTTCTTGCTGCTAAGAACAAGAAGAAAGACAAAGAAACAGAAAACTACTCACCACTCAACCAGCCAATCACTTACCCTCTTGGCTGTGACGTCACCCTTTGATTGCTTTTGACTTCTTTCTTACTTTTGACCTGCACCAGCTGCAGATCGCTGCTCGCTGCTCCTCCAGCCGCTGCTGCTTCGACGGCCGCCGATCCCCGGACTCCCGCTGGGCCTTTATAGGCCGCTGCTCACACCTCCTCCGGTCACTGCTCCTCCGACTTTTGGAAAAAAATAATTCAGTCAGGCAGAGTCTGCATGGATTTATGAAAGGGAATTCATGTTTGACAAATTTGCTGGAATTCTTTGAGGATGTAATGAACAGGGTGGATAAAGGGGAACCAATGGATGTGGTGTATATGGACCTCCAGATGGCATTTTGACAAGGTGCCACATAAAACATTATTGCACAAGATAAAAGTTCACGGGGTTGGGGGTAATATATTAGCATGGATAGAGGATTGGCTAACTAACAGAAAACAGAAAGTCGGGATAAATGGTTCATTCTCTGGTTGGTAAACAGTAACTAGTGGCGTGCTGCAGGGATCAGTGCTGGGACCCCAACTATTTATAATCTATATTAACGACTTGGAAGAAGGGACCGAGTGTAACGTCGTCAAAGATTGGAGGAAAAGCAATGTGTGAGGAGGACACAACAAATCTGCAAAATAACATAGCCAGGCTTAGTGAGTGGGCAAAAATTTGGCAGATGGAGTATAATGTTGGAAAGTGCAAGGTTATGCACTTTGGCAGAAAAAATCAAAGACAAGTTATTATTTAAATGGAGAAAAATTGCACAGTGTTGCAGTAACAGCGGGACCTGCGGGTACTTGTGCATGAAACACAAAAGGTTAGTTTGCAGGTAGAGCAATTGATCAGAAGGCCAATGGAATCTTGGCCTTTATTGCAAAGGGGATGGAGTAGAAAAGCAGAGAAGTCTTGTTGCAGTTATAAAGGAGATTGGTAAGGCAAGACCTGGAATACTGCGTGCAGTTTTGGTTTCCATATTTAATACTGCTTTACTTGCTTTGGAGATGTAGAATTTACCAATATTTCGCAAAGATTCCTTATACCTGTTCCCCTGCAGAGGAGAAGAATCCCTTTCTGGACTTTTAAAATGGAAGGACAAACTTCGGGACACAAATGAGTTTAAAGAGGAAGACGAGGCCTGCTGGGGATGAAAGGGGATGCATTCATGGAGCCCCCACAGTGTTTTAACTCATAAAAAGAGAATTAAATTTGTACCTAAATTACAGAAGCCTGAGATCCCCTAAACATCTCTGGGAAGCAGCATATCAATTTTAAGATTCTACAACATTTTGGCTGCGAAAAAAGAGTTACCGAATACATGACATGGGGCTAACCTCTGTGAAGCAAATTCGTGTATTAAGGATCCCAGACTGTCTGGGGGAACTATGCAACACCAATTCACCCGCTAATAGATAATCAAATTACCAACCATTATCTAAACGACACAACTCAATCAAATTACTGCTGAACAAGCCCGACAAATTCTGACAAAGAAGAGAGCTCAAAACTAATGAGCAGCTCCCTTGAAACAAAGAGCTGGGCCAGATTTGGTGGGAGATAAGGAAGCCTTTTTGGGATATATCTATTCCCAGTTTTACAAGGAAAAGAACACAAGCAGCCGGAGGTGGGGAGTGAAGAAATGGAGTAGTGGAGAAAACTGCAAGAAATCATCAAGGACCGACCGAGCATGCAAACAGCACGAGGTCCACGAAACGGAAGGTTGTCAGCAACCAAATTGACAACCCGGGCCACCACAACCAGCGAAACGACCAACCGAAACCAACTCAGCAAAAACCGAAGAATCGACATTTATTTCCACTCTACAATCTACTTGTGAACGACCAACGGGTGAGAAATTACCAAAAAGGACTAACTAAAACTATTCCTAACCAAAGAAAGTGGGTACTTACTCCATACATCCAAAACGCAACTTACCGCATCACCCCAACTGAAGACTACGCAGTCTGAAGTCCTCTCCTCCGTCCGGGATACGGCTCGCCTAGAAGGCCAAGTGCAGTGAACCCCGAAACCGCGATTCACCGGCAACTGTCAAAATCGATTGGTGAGCATAGCTCCTGAACCCCCAGAGCTATAACTTAGTTAGTCAGGGGAATTGAGAGCGGAGGAGGCTAGGATAACTCGTGTAAATGTATCTGCATTTGCCTCTTTACCCCATTTAGAGTTTAAGCTATATTCTTTTCCCCATAGGCTGTATGTTGACAATTTATTCAACGTGTTGTACCCCTTAGTGTCTATTGCTATTACTATTCTGTGTGTGTTATTAAAGATGTGCCTTTTACTTCCTTTTAAACACAATAAAGCCATACCTGCTTCCTATCTTGAAACCGATTGTTTGCCCAAGTCTGTCACAGCCCCTTTATAATTCAAGTGTCTAGAACCAACGGTGTTGGAGCGATTCATTTAATGGCAGAAGGGAAAGCTGACCCTCCGAAAACCACCCCTTACATAATGGTGACCACCAAGGGCCTCTGGGGCAAGGGACGTGATAAGAGAGAGAGTGGTTTCATGAAAAGAAGCAAAAAGGAAGAGGGAATTTCCTCGTCTGTGTTTAAGAGGGTAAATGTGGCTAAGGAGTGGGTACTCGATCTATTGTATGCTGAGCGTCCAGAAGATGCTGCAGCTCAATGGACCGAGAGCAAGGACAATAAAAAGTCAATAGAGAAGGCCATTTGTCTAATTTGCCTTCAGCGACAGATCCGGCTTCTCGATGAGGAGAATGAGAAATTAAAGGGAGTATTGAGGCAGGCAGAAGAGAGGTCCAGTGCAAGGGACACAGTCGGGGAAAGGCTGTGGACTGAGGTGGGATAGTGAAAGGAAAGTAGAGAGCTCACTAAAGAAAGGCACAAAACCCAACTGGACCTTTTACAGTGTCAGATTATTGAAGCTTCGAATAGCGAACTTGCATTGCGGGAATATAATTCCTGCCTCGCCAAGCAAGTTAAAGATTATGGGGAGAGGGTGAAAGACATTCAGGTAGCCTATAAGGTAGCCAGTACCAGGGAATTTGAGGCTGGTGACCATGGCCCCCGCCAGCAGCTGATCCAAGGCTTGAACCTTGCTCTATCCCGGGCTAAAGGCATGGTGTGCCTGATAAACCCGGGTTTAGCCCAGTAATACCTGGTAGAGCAAGGAGAAACCCCGCAGTCACCGCCTGCAGCTCCCGGGAACAGCCCAGAGCAGCGGGGGTGTCAACCAGAGTGTAGGGCAGGTAACGATTGCGAACTACCAACACCGGCGGCCCCGAGTTTTAAATCGGTTTGGTAGCAGGGGGAAGCAGGCAAGCCAATACAAGGAGGGCTGGAACCAGGGCCAATGCACTCGCTCCGGCAGCAGACATTTGGCCCACCTGGTGCAAATGGGGCAGCAGGACCCCGAGTAAGCAATTTCATAGGCCCCATGACACCCAAAAACTGAGCGCTATGATAGGCCACCTAAGTAAGCTCACCCAACAGGGGGATCCCTCGGTACACTTCCTGGAAGTGGAACACACAGGGGATATTAACGGGTGCAATGATTCAGAGCAGGCTAAGCTGTTGCTCCTCTCGCTAGACACCAAGCTGTGCCATTCCCTCTCTGCAGACAGCAGAAAGGGGCGAAACACGGACGCTACGGTTAAGGAGGAGGTTCTAGAGGCCATGGGTATGAACGACGGGAGTCCTTTCTCCCGAGTGGAGAAAACAGTGCAGCTCCATGGGGAGACTCCACAGGCTTTCGCCGACAGGTTGTGGCCGGTCTCCGAAAGGGCCTTTAGTGGGGTTCTTGACCGGGCCCACCTGGCCCCTAACGAGTTGGCTCACTGGCTCCGCAGCCTGGTGGCAAACAGCTTACCTGGAGTGAAGGCCAAAGCCCAGGTCTGGTTCGATTCAAGAGATCCCAAAACCACCGAGGAGGCAGTGGTCAGACAGTTGACCCTGGCTTACCGGAACGGGAAGGTCCATCTGATTAAACCCAGCCAAGGCAAGAGAGAGTGGCATCAGGAAGGTGGGAACCCTCCCCACAAAGTGGGTGAATGTTTTGGGTGTGGGAAAAGTGGGCACTGGAGGAAGGACTGTAGGAACCCATAGAAAGAAACTAAGGGAAATGCCACTTCAGCCCCAGCCCGTAAGGCCGGACAGGAACACCCGACTCATATGAGACACTCGTAGCCACCCTTACAGACAGTTATAAATGGACTGGGAGCAGTAGATACCGCAACCGGTACAGTAGCCGGTATGGTAAATCCCTCTGCTCCAACCCACCCATGTGTATGACTAGAGCCAGCGCAGCCTGTGTAGCTGTGTTCCCGAGAGTACGATGCCTGGAAGAGATCGTGCGTTACAATGGAGGTGGAGAAAGTGAACGGGACCTACCAGCTACATACTGGTGCTTCCTGCACCCTTGTACATGCAGATAACCCGGCTACCTCACCTCCATCGAACGGGGTCCCGTACAGTCAAGTGGGGTTCACAGGCAACGAGCAAACTGGTTCGTTTCCCATCCTGCTCACCATTCAGTTAGGGACACTCAAAACCAAATGGAAGTGTGTCCTGATGAAATGGGAGCAGGAGGGAAAATGTATCCCTGGGGGCTGCTTTTATCATTAGCCACTAGATCCTTTTGGATCTGAGGAACCACTGTCGATGGGGAGCCATAGGGACAGACAGGGAAGGTGAGGTGGCGGTGATCCCAGAAAAAGAGGCCAAGGGAACGTTGTGTACCGTGAAGCCAAAGGAGGGTTATGACTTGGAATTACTGGTCAGTAACACCCCAGTGGAGTACCAGGCATATGTACGGGCACACCTTGCAGCATTCGCCACCCACAAACATGACTGTGGCAGGGTAACGGGGGTGGAAGTTAGAATAGAAGGGGACCCCATGACCCAACCACAAAAGCAATATAACTTCCCCAGGGAGGCAGAGGTAGTCCTGACAACGGCGCTGCGATCACTGATAGAGCAAGGGGTGTTAAGACCGATAGCAACCCATCTGAACTCTCCAATGTGGCCGGTTAAGAAATGGGACAACTCATGGAGGGCCACCGTGGACTATCGAGTGCTAAATAAGAATATCCCTGCCTGTGCACACACTGTAGCAGCCGTAGCGGACCTCAGAGGGAGTATTCCAGCATCCGCGACCACTTTCACGGTGTTGGACATTTCAAATGGGTTCTGGTCCATTCTTTTAAATCGGGAGGACCAGTGCAAGTTCGCCTTTACCTTTAAGGGCCAACAATACACGTGGAACTGTCTTCCCCAGGGCTTCCACAACAGCCCAGCATTTTTCACCAATGCATGGCGAACTGTTTAAAGGGCTTTAGCAGACCCCAGCAGTTGGTGCAGTATGTGGATGACCTGCTCCTGTTCACCGATCAGGGGGAGGAGCATGGCCCACTGCTGGCTGAGCTGCTGGAGCTGCTAAAAGAAGAAGGGTTTAAAGTGAACCCGAATAAGGCACAAATCGGCCAGAAGGAAGTCAAATTCCTGGGGCTGACTGTGCGCGATGGGGAAAGGGCCATAGACAAGGCTAGAAGGGAGGCAGTACAGGAGTTACCAGCCCCCAACACAGTGACAGGGGTAAGATCCTTTCTAGGGCTCACTGGGCACTGCAGAGACTTCATTGAGGATTATGCAGCCACCGCAGCCCCTCTGCTCAGGCTCCTACACAAGCGGGTAGAGTGGGACTGGGATGAGGGTTGCGAGGCAGCATTTAATCAGCTCAAGAAGGACTTGCAGACCGCACCAGCCTTAGGAGCGATAGATGTAGGAAAGGAGTTTTTCCTGGAGGTGGCAGCCAGCGGGGACACTTTGAGCTCAGTGCTGCTTCAAGAGCGGCACGGCCAGCTGTGACCGGTGGTTTACTCCTCCAGGATCCTCACAGATGTAGAGCAGGGGTACTCCAACTGTGAGAGACACCTCCTCGCCACACATTGGGCAGTGAAAAGATCCTTGATCTTCACGGGAGGTTCTCCTCTCACACTCCTCACCCACCACACACCTACTCAGATGCTCCTAGATGGGATGATTAAGGACGGGATGGTGAGCAGTGCCCGCATTGCTCGCTGGACCCTGCTCCTTTCCAGATGGACCTCAGAGTAGAAGGCCCCCATTTGCCAAGGCTCGCAGCCAACCTAATCTACCCAGGGAAAGCCCACAGGTGCGCCGTAGAAGGGGTATGGGAGGTGAACATTTGCCTTCGGGCTGGGTTACACCCTACAGGCCAGGACATCTACGTGGACGGGTCCAGCATGGTATCTGCTGGCAAACGACTCACTGAGTGCGGAGCCTATGACCCAAGGGCAGGTATTGCCCTGGTAATCAAGCTCCGCAGCATCATGAGCGCCCAGCATGCTGAACTGTCCACCGTAATGTACGTCATGACCCACCCCGAGGAATTCCCTACCCCGTACACCATTTGCTCGTACAGTATGTTCACCTGCAATTCGTGTACAGAGTACCTGGCTATATGGTCCCGTCGCGGATACACGTCCGCTGACGGGAGACCCCTGGCAATCAAGCCCCTGCTGGAGAAAATCATGACAGCGGTGGGGGAAGAAGGAAAGGTCTACATACATAAGGTGAAGGACCATTCAAAAACCGAACCCCGTGCAGAGGGAAACCAACAGGCTGACAAACTGGCCAAAGAAGGTGCCTGCACGTTAAAGTTCTGGGACCCCTATGACACTGGCCGCATAGCAGCGGTCAAGAATAAGAACAGTGCAGCAGAGAGTACAGGGATAGCTTTGGCCCCGGACTTAAAAACAGTTCAGGCACAGGACCCGGTCCTGAAAGCTGTCCTGAACGCGCTTGCTAGAGGAGAGAGAGTAGAAGGTCCGTATGTCACAGCAGCCATTATTGTTAAGGAAGGCATGCTGTTTTAAGAGGGACAATGGGTCGTGCCACAGCAGCACCAGAGGGAATTGCTAAAACTGGCCCATGAGGGTCCAGGAGCGGGACACCCCGGGCCTGAGACCACCTGGCAACGGGTGGAACAGGCAGGATCGTGGCCGGGACTCAGGGAGGATGTCCGTGGGTTCTGTGCGAACTGCCTGGTGTGTCTGCGAACAACCCTGACCCCCAGAAAAGGAAGGTGTCCCTAGGACACGTCAGGAGGGTAGAGGGATCATGGCAGTCAATCCAAATTGACTACATCGGGCCCCTACCCACCACCCAGGGAGGCTACAAATACTGCCTAGTCCTGGTGGACGTGTTCTCAAAATGGGTTGAAGCCTTCAACTGCCGAACAGCCACCGCACGAGGGACAGCTAAGATTCTAGTGAGGGAAGTGTTCTCCCGGTGGGGACTCCCACAGTATGTGAAGTCGGACCAGGGGAGCCATTTCACCAGGCAGTTATTGCAGGCAACCCTTAACGTGCTCGGCATTGAGGGGAAATGGCACATTGCCCACAATCTACAGTCATCGGGTAATGTGGAGCTTTTAAACTACACCATTAAAGAAAGGCTGCGGAAGGAGACAGGAGACTCACCCCAAAAGTGGGTGGAGGTCTTACCGTTGGTCCTGATGGGGATCCGAGCCAGCCAGTCAAAGAGCACGGGGTATTCCCCATGCGAGCTCATGACTGGCCGGATCATGCGGACCCCCACCCATGTCCTAGCCCCGGTGCTCACAGAAGGTCAGTTCAGAGAGGTGAACTGGGACTGGTTTGTCAGGAACCTGTTTGAAC
This sequence comes from Pristiophorus japonicus, assembly GCF_044704955.1. Classification (NCBI taxonomy): domain Eukaryota; kingdom Metazoa; phylum Chordata; class Chondrichthyes; family Pristiophoridae; genus Pristiophorus; species Pristiophorus japonicus. The sequence continues at coordinate 509,432 of NW_027252252.1, forward strand.
ACCTCAAACAGATTCACTGGCAGGCTGCTAGTAACATGGGCAGACAGCATCAGAGTAACCGATTGCTGCTAGAACCCAGCAAACACCACGAATGGGAGATAGGAGGCCAGGTCATGGTGAGGAACCATGCTCGGGTCTGAGTTTGTGAAGCATTATATATGGGGCCATACAGCATTGTCGACAAGGCAAGCCCGATGGTCTATGCCATAAAGCTGCCCCGCTGTACGAAGTGGTTCCACATCAACCAGTGCAAGCTGTGCAACCCAGGGTCAGCCAAGCACAGAGGGCAGCCGGGATGTGTGAACTGTCCTCAGGACAGGGATCCTCCGTTGGCCGCCCCCGACGGTGGAGGGCCCACAGGGAATGTGGCAGACTCAGAAACCGTGCCTTTCGGGACGGTGAATTGCAGTACTGGAGGGGCTATCCCACCCATCGTTTGGGATTCGGACGCACCCCCAGTAACCCAAGCTCTGAGAAGGACCCTCCGTACACCACGGCCAAAGATACCGTGGTCACCGGCATCTGAGCCTCAGCGATTCTACCCTAGGAGAAGGGCAGCCCGACAGGAAAGGCCGAAGGTCACAAGTACAGAGGCCACTCAGAGTAGGGACCACCAGCCAGCCGCCTCCAGTGGTGAGGGTCTCACAGGAGCAGTAGCATCGAGCTGTCCCAGAGACAAGGGTCTCCAGCTCACCGGCTGTGGGGAAACCCTAGCATCCAGGCGGCTATCAGACCGCACCAGGCATGGGCCTGACAGGGACTAACCAGGCCACCCGGAGACGGGTGGCGGCTGTACATAGCTCTAATTTTTAGTCGAAGGTAGCTGACTGCACCATTTTAGATTTTAAGGTTTAGTTTAGAATTGAGGGTAATGTTGCAGTAATGTTTAGGTGATTGTTTTGAGTTTGTATTGTGTGTCAGCCAGCCTGAGAGCAGTTCTCAAGGGCAGGATCCAGACATTACCAGATGATGGACAAACCTCAGGAGACCAATTGATGTTTTTTAATTTTAATCTATGTTCTTCCTTCTGTAATGCGGTTGTACGTTGACTACATGCTGGTGAATATAAAGTAATTGAAATGAAATGTAACTGTGCTGAAATGCAATTGTAGGGATGGAACCCCCTCCAAGCTGGGAGGGTGTAAACGTAAAAAGTTTGTACCTGTAAATGGAAAAGTGTGTATCTGTGGTGATGTTCCATAAGTGTAATGCATATTTTGGTATTAGTTTAGTTAATTTACGGGGAAGGTTATTTCTTGAGAGCCAGGAACTTTGCTCACCTGTAAGATGATACCATAAGTTGCATGGTATCACAGGGGGGGAATGTAGAATTTACCAATATCTCGCAAAGATGCCTGGTACCTTTCCCCTGCAGAGGAGAATAATTCGTTTCTGGGCTTTTAAAATGAGTTTAAAGGGGCAGACGACGCCTGCAGGGGATAAAAGGGAATGCATTCATCGAGACCCCCGCCCCCCTCCCCCCACAGTGTTTGGACTCATCGGAAAGAGAATTCAAAATGGACCGAAATTTCAGAAGCCTGAGATCCCCTAAACATCTATGGAAAGGAGCAGATCAATTTTAAGATTCTACAACATTTTGGCTGCGAAAAAGAGTTACTGAGTACAGAAGGTGGGGCTAAACTCTGTGAAGCAAATTCATGTATTAAGGATCCCAGACTGTCTGGGGGGAACTATTCACCCCATAAGAGATAATCGAATTACCCAATCAAGCACAATGGAAATCATGGTCAGGAAACTGGACAATCCTCAAACAATGCAAAACCAGTGATAGCACATTCTCGAATTACTGCCGACAAAGGAGTCATTTGAAAATCAATGGACAGAACAGTTTAAACAGAGCCCAAGAGATTTGATGGGAGATAACAAAGCCTTTTTTGGGGGATATATCTATCCCCCAGTTTTACAAGGAAAAACTAACAGAACACAGACTGGAACTCGCACTGACTCGAACAAGGACATAGACTGGAACACAGACACAGACACAAGCAGCCTGCTTCCTCTGCAGTGAAGAAATGGAACAGTGAAGGAAACTACCAGAACTCATCAAGAACTGACCGAGCACGAGGCCCACGAAACGGAAGGTTGTCTGCAACCAAATTGACAATCACTCTACAATCTACTTCTGAACGACCCAACGGGAGAGAAATTACCAAAAGGGACTAACTAAAACTATTCCTAACCAAAGAATGTGGGTACTTACCCCATACATCCAAAACGCAACTTAGCGTATCAACGGACGCACCCCAACCGAATACTACGCAGTCCGAAGTCCTCTCCTCTGTCCGGGGTACGGCTCGCCTAGAAGGCCAAGTGCAGCGAACCCCGAAACCACGAATCACCGGCAACTGTCTAAAGGGATTGGTGAGCATAGCCCCTGAACCCTCAGAGCTATAACTTAGTTAGTTGGGGTAATTGGGAGGGGGGAGGCTGGGATAACTTGTGTAAATGTATCTGCATTCTCCTCTTTACTCCATTTAGAGTTTAAGCTGTATTCTTTTCCCCACAGGCTGTAATTTGACAATTTATTCAATGTGCTGTACCCCTCAGTGTGTATTGGTCTGTGTGTGTTATTAAAGGTGTGCCTTTTACTTCTTTATAAACACAATAAAGCCATACCTTCTTCCTACCTTGAAACCGATTGTCTGTCCAAGTCTTTTACAGTCCCTTCATAATTCCAGTGTCGAGAACCAAGGGTCAGTGAGCGATTCTGAACCGTTCATATAAGGTCAGAAGGGAAAGCTGACCCCCTGAAAACCACTCCTTACACTGCCGGCCACAACTCCTTCATAACCGATCTTATTCCTCTCACTACTTCTTTACCCATGGATTCCTCGTGAGGTTGTGGTGACCTGAAATTTCTAAAATCTTAATTTAAAACTAGAACTCTTCAACATTCTTAAACTCATATCGTGCTATTATATACATCTGCCACCCATCTCCGACTGGCCAAGTTAATCCCTGTTCTTCTCCTTCCCTTATTCAGCCTCTGGTTTGCCTGTGTGGCCGGCGGTAAGGCGGTCTGTACCGCAGGACCCAGAGTGTTCTGACTGGAGGTGTGCCTGAGTCCCACATTATCGGGGGAATGGCCCCTCCGGGGCAACAACACACTTCCCCTTTAGGTGTGGCTGCTGAGTTCATTTCATTAACTGAGGATTCTGCACAGCCGGGGGCTGTAGGCTGGGGACTCTCAGTTAGTGGCTGGTCCACCACGACCTCTCCTGTGAGTCCCTCACCGCCGAAGGCTGCCGGCTGGGGATCCCTGTCCGTAGACTGATCCCTGATCTTGGGTATTCTCTAACGGATGGCCAACCTCCCGGGGCTGACCCACTGAAACTGGGGCACTGGTGACCACGGTGTCTCCGGGAAGCGAGCCGGGACAGCTTTGTCAGGAATCTGTTTGAACATCTTAAACAGATTCACTGGCAGGCTGCTAACAACATGGGCAATGAACTCAGACTTTAGCTTGTGTGTTCAGGACAGAACGCGCCCCTGAGCATGTGTGAGGAAAAAGTTCCAGAAAATATTCTCGGCCAGGGAGCTTTCGCTTGTGAGGTGAACGTGTTAAGCGCGACACTGCGGAAACATCTCCACTTTCAGCACCTGGTCAGACAGAAATGTGAAGCGAGCAGGTGGACTGCAGAATCCCACTTTTAAGGAGTTGGTCGTGGTGTCAAACAAAGAGTTTCACTAAATGATTAAAAATAAGAAATGTCAAAGTCGAACATGCATCTCCAGAGGAAACTGCGATCTAATCACAGCACTTTAAACCACTCCGCCACCCTGAGTATTCAATGCTAGATGTGGCCACCTGCAGGTTGATTTTGAACTTTTGTGTCCTGACACATGAAATAAATGAGGGCAGCAGGCGTATCTCTGCCTGACACCGGGGAAACAGTGAGACAGACCTTGGAGCAAGGGTCTGGTTATTGCCAAACAGCAAAGAAAATATTTTCTGGAAGAACAATTTTGAAAATAATTGCAACCCCAACATGATTAGAACACACAACCTTTTGATTTGGAGTCAGGCGTGCTACCATTGCCTGACAAGGTCCACACATGAAGTCTGAGATGTTCGGCGATATGAAGGTTTCACAATACAAGGGGCTTTAAAATCCCCGCCCATTCCCACCAGGTATCAGAAGCAGCGCTCACCTGCCAGTCACCGTATGTTTTTTTCTTAAACTTTTGTATTGTTTTCACGGGAAAGCATCATTAATTAACCCCTCACCTTCTTTTGCACAATGAAAGAAATGCTAACTGAGGGAGAGTCGATACTTCAATCATTTGTCCTGTGCTTTGGGGAGCGGGCAGGGAAGTGGACCTGAGTCCATGATCGCATCGGCCATGATCGTATTAAATGTCGGAGCAGGCTCGAGGAGCGTATGGTCGACAACTGCTCCTATTTCTTATCTTCTTATGTTCTTATGCATGTTGACCCATTTTACTCACTGTATTTTAGGAGTCTGGTTCAAAATCTTTATTGCTGATGACACCAGGAATCTGGGGCACCTTTTTTCAAATTTAACAGCACCGGTTATTCCGACCGTGCACAGAAAATAGAATCAGTAGTGAAGATAAAATCCTACGGTGCTCATTTTCAGATTCATGCAGCAGGATTTCAAATAAAGTAAAAGAATTTTACAGTGAAAAGATTTAGAAGTGTTACTTGTATTTGTGTCTTTAATTAAATTTTGTAACGTCTGATTCCCGTTCATGCAACTGCTGAATAAGAAAGGAGGGTTTGACGTTGACCAGACTGCACTGCCCCTGATATTTGTGAGTTCATCCTTTATATTCAGTGGTTTCTCGCCCTTTGATGGGCTGCAGTGTAGCGGATATCACGTTGGCCTCACACGCAAAAGGTCCCCGGTGGATCCGTTTTCTCTCACTGAAAGTTATCTATTTATTGGTTAAATAAAGAGCAATTCAGGAATAAGGGAGCCCTTTTGCCAGGAGAATAAATAGCAAATAAAAACAGCAAATTCTGCAAATCTCAGCAAATCAGGCAGCATTTGCCAGGAGACTCAACTCGCCTCCGATTGTTCCCATTTGGCAAGTTTAAACAAAATGTTGCTGCCTGGGATCGAACCAGAGACCTTTTGCATGTAAAGCAAACATGATAACCACTACACTACAGAAACCACTGGTATAACAGCCCCAACAGAGGGGAGCTGACCAGTGAGCTCCCTCTGTGCTGATCGGGAATGAGGAGGCTCACCTGAAACAACTTCTGTCCAACACTGAAAGCTCTCAATCCTTCTCCTCCACTGCCCTTTACAGAAATGTCACGGATCACCCAGCCACCGTGTTCACTTCCACATCCTCACAGTGGGGCCACAGAGGCTCCTACCATCTTCCCGCGATCAGCGAACTCACCCAATTTACAAAATTAAACCCGCAACACGTGCCCGGCAAAGGGCAGGCGAAGCCAGATAGTCTGCAAGCTCGGTCTATCACAGAAAGTATTGGTATTCATGGTGCTTACAGCAATTATTAATCATCTCACAGACCTCAATTATTTTTATGCGATGAATTGATCGAGTATCGTTACCACGTCAGTGCGGCAGATCTTAACCCCTCGACCACCAGGGAACAGTTATGATAGATGTTGATATATTTATATATATTTATATAAGAACCTGAATATCAACGGCTAGCTACCTTGACCTCATGGCGAACAGCAGTGCATGTAACTTTGAGTGAAGTAAATTGTTCCACAATGAAACCCATTTAATCTTTTGTTCCCTTTTAAACACTAGAAACTGAGACAGGGGGAATAAATAGAGAAATAAAAGCACAGGGAAATAGACAAGAGGAAGAAAGAAGGGGAAAGATACTGTCTACACTCAGAACTAATGCAGAAACCCCTCTGCTGCGCTCGGGGTGGCCACCCACAGCCTGGATACACTAACGGGAGAACACCAGCGGCAATTCGGGGCCATAAAACGAACGGCGAGCGGCCCTGGGAGCAGCTTGGAGGTCCCGGGAGACTTCTCCAGGGAGCAGCGCGAGCTGGTGCAGGAGGGCGGCGGCAGCGAAGAGTGATGTCATCAAGGTCCAGGTCGGTGATTGGAGCATGGGCAAATACAGCAGGAGCGGCGAGATCGGGGCGAAGGAGCGGCGAGAGACTGTGGAGGGATGTGATCGGGGCCCAGGGGAGGCTTGAGTTCAGGGCCAGGGGCCCAGGGGCAGCACGGGCCAGCCCACACTGCGATATGTGTGCAAACTGGGTCCGTGCAGCAGAGCTGGTCTCCAGTCGTCTTGTTTAACCCTTGCCACTGGACGAATACCTCGCTCTGTCAAGCCCGTGTGATGGCTGGGGTGCAACGGCCATCACACGTTAAAAAAATCCACGCACAGGCATCTTCCACCCTTCAACATACATTTCAGGGCCTGGAATATTGAAACACCTGTGAACTCATCCTTTTTTGGCGAGGAAGCAAGTTATCCTCGCTTCGAGGGACTGCCTATGATGATGATGAACTGGATTTGCTGTAGTCCGCGGGCAGCAGGTGATGAAAGCGGGCGTGAGAGGGTGAGTGACAGGTGGGCACTGCTTCTGATGCTGCCTGACCCACGCTGGGAGTGGCCGGGTATTTTAAAGCCCTTTCATTGCACCAATGCAGGGTCAATGAAACTATGTTTCAGGAACCTTCATGTTTCCAAACATGGACAATTTGCACTGTAGACCTTGTGGTGCAACGGGAGTGCGTCTGACTCCCGATCAGAAAGCTGTGTATTCAAATCATGTCAGGATCATTGTTCTTCAAAAGTTGCAAACTTCTTTGCTGTTTGGCTATAACCTGACACTTGCTCCAATGTTTGTCTCACTGTTTCCCTGGTGTCAGGCACAGATATGCCACATGCCCTCATTTACTTCATGGGACAAGACACAAAAGTTCAAAATTTAAATGAACTTGCAGTCTGGATGGCCGATCCGTCGAAGGTGCTGCGTTCAGTTTGCAGTCTGCTCTTAAAGCGCGGTTTCAAATCCTTTTTCTTATTTTTAGTCATTGAGCAAAACTCATTTGCTTGGCACCACGACCAGCTCCTTAAAAGTGGGATTCAGCAGTTCAACTGCTCGCTTCACATTTCCGTCTGACCGGGTGCTGAAAGTGGAGATGTTTCCGCAGTGTAGCGGTTAACACGTTCGCCTCACATGCGAAAGCTCACCGGGTGGGAATATTTTCTGTAACTTTCTCCTCATGCATGCTCAGGGCGAGATTGTTCTCCTGTGAAAGGTCATATGATCATAAACATGTAAGGATTAGGAGCTGGAGTAGGCCATTCGGCCCCTCGAGCCTGGTCCACCATTCAAGAAGATCCTGGCAGTTCTTCGACATCAAGTTTAAACATCTGGGGCGGAGCCAACAGGCGCCTGGTTGCAATCAGTGACAAAAACGTTTGCTTTAGCAGAAGCACAGCGAGCTCAGTTGATACAGCGTGAGATTTTTAATCTCAGATTCTCGGGTTCGAAAACCAAGTTTGTTGATTACCTTTTAACTACTTTTTATGTTGCTTTCACGGGAATACATCGTTAATTAACCGATGATCTTCTTTTGCACAAATAAAGAAATTCTAACTGAAGGAGATTCCATAATTGGATAATTTATCTATGCTCTGCAAGTTAACTCTTAAACCATAAACCATTTTACACACTGCTTTCGGGGTCTGGTTCAAAATGTTCATTGCTGGTAACATCAACAGGAGACTGGGGAAACAGTGAGACTGACTTTAGAGCAAGGGTCTGGTTATTGTGAAACACCAAAGAAAATATACATTCTGGAAGAATAACATCGAAAGGAAATGTGACCCGACACCCAGAAAGAAGTGTTAAGACAGAAAATGAAATGCTGCATCCCTTTCTGCAAAAAATTCCTTTCACAAACATTTCTCTGACCGAAGCTGCACAAAACAAAAATGTTCGTTGCAAAGTCATTAAACTCCCGAATTTCCGCTTCACCAGAATCTCCTGAATCAGATGCCTCTAGTTTTGCCGACTCAATCCATGTCCCTTTGCAATGTTCTGCTTCCACCCACACTATGAAATGTGCCGCTAACTTATAGAATCATGGAATGGTTACAGCACGGAAGGCCATTCGGCCCGTCGAGCCCGTGCCGACTCTCAGCGAGTCCCACTCCCCACTCCTTTTAACGTAGCCCTGCAATTGTTTTTCCTTCAGACACTGATCCAACTCCCGTTTGAAAGATAAGATTGAGTCTGCCTCCACCACCCTTTCAAGCCGTGCATTCCAGATCCTAACCACTTGCTGCGAAATGGTCATCTCCTGTTCCTATGTGTAAAGTCTGGGAAACACGAGATCAATTCCTGCCACACTCACAGACTTCCTAAATATAGCACCGTCTTTCTATTCTCGTAAAACCAGCTCTTGAAGTGTAGGCCAGCTGTGTAGGTGAAAGCTCTGGTTATGTTCCTAACATCACTTCAATTGCAGTGTTTCCGTAGTGCAGTGGTTGTCACATTTTCTTCACCCGCGAATGATCTTTGGTTCGAAACTGGGCGGAAACATTTTGAAAACCCGTTTAATTAAATATTAGAAAAAATGGATTTATTCATATTAATGTTTCAATATTAACAAAACACAATGTCCCACAGCCTTGTTAAATTTTCTGATATCTATGTTCAGTTCTGCATACACTCAAACTCGACACTTGAACTGAATGCTCATAGAAGTCTTGGAGTGGGAACTCACTGGATAACAGCACTGCTGGCAATGTTTGCAGAATATATTCGTGACACCAAAGCACACAATGACAACCTGGAACTGTGCGGCACAGTATCCTCGGGGAAAACAGTTGAAGTCCCTGAGAGGGCTTAAACCACCAACTTTTTGGTTAACAACCGAACACGCTAACCCATTGCGCCACAGAGACTGACACAAGTGTATACTGCAAGACATCCAAAACCAGGGTGTCCGTCAGTTAAAGCTTCAGATTGCTCCGACCAGTTGGAACTTGTCCACTCTCAGTTGCACTTTTCCCAAATAAAGGGTGGGACATTCATTGTGGATGTGTGGAAGCAGTCTGGTCCCGCACACTGCAGACACTTCCATGTCACCGCCAACCAGCTCTCACACAACCGGTGTGATCGACCTTCCAGCCTTCCGGTGCCTTGTCTGTGACAAAGTATTCTGATTGTCCCGAAGCCGGTGTTAGGTTTTAATTCCTGTTCAGCTCCTGACTGCGGATATTCCTGTGATAAAACGGGAACTAAATGGTTGCAGGGACAGTTGGATTCACCATTTCTTTGCTTGGTGAAATTTCAAAGATTGAAAGTGACGCACATCAACCCCAAACCTCGTCACCGACTCGCTAACCGCTACACGCTGCTCCCGTGAGATGGAAGCCCAGTTGCTGTTTCAAGCTTGAATGCAGGTACAAACAGAACTCATTCAAAGAAAGTCCAAGTCCCTGAGGCACCTGATTATTTGCACCAAACTCCTTTGTAAAGAGTTGAGGTTCATGTGGGGTGATTTGGGCACATCTTTCCCCATACTACAACACTTCAAACATAACTCAACGGCTGTAAAGCGCTTTGGGGCGTCATGAGTTCCTGAAAGGCACTGCAGAAATGCAAGTCTTCCTTTGCAAAATTTCTATGCAATTTCAAAACTCGTCGGCAAAATAATGGACTCGTCCAGGATTGGAACGCAGGACTTCTCACAAATTTCATTTAACTTCGACTCATCTAAAGTCACACCATTAGATCAATGAACCAACTGCTTGACAATCATAACGGTAATGTATAGCCATTATAAAAGCAAGTTTTTGTGTGTGGCTACTCTTGATTAGTGAAGCACGTGAGACCGAATCAGTGACTTTGCTTTTTCGACCTGTCTTCTGAAGCGCCGCAAGGTCCCACTCCGAAAGTCAATGAACTGTTGGGACATTAGTGTATCCAGGCTGTGGGTGGCCACCCCGAGCGCAGCAGAGGGGTTTCTGCATTAGTTCTGGGTGGGGGCAGTATTTCCCCTTCTCTCTTCCTCTTGTCTGTATCACTGTGCTTTTATTTCTCTATTTATTCCCCCTGTCTCAGTTTCTAGTGTTTAAAAGGGAATAAAAGATGAAATGGGTGCCCTGTGGAACAATTTCTCTCGCTCAAAGTTAGATTCACGACCGTTGTGCCATGAGGTCGAGACAGCTTGCCGTTGACATACAGGTTCATATATAAATATATATTTTTATATTGATACAAATTATCGAAGCTGTTCCCTGGTGGTCGAGGGGTTCAGATCCCGAGCATTAACCCTTTCCATTCTCAATCAGTTCATCGCAGAAACATAATTGAGGTGTGTGAGAGGATTAATGATTGCTGTAATCGCCGTTAATAACCCCACTACTATCTGTTACAGAATGAGCTTACACACTCTTCCGCTTCGCCTGCCCTTTGCCGGACACATGTCCCGGGTTTAATTTTACAAACTGGGCGAGTTCGCTGATCGCGGTGAGACGGTTGGAGCCTCTGTGGCCCCACTGTGAGGATGTGGAAGTGAACACATGACATTTCTGTAAAGGGCAGCAGAGGAGAAGGATTGAGAACTTTCAGTGTGGGACAGAAGTTGTTTCAGGTGAGCCAACACATTCCTGATCCTCCTCTCTTCTTATTGTAATCCCGGAGTCGAGGATGACTTGCTTCCACATTAAAAATCAGTGGTGATCAGCACAGAGGGAGCTCACTGGTCAGCTCCCGTCTGTTGAGGTCACTGTGCCAGAGGTTTCCCAAGTGTCCCGGTTATCACGTTTGCTTTACACATGAAAGGTCACCGGTTCGATCCCGGGCGGGAACATTATGTTGAAATTTCCTGCAGGGGAACAATCGGAAGCGAGTCTTGTCTCCTGGCAAATGCTAACTGACCTGCTGAGATTTCCAGCATTTGCTGTTTTTACTTGCTATTTATTCTCCAAGCAAAAGGGCTCCCTTATTCCTTAATTGCTCTTTATTTCACCAATAAATAGATAACTTTTAGCGAGAGAAAATGGATCCACCGGGGAATTTGGCGTGTCGGAATAACCGGTGCTGTTAAATTTGACAAAAGTTGCCCCAGATTCCTGGTGTCGCCAGCGATGAGGATTTTGAACCAGACCCCTAAAACACAGTGTGTAAAATGGGATATGTTTGAACAGTTAACATGCAAAGCACAGAACAAATGATTGAAGTATCGATTGTCCCTCAGTCAGCATTTCTTTCATTGTACAAAAGAAGATGACGGGTTAATTAATGATGCTTTCCCGTGAAAACAACACAAAAGTTAAACAAAAACATACGGTGACTGGCAGGTGAGCGCTTCTTCTGATACCTGGTGGGAATGGGCAGGGATTTTAAAGCCCCTTGTATTGCAGAATCTTCATATAGAGGAACATCTCAAACTCCCTGTGTCGGCCTTGTGGCGCAACGGTAGAGCGTCTGACTCCAGATTAGAAGGTTGTGTGTTCAAATCACGTCGAGGTCACTGCTCCTTTGGGTAATCCCGGAATTAACATTTTCTTTACTCTTTGGCAATAACCAGACCCTTGCTCCAAGGTCTGTCTCACTGTTTCCCCGGTGTCAGGCAGAGAAACACCTGTTGCCCTCATTTATTTCTTGTGACAAGACACAAAAGTTCAAAATCAACCTGCAGGTGGCCATATACAACACTGGATAGTCAGGACAGCTGAGCGGTCTAACCTGTTGTGTTCAGTCTGCTCTGAAAGTGTGGATTTGAATCCCATTTCTAGCACCTTTTATTTTTAGTCATTAAGCAAAACTCGTTTGCTTGGCACAACGATCAGCTCCTAAAAAGTGGGATCCTGCAGTTCACCTGCTCGCTCAGCATCTCCGTCTGACCTGGTGTTGAAGGTGGAGATGTTTCCGCAGTGTGGCCGTTCACACGTTCACCTTACTGTCATGTATCTCACACTACTCTGCAGTTCTAAGTCGTTTTGAACATCTCTTTCAGCTAGGTATGGGTACCTTCAAAGGGGCTAAAGTTAAAATCTACATCACACAGGATGCCAGACCGGTCCATCACAAGGCTAGAGCTGTGCCTGATGTGATGAGGGAAAAGATTGAACACGAACTGGACCTGCGGGAAGGCATTATCTCATCCGTGGAATTTAGCGACTGGTCAAGTCCCATCATCCCCGTCATGAAGCCTGATGGATCCGTACAAATCTGTGGGGATTACAAGTCTACCATAAACAGAGTCTCCCTGCAGGACCAATACCCGCTGCCCAGAGCAGGGGACCTACTTACCACGGTGGCTGGAGGAAAACTTTTCTCGAAACTAGATCTTGCATCTGCGTATATGACGCAAGAACTGACCGAAGAGTCTCAGCTACTCACCACCATCAACACACATCGAGGCCTTTTTATGTACAATCGATGCCCATTCGGCATCAGGTCGGCAGCTGCTATATTCCAGCGCAACATGGAGAGTCTGCTCAAGTCCATCCTGGGGACGGTTGTGTTTCAAGATGACATACTCATCACGGGCAGGGACACCGACTCCCATCTCCGCAATTTGCAGGAAGTACTAAGTCGATTGGATCGAGTAGGCCTAAGAGTTAAGAAATCCAAGTGTCTGTTTCTCGCGCCTGAGGTTGAATTTTTGGGCAGAAGGATTGCCGCTGATGGAATCCGCCCAACAGAATCAAAAACCGAAGCAATTCGTCTGGCACCCAGGCCCTGGAATATCTCGGAACTGCCTGCCTTTCTCGGGCTATTCAATTACTTTGGGATCTTTCTGCAGAACTTGATCACGCTGCTGGAGCCTACCCACGTGCTACTGAGAAAGGGGTGTGATTGGTTTTGGGGGGACGCCCAAGAACGCGCCTTCAATAAAGAACTCAATCTTCTATGTTCCAACAGTGTTTTAGCCTTTTTTGACCCAGGTAAAAAGTTAATTCTTACATGTGATGCGTCAGTGTACAGGGTCGGGTGCGTTTTACAGCATGTCAATGATGCGGGTAAATTACAACCCATTGCTTATGCCTCCAGGTCACTTTCGCGGGCGGCGTGCGGGTACGATATGGTTGAGAAGGAGGCGCTCGCGTGCGTGTACAGTGTCACAAAGATGCACCAATACCTTTTCGTGGCCAAGTTCGGGTTAGAAACCAACCACAAACCCCTCACGTCCCTGCTATCTGAGTGCAAGGCAATAAACGCCAAAGCCTCGGCGCGCATTCAGCGGTGGGCACTCATGCTGGTGTCTTACGACTACACAATAATGCACAGACCAGGCACAAACAACTGTGCCGACGCGCTTAGCAATCTACCCCTGGCGACCACGGAAGGTTCGGACGAACAGGACTGTGAGATGGTCATGGCAATCAGTGCCTTTGAATCCACAGTTTCGCCCATGATGTCTCACCAAATCAGAGCCTGGACGACCAGCGACTCCACGTTATCCTTAGTCAAAAGATGCTTTTTAACTGGTGACTGGGCAGAGACCCGCGATGCCTGCCCCGAGGAGATCAAACCTTTCCATAGGCGCATGCATGAACTATCACTACAGGCAGACTGCCTGATGTGGGGCAGCCGAGTAGTTATGCCCTTGCAAGGCTGAGAGGCGTTTGTCCGAGAGCACCACCGCGAGCACCCGGGGATCGTCCTAATGAAGGCCATAGCCAGATCCCACGTCTGGTGGCCTGGCATTGATGCGGACTTGGAGCTCTGCATCCGTCGGTGCATCATTTGTGCCCAACTCAGTAATGCCCCCAGGGAGGCCCCGCCTAAGCCCCTGGCCCTGGCCCACAAAAACCATGGTCGCGGGTGCATGTAGACTATGCGGGCCCATTCATTGGTAAAATGTCCCTCGTAGCCGTTGATGCATTTTAAAAATGGATCGAGTTCACCATTTTAAATTCGAGCACCACCTCCACCACTGTGGAGAGCCTGAGAACCATGTTTGCAATGCACGGAATTCCTGTCATATTGGTCAGTGATAATGGTCCGTGCTTCACTCGCGCAAAATTTCAAGATTTTATAGTTAACCACGGCATAAATCACGTTAAGACGGCACCGTTCAATCCGGCCTCCAATGGCCAGGCGGAGCAAGCAGTGCAGATCATTAAACAAGGCATGCTCAGAATCCAAGGTCCCACGCTGCAGAGCCGCCTGTCGCGACTGCTGCTGGCATACAGATCTCGTCCACATTCGTTGACTGGGGTTCCCCCCGCGCAAATATTGATGAAATGAACCTTAAAGACCAGGCTCTTGTTAATCCTCCCAGACATGCATGGAATTGTTGAGGCTAAGCGCCGGAAGCTAACTGAGTACCATGACCTAAATTTGAGGGGGAGGTGGAATGAGATAGGGGATAAAGTGCTTGTGCTAAACTATGGCAGGGGTCCCAAATGACGTGCAGGGACAGTAACAGGTAAGGAAGAAAACAGGCTACTGGTTGTACAAATGGACAATCGCCAAACCTGTCGGAGGCATGGAGACCAAGTAAAAAGTAGATTCACCAACAATACTGCAGGACGAGAGGCAGACTACAGTATGGAACTCACACCACACCTGGTGGACAGAGATAGGGAACAACCTGAGGAAAGGGCAGTCTCAACAGACAGCCCAGGCGAGATACCAGCAATCACACTGAAAGAAAAACAGGCACCAAGGCAAACAACTGAACCACAACTAAGACGCTCCACGCGAGAACATAGACCACCTGAGAGTCTGAATCTATAAAGACAATAAGACCTAGGGGGAGGGTGATGTCAGGTATCTCACACTACTGTATATAACTGTATCTTACCATGCTATACATGACTGTAACTAGATATGACCTGTAACCACAAGCATACGTTACCACCAGGGGTGCACTTGCAGGAGACACTGCATACCTGTTCCACACAGGTATATAAAGGCAGGTCTCAGGCAAGTGTGGCACTTGAGAGCTGTGAAATAAAGGTGCAGGTCCAGAGTGACCTTGACTTCAGCATGTGCCTCGTCTGAGTCTGTACTGCAGGGTCAGGACTTTACACTTACAAGCGAAAGCTCACCGGGTGGTAATATTTTCTGGAGCTTTCTCCTCATGCATGCTCAGGGGCGAGTTTGTTCTCCTGTGAAAGGTTATAAGATCATAAACATGTTAGGATTCGGAGCCGGAGTAGGCCTTTCGGCCCCTCGAGCCTGGTCCACCATTCAAGAGGATCCTGGCAGTTCCTCGACAGCAAGTTTAAACATCTGGGGCGGAGCCAACAGGCGCCTGGCTGCAATCAGCGACAAAAAGGTGCATTTGGCAGAAGCCCGGCGAGGTCAATCGGTCGAGCATGAGAATCTTAATCTTGGATTCAGGGGTGTGAGCCCCACGTTAATTGTTAAAACATGTCCCATTTTACACACTGTGCTTTAGGGATCTGATTCAAAATGTTCATTGCTGGTAACATCAACAGGAGACTGGGGAAACAGTGCGACTGACTTTAGAGCAAGGGTCTGGTTATTGTGAAACAGCAATTCTGGAAGAATGACATCGAAAAGAAATGTGACCCCGACACACAGAAAGAAGTGTTAAGGCAGAAGATTAAATGCTGCATTCCTCTGTGCAAAAAATTCCTTTCACAAACATTTCTCTGACCAAAACTGCACAAAACAAAAATGTTCCTTTCAAATTCATTAAACTCCTGAATTTCCACACCCCCCGAATCTCCTGAATCAGATGCATCTTGTTTTGCCGACTCAATCAATGTCCCTTTGCAATGTTCTGCTTCCACCCACACTATGAAATGTGCCACTAACTTACAGAATCATGGAATGGTTACAGCACGGAAGGCCATTCGGCCCGTCGAGCCCGTGCCGACTCTCAGTGTGTCCCACTCCCCCGCTCTTTCCCCTGAGGACTGCAATTGTTATTCCTTCAGACACTTATCCAACTCCTGTTTGAAAGATAAGATTGAGTCTGCCTCCAGTACATTCCAGATCCTAACCACTCGCTGCTATATAGCCAGCTCCTGTTCCTATGTGTAAAGTCTGGGAAACACTGGATCAATTCCTACCACACTCACAGCCTTCCTAAATATAGCACTGTCTTTCTATTCTCGTAAAACCAGCTCCTGAAGTATAGTCCAGCTGTGTAGGTTAAAGCTCTGGTTATGTTCCTAACATTACTTCAAATGCAGTGTTTCCGTAGTGTAGTGGTTGTCACATTTGCCTCACACGCGAAAAGTTCCTGGTTCAAAATTGGATGGAAACATTTTGAAAACTTGCTCAATTAAATATTGGAAAAAATGGATTGATTCATATTCGTGGTTCAATATTAACAAAACACAATGTCCCACAACCTTGTAAAATTTTCTGATATCACTGTACAGTTTTGTATACACTCAAACTCTACACTTGAACTGAATGCTCATAAAAGTATTGGAGTGGGAACTCACTGGATAACAGCACAGCTGGTAATGTTTGCAGAATATGTTTGTGCAGTCAAAATACGCAATGACAAACTGGAACCGTGCAGCACCGAATCCTCAGGGGAAACACAGTTAAAAACTTCGCTTCTGGGTGGGCTTGAACCACCAAATTTAGTTTTAATAGCCCAACGCGCTAAACCATTGCGTCACAGAGACTGACGCAAGTGCACACTGCACGACATCCAAAACCAGGGTGTCAGTCAGTTAAAACTTCAGATTGCTCCTACCGGGATGGAACTTGTCCACTCTCAGTTGTACTTTTCCCAAATAAAGGGTGGACATTCAGTGTGGATGTATGGAAGCAGTCTGGTCCCGCACACTGCAGACACTTCCATGTCACTGCCAACCAGCTCTCCCACAACCGGTGTGATCTACCTTCCAGCCTTCCGGTGCCTTGTCTGTGACGAAGTATTCTGATTGTCCCGAAGACGGTATTCGGTTTTAATTCCTTTTCTGCTCCCGACTGCAGATATTCCTGTGAATAAACGCGAACAAAGTGCTTACAGGGTCAGTTCGATTGACCGTTTCTTTGCTTGGTGAAATTTCAAAGATTGAAAGCGACGCACATCAACCCCCGAAAATGCTGGAAACACTCAGCAGGTCGGGCAGTATCTGTGGAGGTGGGGAAGTGGGAATAATCGATTGGTTTGTTTGTGGCTTTGATCTGCTGCTGGGAAGTGAGGCAGAGCTGCAGGATGCTTTTTTTCGAGGTGTAAGCAGAGGTTTCCGTCGTATAACGGTTATCACCTTCGCCACACATGTGAAATATCCTCGGTTTGAGCACGGACAGAAACATTGTTTTGGAGAATATTTTTCTGTGGAATACATTTTTTAAAAGTAGCCCCAGGTTCCTTGTATCATGAGCGATGGGCATTTTAACTCACTCTCCTAAAATACAGTGTGTGTAAAATCAGATAGGGGATAAAACTTCATCAATGATTAAAGTTCCTTAACTCATTAAAGTTCAGTTCTTGAAGTTTCCATCAATTCATTTCATAAACATAATTGAAGTGTGTGAGAGAATTAATAATGGGCTTTAATCGTTAAGGACCCCATTACTTTATGTTATAAACCCAGGTTACACACTCTCTTGCTTCTGAAAGAGTTGAGGTCCATATGGGGGTGATTTGGGCACATCTTTCCCCACATTACAAGTGTGTCAGGAAATCAACCACCCAAAGCCCTTTCATTAACCGCAGGGGTTCCCGCAATTGTCTGGTCTCAAAGCGGTTTTAGTCCTTGTCAATATCTCTTGTCCATTTCCCGGTGTTTCCCGATTCTGTCGGTCTCCCTGGCTCTCTTCAATCTGTGTGTGGCCACCTACAGATTGGATTTCAATGAATACCTGTGTTTGTGTTTTCAATAACAACAGAAAATGTTTCTTTTTTATTTCTTACGTTCTCTCCAAATCCTCGATATCCTTCCTAAATTATGGTGCCCAGAACTGTAAACAGGATCCAACTGAGGCCTAAGCAGGGATTTATAAAGCTTTGGTGTAATTTCCTCACCGGTGTAATCTATTTCACGTTATAAAGCCAAGGGTCCTGTATTCTTTTTTAGTAACCTTATCAACTTGTCTACCCACCTTCAAATATTGCTGTGTGTAAATCTCTCGGTCACTCTGTTTCTGCATCCCCTTTAAAACAACACCATTTAGTTGAAGTTTCCAAAGATCACCACCGTGTGTTTCCCAGACCTTACATAGAGGGACATAGGAACAGGAGGAGGCCATTTAGCCCCTCGAGCCTGTTCCACTATTCAGTGAGATCATGGCTGATCTGATCTTGGCCTCAGCTCCACTTCCCTACCATCTCCGCCTAACCCTTGACTCCCATATCGTTCAAAAATCTGTCTACCTCCACCTTAAATATATTCAATGACCGAGCCTTCACAGCTCTCAGGGGTAGAAATACAAAGATTCACGCCCCTCTGAGGGAAGAAATTCCTCCTCATCCCCATTTTAAATGGGCAACCCCTTATTCTGAAACTATGTCCCCTCGTTCTAGATTCCCCCACGAGGGGAAACATCCTCTCTGCATCTACCCTGTCTAGCCCCTCAGAATCTTACACCATTCAAAGATATCATCTCTCACTCTGCTAATCTCCAATAGGTAGATCCCAACCTGGTCAACCATTCTTCATAAGACAACCTTGTGAACCTTCTGTGAAATGCCCCCAATGTAAGTTTATCCCTCCTGAAATGAGGAGAGCAAAACTGTACGCAGTACTCCAGGTGTGGTTTCACCCGTGCTCTGTACAGTTGTAGCAGGACTTCCGTACTTTTATATTCCATCCCCCTTGAAATAAAGGCCAACTTTCCATTTGCCTTCCTAATTACTTGCTGTAGCTGCATGCTAACTTTTTGTGATCAGGAAGGCCAATGGTATCTTGGCCTTTATTGCAAAGGGGATGGAGTATAAAAGCAGGGAATTCCTGCGACAGCTGTATAACGTATTGGTGAGGCCACACCTGGAATACTGCATGCAGTTTTGTTTTCCATATTTACGAAAGGCTATACTTGCTTTGGAGGCAGTTCAGAGAAGGTTCACTAGTTTGATTCTGGAGATGAGGGGGTTGACTTATAAGGAAAGATTGAGTAGGTTGGGCATCTACTCATTGGAATTCAGAAGAATTAGAGGTGATCTTATCTAAACGTGTAAGATTATGAGGGGGCTTGAGAAGGTGGATGCAGAGAGGATGTTTCCACTGATGGGGAGACTAGAACTAGAGGGCATGATCTTAGAATAAGGGGCCACCCATTTAAAACTGAGATGAGGAGAAATGTCTTCTCTCAGAGGGTTGTAAAACTGTGGAATTCCCTGCCTCAGTGAGCTGTGCAAGCTGGGACATTGAATAAATTTAAGAGAGAAATTGACAGCTTTTTAAATGATAAGGGGAGAAGGGGTTATGGGGAGCGGGCAGTGAAGTGGAGCTGAGTCCATGATCGGATAAGCCATGATCTTATTGAATGGCGGAGCAGGCTCGAGGGGGCGTATGGCCTTCTCCTGCTCCTATTTCTTATGTTCTTCTGTAAAAGGACTCCCAGATCCCTCTGCTCCACAGCATTTTGTAATCTCTCCCCATTTAAGTAATTATTAGCTTTTTTTGTTTTACCGACCAAAGTGAATAACCTCATATTTCCCACATTATACTGCAGCTGCCAATTTTTTGCTCACTCACTGACCCTATCTTTATCGCTTTGCAGATTGTTTGCGTCCTCCTCACAACTTGCTTTCCCACCATATCTTTGTATCAGCAGCAGATTTGTCTACATTACAAACATGCAGAGCCCAGAACAAATTATTTTGCACCCAGGCGATGTTTTCCCATTGCCTTTGAAGGCGTATATCGCAGATTACCCAGAATGAAACCGTACATTTAAGATTTATACTATGAGGGAAAATTGCACCTTATTTTATTAGTTCGAGGTGTTTCATTAATTGATTTGACATGCTGTATTTGTTTGAGGTGCTGTGGAAAAATGGATCCTTACTCATTGCTGACTCTAAGTTAGAACATTAGAGTGTTCGACAGTAAAATGAGCACTGCACTTTAATTGAGAATTACATATCCAGAGTTATAGTAGGCAGCCGCATACCGCAGTGAAGTAGAGCAGACCCGAGAGACTCAGCTAACATTTGGAAAGTAATCACTGAATTAACACAGAAGAGTGCAAAACATTCATCAGAACAATATACAATCAATACAATGCGTCTGATTGTGTTTGAAGGAACACGGCCATTGGAGAGAGAGCATCGTTTCCAATTACATTACATAATAAGTCTGATCAACATTTTCCAGTTTTGGGACGTTAAGCTTCAATTTCGGAATTTTGCATTTAAACATATTCTGTGTCATGAGGGACTCAAATCAGCGGCCGTAATGTGTTTGTTCAAACAACTGAAACTAATTTCAACTCTGTTGCATCTTAACTGTCCCAGTGGGGAGCCCACAGGGTATAATTGAAAGGCTACGGGAATATTTCAGAGTTTAATTCAGAGAGAGTGCCTAAAGCATGAAGAGGCAGCATCGGTTAACACAGAAAATGCCTGATACGTCCTTACTACACAGTATAAATACACACGAGGCCCATGCTTGAGAGAAGGTCAGTCTGTGACCTGTCCTTTATTCCTTCGCACTCAAGTGATGAAGGTGGGTGGAGCTTCCCCTTTTATACCTGAAGGTCCAGGTTAAGAGTATCTCCCACCTAGTGGTCAGTGTTCTCACGGTGTACAACTTAGGTCAGTTTATACATGGGTTACAATGCTGGTTGAATACATGACATCACTTCCTACCCCAAAGTCTTATTGGGATCACAGGTTGAGTCTCTCTGGTGGTTTACGCTCCCTTGTAGAGCGCCTGAGTTGGGGCTCCAGTTGTTGGGCGCTGGCCTGAGCGTCTGCTGTTTGCAGTGCTCAGGCCTGTCCGGACTGCCCACAGTGACTGGGCTCTCCTCCCTTTGGTTCCGGTGTTCGGTCACCTGTGGTGGAGTGAATTCTATATCGTTCTCTTCCTCTGCTTCTTCTATGAGGTTGCTGAACCTCCTTTTTGTTTGATCCACATGTTTGCGGCAGATTTGTCCATTGGTAAGTTTAACTACCAGAAACCTATTTCCCTCTTTGGCAACCACAGTGCCTGCGAGCCATTTGGGCCCTGCAGAGTAGTTGAGGACAAAAACAGGATAATTTACATCAATACATCATGCCCTCGCATTCCTGCCATGGTAGTAATATTGTGACTGGCGCCTGCTCTCGACAATTTCTTTCATGGTGGGGTGTATAAGGGATAATCGGGTTTTGAGCGTCCTTTTCATTAGTAGCTCTGCGGGTGGAACCCCTGTGAGCGAGTGTGGTCGGGATCTATAGGCCAACAGGAGGCGTGATAAGCGGGTTTGTAGGGAACCCCCTTGGAATCTGAGCATCCCCTGTTTGATTATCTGCACTGCTCGTTCTGCCTGGCTGTTTGAGGCCGGCTTGAACAGTGCCGTTCTAACATGGTTAATTCCATTGCCTGCCATGAATCCTGGAATTCAGTGCTTGTGAAGCACGGGCCATTGTCACTGACCAAGATGTCCGCTGGACTGTGGGCGGCGAACATTGCCCGTAGACTTTCTACCGTGGCAGAGGATGTGCTTGAATTTAAAATGTCACACTCGATCATTTGGAGTAGGCGTCTAATACAAACAAAAACATTTTCCCCATGAAAGGACCTGCGTAGTCCACATGGATGCGTGACCAAGGCTTGGCCAGTGGCTAAGGAGGGCTTCCCTGGGCGCATGGCCTAGCTGGGCACATGTGTTGCACCTGCGAACACAAAGTTCCAGATCTGCGTCTATCCCTGGCCACCAAACGTGTGACCTGGCAATTGCCTTCATCGTGACAATGCCCGGGAGCCCATTGTTGAGTTCTCTGATGAACACCTCTCTGCCCATCTGGGGCATGACTACGCGGTTTGCCCACAGTAGGCAATCGGCTTGAATCGAGAGTTCATCCCTGCCCCTGTGAAATGGTTTAAATTCCTCAGGGCATGACCTGTACGTGGCTGCCCAGTCCCCATTCAGGACACATTTCTTGACTAGAGACAATAGCGGGTCTCTATTTGTCCAGACTTTAATCTGACGGGCTGTCACTTGTGAGCCTTCGCTTCCGAAAGCTTCAACAGCCATGACCATCTCAGCACCATGCTCGGTAGCCCCCTCAGTGGTGGCTAGTGGGAGCCTGCTGAGTGCATCAGCGCAGTTTTCAGTGCCCGGTCTGTGCCGAATTGTGTAGTCATATGCAGCTAACGTGAGTGCCACCTCCGTATGCGGACCGATGCGTTTGCACTTATAGCCTTGTTGTCGGCCAAATGGGACGTTAGGGGTTTGTGATCAGTCTCCAGCTCGAATTTCCTGCCAAACAGGTACTGGTGCATTTTCTTTACCACATATACACATGCGAGCACTTCCTTTTCTACCATCCCGTAGCCCCTTTCTGCCTGGGACAGACTTCTGGAGGCATAAGCTACCGGCTGTAACTGACCCTTAGCATTGAAATGCTGCAACACACACCCGACACCATAGGACGACAGATCGCACGTTAACACAAGTTTCTTACATGGGTCATATAGCGTTAACAGATTGTTGGAACATAACAAATTGCGTGCTCTATTAAAAGCCCTTTCCTGGCTGTCCCCCCAGACCCATTCACGACCTTTGCTTAGGAGCACGTGCAGCGGCTCCAGCAGCGTGCTCAATTTGGGAAGAAAGTTTCCAAAATAATTCAGGAGCCCCAGGAACGAACGCAGTTCCGTCATGTTACGGGGTCTGGGTGCACTCTGGATCGCTTCCATCTTGGATGCAGTTGGGCTGATCCCGTCTGCTGCTACCCTCATCCCCAGGAATTCTACCTCTGGAGCTAGGAAGACGCACTTCACAGTTTTCAGGCGCAGACCTACCCGGTCCAGTCTGCGTCGCACCTCCTCCAGGTTGTGGAGGTGTTCTTCAGTTTCGTAACCCGTAATGAGGATGTCGTCCTGAAAAACCACCATCCCTGAAAACGACTTGAGGAGGTTTTCCATATTTCGTTGGAAGAGCGCGGCGACCGAGCGAATCCCGAACGGACATCTGTTGTACTCAAACAACCCCTTGTGTGTCGTGATGGTGGTCAGCTTCTTCGACTCACTTGCCAGCTCCTGGGTCATGTAAGCTGAGGTCAGGTCCAATTTTGAAACAAGTTTGCCACTGGATAGCTTCGCAAAGAGGTCCTCCGCTCTCGGTAGTGGGTACTGGTCTTGGAGTGACACCCGATTGATGGTGGCCTTGTAATCGCCACATATCCTGACCGACCCATCCGCCTTGAGCACCGGCACAATCGGGCTCGCCCAGTCACTGAATTCGACTGGCGAGATGATGCCTTCCCTCAGGAGGCGGTCCAATTCACCTTCTATCTTTTTCCGCATCACGTACGGCACCGCGCTGGCCTTGTGGTGTACTGGTCTGCCGTCCGGGTTTATGTGAATCACTACCTTGGCCCCCATGAAAGTGCCAATGCCGGGTTGAAATAATGAGTCAAATTTGTCCAGGACCTGTGAGCATGATACTCGCTCCAGAGAGGAAATTGCATTGACATCGCCCCATTTCCAGTTCATGACAGCAAGCCAACTTCTCCCCAGTAGTGCGGGACCGTCCCATGGGACAATCCAGAGTGGCAACCTGTTCTCTGAATCTTTGTGCGTCACGACTACTGTGGCGCTGCCAAGCACCGGAATGATCTCCTTGGTGTAAGTCCGTAGCTGTGCGTCAATCGGCGATAATTTTGTCCTCCTGGCCTTGGATGCCCACAACTTTTTGAACTGTTTGATACCCATCAGGGACTGGCTGGCACTCGTGTCTAACTCCATTTATACTGGGATGCCATTGAGGAGCACTTTCATCATTATTGGTGGCGTCCTGGTGTATGAACTGTATACGTGCTCCACATGAACTCACTGAACTTCAGCTTCCAGCGATTTCCCCCAGTGTCCATTTCTGCAATTTCTGCAGGCATTTTGCTCATCTCTGCAACTCCGGCTGAATGTATGCCTCCACGCCTCCAGCATGAGTTACGGTTTGAAACAAAAGGTCCCTTGCCAGTCGATCGTCCCTGACTGCACCTGTTATTGTCCTTGAGTGCACCATTAACAGGTGTTGATGGCCCCATTACTGGCCGCATTTTCCCTTGCAATGGCGTGAATCGATGTTTAGCTTGCCATTGTCTCTGTCGAACTCCCCCTCTGGGTTCGACTACATGTTGGGGCATGCCTGACTGCCCTTGTCTGCCTGGAGAACTGTGTGCTGCTTTAACAATGTTGAATCTCTGTCCCAACCATTCCTTAACACAGTACCTCTCGTCTGTTCTGCTAGTGGCCATGCTCGCGTGGTTTAAATCCCAGTTTCTTGTCGCCATTGATACGTCCTTACTTCACAGTATAAATGCACACAAGGCCTATGCTTGAGAGAAGGTCAGTCTGTGACCTGTCCTTTATTCCATAGCACTCAAGTGATGAAGGTGGGTGGAGCTTCCCCTTTTATACCTGAAGGTCCAGGTTAGGAGTGTCTCCCACCGAGTGGTCAGTGTCCTCACGGTGCACAACTTAGGTCAGTTTATACATGGGTTACAATGCTGGTTGAATACATGACAATGCCTGCGACATTTTCCATCATTGATAAAATATTCTACGTGATCCTTGCAGTCACTGCTCTTCCTGGTCAGTGATTATAGTCATTGACGTTGTGTAACTCTGTGTGTGATCCATATTTGGCCTTGTTCTGTATCTGACAATGTACTGATGACCATTAAATGATAGGGGCAGTGACATAATTTCAATAAATCGGAAGTCCACATTAGCCAAATTCCCACTGCTCATTTATGCCGTTCCTTTAACAGAAACCGTAACTCTGTACTCTGCAGACACTCAAATGATGAAGTTATTGCTGTTGTTGGAACACTTTGTATACTTGCACCTGCCATCGGCACTAAAAGCTCTCTAAAGTTTGTTTCTTACTGGGATTCGCTCTCACAATAGAGTTGTGAGAACTGAGAGGCACTGGGCAGACTGCAATATCTGACCGGACTGAATCTGTATTACTGGGACTATCTGTCATTGTACAACTGTATTGAGTGTCGTTCATTGACTGGGGTCGAACATCTGACCATCGTGGCCATGTAATTACTGGAATTCTTTGAGGATACAACGAGCATGGTGGATAGAGGTGTACCGATGGATGTGGTGTATTTAGATTTCCAAAAGGCATTCGATAACGTGCCACACAAAAGGTTACTGCAGAAGATAAAGGTACGCGGAGTCAGAGGAAATGTATTAGCATGGATAGAGAATTGGCTGGCGAACAGAAAGCAGAGAGTCAGGATAAATGGGTACTTTTCCGGTTGGAAATCAGTGGTTAGTGGTGTGCCACAGGGATCAGTGCTGGGACCACAACTGTTTACAAGATACATAGATGAACTAGAAGAGGCGACAGAGTGTCGTGCAACAAAATTTGCAGATGACATTAAGATTAGTGGGAAAGCGGTTTGTGTAGCGGACTCAGAGAGGCTGCAAGGAGATTTGGATAGGTTAAGTGAATGGGCTAAGGTTTGGCAGATGGAATACAATGTCGGAAAGTGTGAAGTCATCCACCTTGGGGAAAAAAACAGTAAAAGGGAATATTATTTGAATGGGGAGAAATTACAACATGCTGTGGTGCAGAGGGACCTGGGGGTCCTTGTGCATGAATCCCAAAAGGTTAGTTTGCAGGTGCAGCAGGTAATCAGGAAGGCGAATGGAATGTTGGCCTTCATTGTGAAAGGGATGGAGTACAAAAGCAGGGAGGTGTTGCTGCAACTGTATAAGGTATTGGTAAGGCCGCACCAGGAGTACTGCGTGCAGTTTTGGTCACCTTACTTAAGGAAGGATATACTAATTTTGGAAGGGGTACAGAGACGATTCACTAGGCTGATTCCAGAAATGAGGGGGTTACCTTATGATGATTGATTGAGTAGATTGGGTCTTTACTCCTTGGAGTTCAGAAGGATGAGGGGTGATCTTATAGAAACATTTAAAATCATGAAAGGGATAGACAAGATCGAGGCAGAGAGGTGGTTTCCACTGGTAGGGGAGACCAGAACCAGGGGACACGGCTTCAAAATACGGAGGAGCCAATTTAAAACCAAGTTGAGAAAGAATTTCTTCTCCCAGAGGGTTATGAATCTGTGGAATTCTCTGCCCAAGGAAGCAGTTGCGGCTAGCGCATTGAATGTTTTCAAGTCAAAGATAGATAGATTTTTAACCAATAAGGGAATTCAGGGTTACAGGGAGAAGGCGGGTAAGTGGAGCTGAGTCCACGACCAAATCAGCCATGATCTTATTGAATGGCGGAGCAGGCTCGAGGGGCTCGATGGCCAACTCCTGTTCCTAATTCTTATGTTCTTCTGCTCTTATGTAATAGCCATTGTTGAATTGTACTGAGTGTGGGTCACGAACTGAAGTGGATCATTTTACCCCAGTTGTCATGTAACACTGGGCGTATATGCCACTATAGAACTGCACTGGTTGTGGGTCATTAACTGCAGTGGAACCTCTGATTCCATTGGCGATGTATTAGTGGAGGTATCTGTCATTGGAGAATTGTTCTGAATGTGAGTCACATATAGAATGACATATTATATACAGCACAGCAATAGCCCATTTGGTGTTTATATTCCACTCGAGCCTCCTCATGTCTTTTCACATCTAACTCTATCAGTGTAACTCTCTATTCCCTTATTCCTCAGTTACTTACCTAGCCTCCCCTTAAATTAATCTATACTTTTCGCCTCAACTACTTCCTCACCTATCTCTGTGTAATGACACTTTTGCTGAATTCCCCGCTTGGTTTCTTGGTGACTCTCTTATATTGATAGTTCCAGTGTTGTTCTTCCCCACAGATGAACACGCTCTCTCTGTGTCAACTCAATCAAAACCTTTCATCATATTATACACCTCAATTAGGTCACACCTCAGACTTCGCTTTTCAAAAGAAAAGAGATCCACTCTCTTCATCCCTTTCTGATAGGTATAAAGTCGTATTTCTGGTATAATTCTTGTAAATCGTGTTTGCAACCTCTCCAGTGCCTCTATATCCTTTTTATAAGGATATAAAGGCAAGAAACAAAAAGTGCGACTGAATATAAAAGGGCTGCAGGAGGGGTCAAAACTAAAAATCATGGTTTAAAAACTAGGATGAAAACACTCCACCTAAATGCACGCATCATTCAAAATAAAGTAAATGAGATGATGACACAATTCATTACAAATGGGTATGATTTGGTGGCCATTACAGAAACATGGTTGCAGGGTGACCAAGACTGGGAATTAAACATACAGTGGTATCTGACGATTCAGAAAGATAGACAAGAAGGGAAAGAAGGTGGGGTAGCTCTGTTAATAAAAGATGATATCAGGGCAGTTGTGAGGGATGATATTGGCTCCAATGAACAAAATGTTGAATCATTGTGGGTGCAGATTAGAGACAGTAAAGGGAAAAAGTCACTGGCCAGCGTAGTTTATAGGTCCCCAAATAATAACTTCAAGGTGGGGCGGGCAATAATCAAGGGAATAATGGAGGCATGTGAAAAAGGAACGGCAGTAGTCATGGGGGATTTTAACCTACATATCGAATGGTCAAATCAAATCGCACGGGGTAGCCTGGAGGAGGAATTCATAGAATGCATACGGGATTGTTTCTTAGAACAGTATGTAACAGAACCTACAAGGGAGCAAGCCATCTTAGATCTGGTCCTGTGTAACGCGACAGAAAAAATAAATGATCTCCAAGTAAAAGGTCCTCTCGGAATGAGTGATCACAATATGGTTGAATTTGTAATACAGATTGAAGATGATGAAGTTGTGTCAGAAACGAGTATACAATGCTTAAACAAAGGGGACTACAGTGGGATGAGGGCAGAGTTGGCTAAAGTAGACTGGAAGCAAGGACGAAACGGTGGCATAATTGAGGAACAGTGGAGGACTTTTAAGGAGCTCTTTCATAGTGCGCAACAAAAATACATTCCAGTGAAAAACAAGGGCGGCAAGAGAAGGGATAACCAGCTGTGGATAACCAAGGAAATAAAGGAAAGTATCAAATAAAGACCAATGCGTATAAGGTGGCCAAGGTTAGTGGGAAACTAGAGGATTGGGAAAATTTTAAGCAACAGCAAAGAATGACTAAAAAAGCAACAAAGAAAGGGAAGATAGATTACGAAGGTAAACTTGCGCAAAACATAAAAACAGATAGTAAAAGCATTTACAGATTTAAAAAACGGAAAAGAGTGACTAATGTAAATGTTGGTCCCTTAGAAGATGAAAAGGGGGATTTAATAATGCGAAATGTGGAAATGGCTGAGACCTTAAACAATTATTTTGCTTCCGTCTTCACAGTGGAAGACAGAAAAACCATGCCAAAATTTGCAGTCCACAGGAATGTGGGAAGGGAGGACCTTGAGACAATCACTATCACTAGGGGGCTAGTGCTGGACAGGCTAATGGGACTGAAGGTAGACAAGGTCCCTGGTCCTGATGAAATGCATCCCAGGGTATTAAAAGAGATGGCGGAAGTTATAGCAGATGCATTCGTTATAATCTACCAACATTCTCTGGACTCTGGGGAGGTACCAGCGGATTGGAAAGCAGCTAATGTAACGCCTCTGTTTAAAAAAGGGGGCAGGCAAAAGGCAGGTGACGATAGGCCGGTTAGTTTAACATCTGTAGTGGGGAAAATGCTTGAAACTATCATTAAGGAAGAAATACCGGGACATCTAGATAGGAATAGTGCAATCAAGCAGACGCAGCATGGATTCATGAAGGGGATATCATGTTTAACTAACTTATTGGAATTCTTTGAGGATATAACGAGCATGGTGGATAGAGGTGTACCCATGGATGTGGTGTATTTAGATTTCCAAAAGGCATTCGATAAGGTGCCACACAAAAGGTTACTGCAGAAGATAAAGGTACGCGGAGTCAGTGGAAATGTATTAGCATGGATAGAGAATTGGCTGGCTAACAGAGTCGGGATAAATGGGTCATTTTCCGGTTGGAAATCAGTGGTTAGTGGTGTGCCACAAGGATCAGTGCTGGGACCACAACTGTTTACAAGGTACATAGATGACCTAGAAGAGGGGACAGAGTGTAGTGCAACAAAATTTGCAGATGACATTAAGATTAGTGGGAAAGCGGGTTGTGTAGAGGACTCAGAGAGGCTGCAAGGAGATTTGGATAGGTTAAGCGAATGGGCTAAGGTTTGGCAGATGGAATACAATGTCGGAAAGTGTGAGGTCATCCACCTTGGGGAAAAAAAACAGTAAAAGGGAATATTATTTGAATGGGGAGAAATTACAACATGCTGTGGTGCAGAGGGACCTGGGGGTCCTTGTGCATGAATCCCAAAAGGTTAGTTTGCAGGTGCAGCAGGTATTCAGGAAGGCGAATGGAATGTTGGCCTTCATTGCGAGAGGGATGGAGTACAAAAGCAGGGAGGTCTTGCTGCAACTGTATAAGGTATTAGTAAGGCCGCACCTGGAGTACTGCGTGCAGTTTTGGTCACCTTACTTAAGGAAGGATATACTAGCTTTGGAAGGGGTACAGAGACGATTCACTAGGCTGATTCCAGAAATGAGGGGGTTACCTTATGATGATAGATTGAGTAGACTGTGTCTTTACTCGTTGGAGTTCAGAAGGATGAGGGGTTATCTTATAGAAACATTTAAAATAATGAAAGGGATAGACAAGATAGAGGCAGAGAGGTTGTTTCCACTGGTAGGGGAGACTAGAACTATGGGGCACGGCCTCAAAATACGGAGGAGCCAATTTGAAACCGAGTTGAGAAAGAATTTCTTCTCCCAGAGGGTTGTGAATCTGTGGAATTCTCTGCCCAAGGAAGCAGTTGAGGCTAGCTCATTGAATGTTTTCAAGTCAAAGATAGATAGCTTTTTAACCAATAAGGGAATTAAGGGTTCCGGGAAGAGGGCGGGTAAGTGGAGCTGAGTCCACGACCAGATCAGCCATGATCTTATTGAATGGCGGAGCAGGCTCGAAGGGGCTCGATGGCCTACTCCTGTTCCTAATTCTTATGTTCTTATGTTCTTATGTTCTTATGTTCTTATAACACGGCGATGAGAATTGTACAGTGTACTGCAAGTGTGGTCCAAAGAAAGTTTGATACCAGTTCAACAGAACTTCACTACTTTTCAACACTATCCATCTTGAATTAACCCTTGGTGCTCCATTTTCTTTTTATGGATGTATAACCCGCATCACGAACTTTACTGTTTATTTGTATTTCTACTCTGCGATCCCTTTTCTCCTCGACCTCACTTAGATTCTTATTCTCACGTAGTATTTGACCTTATCTTTCTTACCAAAGTACATGACCTCACTCTGTCTGTGTTGGATTGAATTTGCCAATTCAATGTCCAGTCTACAAGATTATTAATGTCTTGTTGTAGTTTGTTGCAGTCCTCCTCAATAATGTCTATCAGCCCCACCCCAATTTGGTCTCATCTGAAAGTGTAGAAATTGTTTTTTTGATTCCAAAGTCTAAATGGACAATTTAAATTGTGAACAGCATTGGTCTCACACTGATACTCATTGGAGCCCACTTTACACCTTATGCACTCAGAATAACAGTCCTATACTTCTGCTTTCTGTCTTGGGGTCAGCTCGCTATACATTCCACGACTTGTCGCCTAACACCGCAAGCTCTGACCTTATTCATTATTCTAATATGTGGTACCTCATCAAAGACTTTTTGGAAATTTGAGGATATTATATCGACCACATTACCCTGGTCTACTCTCCCTGTTACTTCTTCAATGAAATCAAAGAAGTTGGTCAAGCAAGACTTTTGCTTTTGAATCCACGCTGATTATACATAATTATATTTTTGGTTTATAGATATTCTTCTATTCTCTACTTTAATAGGGATTCCATTATTTTCCTGCCACCGAAGTTCCACTGACTGGTTTATAGTTCCCCGGACATGTTCTATCTTCCATCTCAAATATAAGTATTACGTTAGCTATCCGCCATTCCTCTGACACTACACATTTTTCAAACTAATCATTAAATATTTGTAATAGTGCTCCTGCTATCTCTTCGCTGAATTATTTTAAAGTGTATGGATGTAATCCATCCAGACCAGGGGTTCAATCTTCATTTCATTTGGTTCGTTCATTTAATATTTCTCCTCTTTACTTATTGCAGTTATATAATTTCCCATACATTATTCCACCGTCATGTCCATCTGCCCTGTGTCCCTGGTAAATACAGAGGCAAAGTAATTATTTCATATTTTATGTAATTTTTCCATCGCTTCATGTGATTTAATATTGTCCATCGATTTGTGGCCCTATTCCCATCCGACATACTTTTTTAAATGAATGTGCCTGTAGAAAGTTAGATGAGCGATTATGTTATCGGCCACCTAATAGTGTGAAGGATAAAGAGGTGTAAATTTAGATAAAATGCAGAAAGATTCAAGATCTGTCGTGATAATGTGGGACTTCAACGTAAACTGGGAAAATAACCATGCAAAGGGAAAATGCAGGGGAGGATTTCCTGAAATCTGTATTAGAACTTTCTCCATCAGTATGTTTCCAGCACGATGAGGAAGAAAGCAGTTCTGGATTTCGGAAATGGATCAAGTAGAACATGTTTCTGTGGAGGAGCATTGAGGAAACAGTGATCACAATATCATTAGGTTTAGAGTAGTTATGGAAAAGGAGAAGGTATAATCATGTGTGAAAATACCCAACTGTAGGAGGACTAATTTTATGAGTTGAAAGGGATCCGGCCCAGGTAGATTGAAACCAAAGATTTCTCGGTAAAACAGTAAATGCACATTGGGAGACTTTCAAAAAGGAGATAGATAGACACGTTCTCATGCAGGGTGCAGAAATAGCATGATAGCTAGCTACAGCTCGGTGGATGAATGAAGATCAACTGAAACACAAAATTGGAAGCTTGTGATAAACTTCAGACTCATATTTCAGTAGAGAACCAAGCAGAATACAGAATGTACAGAGAAGGACTATCAAAGGAGGAGGAAGTAGAATCAGCAGAAAAACAGGATATTCGCCCATAGTACTTATCTGAGGAAGGACACACTTGCCTTGTAGTTGGTGCAACAGAGGTTCAACAGATTGATTCCTGGGATGAGAGGGCTGTCCTATGATGAGAGATTGTGTAGAATATGCCAATTCTCTCTGGGGTTTCGAAGAATCGGAGGTGATCTCGTTGAAACGGACTATGTTCTGAAGGGGTTTGCAGGGTAGATGTTGAGAAGCCCGGCTAGCTCAGTCGGTAGAGCTTGAGACTCTTAATCTCAGGGTTGTGGGTTTTAGCCCCATGTTAGTCGATTACAGTTCCTTAAAATTTATGTTGCTTTCACAGGAAAACATCATTAATGAACCCATTTTCTTCTTTTGCACAATGAAAGAAATGCGAACTGAGAGAGAGTTGATAATTTAATCATCTGTTCTGTGCTCTGCATAAGAACACAAGAACCAGGAGCAGGAGTCGGCCATTTGGCCCTTCGAGCCTGCCTTCTTTTGCACTGAAACAAATTATAACCGTGAGTTTAAATTAGCAGTGCGGGATATTTACAGGGCACATTTCAATGCTTCACAAAACCATTCCTTTCGCGACAGCCACCCGGGATCGTTTCCCGGTTTGGGAAGTAACTTTGATATCACCGTTTGTAATTGAAGTGGAGTATTTTTATTATGTTGGATGGATGTCACAAAGCACTTCAGAGTGGTGTCAAAAAAAATGAGTTTGCAATAAAAAACACTGAATGTCAGGAGTAGGATTTGAACCCACGCCTCCAGAGGAGACTGCGACCTGAACGCAGCACCTTAGACCGCTCGGCCATCCTGACTGTTAATGCTTCAGTTACAAGTTATTACTCGGGAAAGTTTCAGACCGGGCGCTTGTTCAGTGTTGCTGGAAGGCCCAGTGATCGGGATGTCCTCTCCCCCGGGGTTTTCCTGAGCCTGTGATCGGTGCACGGGGAGGTTTGGCCCGGGTCTGAGGTAGCTTGCATCCCAGGGATGGACAATAACACTCTGAGCTCTGGCACTGGGGAAAAGCGAATAATTAATGAGCCGTTTGTGGGTTTCAAATGCAACTTAGATCTGATGGAAGAAACCGATAGTGTTGTTTCACAGAATGAAAGAAATGCAAACAGGGACAATCGAAATTTCAATAACTGAACTTTAATAATTAGTGAAACTTTAACCCTTGATGAAGTTTTATCTCCGATCTGATTTTACACACTCTGTATTTGAGTAGATTAGTTTTAAAATGTTCATTGCTCATGCGACAATGTATTCCGGACAGCTTTTGTTCAATTTTATTGCAGACAAGTTTTTGCTTCACAAATAATGTTTCCACCCAGGCTCGCAACAGAGACCTTTCGCGTGTGAGGCAAACATGATAACCGCTACACCAAGGAAACTGCTGCTTAGCTCAGTGCCCAGAGAGAAGTGTTCAGCAACAAGCTGAAATGCTCAATCCCTCTCTCTGCAAAAAGTTCCTTTCACAAACATTTCTCTGACCAGAACTGCACCAAACAACAATGTTCTCTTACAAAGTCATTGCACTCCCCAATTTCTACATCTGCAATTTTAAGGACAAGGACTGAAAGCGCTTTGCGATCAGAAAATTGCCGGAAACCCCTGTGGTTAATGACAGGGCTTTTGATGGTTGATTTCCATACATACCTTGTGTTATGTATATAACCCTTGGCCACCTGTATCACACCACCACCAGAGGGCCGACCTGTTGGAGTCCCAAGGGATTCCAGCATCCATTGGGAGCACGGTATATGAGCACTCTGGAGTCTTATTAAAGGAGCTAATGTCACACTTACTCATTGTTCACAGTACTCAGTTTCATTCTTTATTATGAGCGTATCAATTGGCGACGAGACAATGAACAACCACGAAAAAATGCAAGTAACATTTGGAAAAACTTGATAACAGCACAGCTGGCAATGGTTGCGGAATATATTCGTGCAGCCAAAACGCACAATGAAAACCTGGAACTGCACGGCACCGAATCCTCAGGGAAAAACAATTAAAGGCTTTGTCCCTTAATGGACTACGATCCACCAACCTTGCAGTTAATTGCTGAACGCACTAATCCATTGCACCACAGAGACTGATAGATGCATATATTGCAAGACATCCCTGTGATACCTTCACAGAGCACAGCACACACAGCTTCCGAACATGCAGGCTGCTCTCTCGGAACTCTCCGG
Source organism: Pristiophorus japonicus (assembly GCF_044704955.1). NCBI lineage: Eukaryota > Metazoa > Chordata > Chondrichthyes > Pristiophoridae > Pristiophorus > Pristiophorus japonicus. Next base: position 543,678 of record NW_027252252.1, read on the forward strand.
AAAGAGCCTGTTCTGTTTCATGATTAACTGTACAGTTGCAGTACACAATACGTCCACATCCACAGTGTGGCGCTACAAGCATTACATGCTTACAGACATGACAATCCCAAACTAGGGTGTCAGTCAGTTAAAGCTTCAGCTTGCTCTGACCGGGATGGAACTTGTCCACTCTCAGTTGTACTACTCCCAAATAAAGGGTGGGACATTCATTGTGGATGTGTGGAAGCAGTCTGGTCCCGCACACTACAGACACTTCCATGTCACCACCAACCAGCTCTCCCACAACCGGTGTGATCTACCTTCCAGCCTTCCGGTGCCTTGTCTGTGACGAAGTATTCTGATTGTCCCGAAGCCGGTATCCTTTGTCATCAATAGAGTTTTAAGTTGTTTCGGTAATTTTTACCTGCTGGACAGTCGAGGCACAAATTGTAGAGTGGAAAACTTGCGTGGACCCCGGTTTTCTAGTGGTTGATTTTCCTGGTTGGGTCCGTCGGTCGCGGTGGTCCGGTTGATGCCTGTTACCAAGTCAGTTGGTATTGATGTTCCACTGATTGGTTTTTTGAAGTTCTTTTCTCCGATGTCGTGATGTCTCTTCCTGTGTTATCTCGTCGTTTGCTCTCGATCTTGATCTTGTTGTTCCAAAGTAATGGTCAGAAAAATACGTTGTTCTTGGTACGATAGGACCCCAGTTATACTCTGAGAGGCTGCTTAATCTTCGTGCCAAATCTAACGTTTCTTTTGTTTAAGTTTTGCTGCCCATTGATTTAAGTGGTCTTCTTTGTATAAGTTTTGGTGGACTAGCTAACTGAGACTTGATTAAATGTTTTAATCTGGTGTTGATAGACTTTGGGATGGTGATACTCCTTATTTATGAACTGATGAACTCTTGTCCATTGTAATAGCACTGCTTTGGCTTCGGGAAGTCTGAGCTGAGCCAGATATTTCTATACATGTTGAAAAGGTGTTGGAATGTGGATGCGATATTTGGGTCCTGTGGGTGGGGTGGATAATGTTTCTTCCGTGGTCGATTGTTTAAATGCTAATGCTTTCTGGGAGCCTGACTATGGTTGAAGAGCTCCCCTAGACAAACTGATGAGCTACAATATCCAAACTCTAAATCCCACCCGTCTGTCACTGCAGCTTTTCCCCACAGGCCCAAACATGCCTTTTAAAATCCCAAACTTGGTTAAGAATTGTACATTTCCTCCATATGCTTTTTAGAATCCCAAACTTTATGTTTAATAGTCCTAAATCGAATTTCCTTTTCAGTGAGTCCAAACACTGTGGGGTTTCCATGAATTTTGGAATCTACATTGGCAGTCCCTCGGAATCGAGGAAGACTTGCTTCCACTCCTAAAGTGAGTTCTTTGGTGGCTGAACATTCCAATACTAGAGCCACAGATTTTATCACAGGTGGGACAGATAGTCGTTGAGGGAAGGGATGGGTGGGACAGGTTTGCCGAACGCTCTTTCTGCTGTCTACACTTGATTTCTGCATGCACTCGGCGATGAGACTCGAGGTGCTCAGCGCCCTCTCGGATGCACTTTCTCCAATTAGGGTGGTCTTGGGTCAGTGACTCCTGGGTGTCAGTGGGGATGTTGCACTTTATCAGGGAGGCTTTGAGTGTGTCCTTGTAGAGTTTCTGCTGCCCACTTTGGCTCGTTTGCCATGAAGGAGTTCCGAGTAGAGCACTTGCTTTGGGAGTCTCCAGTCTGGCATGCGGACTATGTGGCCTGCCCAGCGGAGCTGATCGAGTGTGGTCAGTGCTTCAAAGCTGGGGATGTTAGCCTGAATAAGGCTGTTGATGTTGGTGCATCTGTCCTCCCAGGGGATTTGTAGGATCTTGCGGAGACATCGTTGGTGATATTTCTTCAGCAACTTGAGGTGTCGACTGTACATGGTCCATGTCTCTGAGCCTTACAGGAGGGCAGGTATTACTACAGCCCTGTAGACCATGAGCCTGGTGGCAGTTTTGAGGGCCTGGTCTTCAAACTCTCTTTTCCTCAAGCGGCCGAAGGCTGCACTTGCGCATGGAGGCCGTGTTGAATCTCGTCATCGATGCCTGCTCTTGTTGATAGGAGGCTCCCGAGATATGGGAAGTGGTCCATGGTGTCCAGGGCCGCGCCGTGGATCTTGATGACTGGGGGGTAGTGCTGTGCGGTGAGGACAGGCTGGTGGAGGACCTTTGTCTTACGGATGTTTAGCGTAAGGCCCATGCTTTCATACGCCTCAGTAAATACGTCGACTATGTCCTGGAATTCAGCCTCTGTATGTGCGCGGACGCAGGCCTTGGTGAGGCCTCACCTGGAATATTGTGTACAGTTTTGGTCTTCTAATCTGAGGAAGGACATTCTTGCTATTGAGGGAGTGCAGCGAAGGTTCACCAGACTGATTCCCGGGAGGGCAGGACAGACATGTAAAGAAAGACTGGATCAACTAGACTTTTCTTCACTGGAATTTAGAAGAATGAGAAGGGATCGCAGAGAAACATATACAGATCTGATGGGATTGGACAGGTTAGAGGCAGGAAGTATGTTCCCGATGTTGGGGAAGTCCAGAACCAGGGGTCACAGTCTAAGGACAAGGGGTAAGCCATTTAGGACCGAGATGAGGAGAAACTTCTTCACTCAGAGAATTCTGAACCTGTGGAATTCTCTACCACAGAAAGTTGTTGAGGCCAATTCGTTTGATACATTCAAAAGGGAGTTAAATGTTGCCATTACTGCTAAAGGTATCAAGGGGATGGAGAGAAAGCAGGAAAGGAGTACTGAGGTGAATGATCAGTCATGATCATATTGAATGGTGGTGCAGGTCGAAGGGCCGAATGGCCTAATCCTGCACCTTTTTTCCATGTTTTTATGTTTCTATGTTCTATGCAAAGCACAGAAAAAAATGGTTGAAGTATCGACTCTGCCTCAGTTGGCATTTCTTTCATTGTGCAAAAGAAGGTGACGGGTTAATTGATGATGCAATCCCGTGAAAACAACACAAAAGTTGAACAAAAAAACATACGGTGACTGGCAGGTGAGCGCTGCTTCTGACACCCGGTGGGAATGGGCGGGGATTTTAAAGCCCCTTGTATTGTGAAACCTTCATATCGTCAAACATTTCCGATGTGCTGTATCGACCTCGAAGCGCAACGGTAGCGTGTCTGACCCCAGATCACGTCGAGGTCACTGTTCTTTAGGGTAATTCGGGAATTTATATTTTCTTTGCTGTTTGGCAATAACCAGACCCTTGCTCCAAGGTCTGTCTCACTGTTTCCCCGATGTCAGGCAGAGATTCGCCTGCTGCCCTCATTTATTTCATGTGACAGGACACAAAAGTTCAAAATAAACCTGCCGTTGGCCACATATTGCCCTAAACAGTCAGGATGGCCGAGCGGTCCAAGGTTCTGTGTTTAGGTCGCAGTCTCCTCTGGAGATGTGGGTTCACATCACACTTCTGACACTTCCTGTTTTTAATCATTAAGTGAAACTCATTGTTTGACACCACGACCAACGCCTAAAAAGTGGGATTTTGTAGTCCACCTGCTCGCTTAACACTTCCGTCTGACCTGGTGCTGAAAGTGGAGATGTTTCCGCAGTGCAACGGTTAACACGTTCGCCTCACACGTGAAAGCTCACCGGGTGGGATTATTTTCTGGAGCTTTCTCCTCATGCATGCTCAGGGGCGAGTTTGTTCTCCTGTGAAATGTCATAAGATCATAAGCATGTAAGGATTAGGGGCCAGAGTAGGCCATTCGGCCCATCGTACCTGGTCCACCATTCAAGAAGACCCTGGCAGTTCCTCGACAGCAAGTTTAAACATCTGGGGCGGAGCTGTAATCAACGACAAAAAGGTGCATTTTGCAGAAGCCCAGCTAACTCAGTCAGTCGATCATGAGATACTAAATCTCAGGGTCAGAGGTGCGAGCCCACGTTTGGTGATTATTTTTCATCGAATTATATCATCAGAAGTTTACAGCACGGAAGGAGGCCATTTCGGCCCATCGTGACCGTGCCGGCCAATAACAGGCTCTCCAGCCTAATCCCACTTTCCAGCTCTCGGTCCATAACCCTGCAGGTTACGGCACTTCAGGTGCACATCCAAGCACTTTTTAAATGTGGTGAGCGTTTCTGCCTCTCCCACCCTTTCAGGCAGTGAGTTCCAGACCCCCACAACCCTCTGCGTGAAGAAATTGCCCCTCAAATCCCCCCTACACCTTCTACCAATGACTTAAAATTTATGCCGCATGGTTGTTGACCCCTCTGCTAAGGGAAATGGGCCCATTCTGTCCACTATATCAAGGACCCTCATAATTGTATACACTTCAATGATGCCTCCCCTCAGCCCACTTTGTTCCAAGAAAAACAACCCCAGCCTATCCAATCTGTCCTCATAGCTAAGATTCTCCACTCCCGATAACATCCTCGAAATCTCCTCTGTAATCTCCAGTGCAATCACAGTCTTCTTCCTGTAAAGTGGTGACGGGAACTGCACGCAGTACTCCAGCTGTGGCCCAACCAGTGTTTTATATTCAAGCATAATCCACCTGCTCTCTTATTCCAGGCCTCGGCTAATAAAGGCCAGCATTCTGTATGTCTTCTTAACCAGCTAATCCACCTTGCCTGCTACCTTAAGGGATCTGTGGACATGCACTCCCAGGTCGCTTTGTTCCTCTACAATTCTCAATGTCCTACCATTTAATGTTTAATCTCTTTCTATTGTGTCTGTAAGCACTCAAGTAATGACTCCATGAGGCAAGGTATTGTACTTGAACTGTGGTGACCTTAGTCCATTTATTGCAGCTCCTGAGTGAGGGTACATTATGGTGAGCTCCGTTTAATACCTGGTTACCTGTCGTGTACCGGTGACCCCGAGGTCTCCACCAGTTGCACCCTCTGGTGGTACAGGCATCGTATATACAGTGTGAAATTATGTAGTCTTATGTAACTGTACATTGAGTGTACAGGAAGTATACTTATATTAAACAGACACAACATCACTCTCCCCTAAGTCTTGTGCCACTTGCCTTTGCATTGTGTGCTCTGGCCCGAGACTTGAGTGCCCAAAGTCCTTGCACCTTGTCTATGCTTTGGCTTGGTTCTCTCCTTGTGGACCCCCAAGTCCTTATTGCCACGACATTGGGAAATGTTCAGCAGTGGATGGTTGAAGGTTGCAGTGGGGGTTGAGTGGGTTCTGGGTGTGATCCATGTGTGTCCATGGCTTCATACATCCATTCCCCCCCTGCACCCTCCCCCCCCCAAACATAGACCATGTGTGTGGCTCAACACCTGCATGTGCAGACCTGTACAGACAGAAAGAACAAAAAAACATCGGATTAGTTACATCACTGTTTGGGTTCTGCAGTCGTGGAACAAGTACATTTTACAGGTAAGGTACATACGTGGTATCACAGTCTTGCCCCTGGGTTGTGTAGGTGCAGGTGGGTGAGGACACTAGTTCCAGAGTAACCAGACTGTGTCCAGGTTGTCTGATGGCGGAGCTGTGTCCCCTGCCAGCTGGGTGGGCTCAGATCGCTCACCTGGCTGAGTCTCAGAGCCTTTGCCGTTGCCTAGTGATGGGCAGAGCCACAGGAGTGTGGGCCTCCCTGTCCTCCTTTGAGGGCTGCAGTGTCTCCCTGCTGCTCTTCAGCGATAATGGGAGCCTGGTCATCCCAGGTCCCGTTGGAAGGGCAGGAGAGTGCTATCCGCTCGCTCCCAGTACTGGCCCTGGTGGCCAGAGAGTTAGAGCCGATCGGGGCCAGGGTACCGGTAGTGGTGCCTTTGACGTCCGCTGATCACTGGCCCTGCAGCTGGTATGCTCCCTCTGTGTGTGGCCACACTCCCTGGGGTATCACATTGGTCCCGGAGGGGCAGGCTACATGGTCGCTGGACCTGGGTGCTGACGGGAGGTTGCCCTTGGTTTTGTCGGCATGCTTGTAAATCCCAGCATCGCACGTCATCACTTCGTTTACTCTCACAATACATTGATTCTGACCGCAATTGCCCGACTTATCATGATTAGTTACATTTACAAACTTGAAATTGTCAGTTACTTCTTTTACATTTGTATCACCATCATCGCTGTATAAAGAGTGGAACTGTCCCTTTAATTGTGATGGCTTGCCGGTCTCCTTTAAGAGGGTCTTTCAATCTTTACCCCAATCCGGTTCGCCGCTCGGCGTCACGTCTTGCTCCCTTGTGGTCTGTCTGCCGCCATCTTGACTTCAGGTCCTTCACCTCGTGGTTCAGACGCCATCTTCTTTCTCTCCATGTGGTAGGCTGCGGTGATCCTTTTCTCCCCAGGTTCTGCCACGGATGACAGGAAGTTACCTTCTGCGTGAATTTTCTTCTCCGGAGTCCTGCCACTGGAGCCTGGAAGGTGAGGTCTGGTTGTTTGGGCTAGATCATCTCGCCGTTGGGTTGAGCAGTCTGTGTCGTTACCTCACAGTCGAGTTGAGCGGTTGGTTTTTCAGGTGTTGTGCTGGATCCAACTTCGGGGCCGCGGAGGATGTCGATCACTGGAGGTTGGAGCTATTCCCAGATCCAAGTGATCTTTTTCATCCACCTTCTTCCTCAAAGCTTTGGACCATCCCAGGCAACGATCCACAAATGTAACCTGTGCATCTCGCCGCCATGGGACACCTGGACATCCACGCTGCCAACGACTGGGATGTATCGTTTGTGTAGGTGAGCAGTTTCACTTCGATCGGGATCAATTTAGGTCGTTCGATTGGATTGTCCCAGAGTTTCTCAAAGGCTGCCTGATTCATCAGTGACTGGCTCGCCCCTGTGTCCACCTCCATCGTGACTGGAACATCGTTGCCTTCAACTTCCATTTTCAACGGGGAACTCTCGGTGGTGCAGGTTAACACTCCGTACACCTCATCGTCGCTGGACTCCGGATGATCAGCCAACTCTCCATCGACTCGGTGAGTATGATTTCTCTTGCATATTCGCTGGAGGTGGCCCTTCATGTTACAGCCATTGCAAGTATAGTCTTTATAGCGGCACTGGTGGGCCCTGTGATTTCCTCCACAGCGCCAGCATGGGGTTGGCCGGTTGGCCACATGTGGCGGACTCAGGATTGTGGGACTCGGGGTTCTGTTCTCTCTTCCCTGAGAGAGACTGCTAGCAGCAGCCCTGCCTCTAAAAGGCACCTTTCGGTTCACAGTACTTGCCGGGTTAGAGTACTGGGGGTGAGACATCCACTTGGAATCGCAGGCCGAGATCATGAACGCCTGGCTCACGTTAATTGCCTTCTGCAGGGTGACCGTGGTGTCCGCAGAGAGCAGCCTGTGGAGAAGGCCCTTGTGACCGATTCCAATAACAAAGATGTCCATTCGTGCTTCGATGAGATGATCGCAAAAATCACATGGTGAAGCCAATCGTCTCAGGTCTGCAGCATATTTTGCGATTTCTTGGCCTTCGGATCCACCGGTGGGGAGAGAACCGGTGTCTGGCTGTGAGGATGCTCTCTTTATGTTTGAGCTGTTCCTGTATCAGCGTTATGAGCTCCACATATGTTATTGTCTTCTCTGGGTCTAGCAGGTCCCTGACAAGGCCATAGACGGTGGGCCCACAACTACTGAGCAGGATAGCTCTGCACTTATCAGCCAGCGAGGTCGGGTCGTCTCCCTCCATGTCATTTGCAATAAAGAAGTGTTCAGGCCTTCCAATCTTCCCCATCGGCGAATTGTTCAAACGTGCCAAGGTTAGCCATTGTCACATGGAAATTCGTATTCTCGTCACTAGTTATTGTGTCTGTAAGCAGTCTAGTAATGACTCCACGAGGTAAGGTATTGTACTTGAACTGTGGTGACCTTAGTCCACTTATTGCAGCTCCTGAGTGAGGGTACAGGACTGTGAGCTCCCTTTTATACCTGGTTACCTGTCGTGTACAGGTGACCCCGAGGTCTCCACCAGTTGCACCCTCTGGTGATACAAGCATAGTGCATACAGTGTGAAGATACATCCAATGGTCTTATGTAACTGTACATTGAGTGTACAGGGTGTATACTTATTTTATACATGCACAACAAAGATCATCGGTTAATTAATGGTGTTTTCCCATGAAAACAGGATAAAATTTAACAATGATTTAATTTCTGCATTTAGAAAGACATGGGTTAATCACGGATAGTCAGCATGGATTTGTTCAGGGAAGGTCTTGTCTGACTCACTTGATTGCATTTTTTGAGGAGGTAACCAAGTGGATTGATGAGGGCAGTGCATACGATGTAGTGTATAAGGTTTTTAGCAAAGCTTTCGCCAAGTTCCCACATGGAAGACTGGTCACGAAAGTAAAAGCCCATGGGACCAGGGCAAAGTGGCAAGTTGGATCCAAAATTGGCTCAGAGGCAGGAAGCAAAGGGTAATGTTTAATGAGTGTTTGGGACTGGAAGGATGGTTCCAGTGGGGTTCCACAGGGCTCAGTGCTCGGTCCCTGGCTTTTAGTGGCAACATCAATGATCTAAACTTAAATATAGGAGGTATGATTAAAACGTTTTCAGGTGATACTAATTTAATCCAGAGAAGTGTGAGGCTGTGTATTTGGGGAGGGCAAACAAGGAAAGAAACACACATTAAATGGTCTGACATTGAGAAGTGTGGAAGAACAAAGGGACCTTGGAGTGCATGTCCACAGGTCCCTGAAGGTAGCAGGCCAGTTGGATAAGGTGATTAAGAAGTCGCACGGAATGCTTGCCTTTATTGGCTGAGGCATGGGATAGAAGAGCAGGTTGGTTATGCCTGAAATGTATAAAACACTGGTTAGGGTACAGCTGGAGTACTGTGTGTCGTTCTGGTCACCGTATTACAGGAATTATGTGATTGTACGAGAGGGTACAGAGGAGATGAACGAGGATGTTGCCAGGCGTGGAGAATCTTAGCTATAAGGACAGATTGGATCGGCTGGGTTTGTTTTCATTGGAACAGAGGAGGCTGAGGGGAGACAACATTGAGATGCATAAAATGATGAGGGGCCGAGATATAGTGGATAGCAGAAGGGTCAAAATCAGGGGGCATATATTTAAAGCAATTGGTAGAAGGTTTAAAGAGGATTTGAAGGAAAATTCTTCATGCAGAGGTTTGTGGGGGTCAGGAACTCGCTGCATGAAAGAATGGCGGAGGTAGATACTTCATGTAAAAAGTATTTGGATGTGCACCTGAAGTGCCGTAACCTGCAGGGTTATGGACCCAGAGCTGGAAAGTGGGATGAAGCTGGATCGCCTCTTGTTGGCCGGGGTGGATGTGATGGGCTGAAATGGCTGCAAACTTCTATCATTCTATAATTCTATGAAAAATGCAAATGTCCAATGTGGGTGTCGAAACCACGACCCTGAGATTAAAAGTCTTATGTTCCACCGACTGAGCTCGCCAGGCTTCTGCCAAACATACCGTTCTCTCACTGATTGCAGACAGGCGCCTGTTGGCTCCGCCCCAGATGTTTAAACTTGCTGTCGAGGAACTGCCAGGATCTTCTTGAATGGTGGACCAGACACGAGGGGCCGAATGGCCTACTCCGGCCCCTAATCCTTACATGCTTATCATCTTATGAACTTTTCACAGGAGAACAAACTCGCCCCTGAGCATGCATGAGGAGAAAGCTACAGAAAATATTCCCGTCTGTGAGGCGAACGTGTTAACCGCAACACTGCGGAAACATCTCCACTTTCAGCACCAGGTCAGACGGAGATGTTAAGCGAGCATGTGAGCTGCTGAATCCCAGTTTTAAGGAGTTGGTCGTGGTGTCAAACAATGAGTTTCGCTTCATGATTAAAAATAAGAAATGTCAGAAGTTGGATTCAAACCCACACCTCCAGAGAAAACTGCGATCTAATCACAGCACCTTCGACCGCTCGGCGGTGTGTATGGCCACCTGCAAGTTGATTTTGAACTTTTGTGTCCTGTCACATGAATTAAATGAGGGCAGCAGGCGTATCTCTGCCTGACACCGGGGAAACAATGAGAGAGACCTTGGAACAAGGGTCTGGTTATTGCCAAACAGCAAAGAAAATATTAATTCTGAAAGAACAGTGACCCCGACGTGATTTGAACACGCAACCTTCTGATCTGGAGTCAGACGCGCTATCGTTGCGCCACGAGGCCTATACAATGTGTTTAAGATGTTCCTCTATATGAAGCTTTAACAACACAAGGGGCATTAAAATCTCCGTCCATTCCCACCAGGTGTCAGAAGCAGTGCTCACCTGCCAGTCACCGTATGTTTTTTTCTTAAACATTTGTGTTGTTTTCATGGAAAAGCATCATTAATTAACCCATCACCTTCATTTGCACAATGAAAGAAATGCTAACTGAGGGACAGTCGATACTTCAATCCTTTGTCCTGTGCTTTGGGGAACGGGCAGGGAAGTGGACCTGAATCCATGATCACATCGGCCATGATCGTATTAAATGGCGGAGCAGGCTCGAGGGGCTTATGACCGACTCCTGCACCTATTTCTTTTGTTCTTATGTTCTTCAGCATGTTAACCCATTTTACACACTGTATTGCCGATGTCACCAGGAATCTGGGGCAACTTTTGTCAAATTAAATAGCACCGGTTATTCCTTCCGTGCAGATAAATTAGAATCAGTAGTGAAGATAAAATCCCATGGTGCTCATTTTCAGATTCAACGCAGTAGGATTTCAAATAAAGTGAAAGAATTTTACAGTGAAAAGATTTGGAAGTGTTACTTGTATTTGTATCTTTAATTAAACTTTGTGGCGTCTGACTCCCGTTCATGCCTCTGCTGAATAGGAAAGGAGGGTTTGACGTTGACCAGACTGCACCGCCCCTGATATTTGTGAGCTCATCCTTTATATTCAGTGGTTTCTCACCCTTTGATTGGTTGCAGTGTAGCGGATATCACGTTGGCCTCACACACGAAAGGTCCCCGGTGGATCCGTTTTCTCTCACTGAAAGTTATCTATTTATTGGTTAAATAAAGAGCAATTCAGGAATAAGGGAGCCCTTTTACCAGGAGAATAAATAGCAAATAACGACAGCAAACGCTGGAAATCTCAGCAGGTCAGGCAGCATTTTCCAGGAGACTAAACTCTCCTCCGATTGTTCCCGTATATCAAGTTTAAACATCATGTTTCTACCCAGAATCAAACCCGGTACATTTCATGTATAAAGCAAATGTGATAACCACTACACGACAGAAACCTCTGGCACAACAGCCCCAACAGAGGGGAGCTGACCAGTGAGCTCCCTCTGTGATGATCGGGAATGTGTTGGCTCACCTGAAACAACTTCGGTCCCACACTGAAAGTTCTCAATCCTTCTCCTCCGCTGCCCTTTACAGAAATGTCACGGTTCACCATTCCACCGTGTTCACTTCCACATCCTCACAGTGGGGCCACAGAGGCACCTACCGTCTCCCCGCTATCAGCAAACTCGCCCAGTTTACTAACTTAAACCCGGAACACGTGCCCGGCAAAGGGCAGGAGAAACCAGATAGTCTGTAAGCTTGGTCTATAGCAGAAAGTATTGGTATTCATGGTGATTACAGCAATTATTAATCGTCTCACAGTCCTCAATTATTTTTATGTGATGAATTGATCGAGAATTGAAATCAGTTTAGTGCGCCGGATCTTAACCCCTCGACCACCAGGGAACGGTTATGATACATGTAGATATATTTATATATATTTATATATGAACCTGAATATCAACGGCTCGCTACCGAGACCTCATGGTGCAACGGGAGTGCGTCTAACTTTGAGTGAGAGAAATTGTTCCACAGTGATACCCATTTCATCTTTTGTTCCCTTTTAAAAGCTAGAAACTGAGACAGGGGGAATAAATAGAGAAATAAAAGCCCAGGGATATAGACAAGAGGAAGAGAGAAGGGGAAAGATACTGCCCCACCCAGAACTAATGCAGAAACCCCTCTTCTGCGCTCGGGGTGGCCACCCACAGCCTGGATACACTAACGGGAGAACACCAGCGGCAGGTCGGGGCCATAAAAGGAACGGCGAGCGGCCCTGGGAGCAGCTTGGAGGTCCCGGGAGACTGCTCCAGGGAGCAGCGCGAGCTGGTGCAGGAGGGCGGCGGCAGCGAAGAGTGATGTCATCAAGGTCCAGGTCAGTGATTGGAGCGTGGGCAAATAGAGCAGGAGCGGCGAGATCGGGGCGAAGGATCGGCGAGAGACTGTAGAGGGACGTGATCGGGGCCCAGGGGAGGCATGAGTTTGGGACCAGGGGCCCAGGGGCAGCACGGACCAGCCCACACTGCGATATGTGTGTGCACTAGGTCCGTGCAGCAGAGCTGGTCGCCTGTCGTCTTGGATAACTCTTGCCACTGGATCAAGACCTCGCTCTGTCAAGCCCGTGTGATGGCTGGGGTGCAACGGCCACCACACGTTAAAAAAATCCACGCACAGGCATCTTCCACCCTTTGGGATGTAGTTCGGGTCCTTCATTGAAACGCCTGTGAACTCATCCTTTTTCGGCGTGAAAGCAAGACATCCTCGTTTCGAGGGACCGCCTATGATGATGATGATGATGGATACATTAACGTCGCAACAGCTCATTGACTGCAGGAGTGGGACCGTGCGGCGCTTCAGAAGACATGTCAAAAAGGCAAAGTCACTGATTCCGTCTCATGTGCTGCTCCGATCAAGAACAGCAACACACACGAAAAATGCTTCAATAATGGTTACGTCTTATCTCCACATTTGCTAACAGGTGGTTTGTTGGTCGAGGGGTATGATTCTTGCTTCGCAGTTGTTACTTAAAATTTGCAGAAAAATCCTGGCTTCAAATCCCAGACCAGCTTTGAGTTTGCATTGAAATTTTGCAAAGAAGGACTTGCGTTTCTGCAGCGTCTGTCAGGAACTCATGATGCCCCAAAGCGCTTTGCAGCCGTTGAGTTGCCTTTGAAATGTTGTCATGTGAGGAAAGATGTGCCCAAATCACCTCAACTTTTTGCAAACGAGTTCACAGAATCAAATAAGTTTACAGCACAGAAGGAGGCCATTTCGGCCAATCGTGTTCGCGCCGGCCAACAAGAGACTATCCAGCCTAATCCCACTTTCCAGCTCCAGGTCCATAACCCTGCAGGTTACTGCAGTTCAGGTGCACATCCAAGCACTTTTTAAATGTGGTGAGGGTTTCTGCCTCTACCACCCTATCAGGCAGTGAATTCCAGACCCCCACAACCCTCTGCGTGAAGAAATTTCCCCTCTAAACTTTCGACCAATTACTTTAAATTTATGCCTCCTTGTTGTTGATCCCTCTGCTAAGGGAAATAGGTCCTTTATATCCACTATATCTCGGACCCTCATAATTTTATACATCTCAATGAGGTCTCCCCTCAGGCTCTGTTCCATGGAAAACAAATCCAGCCTATCTAATCCGTCCTCATGGCTAAGATTCTCCACTGCCGGCAACATCCTCGTAAATCTCCTCTGCACCATCTTCAGTGCAATCATGTCCTTCCTGTAATATGGCGACCAGAACTGCACGCAGTACTCCAGCTGTGACCAAACCTGCCCCACCGACCCCATCTCTTGCATTCTATGCCTCGGCGAATAAAGGCAAGCATTCCATATTTCTTCTCAACCACCTTCGCTACCTGTCCTGCGACTTTCAGGGATCTGTGGACATGCACTCGCTGGATTCTGGGGAGGACCCAGCAGATTGGAAAACTGCAAATGTAATGCCCCTATTTAAAAAAGGAGGCAGACAAAAAGCAGGAAACTATAGACCAGTTAGCCTATCATCTGTGGTTGGGCAAATGTTAGAATCCATTATTAAAGAAGCAGTAGCAGGACATAGAAACATCGAAAAATAGAAAATAGGTGCAGGAGTAGGCCAATCGGCCCTTCGAGCCTGCACCACCATTCAATAAGATCATGGATGATCATTCAGCTCAGTACCCCTTTCCTGCTTTCTCTCCATACCCCCTGATCCCTTTAGCTATAAGGGCCACATCACCCTCTTGAATATATCTAACACACTGGCATCAACAACTCTGCGGCAGAGAATTCCACGGGTTAACAACTCTCTGAATGAAGAAGTTTCTCCTCATCTCAGTCCTAAATGGCTTACCCCTTATCCCTTAGTCTCCGACCCCTGGTTCTGGACTTCCCCAACATCGGGACCTGTCCAGTCCCGTCAGAATTTTATGTGATTCCATGAAATCCCCTCTCATTCTTCCAAACTCCAGTGATCTCTCGATCCCTTGATTCCCAGAGACTCGAAAAATCTATCTAACGCAGCCTTGAATATATTCAGAGACTCAGCATCCACAGGCCTGTGGGGCAGAAAATTCCAAAGATTCATATCCCTCTGAGTGAAGAAATTCCTCCTCATCTCTGTCTTAAATGGGCGACCCCTTAACCTGAGACTGTGCCCCCTGGTTCTAGACACTCCAGCCCGGGGAAAACAACCTCTCAGCATCTACCCTGTCAATCCGCTTCAGAATATTGTGTGTTTCGAAGAGATCACCTCTTATTCTTCGAAACTCCGGAGATTATCGGCACATTCTACACAATCTCTCAACTTAAGACAGACCTCTCATCCCAGGAATCAATCTGGTGAACCTCTGTTGTACCTCCTCCGAGGCAAATATTTCCTTCCTCAAATAAGGAGACCAAAACTGTGCGCAGTACTCCAGGTGTGGCCTCACCAGGGCCCTGTACAATTGCAGCAAGACTTCCTTACTCTTGTACTGTGGGCTATATATTAGGTACTATGGGGCGAGTGCCCTGTTTTTTTTGCTGTTTCGATGGTTGTATAAAAAGTTATTAAATTTGACAGTTGCTCGGCAAACATATTTGTATTTCCTTCAGTGTACTCCTTACTCTTCAAGGGCTAGATTTTCCCCAAGCAGTTTTGTCGGCGCACTGACCTCAAGCGCACCGATTTTGCGCGCTGGAAACGGCTCGGGGAAAAACTCACCCCATCCTGGCCGCTGTGTACAGTCCCCGGAGTCCTGGCGTGGTGTCGATGGTGAAGTGGGGGGCGGAGCCAAATGCCTGCGCCGAAAACACTGCCGGCACCTTCGCGCATGGGCAGTAGGGAGAGAAAACTTGGCACTCTGCCATTTTTAAACTGTGTCAAAACCGATGAATAGCACAGCAGCTTCTCAGCTTCTCCGGTCGCTCGGTGGGCTCTCCCCCCATCCCTCCCCGATAAAACGCACAGCTCCAGCAGCTGCAACTTCTCCGGTCCACAAGCTCACACTTCTCCGGTGTGTAGAGGCAGTATTTCCCCATCTCTCTTCCACTTGTCTATATCCCTCATCATTGTTTTCTGGATTTATTCCCCCGGCCTCATTTTATGTGTTTAAAAGGGAACAAAAGATGAAGTGTGTGACACTCTGGAACAATTTCTCTCACTCAAATATATCTATTTAGTGAAGTGAAATAAAGAGCAACTAAATAATAAGGGAGAAGCCACTGTCGCCCTTTTGACAGGAGAATAAACTCGCCCATGGCTGTTCATCCACAGAAAGTTTAAACATAATCTTCCTGCACGGGATCCTTCCGCGTGGAAAGCAAACGTGATATCGGCTCCACTGCGGAAACCGCTCTGACCAGAAGTACAGCAGAGGGCAGCTGACCAGTGAATGCCTTCTGTGCTGATCGGGAATGTGTTGGCTCACCTTAAACAACTTCTGTCCCTCACTGACAGCTGTCAATCCTTCTCCTCCGCTGCCCTTTACACAAACATGTCACTGATCCCCCACCCACCACCCCACATCCCCACATCCCCATCGTGTTATCTTCCATGTTAGCACAGTGGGGCCGCGGAGACACCTACTCCCTCCCCGCGGTTAGTGAACTCAGTCAGTCTGTAAAATTAAAGGGGAACAAGTGTCCCGCAAAGGGCAGGGGAAGGGAGAGAGTCTGTAACCTGGGTTTAATTGTTTGTCAAAGGCTACCCGTCCTGTTGTGTATTTCCAGCAGTTTCCTACTTTCACAGGTGGAGATACCGGGGCTGGACCATGTTCCTAAAATACAATGAGGTCGGGATAAAAGTTCCTCACATACTCAGGGCAAATTAAATGATTGAAGTTCTACAATGGATTAATTAATGATGTTTAAATCAATGAATCTTTTTTTCCACATGAGATGCATGTAACTCTTTCTTCTAAGGTTTTAATTTTGATGGAAGTGCAATTTCCCTAGCCGGAAATCGACCCAGGGCCGCGGTGGTGAGAGCGCCGAATCCTAATCACTGGACCACCAGGGAACGCTGCACTGCTGCATCGCTGCATCGTAATGCTTGGTGTCATTATTGTCCTTTTCAATCCACTTGTTTCACACCGAAACACATCGTAACCTTGATCTGAATTTAACGCCACGTCATTCTTTGAAATCACCTTTAAATGATTGGGCAAAACCACTCCATGTACCACAGAAAAACAGCTTCGATTCCAGGTCAGGGCGGTAACTTCTGTAACAACTTTTTTCAATTCAAAACCTTATAAAATTGAAGACATGCAGCTAATAAGAAAAAATAAGAATTAATTAAATCACAGTTAAATAACCGATAACCTTTTTCAGGATGAAATAAATATTAATATAGCTACTGAGGGACAGTAGTATCTTTAATCATTCATTTTCTCTTTACATGTGATGAATTTTTATCCCGATCTCATTTACATGCTGTATGAGAAATTGTAAGTGTTTATGACTCAGTTGTAAAACCATTGATTGTGTGTGTGTCTATTCTTGATAGGAGGAGCACTTGAGACCAAAGTTCCAGTTCGATATATGCATCAATAGAATCAATTTTCACCAGTTCCTTTAAACCCAATAACATAATTTATTTTGATTGGACTGGATGGAGGAACATGATCCATGTAAAAAATTTTTATCGTTTTACTTGTGCTGAATGCTCATAAAAGTATTGGAGTGGGAACTCACTGGATAACAGCAAAGCTTGCAATGTTTGCGGAATATATTCGTGCAGCCAAAATGCACAATGACAACCCGGAACTGTGCGGCACCGAATCCTCGGGGAAAAACATTAAAAGGCTTCGCCCGGAGATGGGTTTGGATTACCCACCTTTCAGTTACCAGCCGAATGCGCTTAACCATTGAAACACAGATACACACTGCAAGACATGCAAAACCAGGGTGTCAGTCAGAGCTTCAGATTGCTCCGACCGGGATCGAACTTATCCACTCTCAGTTGTACTTTTCCCAAGTAAAGTGTGGGACATTCATTGTGGATGTTTGGAAGCAGTCTGGTCCCGCACACTGCAGACACTTCCATGTCACCACCAACCAGCTCTCCCACAACCGGTGTGATCTACCTTCCAGCCTTCCGGTGCCTTGTCTGTGACGAAGTATGTTTCAAAAGCTTTGGAATATTTTGTTCCATGGTGTAATGGTGAGACCTCTTGATTTTAAATCTAGCGATCTGAGTTTAAATCTCGGTGAAACCTAAATTCTTGTTTCCCAGCTGATGAAAATTTGGGACAAACAAGTGAAAGACACCTGGTGCTGGTGGGCAGTTTTGTTGCCTTTTTCATTGATGCTTGATCTACAAGTCTAGTTGTCAAATTGTGTGCTCAACCGTCAGTTATCTGCTGCAAATCAGCGGAGGACAAATCACTTTGTTGTCTAATGCTGCCTTTGTCTGCACAATGTGTGCTGAGATTATCTGTGCAATATGCATTCCGCAGGATGAATAAAAGCAATGCTTTTTGAAATGCAGGCACTGCATGTTTTGCACTCGATAAATTGTTGCATTTTCTTTTCATTAATTTTACGTTAATGCATTGCAATGCCAACGCACTTTTTACGTGGCAAGATCGATAATTAGCAGAGCATAATGAAGACATCGCAAAGTTCCTGTTTAAAGAATGGACTCAGTCGAGAATATTTTGTGGATTTTATTTTTCTGAGGCTATTTTCCCTGTGCTGGGGTCAGCCTGCGCAGATATGTGAAAAAGCTGGTTTTGTTAAAACTCCAGAGACCGCATGGCAGTTCGCTCGGACAAAAGAGCTGTCAGTCATCCATTGACAAAAGAGCTGTCGGCCAGGAAGGGGGCCCACTGACAAAGCCACTCTAATTTGTAAAAGCACTTCTCACCTCCATCTCAGAAGGAGACACAGAACAATGAACCCATCAGCCTGGCCAGCCAAGGAGGAGCTGGGTCTTTCCCAACACAAAGGCACAGAGAGATGCCCAGACTAAGGGCCATCAGCCCAATGCATGGGTGGGATGGCCCATCACTGACTAAGTTCCCGTGCTTAGAAACAAAGGGGTTTTAAAGATTGGCAGGAAAGATAGGGGTAGCAAGACTCCCAGAAAGACAGGGTCCTTTCCACTTTATTTTTAGCTTGGAGCTTGGTGTGAAGCTTGGAGCTTGCAGCTTGCAGCTTGTGTCTAGAGAGAGCCCCCTCTCCCTCTCGCTCTCGCTCCACCGATCGATGTACCAGAGGAAGGGGCCGCTGTACTGCAGAAGAAGCCACCGAGACTGAAGACCAGGCAGTGACTTCCCACAGCTGAGCTGAGCAAGGAAACGGGCTGCGTGTGGTGGTGAACATGGTCGCGAGTGTCCCAAGCCAGTAACCAGATATCCCAGGCCAGCTGGGTAAGGGCTCAGGGTTTTCTCAGAAGTGAAGCTTTCCAGGGCTATTCTGGGGAGGGTAATTCATTGGTTGTGGTGGGGTTAGAATCCACCAGGGAATTACTGCGTGTTACTAGGTTCATTTCTGTACTGTATGTATATTGTTTGTAACCGGGATTTTATTCTCCACAGAGACAGTGATTTCGTTTAGCAGTGCATTTTTTAGACAGTGTATGTTAGACCAAATAAATATACTACGATTTATCACTGAAGCATCCCTTTCAGTGACTCATTTAAGTTACACTCTGATTAATAATTCCCGGATCTAGAACTTTCGTAAGGTGGGGGCGATTCAAACCGTCCGTCTGGCAATTGAGCGAGGATCACAAACACTTACAATATTTACTAAAGGATATACTTGCTTAGGAGGCAGTTCAGAGAAGGTTTACTGGGTTGACTCCGGAGATGAGCGGTCGACTTATGAGAAAAGGTTGAGTAGGTTGGGCCTCTACTCATTGGAATTCAGAAGAATGAGAGGTGATCTTATCGAAACGTATAAGATAATGAGGGAGCTTGATAAGGTGGATGCAGAGAGGATGGTTCCACTGATAGGGGAGACTAGAACTAGGGGGCATAATCTCAGAATAAGGGGCTGCCCATTTAAATCTGTGATGAGGAGGAATTTCTTCTCTCAGAGGGTTGTAAATCTGTCGAACTCACTGCATCAGAGAGCTGAGAAAGCCACGACATTTAATACATTTAAGACAGAGATAGCTTTTTAACTGATAAGGGAATAAGGCTTATGGGGAACGGGCAGGGATGTGGACTTGAGTCCATGATCGGATCAGCCATGATCATATTAAATGGTGGAGCAGGCTCGAGGGGCCATATGGCCTACTCCTGCTCCTAGTTCTTAAGTTCTTATGTTCAGAATAGCGACACACAAAAAAAATGCTTTGATCATGGTTGCACCTTATCTTCACGTTTGTCAAACAGTTGGCTCGTTGGTCTCGGGCTGTGATTTCCCTTCGAAGTTGTCAATTGAAATTTACGAGGGGTCCCAGAGGAGCCCTGATATTGCTCGCATATTTTGAAATTGCATCGAACTTTTGCAAATAAGGACTTGCATATCTGCAGCGCCTTTCAGGAACTCATGACGCCCCAAAGCGCTTTGCAGCCATTGAGTTATGTTTGAAGTGTTGTAGTTTGGGGAAAGATGTGCCCAGATCACCAAACATGTACCTCAACTCTTTGCAAAGATTTTGGTGCAAATAATCAGGGGTCTCAGGGACTTGGACTTTCTTTGAATAAGTTCTGCTTGTACCTGCATTCAAGCTTGAAACAGGAACTGGGCTTCCATCTAACGGGACGTTTGGGGTTGATGTGCGTTGCTTTCAATCTTTGAAATTTCACCAAGCAAAGAAACGGTGAATCCAACTGGCCCTGTAAGCATTTAGTTCCCGTTTAATCACAGGAATATCCGCAGTCAGGAGCTGAAAAGGAATTCAAACCTAATACCGGCTTCGGGACAATCAGAATACTTTGTCACAGACAAGGCACCGGAAGGCTGGAAGGTAGATCACACCGGTTGTGGGAGAGCTGGTTGGCGGTGACATGGAAGTGTCTGCAGTGTGCGGGACCAGACTGCTTCCACGCATCCACAATGAATGTCCCTCCATTTATTTGGGAAAAGTACAACTGAGAGTGGACAAGTTCCATCCCGGTCGGAGCAATCTGAAGCTTTAACTGACTGACACCCTGGTTTTGGATGTCTTGCACCTTATACTTCCATCAGTCTCTGTGGCGCAATGGGTTAGCGCGTTCGGCTGTTAACCGAAAGGTTGGTGGTTCAAGCCCACCCAGGGACGAAGTGTTTAACTGTTTTTCCCCGAGTATTCGGTGCCGCACAATCCCAGGTTGTCATTGTGCGTTTTGGCTGCACGAATCTATTCCGCAAATGTTGCCAGTAGTGCTGTTATCCAATTAGTTCCCACTCCAGTATTTTATGAGCATTCAGTTCAAGTAAAACGATAACAATTTTTTACATGGATCATGTTCCATCCAGCCCATTAGAAATAAATTATGTTATTGGGTTTAAAGAAACTGGTGGAAATTGATTCTATTGATATATATATAGAACTGGAACTTCGGTCACAAGTGCTCCTCCTATCAAGAATAGACACACACATAATCAATGGTTTTACAACTGAGTCATAAACACTTACAATTTTAAACCATTCTCATACAGCGTGTAAATGAGATAGGGATAAAACTTCATCACATGTAAAGAGAAAATGAATGATTGAAGATACCACTGTTCCTCAGTAATTATAGTATTATTTATTTCATTCTGAAGAAGGTTATCGGCTAATTAACGGTGATGAAAATAATTCTTACTTTTGCACGTTGGCTGCAGGTCGTCAATTTTATCAGGTTTTGAATTTAAAAATGGGTTACAATGCTGGTTGAATACATGAGCCCAAAGTCTTTTTGGGATCACAGGTTGAGTCTCTCTGGTGGTTTACGCTCTCTTGTAGAGCACCTGAGTTGGGGCTCCGGTTGTTGGGCGCAGGCCTGTGTGTCTGCTGTTTGCGGTGCCTCAGGCCTATCGGGACTGCCCACAGTGACTGGGCTCTCCTCCCTTTGGTTCCGGTGTTCGGTCACCTGTGCTGGAGTGAACTCTGTATCGTGTTCTTCCTCTGCTTCTTCTATGGGGTTGCTGAACCTCCTTTTTGTTTGATCCACATGTTTGCGGCAGATTTGTCCATTGGTTAGTTTAACTACCAGAATCCTATTGCCCTCTTTGGCAATCACAGTGCCTGTAAGCCATTTAGGCCCTTCAGTGTAGTTGTGGACAACAACAGGGTCGTTTACACCAATATATCGTGCCCCCGCATTCCTGTCATGGTAGTTAAATTGTGATTGGCGCCTGCTCTCAACAATTTCTTTCATGGTGTGGTGTATAAGGGATAACGGGATTTGAGCATCCTTATCATTAGCAGCCCTGCGAGTGGAACCCCTGTGAGCGAGTGTGGTCGGGATCTATTGGCCAACAGGAGGCGTGATAAGTGGCTTTGTAGGGAACCCCCTTGGATTCTGAGCATCCACTGTTTGATTATCTGCACTTTTCGTTCTGCCTGGCCGTTTGAGGCTGGCTTGAACGGTGCCTTTCTGACATGGTTAATTCCATTGCCTGCCATGAAGTCCTGGAATTCAGTGCTTGTGAAGCACAGGCCATTGTCGCTGACCAAGATGTCCGGTAGACCGTGGGCGGCGAACATTGCCCGTAGACTTTCTACCGTGGCAGAGGATGTGCTTGAATTAAAAATGTCACACTCGATCCATTTGGAGTGAGCGTCTACTACAACCAAAAACATTTTTCCGATGAAAGGACCTGTGTAGTCATCATGGATGCGTGACCAAGGCTTGGCGGTCCATGGCCAGGGGCTAAGGGGGGCTTCCCTTGGCGCATTGCACAGCTGGGCACACGTGTTGTACCTGCGAACACAAACTTCCAGATCTGCATCTGTCCCTGGCCACCAAACGTGTGACCTGGCAATTGCCTTCATCATGACAATGCCCGGATGCTCATTGTGGAGTTCTCTGATGAACACCTCTCTGCCCATCTGGCGCATGACTACGCGGTTTCCCCACAGTAGGCAATCGGCCTGAATCGAGAGTTCATCCCTGCCCCTGTGAAATGGTTTAAATTCCTCAGGGCATGCCCTGCACGTGGCTGCCCAGTCCCCATGCAGGACACATTTCTTGACTAGAGACAATAGCGGGTCTCTATTTGTCCAGACTTTAGTCTGACGGGCTGTCACGGGTGAGCCATCGCTTGCAAAAGCTTCAACAGCCATAACCATCTCAGCGGCATGCTCGGTAGCCCTCTCAGTGGTGGCTGGTGGGAGCCTGCTGAGTGCATCGGCGCATTTTTCAGTGCCCGGTCTGTGCCGAAGTGTGTAGTCACAGGTGGCTAACTTGAGTGCCCACCTCTGTATGCGGACCGATGCGTCTGCATTTATGGCCTTGTTGTCGGCCAAAAGGGACGTGAGGGGTTTGTGATCTGTCTCCAGCTCAAATTTCCTGCCAAACAGGTACTGGTGCATTTTCTTTACCGAATATACACATGCGAGCGCCTCCTTTTCTATCATCCCGTAGCCCCTTTCTGCCTGGGACAGACTTCTGGAGGCATAAGCTACCGGCTGTAACTGACCCTTGGCATTGACATGCTGCAACACACACCCGACAGCATAGGACGACGCATCGCATGTTAACACAAGTTTCTTACATGGGTCATATCGCGTTAACAGATTGTTGGAACATAACAAATTGTGTGCTCTATTAAAAGCCCTTTCCTGGCCGTCCCCTCAGACCCATTCGCGACCTTTGCTTAGGAGCACGTGTAGCGGCTCTAGCAGCGTGCTCAATTTGGGAAGAAAGTTACCAAATAGTTCGGGAGCCCCAGGAACAAACGCAGCTCCGTCGTGTTACGGGGTCTCGGTGCTCTCTGGATCGCTTCCGTCTTGGACGCAGTCGCGCTCATCCCGTCTACTCCTACCCTCTGTTCTACCTCTGGAGCTGGGAAGATGCACTTTGCCTTTTTCAGTCGCAGCCCTACCCGGTCCAGTCTGCGTAGCACCTCCTCCAGGTTGTGGAGGTGTTCTTCAGTATCGTAACCCGTGATGAGGATGTCGTCCTGAAAAAGCATCGTCCCTGGAATCGACTTGAGGAGGCTTTCCATATTTCGTTGGAAAATCGCGGCGGCCGAGCGAATCCCGAACGGACATCTGTTGTACTCAAACAACCGCTTGTGTGTCGTGATGGTGGTCAGCTTCATCAACTCTCTCGCCAGCGCCTGGGTCATGTAAGCTGAGGTCACATCCAATTTTGAAAAAAGTTTGCCACCGGATAGCATCGCAAAGAGATCCTCCGCTCTCGGTAGCGGGTACTGGTCTTGGAGTGACACCCGATTGATGGTGGCCTTGTAATCACCATATATCCTGACCGACCCATCCGCCTTGAACACCGGTACAATCGGGCTCGCCCAGTCACTGATTTCGACTGGCAAAATGATACCTTCCCTCAGCAGGCGGTTCAATTCACCTTCTATCTTTTCCCACATCACGTACGGCACCGCTCTGGCCTTGTGGTGTCCTGGCCTGGCTTCCGGGTTTATGTGAATCACTACCTTGGCCCCCATGAAAGTGCCAATGCCGGGTTGAAATAATGAGTCAAATTTGTGCAGGATCTGTGAGCATGAAACTCGCTCCACAGAGAAATAGCATTAACATTGCCCCATTTCCAGTTCATGACAGCAAGCCAACTCCTCCCCAGTAGAGCGGGACCGTCCCCCGGGACAACCCAGAGTGGCAACCTGTTCTCCGAATCTTTGTGGGTCACGATTGTCGTGGCGCTGCCAAGAACCGGAATGATCTCCTTGGCGTATGTCCGTAGCTGTGCGTCAATCGGTGATAATTTTGGCCCTACTGGCCTTGGACGCCCACAACTTTTCAAACTATTTGTTACCCATCAGGGACTGGCTAGCCCCCGTGTCTAGCTCCATTGATACTGGGATGCCACTGAGGAGCACTTTCATCATTATCGGTGGCGTCCTGGTGTATGAACTGTATACGTGCTCCACATGAACTCACTGAACTTCAGCTTCCAGCGATTTCCCCCAGCGTTCAATTCTGCAATTTCTGTAGGTATTCTGCTCATCTCTGCAACCTCCGGCTGAGTTTGTGCCTCCATGCCTCCAACTTGAGCTGTTGTTGGAAACAAAAGATCCCTTGCTAGTCAATCGTCCCTGACTACCCCTGTGACTGTCCTTGAGTGTGCCATTAACAGGTGTTGATGGCCCCATTACTGGCCACATTGTCCCTTGCAATGGTGTGAATCACCATTCTGCTTGCCATTATCTCTGTCGAACTTCCCCTCTGGGTTCGACTACATGTTGGGGCATACCCGATTGCCCTTGTCTGCCTGGAGAACCGTGTGCTGCTTCAACAATGTTGATTCTCTGTCCCAACCATTCCTTAACATAGTATCTCTCGTCTATTCTGCTAGCGGCCATGCTCACGTGGTTTAAATCCCAGTTTCTCGTCGCCATTGATACATCCTTACTATACAGTATAAATGCACACGAGGCCCATGCTTGAGAGAAGGTCAGTCTGTGGCCTGTCCTTTATTCCTTAGCACTCAAGTGATGAAAGTGGGTGGAGCTTCCCCTTTTATACCTGAAGGTCCAGGTTAGAAGTGTCTCCCACAAGTTCACCACCTAGTGGTCATTGTTCTCACAGTGTACAACTGAGGTCAGATTATATATGAGTTACAATGTTGGTTGAATACATGACAATAAGCACTTAAAATTTTAAACCATTCTCCTAAAATACAGTATGTTAACGAGATAGGGATAAAAGTTCATCACATGTAAAGAGAAAATTAATGATTGAAGCTAGTAAAAGATCCTCTCGGAATAAGTGATCACAGTATGGTTGAATTTGTAATACAGATTGAGGGTGAGGAAGTAGTGTCTCAAACGAGCGTACTATGCTGAAACAAAGGGGACTATTGTGGGATGAGGGCAGAGTTGGCTAAAGTAGACTGGAAACACAGACTAAACGGTGGCACAATTGAGGAACAGTGGAGGACTTTTCAGGGGCTCTTTCATAGTGCTCAACAATAATATATTCCAGTGAAAAAGAAGGGCGGTAAGAGAAGGGATAACCAGCCGTGGATAACCAAGGAAATAAAGGAGAGTATCAAATTAAAAACCAATGCGTATAAGCTGGCCAAGGTTAGTGGGAAAATAGAAGATTGGGAAAATTTTAAACGACAGTAAAGAATGACTAAGAAAGCAATAAAGAAAGGAAAGATAGATTACGAAGGTAAACTTGTGCAAAGCATAAAAACGGATAGTTAAAGCTTTTACCGATATGTAAAACGGAAAAGAGTGACTAAAGTAAATGTTGGTCCCTTAGAAGATGAGAAGGGGGATTTAATAATGGGAATCTATATGGGTAGAGCTGCAGAATACCAAAGGGCAAAAAACGTTAGTGGGAGTTGTGTACTGACCTCCAAACAGTAGTAGTGATGTTGGGGAGGGCATCAAACATGAAATTAGAGGTGCGTGCAATAAAGGTGCAGCAGTTATAATAAAGACTTTAATATGCACATAGACTGGGTTAACCAAACTGGAAGTAATACGGTGGAGGAGGATTTCCTGGATTGCATAAGGGATGGTTTTTTAGACCAATATGTCGAGGAACCAACTAGGGGGGAGGCCATCTTAGACTGGGTGTTGTGTAATGAGAGAGGATTAATTAGCAATCTCGTTGTGCGAGGCCCCTTGGGGAAGAGTGACCATAATATGGTGGAATTCTGCATTAGGATGTAGAATGAAACAGCTAATTCAGAGACCATGGTCCAGAACTTAAAGAAGGGTAACGTTGAAGGTATGAGGCGTGGCTTGGCTAGGATAGATTGGCGAATGATACTGAAGGGGTTGACTGTGGATGGGCAATGGCAGACATTTAGAGACCGCATGGATGAACTACAACAATTGTACATTCCTGTCTGGCGTAAAAATAAAAAAGGGAAGGTGGCTCAACCGTGGCTATCAAGGGAAATCAGGGATAGCATTAATGCCAAGGAAGTGGCATACAAATTGTCCAGAAATAGCAGCGAACCCAGGGACTGGGAGAAATTTAGAACTCAGCAGAGGAGGACAAAGGGTTTGATTAGGGCAGAGAAAATGGAGTACGAGAAGAAGCTTGCAGGGAACATTAAGACGGATTGCAAAAGTTTCTATAGATATGTAAAGAGAAAAAGGCGAGTAAAGACAAACGTAGGTCCCCTGCAGTCAGAATCAGGGGACGTCATAACGGGGAACAACCAATTGAACAAGTACTTTGGTTCGGTATTCACTGAGGAGGACACAAACAACCTTCCGGATATAAAAGGGGTCGGAGGGTCTAGTAAGGAGGAGGAACTGAGGGACATCCTTATTAGTCGGGAAATTGTGTTAGGGACATTGATGGGATTGAAGGCTGATAAATCCCCAGGGCCTGATGGACTGCATCCCAGAGTACTTAAGGAGGTGACCTTGGAAATAGTGGATGCATTGACAGTCATTTTCCAACATTCCATTGACTCTGGATCAGTTCCTATGGAGTGGAGGGTAGCCAATGTAACCCCACTTTTTAAAAAAGGAGGGAGAGAGAAAACAGGGAATTATAGACCGGTCAGCCTGACATCGGTACTGGATAAAATGATGGAATCAATTATTAAGAATGTCATAGCAGTGCTTTTGGAAAGAGGTAATATGATAGGTCCAAGTCAGCATGGATTTATGAAAGGGAAATCATGCTTGACAAATCTTCTGGAATTTTTTGAGGATGTTTCCAGTAGAGTGGACAAGGGAGAGCCAGTTGATGTGGTATATTTGGACTTTCAGAAGGCTTTCGACAAGGTCCCACACAAGAGATTAATGTGCAAAGTTAAAGCACATGGGATTGGGGGTAGTGTGCTGACATGGATTGAGAACTGGTTGTCAGACAGGAAGCAAAGAGTAGGAGTAAATGGGGACATTTCAAAGTGGCAGGCAGTGACTAGTGGGGTACCGCAAGGTTCTGTGCTGGGGCCCCAGCTGTTTACACTGTACATTAATGATTTAGACGAGGGGATTAAATGTAGTATCTCCAAATTTGCGGATGACACTAAGATGGGTGGCAGTGTGAGCTGCGAGGAGGATGCTATGAGGCTGCAGAGCGACTTGGATAGGTTAGGTGAGTGGGCAAATGCATGGCAGATGAAGTATAATGTGGAGAAATGTGAGGTTATCCACTTTGGTGGTAAAAACAGAGAGACAGACTATTATCTGAATGGTGACAGATTAGGAAAAGGGGAGATGCAAAGAGACCTGGGTGTCATGGTACATCAGTCATTGAAGGTTGGCATGCAGGTACAGCAGGCGGTTAAGAAAGCAAATGGCATGTTGGCCTTCATAGCGAGGGGATTTGAGTACAGGGGCAGGGAGGTGTTGCTACAATTGTACAGGGCCTTGGTGAGGCCACACCTGGAGTATTGTGTACAGTTTTAGCCTCCTAACCTGAGGAAGGACATTCTTGCTATTGAGGGAGTGCAGCGAAGGTTCACCAGACTGATTCCCGGGATGGCGGGACTGACCTATCAAGAAAGATTGGATCAACTGGGCTTGTATTCACTGGAGTTCAGAAGAATGAGAGGGGAACTCATAGAAACGTTTAAAATTCTGACGGGGTTAGACAGGTTAGATGCAGGAAGAATCTTCCCAATGTTGGGGAAGTCCAGAACCAGGGGACACAGTCTAAGGATAAGGGGGAAGCCATTTAGGACCGAGATGAGGAGGAATTTCTTCACCCAGAGAGTGGTGAACCTGTGGAATTCTCTACCACAGAAAGTTGTTGAGGCCAATTCACTGAATATATTCAAAAAGGAGTTAGATGAAGTCCTTACTACTAGGGGAATCAAGGGGTATGGTGAGAAAGCAGGAATGGGGTACTGAAGTTACATGTTCAGCCATGAACTCATTGAATGGTGGTGCAGGCTAGAAGGGCCGAATGGCCTACTCCTGCACCTATTTTCTATGTTTCTATGTTTCGAAATGTGGAAATGGCTGAGACCTTAAACAATTATTTTGCTTCGGTCTTCACAATGGAAGACACAGAAACCATGCCAGAAATTGCTGGTCACAGGAATGTGGGAAGAGAGGACCTTGAAACAATCACTGTCACTAGGGGGTAGTGCTGGACAGGCTAATGGGACTCAAGGTAGACAAGTCCCCTGGTCCTGATGAAATGCCAGGGTATTAAAAGAGATGGCGGAAGTTATAGCAGATGCATTCGTTATAATCTACCAAAATTCTCTGTACTCTGCGGAGGTACCAGCGGATTGGAAAGCAGCTAATGTAACGCCTCTGTTTAAAAAGGGGGCAGACAAAAGGCAGATAACTATAGGCTGGTTAGTTTAACATCCATAGTAGGGAATATGCTTGAAACTATCATGAAGGAAGAAATAGTGGGACATCAAGATAGGAATAGTGCAATCAAGCAGACGCAGCATGGATTCATGAAGGGGAAATCATGTTCAACTAATTTATTGGAACTCAATGAGGATATAACGAGCATGTTGGATAGAGGTGTACCGATGGATGTGGTGTATTTAGATTTTCAAAAGGCATTCGATAAGGTACCACACAAAAGGTTACTGCAGAAGATAAAGATACGCGGAGTCAGTGGAAATGTATTAGCATGGATAGAGAATTGGCTAGCTGACAGAAAGCAGAGAGTCGGGATAAATGGGCCCTTTTCGGGTTGGAAATCGGTGGTTAGTGGTGTGCCACAGGGATCGGTGCTGGGACCACAACTGTTTACAATTTACATAGATGACCTGGAAGAGGGGGCAGAGTGTAGTGCAACAAAATTTGCAGATGACACAAAGATTAGTGGGAAAGCAGGTTGTGTAGAGGACAGAGAGGCTGCAAAGAGATTTGGATAGGTTAAATGAATGGGCTAAGGTTTGGCAGATGGAATACAATGTCGGAAAGTGTGAGGTCATCCACCTTGGGAAAAAAAAACAGTAAAAAGGGAATATTATTTGAATGGGGAGAAATTGCAACATGCTGCGGTGCAGAGGGACCTGGGGATCCTTGTGCATGAATCCCAAAAAGTTAGTTTGCAGATGCAACAAGTAATCAGGAAGGCGAATGAAATGTTGGCCTTCATTGCGAGAGGCATGGAGTACAAAAGCAAGGAGGTCCTGCTGAACTGTATAGGGTATTGGTGAGGCCGCACCTGGAGTACTGCGTGCAGTTTTGGTCACCTTACTTAAGGAAGGATATACTAGCTTTGGAGGGGGTACAGAGACAATTCACTCGGCTGATTCCGGAGATGAGGGGGTTACCTTATGATGATAGATTGAGTAGACTGGGTCTTTACTCGTTGGAGTTCAGAAGGGTGAGGGGTGATCTTGTAGAAACATTTAAAATAATGAAAGGGATAGACAAGATAGAGGCAGAGAGATTGTTTCCACTGGTCGGGGAGACTAGAACTTGGGGGCACAGCCTCAAAATGCGGGGGAGCCAATTTAAAACCAAGTTGAGAAGGAATTCCTTCTCCCAGAGGGTTGTGAACCTGTGGAATTCTCTGCCCAAGGAAGCAGTTGAGGCTAGCGCATTGAATGTATTCAAGTCACAGACAGATAGATTTTTAACCAATCAGGGAATTAAGGGTTATGAGGAGCGGGCGGATAAGTGGAGCTGAGTCCACGGCCAGATCAGCCATGACCTTTTTGAATGGCGGAGCAGGCTCGAGGGGCTAGATGGCCGACTCCTGTTCCTAATTTTTATGTTCTTATGTTCTTATGTACCACTATCCCTCAGTAACCATATTATCATTTCTTTAATTCTGCAAAAGAAAGTTATCGGTTCATTGAACATGATTAAATGAATTAATTTTTTTCACATTCGCTGCATGTTGACATTTATATCGGGCTATTAGTTTGAAAACTGTGTTGTAAATATTATCTCCCTGACCAAGAATCGAACCTGTGTTGCGGTGGTACAAGGGGTGGATTCAGTGAATCATTTGAATGTGATTTCAAGTGGCGTTTACTGTAGTGTATGTAGGCACCTTGAGTAATGACTCCACCAGGCAGGGTATGATACTTAAACTGTGTAGACCTGTAGTCATTTATTTGAAGCTCCTCGAGTGAGGACACCAAGCTGTGAGCTCCTTTATATACTGGGTTACAGGTAACCTTTCAGTCTCAAGCAGCAGCATCCTCTGGTGTAGGTAAAGTGTGTAGAGTGTAAGATTCGATTCAGTGTTGCATAGCAGTGTTACAGATATCACACAGTAAACAGGCATGCATACACAACAGTTACAATATTTTTCGGTGTGAATCAAGTAAACTAAAAATGACAATAATGTCATGAACTATAATGATGCAGCAGTAAAACTGTCTATTGGTCCCTGGTTGTCGAGTGGTAAGGATTCAATACTCTCAACGTGGTGTCCTGGATTCAATTCCCACCCTGGGATGTTGTATTTTAATTCAAAACCTTATAAAAAAAAGAGTTCATTTATTTTACAGATCTAAATGCAAATCATGTATAAAAAATAAGAATCATTGACTTGAACATCATTAATTAATACATAAATTATTTTGTAAATCTTTTACCATTTATTTTGCCATGAGCATGTGAGGAACTTTTATCCCGATCTCATTGGGTTAAATTGTGGTACAAATAACAAACCGGGGGCTGGGTTAAGGAAAGGTTTACGTAGTGTAGCCGTTATCATGTTCACCTCCCACATGAAATGTCCCTGGTTTGAGCCTGGGCGCGTGCTTTATTTTAGAATATATTTGCTGTGAAATACATTGAACAAAAGTAGCCCCAGGTTCCGTGTCTTATGAGCAATGAACATTTTAAAAATCTCCTAAAATACAGGGTGAGTAAAGTCAGATTTATGGATTGAGTCGGCACAACTAGAGCTTTCTGATCCAGAAGATTCGGGGGGTGCGTTAATTTGGGAGTTTGACGACTTTGAAAGGAACATTTTTGACTTGTGCAGCTTCGGTCAGAGAAATGTTGGTGAAAAGATTTTTTCACAGAAAGGGATTCAGAATTACACCTTCTGGCTTAACACTTCTCTCTGGGCACTAAGTTTAGCAGTGGTTTCTGTAGTGGAGTGGTTATTACGTTTCTCTCACACACGAAAGGGCCCATGTTCGAGCCCGGGTAGAATCATCATTTTAGAATATATTTGCTGTGAAATAAATTGAAAAAAGTACCCCAGGTTCCTTGTCTTCTGAGCAATGAACATTTGAAACCAATTTCAAAAATTCAGAGTGTGTTAAGTCAGATAGGGTGTAAAATATCATCTGTGATGAAAGCTCCTGAAATTATTACAGTTCAGTTATTGAAGTATTGAATGTAAGTCTGCAAAACAATCCGGGTGGGAATATTGGCCCAAAAATTCCGGTTGGAGGCTTCCTGCGGACAATTCCTTTCCGATCGGTGATGTTTTAATCACCCCACCTCCCACAGAGTTTAATTAATTGCATGTAATTATTTGAAAAAAGTTTGAATTAAAAAGTTACTTTCCGAACTCGGGCTCCCTCTGTGAATGCCTAACCACTAAACGAGCAGGATACACATTAAATAATTTAATTCCAGACGTAATATTTTCTTTCCTGTTTCACAATAACCAGACCTATGCTCCAAAATCTGTCTCACCGTTTCTCCGGTGTCAGTCAGAGAAGCACATGGGACTGAATCAGTGACTTTGCTTTTTCGACCTGTCTTCTGAAGCGCCGCACGTTCCCACTCCGACAATAAATGAACTGTTGGGACGTTAGTGTATCCAGGCTGCGGATGGCCACCCCGAGCGCAGCAGAGGAGTTTCTGCATTAGTTCTGGGTGGGGACAGTATTTCCCCTTCTCTCTTCCTCTTGTCTGTATCCCTCTGCTTTGTTTTCTGGATTTATTCCCCCGGCCTCATTTTATGTGTTTAAAAGGGAACAAAAGATGAAGTGTGCGACACTCTGGAACAATTTCTCTCACTCAAATATATCTATTTAGTGAAGTGAAATAAAGAGCAATTAAAGAATAAGGGAGAAGGCAATGTCGCTCTTTTGACAGGAGAATAAACTCGCCCATGGCTGTTCATCCACAGCAAGTTTGAACATAATCTTCCTGCACGGGATCCTTTCACGTGGAAAGCAAATGTGATAACGGCTCCACTGCGGAAACCGCTCTGACCAGAAGTACAGCAGAGGGCAGCTGACCAGTGAATGCCTTCTGTGCTGATCGGGAATATGTTGGCTCACCTTAAACAACTTCTGTCCCACACTGACAGCTGTCAATCCTTCTCCTCCGCTGCCCTTTACACAAACATGTCACTGATCCCCACCCCACATCCCCACATCTTCATCGTGTTATCTTCCATGTTAGCACAGTGGGGCCGCGGAGGCACCGACTCTCTCCCCGCGGTTAGTGAACTCAGTCAGTCTGTAAAATTAATTGGGAACAAGTGTCCCGCAAAGGGTACGGGAAGGAAGCGAGTCTGTAACCTGGGTTTAATTGTTTGTCAAAGGCTACCCTTCCTGTTGTGTATTTCCAGCAGTTTCCTACTTTCACAGGTGGAGATACCGGGGCTGGACCATGCTACTAAAATACAATGAGGTCGGGATAAAAGTTCCTCACATACTCAGGGCAAATTAAATGATTGAAGTTCTACAATGGATTAATTAATTATGTTTAAATCAATGAATCTTTTTTTCCACATGAGATACATGTAACTCTTTCTTCTAAGGTTTTAATTTTGATGGAAGTGCAATTTCCCTGGCCGGAAATCGACCCAGGGCCGCGCTGGTGAGAGCGCCGAATCCTAATCACTGGACCACCAGGGAACGCTGCATTGCTGCATCGCTGCATCGTAATGCTTGGTGTCATTATTGTCCTTTTCAATCCACTTGTTTGACACCGAAACACATCGTAACCTTGATCTGAATTTAACTTCACGTGATTCTTTGAAATCACCTTTAAATGATTGGGTAAAACCACTCCTTTTACCACCGAAAAACAGCTTCGATTCCAGGTCAGGGCGGTAACTTCTGTAACAGCTTTTTTCAATTCAAAACCTTTTAAAATTGACGACATGCAGCTAATATGAAAAAATAAGAAATTCATTTAATCACCGTTAAATAACCGATAACCTTTTTCAGGATGAAATAAATAATAATATAGTTACTGAGGGACAGTAGTATCTTTAACCATTCATTTTCTCTTTACATGTGATGAATTTTTATCCCTATCTCATTTACATGCTGAATGAGAAATTGTAAGTGTTTATGACTCAGTTGTAAAACCATTGATTGTGTGTGTGTCTATTCTTGATAGGAGGAGCACTTGAGACCGAAGTTCCCGTTCGATATATGCATCAATAGAATCAATTTTCACCAGTTCCTTTAACCCAATAACATAATTTATTTTGATTGGACTGGATGGAGGAACATGATCCATGTAAAAAATTGTTATCGTTTTACTTGTGCTGAATGTTCATAAAAGTATTGGAGTGGGAACTCACTGGATAACAGCAAAGCTTGCAATGTTTGCGGAATATATTCGTGAAGCCAAAATGCACAATGACAACCCGGAAATGTGCGGCACCGAATCCTCGGGGAAAAACATTAAAAGGCTTCGCCCGGAGATGGGTTTGGATTACCCACCTTTCAGTTACCAGCCGAATGCACTAAACCATTGCGCCACAGATACAAACTGCAAGACATGCAAAACCAGGGTGTCAGTCAGTTAAAGCTTCAGATTGCTCCGACCGGGATGGAACTTATCCACTCTCAGTTGTACTTTTCCCAAATAAAGGGTGGGACATTCATTGTGGATGTGTGGAAGCAGTCTGGTCCCGCACACTGCAGACACTTCCATGTCACCGCCAACCAGCTCTCCCACAACCGGTGTGATCTACCTTCCAGCCTTCCGGTGCCTTGTCTGTGACGAAGTATGTTTCAAATGTTTTGGAATCGTTGGTTCCATCGTGTAATGGTGAGCCCTCTTGACTTTAAATCTAGTGATTTGAGTTCAAATCTCAGTGAAACCTAAATACTTGTTGTCCCAGCTGCTGAAAATTTGGGACAAACAAGTGAAAGACACCTGGTGCTGGTGGGCAGTTTTGTTGCCTTTTTCATTGATGCTTGATCTACAAGTCTAGTTGTCAAATTGTGTGCTCAACCGTCAGTTATCTGCTACAAATCAGCGGAGGACAAATCACTTTGTTGTCGAATGCTGCCTTTGCCTGCACAATGTGTGCTGAGATTATCTGTGCAATATGCATTCCGCAGGATGAATAAAAGCAATGCTTTTTGAAATGCAGGCACTGCATGTTTTGCACTCGACAAAACGTTGCATTTTCTTTTCATTAATTTTACATTGATGCATTGCAATGCCAATGCACTTTTTACGTGGCAAGATCGATAATTAGCAGAGCAGAATGAAGAGATCACAAAGTTTCTGTTTAAAGAATGGACTCAGTCGAGAATATTTTGTGGATTTTATTTTTCTGAGACTATTTTCCCTGTGCTGGGGACACCCTGCGCAGATATGTAAAGAAGCTGGTTTTGTTAAAACTCCAGAGACCGCATGGCAGTTAGCTGGGACAAAAGAGCTGTCAGTCATCCATTGACAAAAGAGCTGTCGGCCAGGAAGCGGGGCCACTGACAAAGCCACTCTAATTTGTAAAAGCACTTCTCACCTCCATCTCAGAAGGAGACACAGAACAATGAACCCACCAGCCTGGCCAGCCAAGGAGGAGCTGGGGCTTTCCTAACACAAAGGCTCAGAGAGATGACCAGACTAAGGGCCATCAGCCCAATGCATGGGTGGGATGGCCCATCACTGACTAAGTACCCGTGCTTAGAAACAAATTGGTTTTAAAGATTGGCGGGAAAGATAGGGGTTGCAAGACGCCCAGAAAGACAGGGTCCTTTCCACTTTATTTTTAGCTTGGAGCTTGGTGTGAAGCTTGGAGCTTGCAGCTTGCAGCTTGTGTCTAGAGAGAGCCCCCTCTCCCCCTCGCTCTCGCTCCACCGATCGATGTACCAGAGGAAGGGGTCGCAGTACTGCAGAAGAAGCCACCGAGACTGAAGACCAGGCAGTGACTTCCCACAGCTGAGCTGAGCAAGGAAACGGGCTGCGTGTGGTGGTGAACATGGCCGCGAGTGTCCCAAGCCAGTAACCAGATATCCCAGGCCAGCTGGGTAAGGGCTCAGGGTTTTCTCAGAAGTGAAGCTTTTCAGGGCTATTCTGGGGAGGGCAATTCATTGGTAGGGGTGGGGTTAGATACCACCAGGGAATTACTGCGTGTTACTAGGTTCATTTCTGTACTGTATGTATATTGTTTGTAACCGGGATTTTATTCTCCACAGAGAGAGTGATTTTGTTTAGCAGGGCATGTTTTAGACAGTGTATGTTAGACCAAATAAATATACTACGATTTATCACTGAAGCATCCCTTTCCATGACTCATTTAATTTACACTCTGAATAATAATTCCCGGATCTAGAACTTTCGTAAGGTGGGGGCGATTCAAACCGTCCGTCTGGCAATTGGGCGAGGATCACAAACACTTACAATATTTACGAAAGGATATACTTGCTTTGGAGGCAGCTCAGAGAAGGTTCACTGGGTTGACTCTGGAGATGAGCGGTCGACTTATGAGAAAAGGTTGAGTAGGTTGGGCCTCTACTCATTGGAATTCAGAAGAATGAGAGGTGATCTTATCGAAACGTATAAGGTAATGATGGAGCTTGATCAGGTGGATGCAGAGAGGATGGTTCCACTGATAGGGAAGACGAGAACTAGGGGGCATAATCTCAGAATAAGGGGCCGCCCATTTAAATCTGTGATGAGGAGGAATGTCTTCTCTCAGAGGGTTGTAAATCTGTCAAACTCACTGCCTCAGAGAGCTGAGAAAGCCACGACATGAAATAAATTTAAGACAGAGATAGCTTCTTAACTGATAAGGGAATAAGGCTTATGGGGAACGGGCAGGGATGTGGACTTGAGTCCATGATCGGATCAGCCATGATCATATTAAATGGCGGTGCAGGCTCGAGGGGCCACATGGCCTACTCCTGCTCCTAGTTCTTAAGTTCTTATGTTCTGAATAGCTACACACAAAAAAATGCTTTGATCATGGTTACACCTTATCTTCACGTTTGTCAAACAGTTGGCTCGTTGGTCTCGGGCTGTAATTTCCCTTTGGAGTTGTTCATTGAAATTTACGAGGGGTCCCAGAGGAGCCCTGATATTGCTCGTATATTTTGAGATTGCATCGAACTTTTGCAAAGCAGGACTTGCATATCTGCAGCGCCTTTCAGGAACTCATGACGCCCCAAAGCGCTTTACAGCCATTGAGTTATGTTTGAAGTGTTGTAGTTTGGGGAAAGATGTGCCCAGATCACCAAACATGAACCTCAACTCTTTGCAAAGAGTTTGGTGCAAATAATCAGGCGTCTCAGGGACTTGGACTTTCTTTGAATAAGTTCTGCTTGTACCTGCATTCAAGTTTGAAATAGCAACTGGGCTTCCATCTCACGGGACGTTTGGGGTTGATGTGCGTCGCTTTCAATCTTTGAAATTTCACCAAGCAAAGAAACGGTGAATCCAACTGTCCCTGTTAGCATTTAGTTCCTGTTTAATCACAGGAATATCCGCAGTCAGGAGCTGAAAAGGAATTCAAACCTAACACTGGCTTCGGGACAATAAGAATACTTTGTCACAGACAAGGCACCGGAAGGCTGGAAGGTCGATCACACCGGTTGCGGGAGAGCTGGTTGGCGGTGACATGGAAGTGTCTGCAGTGTGCGGGACCAGACTGTTTCCACGCATCCACAATGAATGTCCCTCCATTTATTTGTGAAAAGTACCACTGAGAGTGGACAAGTTCCACGCCGGTCAGAGCAATCTGAAGCTTTAACTGTCTGACACCCTGGTTTGGGATGCCTTGAACCTTATACTTCCATCAGTCTCTGTGGCGCAATGGGTTAGCGCGTTCGGCTGTTAACCGAAAGGTTGGTGGTTCGAGCCCACCCAGGGACGAAGTATTTAACTGTTTTTCCCCGAATATTCGGTGAAGCACAGTCCCAGGTTGTCATTGTGCGTTTTGGCTGCACGAATCTATTCTGCAAATGTTGCCAGCAGTGCTGTTATCCAATTAGTTCCCACTCCGATATTTTATGAGCATTCAGTTCAAGTAATACGATAACAATTTTTTACATGGATCATGTTCCATCCAGCCCATTAGAAATAAATTATGTTATTGGGTTTAAAGAAACTGGTGGAAATTGATTCTATTGATACATATATAGAACTGGAACTTCGGTCTCAAGTGCTCCTCCTATCAAGTATAGACACACACACAATCAATGGTTTTACAACTGAGTCATAAACACTTACAATTTTAAACCATTCTCATACAGCGTGTAAATGAGATAGGGATAAAACTTCATCACATGTAAAGAGAAAATGAATGATTGAGGATACCACTGTTCCTCAGTAATTATATTATTATTTATTTCATTCTGAAGAAGGTTATCGGCTAATTAACGGTGATTAAAAGAATTCTTACTTTTGCACGTTGGCTGCATGCCGTCAATTTTATCAGGTTTTGAATTTAAAAATGGGTTACAATGCTGGTTGAATACATGACCCCACAGTCTTTTTGGGATCACAGGTTGAGTCTCTCTGGTGGTTTACGCTCTCTTGTAGAGCGCCTGAGTTGGGGCTCCGGTTGTTGGGCGCTGGCCTGTGTGTCTGCTGTTTGCGGTGCCTCAGGCCTATCCGGACTGCCCACAGTGACAGGCTCTCCTCCCTTTGGTTCCAGTGTTCGGTCACCTGTGCTAGAGTGAACTCTATATCATGTTTTTCCTCTGCTTCTTCTTTGGGGTTGCTGAACCTCCTTTTTGTTTGATCCATAAGTTTGCGGCAGATTTGTCCATTGGTAAGTTTAACTACCAGAATCCTATTGCCCTCTTTGGCAATCACAGTGCCTGCGAGTCATTTAGGCCCTGCAGTGTAGTTGTGGACAACAACAGGGTCGTTTACACCACTATATCGTGCCCTCGTATTCCTGTCATGGTAGTTATATTGTGATTGGCGCCTGCTCTCAAAAATTTATTTCATGGTGGGGTGTATAAGGGATAACAGGTTTTGAGCGTCCTTATCATGAGCAGCCCTGCGAGTGGAACCCCTGTGAGCGAGTGTGGTCGGGATCTATTGGCCAACAGGAGGCGTGATAAGTGGCTTTGTAGGGTACCCCCTTGGATTCTGAGCATCCCCTGTTTGATTATCTGCACTTTTCGTTCTGCCTGGCCGTTTGAGGCTGGCTTGAACGGTGCCTTTCTGACATGGTTAATTCCATTGCCTGCAATGAAGTCCTGGAATTCAGTGCTTGTGAAGCACGGGCCATTGTCGCTGACCAAGATGACCGGTAGACCGTGGGCGGCGAACATTGCCCGTAGACTTTCTGCCGTGGCAGAGGATGTGCTTGAATGTAAAATGTCACACTCGATCCATTTGGAGTGGGCGTCTACAACAACCAAAAACATTTTTCCGATGAAAGGACCTGCGTAGTCATCATGGATGCGTGACCAAGGCTTGGCGGGCCATGGCCAGGGGCTAAGGGGGGCTTCCCTGGGCGCATTGCCCAGCTGGGCACACGTGTTGCACCTGCGAACACAAACTTCCAGATCTGCATCTATCCCTGGCCACCAAACGTGTGACCTGGCAATTGCCTTCATCATGACAATGCCCGGATGCTCATTGTGGAGTTCTCTGATGAACACCTCTCTGCCCATCTGGGGCATGACTACACAGTTTCCCCACAGTAGGCAATCGGCCTGAATCGAGAGTTCATCCCTGCCCCTGTGAAATGGTTTAAATTCCTCAGGGCATGCCCTGTACGTGGCTGCCCAGTCCCCATTCAGGACACATTTCTTGACTAGAGACAATAGCGGGTCTCTATTTGTCCAGACTTTAATCTGACCGGCTGTCACAGGTGAGCCTTCACTTGCGAAAGCTTCAACAGCCATGACCATCTCAGCGGCATGCTTGGTAGCCACCTCAGTGGTGTCTAGTGGGAGCCTGCTGAGTGCATCGGCGCAGTTTTCAGTGTCCGGTCTGTGCCGAATTGTGTAGTCATAGGTGGCTAACGTGAGTGCCCACCTCTGTATGCGGACCGATGCGTTTGCATTTATGGCCTTGTTGTCGGCCAAAAGGGACGTTAGGGGTTTGTGATCTGTCTCCAGCTCAAATTTCCTGCCAAACAGGTACTGGTGCATTTTCTTTACCGAATATACACATGCGAGCGCCTCCTTTTCTATGATCCCGTAGCCCCTTTCTGCTGGGACAGACCTCTGGAGGCATAAGCTACCGGCTGTAACTGACCCTTGGCATTGACATGCTGCAACACACACCCGACACCATAGGACGACGCATCGCACGTTAACACAAGTTTCTTACATGGGTCATATCGCGTTAACAGATTGTTGGAACATAACAAATTGTGTGCTCTATTAAAAGCCCTTTCCTGGCTGTCCCCCCAGACCCATTCGCGACCTTTGCTTAGGAGCACGTGTAGCGGCTCTAGCAGCGTGCTCAATTTGGGAAGAAAGTTACCAAATAGTTCGGGAGCCCCAGGAACAAACGCAGCTCCGTCGTGTTACGGGGTCTGGGTGCTCTCTGGATCGCTTCCGTCTTGGACGCAGTAGGGCTCATCCCTTCTACTCCTACCCTCATCCCCAGGAATTCTACCTCTCGAGCTAGGAAGATGCACTTCGCCTTTCCCTGTCGCAGCCCTACCCGGTCAAGTCTGCGTAGCACCTCATCCAGGTAGTGGAGGTGTTCTTCAGTCTCGTAACCCGTGATGAGGATGTAATCCTGAAAAACCACCGTCCCTGGAATCGACTTGAGGAGGCTTTCCATATTTCGTTGGAAGATCACGGTGGCTGAGCGAATCCCGAATGGACATCTGTTGTACTCAAACACCCCTTGTGTGTCGTGATGGTGGTTAGCTTCTTCAACTCTCTCGCCAGATCCTGGGTCATGTATGCTGAGGTCACGTCCAATTTTGAAAAAAGTTTGCCACCGGATAGCATCGCAAAGAGGTCCTCCGCTCTCGGTAGCGGGTACTGGTCTTGGAGTGACACCCGATTGATGGAGGCCTTGTAATCACCATATATCCTGACTGACCCATCCGCTTTGAACACCGGTACAATCGGGCTCACCCAGTCACTGAATTCGATTGGCAAAATTATACCTTCCCTCAGCAGGCGGTTCAATTCACCTTCTATCTTTTCCAGCATCACGTATGGCACCGCTCTGGCCGTGTGGTGTCCTGGCCTGGCTTCCGGGTTTATGTGAATCACTACCTTGGCCCCCATGAAAGTGCCAATGCCGGGTGGAAATAATGAGTCAAATTTGTGCAGGATCTGTGAGCATGATCCTCTGCTCCACAGAGGAAATAGCATTGACATTGCCCCATTTCCAGTTCACGACAGCAAGCCAACTCCTCCCCAGTAGTGCGGGACCGTCCCCCGGGACAACCCAGAGTGGCAACCTGTTCTCCGAATCTTTGTGGGTCACGATTACCGTGGTGCTGCCAAGCACCGGAATGATCTCCTTGGTGTATGTCCATAGTTGTGCGTCAATCGGTGATAATTTTGGCCCTACTGGCCTTGGACGCCCACAAATTTTCAAAATATTTGATACCCATCAGGGACTGGCTAGCCCCCGTGTCTTGCTCCATTGATACTGGGATGCCACTGAGGAGCACTTTCATCATTATCGGTGGCGTCCTGGTGTATGAACTGTATACATGCTCCACATGAACTCACTGAACTTCAGCTTCCAGCGATTTCCCCCAGCGTTCATTTCTGCAATTTCTGTAGGCATTTTGCTCATCTCTGCAAACTCCGGCTGAGTTTGTGCCTCCATGCTTCCAACATGAGCTGTTGTTGGAAACAAAAGATCCCTTGCTAGTCAATCGTCCCTGACAACACCTGTGACTATCCTTGAGTGTGCCATTTACAAGTGTTGATGGCCCCATTACTGGCCACATTGTCCCTTGCAATGGCGTGAATCACCGTTCTGCTTGCCATTATCTCTGTCGAACTCCCCCTCTGGGTTCGATTACATGTTGGGCATGCCCGATTGCCCTTGCCTGCCTGGAGAACTGTTTTCTGCTTCAACAATGTTGATTCTCTGTCCCAACCATTACTTAACACAGTATCTCTCGTCTATTCTGCTAGCGGCCATGCTCACGTGGTTAAAATCCCAATTTCTTGTCGCCATTGATACATCCGTACTCTACAGTATAAATGCACACGAGGCCCATGCTTGATAGAAGGTCAGTCTGTGGCCTGTCCTTTGTTCCTTTGCACTCAAGTGATGAAAGTGGGTGGAGCTTCCCCTTTTATACCTGAAGGTCCAGGTTAGGAGTATCTCCCACAAGTTCACCTCCTCGTGGTCATATTTCTCACAGTGTGCAACTGAGGTCAGATTATATATGGGTTACAATGTTGGTTGAATGCATGACAATAAGCACTTATAATTTTAAACCATTCTCCGAAAATACATTGTGTAAACGAGATAGGGATAAAAGTTCATCACATGGAAAGAGAAAATTAATGATTGAAGCTCGTAAAAGATCCTCTCGGAATGAGTGATCACAATATGCTTGAATTTGTCATACAAACGAGCATACTATGCTTAAACAAAGGGGACTACAGTGGGATGAGGGCAGAGTTGGTTGAAGTAGACTGGAAACACAGACTAAACAGTGGCACAATTGAGGAACAGTGGAGGACTTTTCAGGGGCTCTTTCACAGTGCGCAACAAAAATATATTCCCGTGAAAAAGAAGGGCGGTAAGAGAAGGGATAACCAGCCGTGGATAACCAAGGAAATAAAGGAGAGTATCAAATTAAAAACCAATGCATATAAGGTGGCCAAGGTTAGTGGGAAAATAGAAGAATGGGAAAATTTTAAACGACAGCAAAGAATGACAAAGCAAGCAATAAAGAAAGGAAAGATAGATTACGAAGGAAAACTTGTGCAAAGCATAAAAAGCAATAGTTAAAGCTTTTACTGATATATAAAACGGAAAAGAGTGACTAAAGTAAATGTTGGTCCCTTAGAAGATGAGAAGGGGGATTTAATAATGGGAAATGTGGAAATGGCTGAGACCTTAAACAATTATTTTGCTTCGGTCTTCACAATGGAAGACACAGAAACCATGCCAGAAATTGCTGGTCACAGGAATGTGGGAAGAAAGGACCTTGAAACAATCACTATCACGAGGGGGGTAGTGCTGGACAGGCTAATGGTAGACAAGTCCCCTGGTCCTGATGAAATGCCAGGGTAGTAAAAGAGATGGTGGAAGTTATAGCAGATGCATTCGTTATAATCTACCAAAATTCTCTGGAATCTGGGGAGGTACCAGCGGATTGGAAAGCAGCTAATGTAACGCCTCTGTTTAAAAAAGGCGGCAGACAAAAGGCAGGTAACTATAGGCTGGTTAGTTTAACATCTGTAGTAGGGAAAATGCTTGAAACTATCATGAAGGAAGAAATAGCGGGACATCAAGATAGGAATAGTGCAATCAAGCAGACGCAGCATGGATTCATGAAGGGGAAATCATGTTTAACTAATTTACTGGAATTCTTTGAGGATATAAGGAGCATGTTGGATAGAGGTGTACCGATGGATGTGGTGTATTTAGATTTTCAAATGGCATTCGATAAGGTACCACACAAAAGGTTACTGCAGAAGATAAAGGTACGCGGAGTCAGTGGAAATATATTAGCATAGATAGAGAATTGGCTGGCTAACAGAAAGCAGAGAGATGGGATAAATGGGCCCCTTTCAGGTTGGAAATCGGTGATTAGTGGTGTGCCACAGGGATCGGTGCTGGGATCACAACTGTTTACAAAATATACAGATGACCTGGAAGAGGGGACAGAGTGCAGTGCAACAAGATTTGCAGATGACGCAAAGATTACTGGGAAAGCAGGTTGTGTAGAGGACACTAAGAGAGGCTGCAAAGAGATTTAGATAGGTTAAATGAATGGGCTAAGATTTGGCAGATGGAATACAATGTCGGAAAGTGTGAGGTCATCCACCTTGGGAAAAAAAACAATAAAAGGGAATATTATTTGAATGGGGAGAAATTGCAACATGCTGCGGTGCAGAGGGACCTGGCGGTCCTTGTGCATGAATCCCAAAAAGTTAGTTTGTAGGTGCAACAGGTAATCAGGACGGCGAATGGAATGTTGGCCTTCATTGCAAGAGGCATGGAGTACACAAGCAGGGAAGTCCTACTGCA
Source organism: Pristiophorus japonicus (assembly GCF_044704955.1). NCBI lineage: Eukaryota > Metazoa > Chordata > Chondrichthyes > Pristiophoridae > Pristiophorus > Pristiophorus japonicus. The sequence continues at coordinate 587,148 of NW_027252252.1, forward strand.
ACTGTATAGGGTATTGGTGAGGCCGCACCTGGAGTACTGCATGCAGTTTTGGTCACCTTACTTAAGGAAGGATATACTAGCTTTGGAGGGGGTACCGAGACGATTCACTCGGCTGATTCCGGAGATGAGGGGGTTACCTTATGATGATAGATTGAGTTGACTGGGTCTTTACTCGTTGGAGTTCAGATGGATGTTGTAGAAACATTTAAAATATTGAAAGGGATATCAAGATAGATGCAGAGAGATTGTTTCCACTGGTCGGGGAGACTAGAACTAGGGGGCACAGACTCAAAATACGGGGGAGCCAATTTAAAACCGAGTTGAGAAAGAATTCGTTCTCCCAGAGGGTTGCGAATCTGTGGAATTCTCTGCCCAAGGAAGCAGTTGAGGCTAGCGCATTGAATGTATTCAAGTCACAGATAGATAGATTTTTAACCAATAAGGGAATTAAGGGTTATGAGGAGCGGGCGGATAAGTGGAGCTGAGTCCACGGCCAGATCAGCTATGATCTTGTTGAATGGTGGAGCAGGCTCGAGGGGCTAGATGGCCGACTCCTGTTCCTAATTCTTCTGTTCTTATGTTCTTATGTACCACTATCCCTCAGTAACCAGATTATCATTTCTTTAATTCTGCAAAAGAAAGTTATCGGTTCATTGAACATGATTAAATGAATTCATTTTTTCACATTTGCTGCATGTTGACATTTATATAGGGCTATTAGTTTGAAAACTGTGTTGTAAATATTATCTCCCTGACCAAAAATCGAACCTGTGTTGCGGTGGTACAAGGGGTGGATTCAGTGAATTATTTGAATGTGATCTCAAGTGGCGTGAATTTCAGATCACGTTTACTGTCGGCACCTTTAATAATGACTCCACCAGGCAGGGTATGATACTTAAACTGTGTAGACGTGTAGTCCTTTATTTGAAGCTCCTCGAGTGAGGACACCAAGCTGTGAGCTCCTTTATATAAGGGGTTGCAGGTAACCTTTCGGTCTCAAGCAGCAGCATCCTCTGGTGTAGGTCAGGTGTGTACAGTGTAAGAGTACATTCAGTGTTGCATAGCAGTGTTACAGACATCACACAGTAAACAGGCATGCATACACAACAGTTACAATCTGTTTCGGTGTGAATCAAGTGAACTGAAAATGACAATAATGTCATTAACTATAATGATGCAGCAATAAAAAGATATATCGGTCCCTGGTTGTCGAGTGCTCAGGAGTCCATGCTCTCAACGTTGTGTCCTGGGTTCAATTCCCACCCTCGGAAGTTGTACTTTTAGTTCAAAACCTTATAAAAAAAAAGAGATCATTTATTTTACAGATCTATATGCAAATCATGTATAAAAAATAAGAATCATTGACTTGAACATCATTAATTAATACATAAATTATTTTGTAAATCTTTTACCATTTATTTTGCCATGAGCCTGTGAGGAACTTTTATTCCGATCTCATTGGGTTTAATTGTGGTACAAATGATGAAACGTGGGCTGGGTTAAGGAAAGGTTTACGTAGTGTAGCCGTTATCATGTTCACCTCCCACATGAAATGTCCCTGGTTTGAGCCTGGGCGCGTGCTTTATTTTAGAATATATTTGCTGTGAAATACATTGAACAAAAGTAGCCCCAGGTTCCGTGTCTTATGAGCAATGAACATTTTAAACCAATCTCCTAAAATACAGGTTGAGTAAAGTCAGATTTATGGATTGAGTCGGCACAACTCGAGCTTTCTGATCCAGAAGATTCGGGGGGTGCGTTAATTTGGGCGTTTGACGACTTTGAAAAGAACATTTTTTTCTTGTGCAGCTTCGGTCAGAGAAATGTTTGTGAAAAGATTTTTTCACAAAAAGGGACTCAGAATTACACCTTGTGGCTTAACACTTCTCTCTGGGCACTAAGTTTAGCAGTGGTTTCTGTAATGTAGCGGTCATTGCGTTTGTTTCAGACACGAAAGGTCCCAGGTTCGAGCCGGGGCAAAAACATTATCTTAGAATATAATTGCTGCGAAATAAATTGAAAAAAGTACCCCAGGTTCCTTGTCTTCTGAGCAATGAACATTTTAAACCAATTTCAAAAATTCAGAGTGTGTTAAGTCAGATAGGGTGTAAAATATCATCTATTATGAAAGCTCCTGAAATTATTACAGTTCAGTTATTGAAGTATTGACTGTAAGTCTGCAAAACAATTCGGGTGGGAATATTAGCCCAAAAATTCCGGTTGGAGGCTTCCCGCGAACAATTCCTTTCCGATCGGTGATGTTTTAATCACCCCGCCTCCCACAGAGTTTAATTAATTGCATGTAATTATTTGAAAAAAGTTTGAATTAAAAAGTTACTTTCCGAACTCGGGCTCCCTCTGTGAATGCCTAACCACTAAACGAGCAGGATACGCATCAAATAATTTAATTCCAGACTTAACATTTTCTTTGCTGTTTCACAATAACCAGACCGATGCTCCAAAATCTGTCTCACCGTTTCCCCGGTGTCAGTCAGAGAAGCACATGGGACTGAATCAGTGACTTTGCTTTTTCGTCCTGTCTTCTGAAGTGCCGCACAGTCCCACTCCGACAGTCAATGAGCTGTTGGGACGTTAGTGTATCCAGGCTGTGGGTGGCCACCCCGAGCGCAGCAGAGGGGTTTCTGCATTAGTTCTGGGTGGGGACAGTATTTCCCCTTCTCTCTTCCTCTTGTCTGTATCCCTCTGCTTTGTTTTCTGTATTTATTCCCCGGCCTCATTTTACGTGTTTAATGGGGAAGAAAAGATGAAGTGTGCGACACTCTGGAACAATTTCTCTCACTCAAATATATCTATTTAGTGAAGTGAAATAAAGAGCAATTAAAGAATAAGGGAGAAGCCACTCTCGCCCTTTTGACAGGAGAATAAACTCGCCCATGGCTGTTCATCCACAGCAAGTTTAAACATAATCTTCCTGCACGGGATCATTTTGCGTGGAAAGCAAATATGATAACGGCTCCACTGCGGAAACCGCTCTGACCAGAAGTACAGCAGAGGACAGCTGACCAGTGAATGCCTTCTGTGCTGATCGGGAATATGTTGGCTCACCTTAAACAACTTCTGTCCCTCACTGACAGCTGTCAATCCTTCTCCTCCGCTGCCCTTTACACAAACATGTCACTGATCCCCACCCCACATCCCCACATCCCCACATCCCCATCGTGTTATCTTCCATGTTAGCACAGTGGGGCCGCGGAGACACCTATTCTCTCCCCGCGGTTAGTGAACTCAGTCAGTCTGTAAAATTAAAGGGGAACAAGTGTCCCGCAAAGGGCAGTGGAAGGAAGAGAGTCTGTAACCTGGGTTTAATTGTTTGTCAAAGGCTACCCGTCCTGTTGTGTATTTCCAGCAGTTTCCTACTTTCACAGGTGGAGATACCGGGGCTGGACCATGCTCCTAAAATACAATGAGGTCGGGATAAAAGTTCCTCACGTACTCAGGGCAAAATAAATGATTGAAGTTCTACAATGGATTCATTAATGATGTTTAAATCAATGAATCTTTTTTACCACATTCGATGCATGCAACTCTTTCTTATAAGGTTTTAATTTTGATGGAAGTGCAATTTCCCTGGCCGGAAATCGATTCAGGGCCGCGGTGATGAGAGCGCCGAATCCTAATCACTGGACCACCAGGGAACGCTGCATTGCTGCATCGCTGCATCGTAATGCTTGGTGTCATTATTGTCCTTTTCCATCCACTTGTTTCACACCGAAACAGATTGTAACCGTGATCTGAATTTAACGCCACGTGATTCTTTGAAATCACCTTTAAATGATTGGGTAAAACCACTCCTTATACCACCGAAAAACAGCTTCGATTCCAGGTCAGGGCGGTAACTTCTGTAACAGCTTTTTTAAATTCATAAAATAATAATTCATTTAATCACCGTTAAATAACCGATAACCTTTTTCAGGATGAAATAAATAATAATATAGCTACTGAGGGACAGTAGTATCTTTAATCATTCATTTTCTCTTTACATGTGATGAATTTTTATCCCTATCTCATTTACATGCTGTATGAGAAATTGTAAGTGTTTATGACTCAGTTGTAAAACCATTGATTGTGTGTGTGTCTATTCTTGATAGGAGGAGCAATTGAGACCGAAGTTCCAGTTCGATATATGTATCAATAGAATCAATTTTCACCAGTTCCTTTAAACCCAATAACATAATTTATTTTGATTGGACTGGATGGAGGAACATGATCCATGTAAAAAATTGTTATCATTTTACTTGTGCTGAATGCTCATAAAAGTATTGGAGTGGGAACTCACTGGATAACAGCAAAGCTTGCAATGTTTGCGGAATATATTCGTGCAGCCAAAATGCACAATGACAACCCGGAACTGTGCGGCACCGAATCCTCGGGGAAAAACATTAAAAGACTTCGCCCGGAGATGGGTTTGGATTACCCACCTTTCAGTTACCAGCCGAATGCGCTAAACCATTGCGCCACAGATACACACTGCAAGACATGCAAAACCAGGGTGTCAGTCAGTTAAATCTTCAGATTGCTCCGACCGGGATGGAACTTATCGACTCTCAGTTCTACTTTTCCCAAGTAAAGGGTGGGACATTCATTGTGGATGTGTGGAAGCAGTCTGGTCCCACACACTGCAGACACTTCCATGTCACCACCAACCAGCTCTCCCACAACCGGTGTGATCGACCTTCCAGCCTTCCGGTGCCTTGTCTGTGACGAAGTATGTTTGAAAAGTTTTGGCATAGTTGGTTCCATGGTGTAATGGTGAGCCCTCTTGACTTTAAATCTCGTGATCTGAGTTCACATCTCAGTAAAACCTAAATTCTTGTTGTCCCAGCTGCTGAAAATTTGGGAAAAACAAGTGAAAGACACCTGGTGCTGGTGGGCAGTTTTGTTGCCTTTTTCATTGATGCTTGATCTACAAGTCTAGTTGTCAAATTGTGTGCTCAACCGTCAGTTATCTGCTACAAATCAGCGGAGAACAAATACTTTGTTGTCTAATGCTGCCTTTGCCTGCACAATGTGTGCTGAGATTATCTGTGCAATATGCATTCCGCAGGATGAATAAAAGCAATGCTTTTTGAAATGCAGGCACTGCATGTTTTGCACTCGACAAAACGTTGCATTTTCTTTTCATTAATTTTACATTAATGCATTGCAATGCCAACGCACTTTTTACGTGGCAAGATCGATAATTAGCAGAGCAGAATGAAGAGATTGCAAAGTTTCTGTTTAAAGAATGGACTCAGTCGAGAATATATTGTGGATTTTATTTTTCTGAGGCTATTTTCCCTGTGCTGGGGACACCCTGCGCAGATATGTGAAAAAGCTGGTTTTGTTAAAACTCCAGAGACCGCATGGCAGTGAGCTGGGACAAAAGACATGTCAGTCATCCATTGACAAAAGAGCTGTCGGCCAGGAAGGGGGGCTACTGACAAAGCCACTCTAATTTGTAAAAGCACTTCTCACCTCCATCTCAGAAGGAGACACAGAACAATGAACCCACCAGCCTGGCCTGCCAAGGAGGAGCTGGGTCTTTCCCAACACAAAGACTCAGAGAGATGCCCAGACTAAGGGCCATCAGCCCAATGCATGGGTGGGATGGCCCATCACTGACTAAGTACCCGTGCTTATAAACAAAGGGGTTTTAAAGATTGGCGGGAAAGATAGGGGTAGCAAGACTCCCAGAAAGACAGGGTCCTTTCCACTTTATTTTTAGCTTGGAGCTTGTTGTGAAGCTTGGAGCTTGCAGCTTGCAGCTTGTGTCTAGAGAGAGCCCCCTCTCCCTCTCGCTCTCGCTCCACCGATCGATGTACCAGAGGAAGGGGCCGCAGTACTGCAGAAGAAGCCACCGAGACTGAAGACCAGGCAGTGACTTCCCACAGCTGAGCTGAGCAAGGAAATGGGCTGCTTGTGGTGGTGAACATGGTCGCGAGTGTCCCAAGCCAGTAACCAGATATCCCAGGCCAGCTGGGTAAGGGCTCAGGGTTTTCTCAGAAGTGAAGCTTTTCAGGGCTATTCTGGGGAGGGTAATTCATTGGTTGTGGTGGGGTTAGAATCCACCAGGGAATTACTGCGTGTTACTAGGTTCATTTCTGTACTGTATGTATGTTGTTTGTAACAGGGATTTTATTCTCCACAGAGACATTTCGTTTAGCAGTGCATGTTTTAGCCAGTGTATGCTGCACCAAATAAATATACTATGATTTATCACCGAAACATCCCTTTCCGTGACTCATTTAATTTACACTCTGAATAATAATTCCCAGATCTAGAACTTTTGTAACGTGGGGGTAATTCAAACCGTCCGTCTGGCAATTGAGCGAGGATCACAAACACTTACAATATTTACGAAAGGATATACTTGCTTTGAAGGCAGTTCAGAGAAGGTTCACTGGGTTGACTCCGGAGATGAGTGGTTGACTTATGAGAAAATGTTGAGTAGGTTGGGCCTCTACTCATTGGAATTCAGAAGAATGAGAGGTGATCTTATCGAAACGTATAAGGTAATGAGGGAGCTTGATAAGGTGGATGCAGAGAGGATGGTTCCACTGGTAGGGGAGACTAGAACTAGGGGGCATAATCTCAGAATAAAGGGCCGCCCATTTAAATCTGTGATGAGGAGGAATTTCTTCTCTCAGAGGGTTGTAAATCTGTCAAACTCACTGCCTCAGAGAGCTGAGAAAGCCATGACATTAAATAAATTTAAGACAGAGATAGCTTCTTAACTGATAAGGGAATAAGGCTGATGGGGAACGGGCAGGGATGTGGACTTGAGTCCATGATCGGATCAGCCATGATCATATTAAATGGTGGAGCATGCTCCTGCTCCTCGTTCTTAAGTTCTTATGTTCTGAATAGCGACACACACAAAAATGCTTTGATCATGGTTACACCTTATCTTCACCTTTGTCAAACAGTTGGCTCGTTGGTCTCGGGCTATGATTCTCCCTTTGGAGTTGTTCATTGAAATTTACGAGGGGTCCCAGAGGAGCCCTGATATTTCTCGCAAATTTTGAAATTGCATCGAACTTTTGCAAAGAAGGACTTCCATTTCTGCAGTGCCTTTCAGGAACTCATGTCACCCCCAAAGCGCTTTAAGGCCGTTGAGTTATGTTTGAAGTGTTGTAGTTTGGCAAAAGATGTGCCCAGATCACCAAACATGAACCTCAAATCTTTGCAAAGAGTTTGGTGCAAATAATCAGGCGTCTCAGGGACTTGGACTTTCTTTGAATAAGTTCTGCTTGTATCTGCATTCAAGCTTGAAACAGCAACTGGGCTTCCATCTCACGGGACGTTTGGGGTTGATTTGCGTCGCTTTCAATCTTTGAAATTTCACCAAGCAAAGAAACGGTGAATCCAACTGTCCCTGTTAGCATTTAGTTCCTGTTTAATCACAGGAATATCCGCAGTCAGGAGCTGAAAAGGAATTCAAACCTAACACTGGCTTCGGGACAATCAGAATACTTTGTCACAGACAAAACACCGGAAGGCTGGAAGGTAGATCACACCGGTTGCGGGAGAGCTGGTTGGCGGTGACATGGAAGTGTCTGCAGTGTGCGGGACCAGACTGTTTCCATGCATCCACAATGAATGTCCCTCCATTTATTTGTGAAAAGTACCACTGAGAGTGGACAAGTTCCATACCGGTCAGAGCAATCTGAAGCTTTAACTGTCTGACACCCTGGTTTGGGATGCCTTGAACCTTATACTTCCATCAGTCTCTGTGGCGCAATGGGTTAGCGCGTTCGGCTGTTAACCGAAAGGTTGGTGGTTCGAGCCCACCCAGGGACGAAGTGTTTAACTGTTTTTCCCCGAGTATTCGGTGCCGCACAGTCCCAGGTTGTCATTGTGCTTTTTGGCTGCACGAATCTATTCCGCAAATGTTGCCAGCAGTGCTGTTATGCAGTTAGTTCCCACTCCAATATTTTATGAGCATTCAGTTCAAGTAAAACGATAACAATTTTTTACATGGATCATGTTCCTCCATTCAGCCCACTCGAAATAAATTATGTTATTGGGTTTAAAGAAACTGGTGGAAATTGATTCTATTGATACATATATAGAACTGGAACTTCGGTCTCAAGTGCTCCTCCTATCAAGAATAGACACACACACAATCAATGGTTTTACAACTGGGTCATAAACACTTACAATTTTAAACAATTCTCATACAGCGTGTAAATGAGATAGGGATAAAACTTCATCACATGTAAAGAGAAAATGAATGATTGAAGATACCACTGTTGCACAGTAATTATATTATTATTTATTTCATTCTGAAGAAGGTTATCGGCTAATTAACGGTGATGAAAAGAATTCTTACTTTTGCACGTTGGCTGCATGTCGTCAATTTTATTAGGTTTTGAATTTAAAAATGGTGTTACAAAATTTATCGCCGAGACCTGGAATCAAAGCTGTTTTTCGGTGGCATAAGAAGTGGTTTTCCCCAATAATTTAAAGATAATTTCAAAGAATCACGTGGCGTTAAATTCACATCACGGTTACGATTTGTTTCGGTGTGAAACAAGTGGATAAAAAAGGACAATCATGTTAAATAAAGAGTAAAGCTACCACTACACAGTCACATCAAAGCCTCCCAGGGCAGGTACATTACGCGTTAGACACAGTGTAAAGCTTCCTCTACATTGTCCCATCAAACTCTCCCAGGACAGGTACAGCACGTGTTAGATACAGAGTAATGCTCCCTCGACACTATCCCATCAAACCCTCTCAGGACAGATACAGCCCGTGTTAGATACTTAGCAAAACTCACTCTACACTGTCCCATCAAGCTCACCCAGGGCAGGTACAGTACGCGTTAGATACAGAGTAATGCTCCCTCTGCACTGACCCATCAACACTCCCAGGGCTGGTACAGAACGGGTTAGATACACAGTAAAGCTCCCTCAACACTGTGCCATGAAACTCTCCAAGGGCAGGTACAGCATGGGCTAAATACAGAGTAAAGATTCTTCTAAACTGTCCCATCAAACGCTCCTTGGTCAGATGCACCACGGGGTTAGATACAGAGGAAAGCTCCCTCTACAATGTCCCATCAAACTCTCAGGGCATGTACAGCACAAATTAGTTACAACATAAATCTCCCGCGACACAGCCCCATCAAACTCTTCCAGGGCAGGTGCATGTTGCATATGCAATAACTCAGCAGGTTTACTACCGTGAACTCAATCAGTTGCATCCTGACCGTACTTTTCTAGCTCTCGAACAAAGGATTAAACATGGAGGCTTTCTTTATATACAAGAGTTGCATGTGTGTGCCTGTGGCCCAATGATTTTCGACGGTCGGTCCCCCTGGTGGCAGGTAAACCCGGGCATATATACATTACAGTGCAGCACGTGTTTAAATCTCCCTCGACACTATCCCATCAAACCCTCCCAGGGTAGGCACAGCACAGGATAGATACAGAGCAAAGCTCCCACTATACTGTCCCATCAAACCATCAGGGCAGGTACAGTACGGATTAGTTACAGATCAAAGCCCCCTCTACATTGTCTCATCAAAGACTCAGAGGGCAGGTACAGACTAAAGCTTCCTCTACACTGTCACATCAAACCCTCCCAGGGCAAGTACAGCACGGGGTTAGATACAGAGTAAAGCTCCCTCTACACTGTCCCATCAATCTCTCCCAGGACAGGTACAGTATGGGTTATATACAGATTAAAGCTCCCTCTACATTGTCTCATCAAAGACTCAGAGGGCAGGTACAGACTAAAGCTTCCTCGACACTGTCCCATCAATCTCTCCCAGGGCTGGTACAGCACGGGGTTAGATACAGTGTAAAACTCCCTCTGCACTGTCCCATCAATCTCTCCCAGGACAGGTACAGCACGGGGTTAGATACAGAGTAAAGCTCCCTCTACACTGTCCCATCAATCTCTCCCAGGGCAGGTACAGCACGGGGTTAGATACAGAGTAAAGCTCCCTCTACACTGTCCCATCAATCTCTCCCAGGGCTGGTACAGCATGGGTTAGATACAGAGTAAAGCTCCCTCTACACTTTCCCATCAATCTCTCCCAGGGCTGGTACAGCACGGGTTATGTTAGCACAAATCTTTTTCTGGAAGAATCACTCGACATTCGGGGTCGGTTCCAATCCCAAAATGGCCTTTATTACACCGGCGGGGAGAGAGCCTCTGGTCCAACTCCAGGCATTCCACTCCACCGAACAAAGAAATTCATCGATATTGATATGTTTTACAACAGTTCATTACAATTACTTAGCCCATGTCAGCTGGACACAATCCAATCATAACGACTATAAATTACAAATCGATTCCACTGGGACAATGGAATTGGCCCCCAGGCACCAGGGGACTGTGTGATCACCTCATGTTTTACCTGGGGCTTATTCATGGCCTCGTGAGATTCTCCAGATCCGCTTATCTCTACTGACCTTGGGTTCTGTCTGCACCTAACCTCCTTATCCTTATACAGTCACAGGAATTTCTTTGTTCAGTATTCTACTGGGACATCTTGTCTGTGGTTTGTTGATTAAGGACGTTCTGCTGAGCTCGCTCTTTCCAGTGTTCCTGTACACGGAACTGCAGTGTCATCAGCTACCCAAAAATGTATTCAAGCTAACTGTTAGCTGAATTCCCCTAGTGCTTTGCAGAATCCCTGGCAGCCATTTTATATCTGGCTACCATTTTACACATATATATATGCAGACATATATTCAGCAGGTGCCTTTGCCTTTGCCCTACAACAATCCCCCCTTTCGGTAATGGACTAATCCTAGTCTCCTTTAACCGACAACATTATTTGTTACTCGACTTATATTTTTATGTAACACCCGGTACTTCCTGTCACAACGTGCTGGCCAGCCACGTGGTGTCAGAAGTCCCAGTTGCTTAGATCAAATTGATATAGTTCAGATTCCCCTGTCCCTCTGCTGGACAAGTCACTTTATTTACTTGAGCCCTTGTTCTGATACTCCTTTGTCGTGCATAATGCCTGCAGGATCGAAAGGCCATGACTCTCCATATTAGTGCTAAGACCAGCTGTATCCCTACCAGTATGTGTCATATTATTCCAATCCAGGGGTGGATGTTTACGTTCATGCCCCCGTCCCAGACCCTCCTCCACCAACTCTGGTTTTGTAACTCTTGGTCAGTATCCTTCTCCAGTATTTCAATCTTTGTCTGTAGTTGGTGGTAGAGTCTGACACACTGGCCTACTCTGAGTCTTAGTCCCCTTAATACTGCAACTAATTTTGGGATAGGGGCCTGCTCTGGCTCGTCATAATCCTGCAGGTGATCGTGGAGCTGATCGATGGCGTTAATGATTTTGGGCCTCGGTGTCTAACCTGGATAATGCGGGCTTGTCCTATTGTGAGGTCGCAGGGCTGTGAAGCAAAAGTTTGGTTGCGAGATCTGGCATTGTAAGCCATTGTACCCATATGAATGTGCCGTGGTAGAGACACAGTATTTCCCTTTGCCCCCGTAACCTGTTCTGGCAAAATGTGTGGGGGCAGGTACTATTTCCAATACACATCCATCGGTTGGATGAAATCCACATTCGACTAGTTCTCCCTGTCCCATCGGGTGAGGGCACACCGTAATGTCACCCGTCTGCTTGCATCCCGTCAGGGAGATCCCATAGATTGTGTTGTCTCTGCGGAGAGCAGGGGCTGCGGTCAGATAGTAATGGAGGGAGGTGTTTTCCCTTATGATCCAGATATTCCACAGTTGATAAACGGGAAATGGTCCTGAATCTTGTGTGACTACAGGTATCATCAGGGCTATTCCCACTCCGGCAGCTTTGCTCATTCGGCAGTTTGGGATCACTGGGCATACTCTGGTTAGTCCCCTCATAGTGCAATTACCCAGTGTCCCCTTCAGTTTGGCCAACTGAGCCAGATGTGGGCTGTCTATCCAGTCTGGCAACTCCCCCCTTTGGATATGATCAGGGTTGTGGCGTATCTGTCCGACCATCCATCGGCCATAAGCGTGACAGAGTTGTCCCTGTCTCAGTTTTGCGGTATCTTCTCTCTCTCTGTCGAAAAGGTGATTGATTGTTTTTGCCTGAGCTTCCAGGACCGAGAGGCCATCCAATTGGATTTCGGCACCCTCTCTTCCAAGTTCGGATTGACCTTCCTGAGTCCGCTCTGCCCGTTCTAATAATCCCTTCATCACCCCTTTAAGCTGCTCCACCCTTTCATTTAGCCTTTGTATGTCCAGTGAGTTTACTATGGAGGTTCCGGCATTAAAACCGGTCACAACGTCATTAACTATTTCCCTCTTAGTCCAATGAACTGGCTCCTGTCCTCGGAATCTACTGGCACCCATGGCATCGGCAGCCTGCTGCATTACAACTTTACTTAATACATTATACATATTTCTTGCCTGTTCTGTACAATATTCCGGCATCTGTATACCTGAGATATTGATCAGGACAGGCACAATTTCATGCTTGACATTATCATACAATAGTTCACCCTCGTTGGACAGCACAATCCCATTTTCCGGTCCCCTTGTAATTGTTGGACATGACAATTCCATGGGGAGTGTGGTGGTTCTTATTGGGTGCGGTGTCGGAGGGGTGAGAAGCATACATACAACGATATTGCGGCAGCTTCTACCTCCTCATAGTATCCACACAGCCCCAGCCGCTCTTTGTGGGTGACTAACGGTTGTGGCTGGGCAGGAGGCGCGCAAATTATTCCAAAGGTACATTCATCGGGCCCCCCCGGCCTCCCTTCGTCTAATGCAACTGCTTCTTGTACCCGTGGAGCATCGCACACATACTCTATTCTTATCCGGATTCATTTGCAGCCACGCGTTAAAATAAGTTCTGTCCTTGCTCCAGTCCTTGATTGCTGGA